>NC_047629.2:10658125-11316250 GCF_009650485.2 Drosophila albomicans
GCTCTGTTTTGCCCTTATTCAATTCGCGTAGCGGGTATCCCACAGTCGAGCACACTCGACTATTACTTTCTTTGTATTTTTTTGTTGTTTTTGGTGTCAGAGCCGCAAGGTCGTTGGATAGCTTTTTCTTGAGCTCAGTTGTTTGCTCTGTCTAATTGTCTGTCTGTCTGTTTATTTGTTTGTTGGTTTATGCAATAAACAAATAACATTATTGCTGATTGGTAATTGAAGTTATTTCCAGTCGAAGACAGTTGAAGACAGTTTGCCACTGCAGTTGGCCAAGTTGGTTGCTTGGAATGCAATCCCCTGTCAACTCTGAGGAGGCTGGCCAACTTATAAGTTATCAGCAGCAACCAGCAACCAGGCAACAGGCAGCAGCTGACAGCCGGCTACCTCACCTTCAATTTAACACTTTTACTTTTGTTGCTGTTGCCGTTGCCGTTGCCAAAAAATCACGCAACCCCACTTGATATGGAAACCTAGAGAGCCACAACGGAGGCGCCGCAGTCGAAGCCGCAGCCGGAGCAGCCACAGCCTCAAGTTGAACTCGATGATCGAAGCACACAAACGCAGCGTGTAAATACTTTACGATTAATTACATCGGAGCACTTTTTTGACAAGCTCAACGGCTTTCTGGCCTGTGGAATCTCGATGGTCATTACAACCGCAGATTTAGCTTCTCACTCACTCATTGAGGTAGTCTTGGTTCAGTCTCGCTCTTTACTATTTTTTCTAGCGGCCTTTTGTCTGCGATAATCGAGCATAAAATGGGGCAGGCACCACATCAAAGTAGCGCAACACCAACAACAAGAAACCCAAGTAATACCCGACGGCCACAAATATTGATGCGAATTTTTTGTTGGCCGTGTTTTTTTGGTTTCTTTTACAAGACGCCGCTGGACCTCCAAAAATAAACTAAAGTGCCACTTCAAGGGATCTCAGCCATCCGTTTGAGGCGTCAATATGCAAATTGCGGAGGCTAAACCAAAGAGTTAAAGTTTTGGTGAGTGTTTTGATTAATTGACTGCGAAAGTAATTAAATATTATAAATTATGCAAATTGAATGCGAGAGATTCGCTAATGGCCAATGGGACGATGCGGCGTATGCGTAACGTCTGCAACCGTGGCTTCAAACTGTGCAAACAAGGGTGAGAATATTTGTTTAATTATTAACGCTTTGATACTATTTGGTAGCTTATCTTGCCAATTACAAATGCTTATCGCCAACACAAAAAAAAAACACATTCACATTCCACACACAACAAATTCGAGGTGTCTTCCTACTTAGATTGTTTGACCAAAGAGCATTCTGAACGGCTGCCAGCTTATCGTTTCGTTGTGGCAAAGCTGCAAGTTGCTGCCACAATCCAATTAACCTTTTGACATTTGCGACAAGCGGCAGCAGCAGCAGCAGATGCACAACAACTACTTTTGCCTACTAATGGCAGAGCGTAAATCAAACAAATGTGAGAATGAGTAGCACTCTGAGTGTGTGAGTGTGAGCAGATATATCCAATTGGCCACTTGCGGATGTCTCCGAAGCGGATGCACAACTGTAATTAAAACGCAACAACAACTCACATCAAGAACAACAACTACAACTGGTCGCTGCTTGTCAAGTTTTGGGGCGCCAGCGAAATAAACTCATCAGCAACAACAACAGCAACGTAGAGCGTGCAACGTGCAGCAAATCAACAGCAATGGGCTTTTGGACGACTTGTTGACCATGTGCCTTTTGACACCTGTCCACCAAAACGGAACTCAGACGAAAACTGCAGCTCTGCATTGAGTTGACACTGCGTATGCTTAATATTTATTGCGACTAACTCTTGACTATTACTTTAAAATAGTTGGATCAAGCACACTCCCTAAACTGTTCATTGAATTAATTGGAATTCAATTTGTAGCAGACAAAACTCGCCAACAGTTTCCACTGCGTATGCGTGATATTTATATTAATTGCAATTTCTTAAAGCTCTCTCACAAAAGTATTCTTAGGTTTATTAGCCTACTAATTTTAATTGCAACAATTAAAGCAAGCATTGATTCAACAATATTAATAGCTTCAAAAAGGAATACTAATTGACTAATTGTATGGAATCTACACAAACTCAGTAGCTAACAATTAATAAGGTAAGTAATGTTAATTAAACTAAATAACTCAATTCTAAGCAAACTTAATAGCTGGGCTCTAAATTCTCGATTGCAATTCAATTTCTAAATTAGGAATTCTCAAATTAGTACCCATGTTAGTAGCATTAAATGCTATTAAATAAAATTGAGCTGTTATTATTAATATTAATATTTATCGCCTATTATAGTATCTTCACTGAAATAAAAGTTCTAAAATCAAGATTTTGGTCCTAGTACTTGGAACTTTTGACTAAAAAGTGCGTCAAGGACATGAAAATGTTAAAGTTAGAAAACACATCCTGAGAGGAAAAAAATGAATAGTTTTAAGAGAGAATGCAGTGTAAATGTTAGATTGTTGATGACTGTTTCTTACGAAATTCTTATCAACGATTTGCGCAGCATTTGAACCCCAAGCCCTTAGGATCTTAGAGAACAAAGAAGAATGGTTCGCGACAGCTCGACTAACTGAGCAATTAACGAAAACCTCGAAGACTAAATATACATTTTATAGGAATTTCGATGAATTACATAATTTTGTTAACAAAATCAAGTTTCTTTGGTCTTATTTATTCAATTTTTGACTTTTTATGACTAATGCTCGTAGGTTTAAGAATTTGTTCTTAAAGTGGTAACTTTTTAAGATAAATGTTCTTGATTTTAGAAAAATTTTGTTTTCAGTGTTGTATTCTGATCGCTACTTATTTCGAACTTGTTATTTGTTATTTTATTATTTATTATAATTATGACTATTATTGTTATTTAGTTATTTTAATAATTATATTATCACAAGCACCTCAATTTAATCATTGGCGCTCTTGACGTATGCGTAATTTTGGCAACTCCCACTTCCACTTGTTAGCTTTAGACGAATTACAGGCGCAATTGCATTAGAAACCGTTGCAACAAGCAATTACTGCTATTGCCTGTTGCTCAATGAATTTAATTTCTACACGACTCGCCTGCTACTTGCCACTTGCAGCATGCAACAATGCGAAGAACGGCAGGCAAGTGGGCGTCTAACAAAAAGCGAGCGATGGGGGAGGAGGGGAAGAAAACTCGGACTCGCCCACACGAAATGAAGTGAAGTGAAATGAAATAAACACGTGCGTTGGCAGCGTGGCAAGTGGCAAGTGGCAGAGTTGGTGGCGTGGGCGCTGTGTCGCCATAAATCTTGGCACATGATTAATGTGGATGCGCTTGGCTAGAAGAAGATGTTGTTGCTGTGGCCACAAACAACTGGCAAACAACTTGAATTGGAGCAGCAAATTGTTGCAAAGAATTTGCCGCCAGGCAACAGCCAACGGGCAACAGCCAACGAGCAACTGTGCAACACCAAATTGTTTTACGAGTCGCATTTAAATAAAAAGCACATTAACCGCACTGCAAAGTAGAGGAAGAGGAGGAGGATGACCAGCAACAAGCTTGTGGCAGCAACCAACGCTGGTCAAGCAGATGAGCAGCTAGAGTTGTTAAGACACTCTTCACAATTAATGGCACACTAGGAGTAAGTTCATCAAGCGATTGTGCCACACGAATCAACAGTTGCATGCCTTGGAATTTGCCAAGAGAGTTTCAACTAGAGTTCAGAACTGAGATTCAGATAATCGCAGCTTATTCGTATGCCAAGCGCAAAAAGAATTGTAAAGAGAATGCGGATATCTCGAAGAACAAATTTTAACTGCTAATATTCATAGCAATTATAATTTCATAGCAATTAAAATAGATCCTGAACGTGATGAAGATTTTAATAGCAAGGGAAAACAGGCGAAATCGCCTGGAAAAGAATTAATAAAGTAAATTAAATAATAATAATATAATTATATGAAGTATTTAAAAACACTTCTTCATAATTGAAAGACCCATTAAATATATTTGAGAATTTAAAGAGTGCTGCATAGATAATGCCAAAAAATTAACAGATGCAAAGCAATTGACAGTCTATTCCTAGTTTAGACTTTTCAATATATTTAAAAGCTAAAAAATAAGTAATTCCAACCCCATGAATATTACGCATTTACTTCTTTTAAACAGCAAGCACTTCATTATCTGGCTCTGCTCTATGTATCTTACTTGCATTCCTCTTCTCTATTATATCATACACAATAACTATAGATTGATAAATTCCAACTTCAACTAACTCTAGCCAATTACGACACTGCCATAAAGTGTTTTTGGCCCTTTACTGGTTTATTAACTGAATGTGTTGGCAACTTTATAAAAATCTGTTAACAGATTTATCAATTATGATCTAATTCTCATACAATTCGACGGGGCATGAAAACCAGTTTGGCAGATACCTAATACATTATTACTTATCTGTGTGCTCCTCATTTTAAAGAGCATCTATCACTGCGATTTAGCCTGATGATGAGATGATAGCCAACAAATCCAATCAACACTTTTAATGTCCGCTAAACACGCACACACATTTTAATGCCTTACTTGGCAGGCAGATGACTTCATTTGGTCTGCGAGACTCAGGTCTGAGAGTCATCATTCAGTCAGTCAGTCAGCTCATTCAAGTGGAGTTTGATTGATGACTGCGCCCACGAATCTGATAAACCCAAAAACAAAAAACAAAAACCAAAGAGGAACAACAAATATGTAGTGAAGTAACAAAGCAACAAAGCCCCAGCTACACATTATCGACATTGATATGTATCTAGCAGTACTATATGTAAGCATGTGTGATTGTATCTTGTATCTTTAAGCTGGTGTCTGCAGAAGATACGAATGCAGTGCGATTTTGCTTTGAAGTTCAACTGTTCAAGTGACAGCCAACTGAAGCACAACTTGTGCCTGCAGTTGTCGTTTAGTTGTCGTTGTGATTGTCGTCGATCCACCCATTTGCCCACCTAACTCTAAGCTGGGTCTGCAGACTGCCTCTCTCTGAAGTCGATTAAAATTCCGCAAAAATGTTGAATGTTAATCGTTCATTGTTTCGAGGAGTACAAATTAAATTGTTTGCTGTTTTAAATTTGACATATAACAGCTGTTGACGATGCTGTTGCTGCTATTCTTGTTGTTGCTATTGCTCGTTGCTTTGGAGTTGCCGAGAAAAAAAGCAGCGAGTGAAGTGCATTGCATTTTGCGTGCTATTGCTGCACTTTTAATTGCAATTGTGTCGGGTCGACGCTGCTTCTGCTGCTGCAGATGGCAATCAAAGCAGACAAGTTAATTAAAATATCGTATACGCGGTAATTGAAAAGTATTGCAAATCGCATTTCATATGTGTGTAAATTGCTTTAAAATATATTTGAAGTATTAAGTTGTTATCCGCGCTTAGTCGCTGCTTATCCGTATCTATACGAAACATTGCTAAATACTTGACTTTGAATCAAATATGAAATATGACTACAAACATATACAATTAAGAAATGTGTATACAAAGAGTAGCTTAACGCAAATTAACGTGTCACCAGTTGAAGAATGTTTTTGCTTGTATGATTATATTTGTATTGTTTATGGAGTTTAGGGTATCCTTTGATTTGAATATTTCAATCATTATTTGCCATTTCCGTATTCCTTGATTTTCAGCAGATCACAGGAGAAATCAAAGAGCCTTTCACACTTCACGGGCGACTTGGCACTGGCATGGAATGGACCCCGACCGCAATTGCTAAGATAGATGCCACCTTGGCCTTCAATCGATGGCTCTATGGCCGCATAGACTACAGTGCGAGCTCCACGCTCTGGTGTCTTGAAGAAGATTTTCTTGAGGAATGGCACTGATGTGGTGGCCGAGTGCTCAAACAGTTCGGTGTCCACAATGCCCGGATGCACTGCAATCACCTGCACATGCGACTTCTCTGCATCCAAAAGGGATTGCAGGTGACGTGTGAAAAGAATTTGCGCCAACTTCGATTGACTGTAAGCAGCACCCGGATAGTAGTTCTTGCTGCAAAGAGAATAGACAGATTTAACAGAGAAAAGCACAAATAATAATTATTTACTCACAGTCCGTTAATGTCCTTGTAGTTGATGCTGCCAATCAGATTCACACACGAACTCACATTCACGATGCGTGCATTCTTTCCATCTCGTCCAGCAGCACGCAGCTGTGGCAGCAGAAGATGTGTAAGCAGGAAGTGACCCAAGTAGTTGATGGCAAAGTGCGACTCATAGTTGTCAGCGGTCAGTTTAAAGGGGGCAAACATAATGCCAGCATTATTGAATAGCACATCGATCTTTGGATACTTCTCTGCGATACGCTGGGCAAAGGTGCGCACTGATTTCAAGTCACCCACATCGAGTTGCTCGCAAATGAGTTTGCCTTTCGTTTGGGTAAGATCCACAATGTCACCAACAGCTGTCTTGGCACCAGCAGGATCCCGAACCCCTGAAATAATTTATTAAAAAATTTAATTTTTCACTTTGACTTTTCATATTTATGTGAATTGTCTCCATTCAATTCAAATTTTATATTACTGCCATCAAGTGAAATAGTAATGTGCCTAAAAGTATGCAATACTTTTTGGCACCACTTTGGTTGCTAGCAACATTTATGCTGCCAAGCGTTAGCAACATGCTGCTCATGTGGACAGCGTGTGGGGAGGAATTTGTTATTTATTTCGTGATTTCAGTCTCATTTCACATGCTAATCACGCGATTTCAACAATTTTTTTGGTGTTTTTTTGGCCATCATCTTGTCGCTTGCCGTTTGTCGTCGTGCATGCCCTCCTTTGGTATTTTTGTATATGGGTGTCTGTTGAATCCGTAATTGAGCGCTGATCCCCATTGTGCATTAACGCCCTTAGAAACTTAGACTAGGCGTGAGAAGTGCAACTGAAACTTACCCATAACGACAGTCATATCGCATGCTAGCAATTTCTCCACAATGCGCAGGCCAATGCCGCGATTACCACCGGTGATGACAGCAATGCGATCCGGTTGCTTGTAGAGTGCTATAAAATTTTAGATAATCACCATGATAAATCGAGTTAATATTATGTGGATAATTGGTTGGGCAATTTTCAACAGACAAGCAGCAAACAAGTAGTCGCTTTACTAGTTACTTACTCACGCGATCCCTTGACGTGTACTGCCAGTCGTGGATAAGACCCGCCATGCCCAGATATTGATATTTGAATTCGGTCTTCCATTCAAACCAGGATTTGGGCACCTCTTTAGTTGTCTTGGTGATCAGAAATCCAAAAACCAACAGGCCAAAGATAATGAGTGTGAGAATTAACAACATTTTGTTATATGTTCAAACTATAGGAAGGGAGAGATAAGGAAAAAAAACCACAGTCATAATATTAGAAGAGACGGAGGGTGCAAAGGTCGTTGCTACGACACTGATAAGTTCCACTGCACTGGGTGACGTATGTGTGTAAGTATTGATTCTAGTACTAAAATATATATATTATACAAGCAAAAAAACAATTTTTGTTGTAATTACAAAATTGCAAGTTTGTATTAATCTCATCTAAATTACAGCTCGCAATTACTGCATAACCAATTAAGTGGCATATAAAATGGCTTCCATTTATAATCCACTGCACTAGAAATCGATAGACGATAATCACAAGCAAATGTGGAACAACCAGGAAACCACAATGTTGTCGATTAAATTAACCCTCTTTTGACTATTAAAGTTTAAACTTTCCACCTGTTTTAATTGTGCGTTAATTATAAATATTTATTATCACAACCAACAATTAAGGGTATTAGCATTTACATAAGCATTTACGTAGCCAGCAGAACTTTAACTGAGCTGAGACACTTGACTGAGCATCGAGTGCACTCTTTGCGACGCGACACTTGACTTGAGTCAGCAACAATTCGATAATGTTGTATGCTTTTTTACTTGTGTTTTTATTTACGCTGCCATTTTGCTGCTTGCACTTAGGGCGTATTATCAATACAACATGATAGGTTTAAGCCATTTATACAAATCGTAATTGAAGTGTTATATAAGTGGTGAACTTTGACTTGGATCTGATTACCTTAATTTTATCTTCATTTAATGCCTCCGCTGGACTTGGTAGTGTAATATAAAACAATTTAAAATGCTATAAGTAAATGAATAAAACTAAAGCGAACGCTGAGAAATTCTGGCCCAGATAGCAGTTGGTTTTCTAAAAAAAAAACAACGCCAACAAACGACACATAAAATGCAAATTAACAAGAGAAGAAAAGAAGAGCCAAGAGTCAAGTCAAGGGAATGAAAGTTGAAGAGCCAAAGCTACGAAACCAATAGAATGGGCCAAATGCTAGACATATGTAAGTCTGTATGTATAGAAAAGACAAACATATGAAACGTACGTTACTCTAATGGACATCTGTAGAGGTGCGAAGAGGGTCGGCAACATAACCCACTAAATACAAGCACACGTCTCTTTCAGTGTGTGTGTATTACACATGTACATGTGTGTGGCTCTGAAGTGTTTTTTTCGCGTTGTCAACGGTTCGGCGTCTTCGACTTCCGTCAACAAAAAAAAAAACCAAACTTGCTTGCATTTCGTTAACTTTCTATTTCTATTGTTACTGCGCCCTACTGCACATAGCCTTGCATATAGGCGAATATATGTATTTATGAATATACATACATATATACAAAAACAAATAGTACTTACTGCACAATTCACTTAAAATGAAGATTTAAAGCCACTGCGTTTCTATGCACTTGCGTGTTTTATTGCTTATTGTATTGTGTGGCGTAGCGAAGCGTTGACTATGCTAATATTGGACTACCTTTTTGAGTTAATAAGGTAAATAGTTTCAATTTGTGACTACGATCAACAACAGACAACGGCGCGTCACGTTTCAATTTCAACAATAACCAACGAGCAACACAAACCGGTTTCGAAACACAACCGCACGGCAAGAAATTCAAAAGACAACTAAAATCGTTAATGTTTCGCGCGCGCGTTTTCTGTATAGAACCTGATTTTATATTTTGTTCAATTTTGTTGCTGGCCGTCGCAAGCAGCAACAGGTGTCAACGCCGGTAAGTGATTCCTAACGGTATCAACAGTTATCAGTCTCATTAAATATGCTTTTCAGTGCACAAATCCTATTGTTATTATCAAGAGGTACAACAAATTAAATTGGATAAGTTGTTTGCTTATGAGCTGATGTGTTCATCAAATGTCTAATTCGGAATTTAATATCAACGCTAACAGCTGATTAGCAGCCGGCTTACAGTGTGACCACGCGCTGTAAACTCAAAAAGCAAAATTTAAATAACTGTTGGTTTTTGGTATATTAATTATACCGCTCTGAAATACTGCGGACGTTACATTTTTTCGGTTTAAAATTTTGGAAAAAACTTTGTTGCTAGCTGATTTGCTATTTATTAAACAAAAGTATTACAGTGCGTTTGAACAAAAATGTATATATCAACTAACTTATTTATGCATTTTTCGCCTTTGCGTATACATAGTTTAATTTGTTTATTATAGACGAAATTGAAATATATTTGAAATCAAGCAAAGTTCAAAAAGAAAATCTAAATATAGTATTACTCGTATTTACGTTTTTCTAATTGAGAATTTTTTCGTTTGATTAAATCATACTAGGGATTTACAAAGTCTTCAAGTGTCCGTTAGTGATGTGTATATGTATATATGTTAGTATAGTTGTTGTTTATAGTGTTTATAAGTGGGTATATATATTACTAAATTCAATTATATTTGCTTGTAAGTGCTGTCTAATTCTATTAAATTAAGTTTTTTTTTAGTTTGGAAAGTATTTTTTGAAAATGTTTTGATAACGTCTAAGTTGCAGCTGCATTATCATTATTTTTCTCGATCTCCTCAACTGGTGATAGAGATGGCGTTGGAGTTGGTGTTGTTGTTGGTGTTGCAGCAGCGTTCTTAGGTTGCTTTAACTGTCAATTCTCCATGGACATGACACCAATATCGTCGTTAATAGCCAGCACCTGGCCTATAAAATTCTGATCCGAGACGACCTCGCAAAGTGATTTGCAAAGCTCGGTCAATTCATGTTGCGACATATTCAGCTGTGGTGAAAGCTTTACCAGGTGCTGTAGCACATAGTCCGGCAGTTGCTGCACATATAAAATTAACATACAATTGTGGAATGTATAAAAGTGAATAATAAATGTTTAACTTACCTTGCCTTTGCCCACTTTAAAAGCGCTAAACATGAGCTTGGCTTTCACGCGCTGCTCGTTGGGTCCATCATAGAAAAGAGTTAGATGCGCCTCCTGCACATTGGAAACAAGTGGGAAATAAAGACCAGCGTAGACGCGACCCTTGGCATCGCGCGACAACAGCGAACGGAAATTGTAAACCAGATTTCGACGCACTGTCACATCCACGGCGGTCATATACTCTTGGGCAATGTAAATGAGGGAGGTCTTGAAACTGGCCTCATCGCCACGTATCTCACGTTCCTTCCACTCCACAAACTTGTCGCTGTGCTGACTGTAGCTGTAGCAGTAATCTCGTTGCAGATGCGGCTCCTTCGATTGATTGAACCAGCCTACAAGGCAATACATAAAGTAAGTTAGTTAAGTCCAGCTACAACTTTTATTTTGCTCTCTTACCTGTGTGGGGATAGCTCTGATCGCTCATGACGGTAACGGCGCGTCCCACATGATAGCCAGGATCGAGAATCATGACACCATGACGCTCGCCAATGGCGAAACGCATAGCGACCATCACGTGCTCCTTTTCAACACCCGCATCCGCTGAATTCATGCCATACTCCTCGTCCATCTGCACATAGTCATTACAGTCGACCACCTGCTCCTCGCAGGATACAACGTACAAATACTGTCCCAGCTGTGGAAACATTTGCACCAATCGCGCTATAATCTCGAAAGCCAGCGACACACACATGTGGTGGCGTCGATTGATGGGCACATCGTAGAACTGAAAGAAGCTGCGCAGATCCGAACGACGTGTGCGCTTAAAGCTGCGATAGAAGTCCACAAACAGATTGACCGTATTGTAGTGAGTCTCCTCCAGCATGCGTTGCAGTGCCGTCTCTATAATGCCAGTTAGCTCTTCGTATTGCCAGACGTTCTCGAAAATTAGTTCTGCCTTGGCGGGCTCCTCGGCGCTGCTCCAATCGGGCAACGGTAAAGGATGGCCCAGTGGCCAAACGCCGTTGATCTGATTGTAGGCAGTCAGATCATAGCCATCGGCCATAGCCCAGCGGGCATCTGGAGTCCGCTGCAGCGTCTGCTGCTGTTTAGCCAGCAGCTGAGTGATATCGGAGTAACGCTCCGATGCGCTTGCCACCGATGTTAGGTCGGTTGGCAGCCATTGCTGTGGCTCCTCAATATCTTCGTCGTCATCCTCACTGGATGTTGAGGGCGTGCGCATTGGCATGGCCCGGTGAGTGCCACCGTTGGACTTTCCAGCTTGTTCAATAGCGTCATGCTTGGCACTGGTAGTCAATCCCATGCCACACATTGCATACGCCAGCTGCTGTTCCACTGAGCCGGTGGCTTCTCCCACAGCAGCTGCGATGACTGCAGCAGCGTTAACTGCGTCGCCATCACCGCCAGCTGCTCCGTCCTGCTGGCCGTGGCCATTTGCAACGGCGAGTCAGCTTGGCCATTCGGCACCCCAACGGCCCACGGTGGGCACGTATCCACTTTCACAGTCATTGAATGTGGCTTCTAGTTGAATGTTGGCGAATTGTCGCGATGCGTTGACGCTTGGATTCAAAGATGCTTGGACAGCGGCTGCGGCTGCTGATGAAGCAGAGGAAGCGCCAAGACTATGCAGACTATTCCGGCCCTGCGCTCGGTTGAACAGGAGGTCCGGCTCGTCTCCAAATTTCGTTGATTGTTTAGACTGATCTGTATTAAGAGAATTGAAATTTTCATAATGATTAGTAAAACTAGCTAGTAAAAATGATATTATAAGTAATTTTGCTTATGCTAAATTGACTTTCAATAATTAATTAAATTCTATTGTCAGCTGAAGAAATAAAAGATTACACTTGATTTATTAATTTTGATCTGAAAAAAGTTCTTTATATTTTCTTCCCATTCTCTATATGATTGCCTATGACATTGCAGACTGTTAAGTAAATGTCATTTTACTGGGAAGGATGTTTCTACTATTTCAAATGATCATTTATCAATCTTCTTTTCAATTTGCCGTAATCAGTGCACTACGATCTTTTGCACCATACCTAACAGGTAAACGTAACTCAAAGTCATTGCTTGCAGTTCCCAGTATTATTTCAAGACAAGGTCTCAATCTTACTGAGAATCTTTGCTGACGTTTTCAGCTCTTCTACATCTGGTTATGCATTGTTTGCTTGTCGATTGGAAACACTCGTTAATCATATTCTTCGAAGTCAAATGAATATTTGCCGCTTATCTGGCGACGGCAACAGGAATGTAACGAGCAACAAGCTTTCCCTCAAGTGCTGATAGAGTCGCGCCCCAACTGATTAGAGCGAGATGTTCGAGTTAGAAACTGAATCGAACACCACCGGATGGGGCCGAAGTGGTTAAGCCATATAAGTTATATGATTAGACGATAAAGCAACTGCGGCACGTGTCCAATTCATGCCCTGCGAGGGCAACTACACCCACTAATTGATGTGTGTCTGGAAACGAGTTCAACGTCGTCATTCAGTCGGTTCGTTAGTCCGTTATCTAAATCATACCAAGGTCCCCCATTCAGCTCTAGGGGCTGTTTATTGTTGTTGATTAGAGAGAAACACTTGCGTCATTTGTTTGCCTCATTTGTAACATGATTCAATTTTTCGAAAATTTACACGCTTTGTTTCAATTTACTTGCAATTACAGGTGAATCATCATTAGTATTCCTACCCCCCAACTGGGGGATTGTGACTACGTATTGCGTATTTTAGCTCAGAACAGTGCTAAGGTTTCTTACTCAGCTAGAGGCATTTGTGTTTCTGCTTTACAAAACAAATAGTCTAAAAATAAAAATCTAATATTATTTCAGTTCAACCTGTTGCTGGGCAATTGCGGTATGGGCCAATGCTGTTCAAAATGTAAATGCACACATACTGCGTACACTGAGAGAATGACTTACAACTATTTTAATTTATTTCTGATAAACTTACCCATACAATGGCCTAAGCCCAATTAACAGAATTGCTGTTTTTCTTGTGTTGTTGGTTTTTTCTAATTGTTGCTTTCTTTATTTAGTTGCACACTCGCGGTTTTGTTAGTTGTTTTTGTTTAAAGTCACAATAATAGGCTTGCTCGATTTACAGTTTTGCAGGAAACAGTTGCTCTCAAACGGTTACGTTCGTTTGTTTGCCGTTTCAAACACAAAGAAATGAAAAAAATAACCGAACGTGAAGAACTAAAAAGCAAACAACTCTTTGTTGTTTGCCACACTCACTGTTTGGCAATGTTTGTTACAATGTTTTTTGGTGTTTGTTTGTTTGCTTGTTTTGGTCGTTTTAATATTATTTTGCTTTTTGCCTGTTTAATACAGGTCACAGTTTTTTAACAATATTGGCGAATTAATCGACATTGAAGTGAATTTTGTTCAACAGTTTTCTTTTATATATTTTATTGTGGTTATAATATTAACCTACATATGTACATATGTATATTATGCACTTGTTTGTCCCAACAGCTTATGCAGAGTCTAATCCGTTTCCAACAAGAGGCGAAATACGACTGAAATTGTTTATTGAAATTGAGCTCTTCTAGCGACGTTGCCGAAGTCGAATGCTGAATGCACACAGTTCGCTGATATGAGCGTGCTTATATACGACTGTATTGTGTATGCCTGCTAATCTTGCCTCTCTTTCGCACCCTCTGTGTGCAGCCCTCCTGGCTGCGCTGCTTGCCGTTCGTTTGCTTTGGTATTGGGGGAGAGATCGCGAGATTGTATTGTCTTTGATAGCAGTGAGCAGCGACGACGTTGGCACAGTTTTGTTATTCGCTTCTCCTATTTGCTTGAACTGTGTTGTTGTTGTTATATTTGCACGGCACACGAACAAATATGTATTTCAATTTATGACGCAAAAAAAGCTTTGAAAAATATTCCACACACACACGAACACTCACGCAACTTCAAATTTGTAGCAAGAAACGAGTGGTAAAGATAACAACAACTGGAATGTCAACGCGATTTTTGTTTTGCTACGTAGAATCGTGCCAATATTTTCGCTGTTGTTTTGTTAATAAATTGTGCTCAACGTTGGGTTTCTTGAGGGCGCTCAAAACTGAAACCAGGGCTAGAGACACGTCCGGTAGTTCTGTAAAATGAAAATTAACAACAGGAAATTAATAACAGTGTTGTAAGTGGTTTGTCAGCGATCCTTGTAACAGATTATACGATAACAACTTACGAAAACAAAGTATAAATTTTATTAATTGAGATGAATGTGGAAAATAAAGGGGGAAGGAGGATAAAGGGAAGTCATGTAAACAAGATATGACAAATTGCCGTCACAATGTAAGCAATTTTTGTTCAGCTCAAAAGATAAGCGCTGGAAGCTCGTTAGAGTTCAGTGGTGAAATTAGGCATCATTTAAATACAATCTTTATGTTTATGAATTCCGACAATTGTTTGTTTATTTTGTTTATCTTCGAATATGCGTCATAACGCAGTTTGTGATGTCTACGTATTTGACTCATCAATTAACATAGACGATCGACGTTATGAAGTTTATGGACCTATGGCCCGAATTGAACCATTTCTAAATCAAGAGCACGAGTGGAAAATTATTTGCTTGCTTTGAAAGCCATCAGTCTGATTATCTAATCAAAGTCGGATGAAAACAATAGCAACAGCCTTTTGTTTATATAAATCGCACTGTACACCTATCTCTCTACCTACCCCACGCCTTTATGCTCTGTCGCTCATCTGCAGTATCATCTGCTATATAATAATAGCTGCCATATAGTTGAGGGGTTTTTGCGTCGTAGCGAAATGCATTTTGTGCTAGAAATGGTTGTAAAAATTCTGAGCAAACATTTCTGTGTGCAATTAAATATTAGGCAAGCGACATAAACATAAATGCTGTTTACAACAATTGCTGCAACAATTGCAATTGCAATTGCAATTCGTGATTTGTGTACCTTCAAGGTCATCACCGATTCGCATATACAGTATTCATATACTACAAATATATGCATTAATTTATTAATACGAATATGTGGCAGAACAACGAGACGCAAACGATTGAAATCAACAATTGGGGCCACAATTAGCATAAGTCGGCGCCCAAAATGCATAAACAATTCGATTTATATAACTAATTAGCTAATTAGTTAATTTTTTCTTTTTTTTTTTTGCGACGTTCACAATTTCAGGGCTAGTTGAGGAACTACGATTTATGAGGCGCAGCAAATCGATAAATTATACGTCGCGTGAGCCGGAAGCCAAAGGGAACTTCTAAGGCTGAGTTGTTTGGTGTCGAAATTGTTGGGTATAAATAAAACTTCATTGACGTCATTTGCAAAAAAAAATATATATATCAATTGCGTACGATATCGAAGACATTAGCCTTCGCACAGGATATTCGTGGTGGAGAACCTGTGCTCTTCACACTCCCAAGCAAAAGTAGTCCAATGTCGAGTCAACGGCTGACGTCATTGGGACGATGTTTTTATGCCTAACATAATTGCAGATTAAAGCCGGCCGGTGCGTACGTTTTGTACATATTCCAGTGCTTCCTTCCAGCGTGACTCGTGCCACGTGCCACGTGGCGGTCACAGCTTGCCTATTTGTAAACAATGCGTGAACGTGTGTTGCCAAGTTTCCTATCCACTCACTCACATACTCATTCCCAACAGTCTGGCTTTTATTTTTACAATCAAAACATTGTGTTGACTGCGTTGGTGGTAGTGCGCAAGTCCGTGAACTCTGTGGAATTTCCAAATTGGAACGAATGGAATACTTTGCTTTTGGCCGTGTAACAAAGGAATGGAAAATGGAGCGCCGTCAGAGAGTGCAATGATTTCGCTACAGTGGCGAGCAAATAAGATGACCTTGTTGGTACTACTATAGGATTTCCTTTATAAACTTAATACTAGTTATAAAAGAGCACAAACAAGATACCGTCCCATTTCCGTAAAATTATCGACAAATATGCAAATACGACTTTAGCTGCGAGATTCTTCTAAAGCTTTTTAAAAAATTTCTAGCAATATTATATTTTTATGTATGGCGAAAAATGTCGCGTGCGACTCTGTGTACATACAGTGGAAAAACAATAACTGAGAAAATTTTAAATATAAGTAAATGATATTTTTATAGTTTTGGAATAAAGCTAAGATTGATTTCATTTAAGTTATAAGTTTTCGAATTCGTTAATTTTTGCAATTATCTTAAAACAGAAATTGATTTCAAAATTATTACTAAAATAAACTTCCGGTAAAATTATATTTTTATATTTTGAGATGGTTTAAATATTGTTATGCATTTTCAATTTGAAACATATGCCTCAATTCATCATAAAGAATAAGGAAAAGATGCACTTTTAAAAACGTGATTTTTATAACAGTCGATACTTTTGATATTTAACCAATTTGAAATCGAAGTCATTTCCAAGTACAAAGACACTAATACTAATACATGTCTGTTTGACTGTACCTATGATTGCGTGCCACCACTGTATCGAAATACAACCGCACAGATGTTTTGAGTATTTTTATTGGGAATTTCCTTATTGTCTACTTGTTGTTGCGAGTCCTTCTGAAGGGGGGCATTGATTGAGGCATGGCTTGGGGTAGGTATTGTTTTTGCTGTTGACAACATTATAAAATCGATAGACCAAAGGAGCGGTGCGTGCAATATGCTTAATAATGTATATCATATTTACCTACTATGTACTATACTTTGCACTGGCAACTTACATTTTATACTTGTTTTTCGCAGACGTTGATAAATTAGACGCACGCACGCACTCACACACACGCACTCGCACACACAGATTGACAATCTGTGGAATGATTGGATGGAGCAAAGAGCTTGACGCGAAGCTTAGAACTTTTTACTCCAATTGTAAGAACCGTTGTAGAAAAATAAAATCAATATAATCATTTTGGTGTGCATATTGTGGACAGTCATGGCACAAAGGATGATATTCCTTTAAGGCACAATAACACTACGATATAGCAATTAATATTCCACTATTTCACTAGTTTTGATGGTTTTTATTATGCCCTTTAGTTTTTATGCCTCTTGCGTTTGTGTGGCATTTAAAGAGTTATGGAACCAGGACCCTTTTTGCTCTGATTACGAAACGCAAAAGGGAAAATTGTTTTTCTCTTCTTTTGGTTTTCGTTTGTTTCCGTCTAAAATCCTATTATTTATAATATATATTATTTTCTCTCGAGAAGGACACTTTTAAGGTGCCTTGCAGCTGCTGCGTTTCGTGTGGAAAATTCGACTGACTAAAACGCGACAACGATTGACTCAGAAAAGCCTTTGCGACTTCCAGACCATGTTCCAGCGTACTTCCAATGGACTGCCAATTGTCAGTGCCAACAGTAAGAGTGTGTTCAACTAGGCCTTTGCAATGCACTATAGTTGCAATGTTTGCGTCATCAAAACTTCGCCTCATCTGCGTGACACATGGTCAGTTACTAAGAGTACTTTAATGGGGACAATTACTCATAAGCACTATACATACATATGTTGCAGTAATTATTTCTACACAACTATTATTAACTATTACTACAGAAGAAATGGATGTTATTGGGGTAACCACACGGACCTAGCAATCTTTAACATATTAAAATACACACAAAGTGCTTAGAAACATTGAAACAATCAAATGTAAAGGCGATTAAAGATTTATTAATTTTTGTTATAGATCTATGATTATGAATTAGGAAAAACAATTTAGATTTGGGTTTAGTTAAATAAATTCCATCAGACAATAGTACTAAAGAGTTCAACAAATATTAGCTTCAGTTCTATCACTATCATATTAAAATTAATTATTTAATGTTTTTGGCTTTGCTAAGATGGACACGCTTTATTTGAACTCTCTTGTCAATTGACTTTATAATTTGAAACAAAATGAATTGCTTTAGAAAACAATGTCAATGCCGAGACACAACGTAACTGAAATAATACTAATGGTAATTGTGGTAATATTGTCTCAAAGACTGTCATGCAGTGCCAGCAACTCGAATAAGTATGGCAAAAATCTCATACCTTGGACATCTCATGGTGGACGACTTTTGCAACCATTGTCGTCCAATGATCCCAGTGCATTGTTTGATGAATTAGATAGGCAAAGGCCAGCAAAGAACTTTCCCAAGTGGCATCATTTAATGAAAATCGATGAGCCAAATTTAAAGGAGAACGAAAATAATCAAATTGATATCCAGCCCGCTGTCGAGGAGGAGCAAGCGCAGCACTTGCTGTTGCCCTCATCACTATCAGCAACTAGTAACGATGCACGGCAGGAGGAGCAGAGACAGCGAAACTTAGAACGTCTGCAGAATGAAGCAGCCGATCGAGAGTTTGAACAGATTATGAGGAAACTGAAATTCAAATTGCAGCGGGACCGTGAAACCGAATCCGTTTTAAAAAGCGTAAACAAGAAAGATCAACAAAACAAGAATTTCTTAAACTTCTGTAAAAAGTCAAAAAGCAACAAATTGAAAGAAACGCCGACAACTACAACGACAACTACACCGACAACGGAATCCTCCAGCACTTTTTTCTCCACATCGTTGATGCTGCCAGCACCTCCGACGCTTTGTCCAGCAATCTTAAAGCCAAACAAGTGTAAGAATAGACAAGATGAAGCAGAACTGAAGCCCGAGGCAGTGGATCGTCTGATGAAGACTATAACGGCTTTTAAAAGGCATGCGCTGTTAATCTTAAAGAATCTCAATTTACTAGAAATTGAGATACTTAACAGATGGCCAGGTGGCTGTGTGTCAGCAAATGAAGCAGAGGATGAAACACAGATAACCACAACTAAAATTTCAGATGCCTCGAGATTCACAACGACAACAAATCGTCCCGAACGACTAGAGAAGCCCTCAACTCCAAGGCCCAAGATCTACAAGGACGGCTTTCACTTTGGACTTCGAGCGACTGGCAAACAAAAAACAAATATGGCGGCCGCGATGAGAGAGCAACGTAAGCTTGAGCAAAAGGTGCGCGAAGAATACCAAATGCAATTGGAGCAAGCGGAATGGAAACGTCATGAACTCCAGCGCTTGAAATGCAACCGAAAGAGAGCACGCTTTGAAGCTGCGCCACCTGCGGCAGTACGCTTGGAGCTCATGACAACTCCGCGTTCAAATATTGTGGACAATACAAAAGTTATCCTAAAGCATCCCTATGTAAAACAGTCTTCGGCCGCAATAAACCAACTTGCACACAAGGTCAAAATGTTTGCAGATCGAAATCAAATAGATTTAACACGCCAGCCACTACTCAGCTGGAAAATTATGAAAAATATAAAAAAAAGGAAACAATACCTTGGAGACAGACAAAAGGTCCATTGCAGTTCCATGCGCACAGAATGAGCAAACGCAGCATAGTGAAGAATAATAATACTAAATTGTTTTAATACACATTTTTAATTTTAAATATATATTTTATAAAATAAACAATTTATCACTTGCAAAAATAGCGCGCAATATTAAATTTTGATATTGGTGGAAAAGCTGGCGCTGGCGCTGAATCGATGTTTTTTGATGTTACGTCAAACATCGATATTTTTACGACAAGCTCGTTATCTTTGTATCGATTTCGCAACATATGCGTATCATGGTAACACCCTATTTAGACAAGGCTGCAACATTGAAAATTTACAATTTTTAAGCGCCAAAATTTGTAATTGCAATTTGTAATCAGCTGATTTCCATCAATCCATTGAAAGCTTAATGCGCAACTATGATGTTAAATAAAAATAGTTGCATTGACGATATTGCCTTGTTTTTTTTTAATTAACGATACATCTATTATGAAAAAATATAACCAGTCTTCATTTATTTCAATCAACAACTTATTTAATTAAAATCAAAACCAAAATTTTTGACTCTTTGAATGCGTTTTGAAAACAATTTCGCCAATTTCCCGCAGAGTTTTAGCCTCACGACGTAGTTCGACGATAAGTTCCCTCAAATCGGGAGCAATTTTGGATGAGTGGAGCAAAACACCACCTGAATTCACCAAAAAATTGGTTTATTCAATGCCAAAACGCATGAATGAGATAATAGATACGAGGGTGGTCCGATAAGTACTTAGCCTTTATATTTTTTGATTTTAATTAAATAAGTTGTTGATGGAAATAAATCTTCAATACAACTATTTTTATTTAACATCAAAGTTGCGCGATAAGTGTGTACGCAGACTTTTTCTGCTTAGTGTATACTTTATATGAATATATTTCCGTTGAATCGGTTGAATTAATTTTCTAGTCAAATAAAATGACTACTATATGTCCTCATATTTAAAAATATACATTTTCCTTAAATATCACGGTCAGTTAGAGTGCCAGTATATATACACATATAAGTCATTGTATTCTACTTGGTGTTATGTTGTTTGCGGTTAAAATTATGCTTGAACAAGTAAAAAAGCTACAGTCGAGGGTACTCGACTGTGAGATACCCGCTACCCATTTTGAATAAAAGCAAAATATTGTGGTATTATTTTCAAAATATACCAAAAATATTACAAATATACCGAAAGGTATAGCCAAAGCAACTGAGACCCCTTTTTGCAGATACAAAAGTATCAGAATTACTATAGATATTATTGTATATACCAAAATTCGCGACTCTAGCATTAAAATTGCGCATGTTACTCGATTTTTGTTGATTTGGGGGGGCGGAAGTGGGCGTGGCAAAATTTGAAACAAACTTGGTGCAAACATAACAAATGCTGTCGAAAAAAAAGTATAGCTCTATCTCTTATAGTCTCTGAGATCCAGTGTTTCAGACAGACGGACATGGCTAGATCGTCTCGTCTGTTGACGCTGATCAAGAATATATATACATTATAGGGTCGGAGATGCCCCCTTCTACCTGTTACATACACTTCCTGCCGCCACAAAGTTATATACGTACTATATACGTAACCCGTCTACCCTATGGGTAGCGGGTATAAAAAGCAAAGCAAATAAATTAATATCTAACCACAAACCGATATTGCTAATAATATGAATTATACATACGAGTACACTCACTACGCCAAATCATTCAACTAGGAATACCTGTATTATATAAGAGCCTCAGAATCAAATTCGAAACTCAGTTGAAAACCTTATAATAAGTGTCAAACATAACTTTATACTTTGCTTTGAGTTTGAATTTAATAAGTAAAATGCAAAACGGTCCCAGTTTAGTCAGTGGAGCAGTGTTTTTTTGCTGTACGTTATAATTCAATTATTCACATTACATTTGTATTAGGACATATGTATAACCTATATTAAAAAAATGTATTTAACTTATTGTTATTTGCATTTATTTTAGTCCTGATCGTATCCTCAACATGTCTTGGAGAAGTTGGCAACGATGTTAGGTATATTACACATATATTTATTCCTAACTTAAAAGTAGAATAACTGACGTACTTACTTTTAGCAGTCGTTAGACGACAATATAGTTAAAAATGTTTAACAATGCTTTTTAGATAATGTTTAATTAAAATACTTCCGAAACAATAAAATTTAAGAAGTATAAAGAAAAGGAAAGAAAAATAATCAATTAAAGGACTGGCATGACAGTTTCGCCCTTATATTATGATTTTATAATTAAAAGAAAATATTTTTTTCATCAACAGTTATCAAAGTGACAGTACTGAGAGCGACTTCGAATCAAAAGGACAGAGCGTCATCCAACCTGATCAGACGTCTTGCACAACATGTACCCTAATGGCACTAGCATTAAAGGTGAAGTTTGAATCATTACAAAGGGAGGACATGATTGCATATGCACTCAACTTATGCTCCACACTCAATAAGCTGTCAGACCCTTGCGCTAACATAGTGTCCAACTATTTTGAGGAAGTATATGAACTTGTGTTGGATCAACTGCAGTCAAATAAAATTTGCACTTCATCTGGCATCTGCTCAGTTGGGTTCCCAAAGATGAGGCAAGAGCTTCTAGTACCCCAAAAAAGGAATTTTCAAATTTTCTGCACAGATTGCGAGAAGATTGCAAGACTCGCGCAACAATCGCTGTTGAAAAATATGTCAATGGGATTGTTCAAGCAAAAGTTGCAAGAGAAGTGCAAACTGACGTTAAGCTTGGAAACCGATTGCCTCTTATATGCAGATCAGTATTATCATGAAATTTATACAATGGTGAATCGCGAATTGAATAGCAGCCAAATTTGCCAATTCATTGGCGCATGCCACAATGCTCAAAACCAGCATGAAAACCTTCTTGACTTCAGCCCTGAGATTGAAGATTCCATTTCGATTTTAAATCATAATGATTCCATCGAAAAAGTGAAGATATTTCAATGTCCTCTATGTAAAGGTGTTTTTACAATTGTAAAAAATATGCTAAAAAAAAAAATTACTAAGGAGAAAATCCTAAAAGCTATACATGGTGCCTGCGATAAATTAGGTAAATTTGCCCAAATGTGTCACGATTTTGTCAACAAACATGGCGATCGGATTCTTCACGCTGCTGGCAAACCTAGTTCGGTTTGCAAATTGCTTGGAATGTGTTTTCCACTGATACCGCTAGAAGAATATGAAGAGAATGACCACCAAAAGAAAGAAAACATTCTGACACCCATAGTAGATTCCGCAAAAGTTTTGGTTCATGGGCACCCAATTACAACCAACTTTTCGCCGAATTGTAATTTCTGCATGAATATTATCCAAACTTTACAGAAATTTGTCAATCAACATTATGATATGAAGACAGCTCTGGATAGCGTGTGCTCTGTGCAGCCAAATGAAGATCTGAAAAATAAATGCTGGGAAATGTTAGAAACGCACAAACTTCAGATTATTGAATTATTGTCGAAAAATGTAGCTTATCAAGAAATTTGCAGAACTATTAACATGTGCTCATTGCTGGAGGATGGATATGGTAAGTATCAAATTATAAAACCGTCAAACACCCAACGATTATTAATTCAGTAAATGATGTAATATTTATTAGAAAACATCCAACTCGTGGACACATTCCCCGAGTCGACTGATGATGAATATTCCATCGAAAAAATTCCATTTTTGGTAGAACAGCATAATTGGCTGAAAGGAGCAGAATGCTACGTTTGTAAAAAAGTTATTAAAAAGATTAAAAAATTTGTGGAACACCATAACGACAAGGGTAGTATTGAGAGGGCAATGGTTAATATCTGCCAGAAGATACGTATATTTCCGCGTAAGTGCGGAAAAATGGTGGATAAACACTACAATAAGATTATCGACCTAATATTAGAGCGTGTTAATAACAAAAAAATCTGCAAAAGAATTGGAATGTGTAAATGTTTTATTCGAAATGAAGATGGTAAGTATAACATTACAAACGTTGAATAATTGATTCACTTCTCGACTTAATTTATTTTAGTTGAACTGTTTCAAAAGGACACGGAAACAAGTAAAGCACTGCAGGGACTACAATTAGAAAATCCTAAGCAAGGTCCTTTTCGTGTAATTTGTGAATTCGTTCTGGAAAAGTTTGAGATGTTACTAGACACTAAAGAGAAACGAAACGACATCTTGCGCAGAATGCTCTTTACCTGTGATAAACTTCCAACCTTTATGCATGAACCGTGCCAAGATGTCATACATAGTTATGGTTATGCTCTCTTGGATTTGCTAAGCAAAGTAACGCCCCATGATTTCTGTCACATTCTCGCAAATCGTTTAGATCTGACCAACTGAGTAGACAGAAAAGCATACAGAGATCTGATAAATCACTTAATCAATTAATCTTATTAAACTTCCTAAATTTATTTCTTGTGTATTGGAAGTGGATGCCGCCAAACGATAATATCAGCGGTACGGATTATAAATTTATAAAATAAAAATAAAGCACAAAGAGCGAGCAAATAGACCATTATTTTCTCTAGCTTTAAAATTACGCTTGTTATTCGATTTTTGTTGATTTACGGGGACGAAAGTGGGCGTGGCAAAATTACGAAAAAAAAACAAGTAAGAAAGTTACAGTCGAGTGTGCTCGACTGTGAGATACCCGCTACCCATTTTTAATAAAGGCAAAATATTGCGGTATCATTTTGAAAATATACCGAAAATACTTTAAAAAAATACTAAAAATATACCAAATGGTATGTTTGGTATATCGATACAGCACACCATTCAAAATATACCATAGACGGCACAATGTACCAGATTGTCGGCCAAAGCAACTAAGAGCCCTAGTAAGTAGGCGATTTTGCCCATACAAAAGTATTTCTTTTATAACTTCGACAATTTTTATCTGATCGCAACCAAATTTTCAGGAATCATAACTACTATAGTTATTATTATTTATACCAAAATTTGCAACTCTAGCTTTAAAATTACGCTTGTTATTCGATTTTTTTGATTTGCGGGGGCGGAAGTGGGCGTGGCAAAAATTTGAAACAAACTTGATCTGCGTGCAAACATAACAAATGCTGTCGAAAAAAAATGATAGCTCTATCTCTCGTAGTCTCTGAGATCTAGGTGTTCATACGGACAGACGGACGGACACACAGACACACAGATACACAGACACACAGACGGACAGACGGACATGGCTAGATCGGCTGTTGACGCTGATCATGAATATATATACTTTATAGGGTCGGAGATGCCTCCTTTTACCTGTTACATACATTTCCTGTCGGCACAAAGTTATAATACCCTTCTACCCTATGGGTAGCGGGTATAATTATGGCTCTATCTCTTATAGTCTCTGAGATCCAGTGTTTCATACGGACAGACGGACATAGCTAGATCGTCTAGGCTGTTGACGCTGACCAAGAAATATATATACTTTATAGGGTCGGTCCTGCCGCCACAAAGTTATAATACGTATTACATACGTAATACGGGTACCCGTCTACCCTATGGGTAGCGGGTATAAAAAGCAAAGCAAATAAATTAATATCTAACCACAAACCGATATTGCTAATAATATGAATTATACATACGAGTACACTCACTACGCCAACTCATTCAACTAGGACTACATGTAGTATATAAGAGCCTCAGAATCAAATCAAAGATTCAGTTGAAAACCTTACAATAAGTGGCAAACATAACTTTATACTTTGCTTTAAGTTTGAATTTAATAAGTAAAATGCAAAACGGTCCCAGTTTAGTCAGTGGAGCAGTGTTTTTTTGCTGTACGTTATAATTCAATTATTCACATTACATTTGTATTAGGACATATGTATAACCTATATTAAAAAAATGTATTTAACTTATTGTTATTTGCATTTATTTTAGTCCTGATCGTATCCTCAACATGTCTTGGAGAAGTTGGCAACGATGTTAGGTATATTACACATATATTTATTCCTAACCTAAATGTAGAATAACTGACGTACTTACTTTTAGCAGTCGTTAGACGACAATATAGTTAAAAATGTTTAACAATGCTTTTTAGATAATGTTTAATTAAAATACTTCCGAAACAATCAAATTTAAGAAGTATAAAGAAAAATAATCAATTAAAGGACTGGCATGACAGTTTCGCCCTTATATTATGATTTTATAATTATAAGAATGTATTTTTTTCATTAACAGTTATCAAAGTGACAGTACTGAGAGCGACTTCGAATCAAAAGGACAGAGCGTCATCCAACCTGATCAGACGTCTTGCACAACATGTACCCTAATGGCACTAGCATTAAAGGTGAAGTTTGAATCATTACAAAGGGAGGACATGATTGCATATGCACTCAAATTATGCTCCACACTCAATAAGCTGTCAGACCCTTGCGCTAACATAGTGTCCAACTATTTTGAGGAAGTATATGAACTTGTGTTGGATCAACTGCAGTCAAATGAAATTTGCACTTCATCTGGCATCTGCACAGTTGGGTTCCCAAAGATGAGGCAAGAGCTTCTAGTACCCCAAAAAAGGAATTTTCAAATTTTCTGCACAGATTGCGAGAAGATTGCAAGACTCGCGCAACAATCGCTGTTGAAAAATATGTCAGTGGGATTGTTCAAGCAAAAGTTGAAAGAGATGTGCACACTGACGTTAAGCTTTGAAACTGATTGCCTCTTATATGCAGATCAGTATTATCATGAAATTTATACAATGGTGAATCGTGAATTGAATAGCAGCCAAATTTGCCAATTCATTGGCGCATGCCATAATGCTCAAAGCCAGCATGAAAACCTTCTTGACTTCAGCCCTGAGTTGGAAAATTCCATTTCGATTTTAAATCATAACCATTATGATTCCATTGATGACTTAAAGTTACCTCAATGTTCTTTATGTAAAATAGTTTTTGCAGTTGTAAAACCTCTGATAAAAAAAGGAGTTAGTAAGGAAAAAGTCCTGAAAGCTATAAGTGCTGCCTGCAATAAATTAGGTAAATTTGCCCATAAGTGTCACGATTTTGTCAACAAACATGGCGATCGGATTCTTCACGTTGCTGGCAAACCTAAATCGGTTTGCATATTGCTTGGAATGTGTTTTCCATTTGCACCGCTAGAAGAATATGAAATAAATGACGCCCAAAAGAAAGAAAACATTCTGACACCCATTGTAAATTCAACGCAAGTGTTGGTTCATGGGCACCTAATTAGAACCAATTTTTCGCCCAATTGTAATTTCTGCATGAATATTATCCAAACTTTACAGAAATTTGTCAATCAACATTATGATATGAAGACAGCTCTGGATAGCGTGTGCTCTGTGCAGCCAAATGAAGATCTGAAAAATAAATGCTGGGAAATGTTAGAAACGCACAAACTTCAGATTATTGAATTATTGTCGAAAAATGTAGCTTATCAAGAAATTTGCAGAACTATTAACATGTGCTCATTGCTGGAGGATGGATATGGTAAGTATCAAATTATAAAACCGTCAAACACCCAACGATTATTAATTCAGTAAATGATGTAATATTTATTAGAAAACATCCAACTCGTGGACACATTCCCCGAGTCGACTAATGATGAATTAATTCAGAATATGATGCAATATTTATTAGAAGACATTCAACTCGTGGAGACATTCCCTGAGTCGACTGATGATGAATATTCCATCGAAAAAATTCCATTTCTGGTAGAACAGCATAATTGGCTGAATGGAGCAGAATGCTACGTTTGTAAGAAAGTTATCAAAGAGTTCAAAAAATTTGCGGAACACCATAACGACAAGGGTAGTATTGAGAGGGCAGTGCATCAAATCTGCCATAAGCTAGGTAAACTTTCTCATAAGTGCGAAAAATTGGCGGAGAAGCACCTCAATAAGATTGTCGACCTAATATTAAAGCGTGTCAATAACAAAAAAATCTGCAAAACAATTGGAATGTGTAAATCTTCTATTCGAAATGAAGATGGTAAGTATAACATTACAAACGTTCAATAATTGATTCACTTCTCGACTTAATTTTTTTTAGTTGAACTGTTTCAAAAGGACACGGAAACAAGTAAAGCACTGCAGGGACTACAATTAGAAAATCCTAAGCAAGGTCCTTTTCGTTTAATTTGTGAGCTCGTTCTGGAAAAGTTTGAGATGTTACTAGACACTAATGAAAAACGTAACCACATCTTGCACAGAATGCTATTTACATGTGATAAACTTCCAACATTTATGCGTGAACCGTGCCAAGATGTCATACATAGTTATGGTTATGCTCTCTTGGATTTGCTAAGCAAACTAACACCCCATGAGTTCTGTCACATTCTCGCAAATCGTTTAGATCTGACCAACTGAATAGACAGAAAAGCATACAGAGATCTGATAAATCACTTAATCAATTAATCTTATTAAACTTCCTAAATTTATTTCTTGTATTGGAAGTGGACGCCGCCAAACTTTAATATCAGCGGTACGGTTTATGATTTTATAAAATAAAAATTAGCACATTATTTTCCATTTGTAAAACGAAATAGAAACGTAATTTTGTTCAAAACGGCTCTAAGCGTTTAAATAAAGCACAAAGCAATATATTTGTCAAGAATTTAAATTCCCGCCTAAGTGCCAACTGTGTTTTTTAGCACTAGCGTGCTCCGGCATGCGTCGACTCGGACCTGCCTGGTTCCGCAGTGGTTCCAGCTACTCGATGTATCTGCGAAATAAATTTGTTTTGGTGGGTTGACAAGATGTCAAATTAAGGCATAAATACTACATGTAATTTCACGAATAGAAAGTTCAATTAATTTTCCATTCATTTTCACTTTAATTTTTTGATTTAAAATTAAATATCATGTAAAAAGACAAACATAGAAATGATTTTACATCCGATATCTGTGTATCGATTGATGACGAAACATTCATCGATTGCTGAGAACTAAACAACTTGTTCTTATCGATAGGAAAATTGAAACTTTCTCATCTCTACGAAAAATAGAACATATTGAACGAAACGACCTACAACTTGTAGGCTACAAGTTTTAATAAATTTAGTTTTAAACGCTTGACACAAACAATTCACAAGAATTGAATTGAACCTGTAAAAGAAATGACACTTTTGTTACACACATTCTATTCATACATATTACTCTGGAATGCTATCACTGCATATGGACTCGTTGATCCCAAATCGAGCGTCTATCAAAGGAATGAAATCTATAATAACAATAATGATGACGTTGAGGAGCGTACGGGATCGTTTCCATTCCTAATGCCTTTCGTCTCGCCAAAAACTGTAAGTTGCACAAGTGTTTATTACAAGCTTTGCTCCAATATTGTTTGTGTATGTACATCGTTAGTCGTATATGAATGTGTGAGTGAAGTATGTATGAGCATGTCTGTTAAGTAGCAGGTGTGTGTATAGACACACAAAATAAAAATGGAAAAGTACACAACACATATGTATGAAAGATGAGTGTACTACTAATTTATTTGCCTCATCTCAAGGGGGAAAACCACAAAAAGTGCGATTAGACATATAAATATAAATAATACATATACGTAATGTTGCATTACTAACATACGTTTAATATTCATTTTAAATGCTATTCAAAAATATTGGAAAACTACCATAGATAATTTCTATCATAGATAGCTCATAGGTGATGGAAATATCTGATGGACTTTCAAGTCTATTAGTTTATTAGAAGATAAAACTGCTTTATCTTATATTTTAAAATTGCGTATACGTACGTAATTGCGCAGTACTAACAACTGTGCTATAAATTATCACTTATTTAAAGTTATTAATTTTTTAAATATTTTAAATCTTTTAGCCAGACCTATACTTATGCACTCCCATCAAAGTCGACCCAACGACTTCATATTACATAGGTAAGTGAAAAATGAATCAATTATTTTCGTGACTTATTTACCAAGTAAAACAAAAAATTGTACTTTTAGTTGGCTACAAACCAAATGCCACCATGAATACCGCTCATCATATGTTGCTTTATGGCTGCGGAGAACCAGGCTCAACAAAAGTCACTTGGTAAAGTGTCTTCATATTAAAAGTTGTCTTCATTTAAAATAACACCCAATTTTCTGTTAGGAACTGTGGCGAAATGGCCCAATCGACAGAGGAGGAAACAGCCAGCCCCTGTGGACCACATTCTCACTCGCAAATTTTATATGCTTGGGCAAGAGATGCACCAAGACTTGATCTACCTCCAGGAGTCGGCTTCAAAGTGGGCAAGGATTCGCAAACTAAATATTTGGTTTTACAAGTTCATTATGCCCACGTTGACAAATTCCGAGGTAACTAATCATTATGCCTGCTTTACATAAATAATTTATATATTTTATTATTGCATTTTCAGATGGCGCTACAGATGATTCTGGCATATTTCTGCAGTACACTGAAAAACCGTAAGTATGCGAAAAGCTTTGTATGTTCCCATGTAAATTCGTTTCATTTACTCTACAGATTGAAGAAGTTGGCTGGCACATTGCTCTTGGGTACCGATGGCATTATTCCTCCCATGAGAACGGAAAATATGGAAGCTGCTTGTGAAATAACTGAGAACAAAACGATTCATCCATTTGCGTATCGAACGCACACTCATGCATTGGGAAAAGTTGTCTCCGGATATAGGGTTCGCTCCAATGCTCAAGGAGTACAGGAATGGACGTTACTAGGCAAGAGGGATCCACTAACTCCGCAAATGTTTTACAATGTCGAGAACACGTCGCCCATAGTTACCGGAGACTATGTGGCGGCTAGATGTACCATGAAAAGCACTAGACATCGTGCCACAGGCATCGGGTAAGAAAGTATTCACATTTTTGAAACATCTTCTAATTACCACTTTAAATTCCAGTCCAACCAGTGAAGATGAAATGTGCAATTTTTACCTGATGTACTACGTTGAAGAGGGCGAGCCCTTAGACATGAAATATTGCTTCAGTCAAGGAGCTCCCAACTATTATTGGGCCAATCCAGATACCGGACTACATAACATTCCACATATCGAAGCCAGTACTTTGTAAATCTGAAATCTCTACAAAACTCTCGAATCTATCAACAATCCAATTGTAAACTGTAAAAACAAATTGAAACGAATGTATACTGATTTATCTGGGTTATTTTTACCGTATATTCTATGTATAGAACCGATTTATTGTTGAACGTCATAATGTATGAAATTATGTCAAACTGTGTTTACTTTTAACATTGCCAATTATTTATTTATGTATATACCAACATACATATACAACCAAATATACATATATGTGTAGCTAAAGTTACCTCTTATTTTATTTTCCATACCAAATCATGTGGATATAACTAAATAAATTAAGTAAATAGAGTGCAAAGCAATTGATAGAATCTTCTCAAATTTTATTAAGCTTTCAGCAGGATTTTGGATTATAGGATTCCGATTAAAATTGCACACAGATTTTCAACCAAACAAAAGCGACTTTATTTCATAATGTTCAGTAATAGGTTTATATACTACATAATATATGTACGTACGTATTATAATTACTAACAAATTTGACAGTTTTCGTATGTTTTTCATGTGTTTGTTTGTCTGTTGTAAGTAATTGGTGTAAATCTGTAGAAAGTTTTGTTGTGTTGTATATTTTATCTAAAATAATGAATTCGTAGTTTCGTAGTCGCGATTCCAATAGCTGCCACTATATAGCCAAACTTCACTTTTTGTAAAAGGGCTGTAGACCTTCTTAAACCACCTGCAAATGTACCAACATTAATTGTTTTCATTCACTTTTTAGGTTGTTTTATTATCTAAAACTAATTCACCTAGGAGTAAAATCTCCTCCATCTTCGGACTTTTTCAGTTTTCTCGAGTCTCTCTGCTTCTCTTCCAGCCGGGTCTTTTCTTTGGACGCACCATCAAGATCGCCGTTCTCTAAGCATAATATATCAGGACGCAACCTAGCATCGGTGGGACATAAGGTATCTGGTGGTTTCATATTATCCATAGCATTCAATTGCATCGCAAAGTTTGTGAAATTATAATACTGAGAGCCAAGAGAACAAAAAACTCAATTTTGAATCGTCATTAAATTTAAATATTGCAAATACCTCGCTACTATTCTCAGGTCTGGGATTGCAGCTCCACAATAACGTGGAATCTGGTATATCCAGGGAGAAGGAAGAATCACTTCTGGGAAAATCGCCGTCTATATCAGCAGGTGGGTAGTTCTCATGCTGTAATTAGGATTACGATAATTACATTTGGCTTAATATTAATTTCATTAGAATTTTAAGCTTACATCCTGTATGGATAAGCTGCGAAACGAGTTGAGTTTAAAACTATTTAATTTGGAAAACATTCTTTTCGGCGTGGCATTGGGTGAAGCAGTAGTTTCCTTGTCATCTTTAATTTTCATCTCGTGTTTTCGATATTCATCGTAATTCTCATATGGGCAGCATTTTAAAAACTTTGTCCATTTACCGTACAAAAAGAACAAATTTTGACCACTGAAATAAATGATATTAAGTAATAATAATCAAATAAAATTAAATGTGATTTAATACTTTTCATCCTTGACAAATCCTTCAACTCTATGCAGATCCTTATCGGCAGATGTCGATGATTTAAATATTAACTTGGCTGTATGTCCAGTTGAATGATTGGTAATCTCCATTGTACCATGTTGCTCGATCCAAAGTTTCCCCACGATTATGTTATGCACACAACAATTGACATTGCTCCAAGTGTATGTTTCATTCCATCTAAATAGTTAAATCAATAATTAATCAGTTATTGATCAGTATTAAAACAAATCAATTCATACTTGGGAAACTCAACAGTAACAATTCCATTTGGATGGACTTCAACATTCTTGCCGCTGAACTTGATCTTTGGATTAATTGAACCATGAAATTTAAAATCTGTCGACTCAGCATGGAAGGCAGAAACAGGTGGATGATGAGAAACCTGCTCGCAAATAATTCGATAATCTTCCTTCTGCAGTTCGTACGTTTCTCCTAAGAGCGGATTAAATGGTTTGCCCAACCGATCCCAATTGGAAGCCAAAGCAGAAACAGCAAAAGCTGGAAGAGTCGAAATAAATATTTTTGTAAATATCGTGTGCTAAACTTAGCCTGAGAAAATATTTAACCTTGGCCCATAGTATAGCAATGTTTAAAAACATGAAAAAAACATAGTCATCAATCTCTCGACATTGCCAAGGGAATAAATACATGTTGTCTATAGATCATTATACTTATCGAAGGTTGCGTCTTTTAATAGAAAGTGTGTCAATAATTATGGACAGTCCGAAAATCTAAAACAGCAAAATTAAAAGAAACGAAAATTATAAACCAAAAGTAAATTTAAAAAACTTTTTAATATTATAACTTAAAGCAAAAAAGTACTCTAATTATACGAGCAACAAAATTATTACTATTTTGAAGCTACGGTGTTTATCAACAAGAAAGCATAAACTGATTGATTGATTGCTACTAAATTCGAATTATTTATATATTTAAAATTATGACTTGCCTGCAACACATTTCATGCGGTCTGCTGGATTATCCTGATGTGCAGCTTGCGTCAGGATCTCCGCATACTCCATATACTCGCATAACCTTTGAAGGAAGCTCAGAGGTTCATTCAGCACAACGGGCATTGTGATTTTGCTGAGATCTTTGCCAATGCAGTTCTTAAGTATGGACCAAACACTAATTTTCTTGCGAGAAATCATCGCAGCTGGAAGTGCGTGACTGAAAAAAATATGTTTGTCATTTAAATATTGCAATAATGCATTTGAATTGAAACCAATATTGCATGTTGCAGTCTGATTAAAAGGAATCGAATTAAAATATGTTTTGTTATTAATGAAAAATAGGAAAAATAAAACTTACTTACGAATAGAGCGATAAATTAGTGTGTGTAGGGTATCTGAATTTCGTGGTGTCTTCTACTGCTATACTTTCCTAATTTACTTACCGTTGAGCGTGTTCACTTTCGGCCATGCTGATATAGCTTTAAAAAAAATAGATGCACTTTTATTAATATTTTGTTGTCTTTGTCAAATCATAAAAAGGATTTATTTGAACGTATATAATGTATAGTATTTGCTTGCAAAATTTCTGTGCGAAGAAATGTTACATCATAAGGGCATGGGTAAAGAGCAGGTGTGATTATTTTTAGTCCTTGATTTCATCTCAATTGTCTTCAAGGAACGACACACATACTACAAACATACGTATGCATAAACCCACACACACACACACGATGGAAACGCGTGTTCATCGATATTTAACCACGTTGAGTTAGGATAAATCAATATGCTAATATTTCAACATTGCCCACGCACTAATTGTGTGTTATTGCTGGTTATTAACACTTGTGTATGTCAGCATTTTTGTACGTGCGTAGGTAGACGCATACATACACAGCAATAAGTCAAGGTTCACAGTTAATCTACCAAATCAACATTTACTTTACATATGTATATAAGCAATTGGCAACGGCACTGTGCACTTCTTTGAATTTGTATTTATGCAAATTATTTGAACTGCACCTACTTCAATTTGTATATGCAGCGTATTACTTTTTATTGCCGATGTCTTTATCAATGCGTCGTGATAAGAAAGCTTCGTATGCATGTATGCATATCGTTGGGAAGCGATAACATTGAGGTTGAACATTAATCGATTAATGCGTCCCTATTGTCCTGCGCACTTGACGGCAGCACGGCAACACTGTTAACGGCTGCTAGCATTATGATTTTGAAATGTTCGTTATTGCATACCAATATTACAATTTGTATACTAAGTATACTAAGAACTTTCTATGTTTAGATATCAACTGGATGAGCTTGGAGCATCTGCTCGTAAACTTAATGCAATAAGTACTAAGCATATTGTGGTGCGAGACAAAGTGGGTCTATTCTAATCATATGTATTTAATTAAGTATGTACATATACATACATAATAATTGCATTGCATGAACATACATACATACAGACATGCATATAAATTTATTTAAGTATCTCGTTTGTATGTACTTTGGTGCATGGCAATCTTTCAATTATACATACATACTTAGATAGGTTCGTTTTGTACTCGAATGCACAAATGTTTGTATGTTCAATATGTATGTATGTTGTTATTGTTGCAGTGTAAGTACGCGTAGGCACCCATGCTGTATGTATGCACGTGTAAATGTGGGTACATATACTTATGTAAATCGGCAATGCATGTGCATTATTTTTAAATTGTGCATTTCGTTTTTTTTTTTTATTTTTTTGTTAGATTTTATTTTATTTTGTTTTTGAGGAAAAACTTTTGTTGTGATCAGCAAATATCGATCAGTACACTTTGTGCTCAGTCGTTTAGTTCTTGAGATGCAGTTAAATTCATTGCAGTTTCGTCGGGGCACTTTCTAATATCATCGCAAACTGAACGGAAAACCCACATTATATTTATATACATATATATTTTATTTTAATAAAATATCGCATATATATATATATATATATGTATCTATGTATATATATAAAAGTTAATTCAGTGAGTCAAGATCTACAAGTGATGACAACTGCCTAGTTACGAGATTTATTACCGGTACATAATATTATGCAATTTATATGTACATATCTATGTACATGGGTACATTTTGGTACTCTTTCTCGTAGAGTACTGTACATAATAAGTACATTCCTATGCAGTGAATGCACATGTGTGTGTTAACAATTTCTAAAAATAATTTAACGACAAAAACGACAAATTTTTAACTTAATTTACCAGATTTCGAGACACAAATCACCTCGCAGCGTTTTCAAATCAAATTCGCGCGTTTTATTCTCCCTGAAATTGGTTTTTTGTTGGTTAGTGATTGATTTATTAAATAATTAGTGCAATTAGTGTAAAAATATACAACTCAAAGTGAAGTCAAATGGGCTGCAAAATATAAAAATAAAACAAATAAAATGTGCTGTCTAACAAGCAAAACAAAAAGATCTTCGTATTTCCGTTTACGAATTATTATGCTTTCAAAAAAACAGACAAACAATTACAGCTGAGTGTCAATCATTTTCGAAAAGAACCCACAAAATATTTGCCTTGCACAAATAAAATATATATATTTATATATATATTTTTGGGTTAGTGGGCTATCGGGTTATCAGGCTATCGATCCCAGAAAGCTAGCAATAGAAACATTTGGCAAGTGCTTCGGACACCGCATATCAAGTTTATTTCAATAAAAATTTCGGGCAATAAAATGCAGTGAAAGGAAATCCGCACTGGCGCCATCTATCGGCATGTAGTGAATGCATTGTTAGTTTTTACTTGTGCGTGCGTGTGTGGTAGATGAAGCTAGATATATATCGATAGCTCTGTCGATATTATCGAAACCGTTAAACTTTACTTACAAGTGAATAAAAAAACATGATTCATTGACAAGAAATTAATATTCTGCCGTATGTTCATGCAATTGTTGGATTATTTGTGATATTTCAGATGACTTATAAGTGCATTTGACACCTAGAACTCATCAGCAATGGAGAATCTAATTGCAATGGAGTTATTAGATATGAATCCTAACTCGCTTTCCTTAAACGGTAAGGAAAGCGAAGATTTGGAGTTTAAAAAATGGTAAGCAAATCGAAGTAACGCTTTAATATTCCAAAAAGTAATTATATATAATGAATTAGAAATTGTAACACAAAATGAATTATTTACTATAATTGAAAAGTAATTTCTCACCATAGATATAGTTTTTGTTTTTTTTTTGTATATGGTATTCATATTTCTATTTATAAACCTGTATATTTTGGTCAATTTATATTTAGCGTTATCATCGGAGAGCTTATTGAAACGGAAGAAGAATTCTCCAGAGACTTGCAATATGTAGTCGAGAAGTACATCAAGGCCATTGACAAACCAACCGTCCCAAGATCGGTCAAGGACAATAAAGACGTCATTTTTTGCAATTTCTTGCAAATCGCCGAATTTCACAACACGTATGGATTTTGAAAGTTAAATATTTTGATGATGTTTGCCAACCACCTCCATCTTTACAGGGTGCTAAAGGAAGGCCTAAAATGCTACAGCCATCAGCCGAATATGGTTGCTAAAACTTTTTTGCGACTTGAACGCGATTTTGATAAGCATGTGAAGTACTGTCAAAACGAACCTTTAGCCCAGGAGTTCCTCTCGACCAATACCGACTGCCAGAACTATTTTCAAGTACGTGATATCTCTAAGTAGACAACTTGCCTTATGATATTTTTGGTGTATTTTCCACACACTAGAGATCCCACTTGTATGCATGAAACTGGGTTAGAGTTGTCCCTTTTACTTCTCTTACTTAACGCTCTATTCGAATAGACAAACTACCAATGATGATAATGCATTCTGCATTATAAAAGCACTTGAAGTACTTGGACAATATAGTGAAAACCACTTTTTTTTAAGACTTACCTCGCTGTGCAGAGAAACTTTTCAAGTTCCTATTTTCATATCACTATAACACAAGGGAATATTTTTAGTATTGTTCACTAGAATTTTGAATTTCTTTTGGCACAAGTACTTGGTGTCTGCGTGTCGAGCATTCGTTTTAAAGTGAATTGTAAATAGTGTAAACTTTGTGGGTAGCAAGAGAGCACTTCAATCATTATTGGATTCTGTCCGAAACATTATAAATAATAAGCACAAGACAAACATACAATTTTGACTAAATAAAAATTGCGAAAAATAATTTATTATTGTGTGTATGCTGCGTCTGAGGTCTGTGTCTGTGTCTGTGTCTCTGTCTGCGTCTTCTCTGCACTTTTCTCCACAAGAAAATGGTATTATAAATAGTAATGAGTAACAGGCGACTATTTGACTGTTTGATTTGCTCGCCAATCTGACGGAGTAAGTTTTCCAATGTCGTAAACGTAAAAATAATATATGCATACGTACATATGTATGTATATCATTAGTTCGAATGTATGTACATACATATATATGAATTAATGAATGTGGGAATTTGAAGATATGTCATGTACATATTGATACATACATAGATACAAAGTAGGGTGCAATATTTGCAATATGTGTTTCGATTTCCACTGGCCGGCCATATGTTCAATGCTTTTACGAATAGTGTGTGTGCGTGTATGTCGAGAATATAACAGTTTATTTTTAAAACCAGGCGTTTCTAAATATTAAAGCTTTTGCACATTTCAGTGTGTTTTGAGTAGTGTTTGCCGTCGTTTCGTCGTGTGTTAATTTCATTCCACACGTGGATTTGCCTTTGGTACCTACACATTTTAATCATATTTAATCTATCACAGATACTAAATGTGTATGGGCACAAATGAACATTTTACACTTTTAAAATAAATGATGGCATTCCAAAGAATAATTCAAAATCCGTTCCTCCGTTCGTTCTGCTTTTCTTCGGTTTAATCGTCACAGTATTTTCTCAGTTATGCAACATTATAAATAATAAGCAATAGAATATTCTTTTTTTAATATGAATATTTATACATTTGTGGGTGCGTGTATGTGTCTACATTCGTTGAAAAGTTCGTGCTAAAATAAATTTGTATATTCAAGTACACATACACATTCTCGCTAGCTCTCCCACATACACATACATACATACATATATATCCGTTATAACATCCCACAGTGAATTCTTATTTGTGTATGTGGGCATATAAATTAGTGAATACGTGTATGTTTATATTTAATACTTAATAAAAGCAGAAGAAACAAAATGGTTATCTTAGGCCTGCCAAATTGTGTGGTTGGTTATTCGATCTTGATCTGAATTCTAGCAAATTTAATAGTGCGTCAAGTTTGCGGATATGTATGCCTTGTTTCATGTATGCTGTGACCCACCATTTATGAAAAACAAGTGTGCTAGACAAGGAGCTGCACTGTATGCACATCTAAAATGCACACATACATAAGCCACCAAACACAAATACATCCCACAAGCAAAATACACATACATCGACACACACAGACAATACCTGCAAGGTGGCGCCAGCGTATGTATGTGCATAAGTTCACAGGTGTCTACCGGCTGATGCCTCATTTTGTGTTGTTATTCTCGGCATAGAAAGATGACATGGGCAAATTTGTTACATACATATACATGCATATCGAGCCCACAGTGCGGGTAATCTTTAATGAGCAAAATGGTCAATGTTACAGAAACTAGTTCATTTATTGTTTTGTAGTTCAGCTATTAGTAATCGATCTATCGAAATTTAACTTTACCCTGTTTTAAAATGGCGGCCTTGTTTTCATTGCAGGGACTTTCTTCGAATCTAGGAGACGATAAATTGCTGTCTGAGCACCTAAAGCTACCACTTCAGCGAATAAACGATTACAAACTTCTATTCAAGGTTTGAATGCATTAAGTGTTCGCATACAATTTTGTACATTATCTATTTAAACTTGCGTGTTACAATCAGTCATACGTCATAAAACATTTTTCATATTTTTATCTTAATTGTTTTAAATTTCAATTCACAGGATCTAATACAATTATCGCAATGCTTGAAAGAGAATGTTAGGGACTTAGAGCGGGCCTTAGAGCTTATGCTTAGCGTGCCTAGTAGAGCATATGATAATCGATTTCTTTCAAATATTGAAGGCTATCGAGGTAACGTTTACAAGTTGGGCCGTCTACTGCTGCACGAGTGGTGTACAGTTATCGATAAGGAGGGAAAGGCACATGATCGTTATTGCTTTCTATTTAAATCGAGACTTCTGGTCACAAAAGTTCGCAAAATAACTGATAAGAAATCCGTTTTCATATTGCAAAATATCATCAAACTTCCACTTTGTAATGTTGAGCATCGAGCAGATGAGAAACAAATTTACATCTCATCAAAAACCACAGATGATAATTTGCCCATATTGATTAAGCCTCACAATGAGGATAGTCATTTGATTTGGTATAACGAAATTCGCTCATATATCAATCACGAAGTCGCACTGCAAGAGCACAATGCAGATGATCTGAAAGTCGATTCGACAAATATCAATACCGAATGTGAATTAATTCTTCGGCTTCCGCAAAAAATCGAAGCTCACGATCCAAACGCAGGTACTCGTCCTTCTGACGTGGCCGAAAACTACTTCTTAAGCAAAGAAACAAAAGAACGATTGCAGTTAGAACAGCAAGAACTGCTTAAATTTGAAAAGGAATCCATTGAACTCTACAAACTTCAACAGAGTCAACAGGGCCCCAATCAGCCGAAAAGCACGGTTAAATCTGTACCTGATCAACCCGCTCCCAAGCCACAGCATACGCAAATTGAACCAGTTAAGGCAGTAGCGATTGAAAGGAAAGACATCGTCGATACTGAACCTCCTAAAGGTCTAAGCGAACCCTCAAAGCCTGCAGTCAATATAGAGTCAACTAAGCAATCCAACAAAGAACAATCTATTCAATCTTCTAGCATAGAAATATCTATTGCGTCGAAAGAAATTAAAAAGCAAGAAACGATTGAATCATCTAGTATAGAAGTAGTCACAGTAAAAGAATCAACTAAGCAGGAATTAATAAGTACAGCTCCAAAAGAATCAAATAAGGAAATACCAATCAGTGCAGTATCGCAAGAATCAAAGAAAGAAGTATCCATCGAGTCCTCAAAACAAGCAATTTCTGTAGAAGTAGAAGCAGCCAAAAAAACTATACAGCAAGAAACAAATCAAGTTGAAATCAAACAAGATAATGTCAGAGAAACTGAGGAGCTGAAGAAAATTGCCACAGAAGATATACAGAAAACTGTTGAGGGTAAGGACACCGAAGAGCCCCAGCCCAGTTCAATTCCAACAATTCGAATTAGTGATCCAATAGACGAACCCCAAAATTGCCTTATACCCACTATAACTACCACTAAGCACAAGCATAAGCATAAGCCAATTGAATTGAAACATATTGTTGGCTATAACGAATCCCAGCAACAAGATAGCGATAGCGTAAATCAAAACTCCCAGGGCCGACAGGGATTCTCTAACTATACTAACATCACCGACGCGGCTTCATTAACTCGGTGGAACAATGAGCTGGCCAATATCGCATACAGAAGCGGTCAAGGCGATCGTGGAGATCGTCCAGCTCAGGGTCCGCCACCACCGCCCATCCCACCACATTTTATTCGAATGCCTGGCTTCTTTCAACCGCTTCCGCTTATTGCGTATGAAACGAGCATCGAGATTCTACTAATTAAAGCACGCCCACCATCACCTCCACCGCGACCACCGCCAACCATCAAGCGTGTCCATGTCTATACCGAAAGCCTCGAGCAAAAGACCCAGAACTTTCTTGAAGGCATCTATGAGGAATCGAGCGCCGATACATCGTTGCGCAATGCTAAGCAAAAAATGCGTAGCATTAAGAATACAGTATTAAAATCTGCTGACTCCACGAATTACGCACAAGACACGGTAAAAAAAGCGAAAGCTCGCGATTTTATTCATATCTTTACACCGCCCATTAAAAAGAAACGACCAATCTATGAGATTGTCGAAGAGCCTGTAAATATTCTATGCGAACTCGATGGCGAATATCCTATTGAGTCTATTGCTGACGATTTCAGAGAGTCAAGTGCCGATATCGAGACACAACGCGGCCAAAGCGTTGGCGCTATGGATGATAACTATTCTGGGTACTCCCTGGCTTCCAGACGTCGTCTCGAAAGTAAGTTAAACCCAAAACAACAACCAATCAAAATCAAAAATAAATATGTATACTTATGTGAACTTCGCTCAAGGGTTGACCAAGACTTCTTCGTGTTAATAATGTTTTGTGTTAAGTATGTGTGTTTACTTGAACATCAAATAAAGATATCCTACCTACACATCTATTTCATTCAGCAGACATTCTTTCCTGTCTAAGCTATATGTGTATTTCCGCCATTTCTCAATTGTAACATAACTCTCGTAACTGTCGAACTATCCGATAACGTTCTCCTATTCCTCTTGTGGCTAATACCAATTTGGAAAATACAATTTAAGATTGTGGTGCTAATCGATTTACATCCTTTGCCGCACAGAGACCAGCCGGACCAGGGATTACGATAGAGGAACATCGTATGACAGCACTGTTGAGAGCAAACAGTATGGTATAAGTTCGCGACGTGAGAGAACTACTTTGGATCGCATTGAGGCGCATTCGTCGACCTTGCTAGGCGGCAGTCGCAACGAGAGTCGTGCTGAAAGTCGTGCCGAGAGTCGAACCTCTTATTCGCGTGCCGAATCGCGTGCTAGCAGGCGTGGTACATCCTATCTAGCGGACGACGCTCCGCCGCGCTCTATCGAAAAGCCTGTGGTCGCAAAGATGCTGAAAAGTGTGCAAGTGGAAAGTGAGTGAATTGAATCCCTGAATTGGAATGCGCCATATATATCTATATTTACCTTATTGCTTTGTGAAGGCGGCGAGTCTGCGCATTTCGAGATTCAGTTCAAAGAACAACCCGGCTCAGTTACCTGGCTGAAGGATAACAAGCCTTTGGATGATCGTCTAGCGGATCGCATTATTCAAACTAGTGCACCGATGAACTCGTATCGCTTAGACATCAAGAACTGCAGGTTTGTTAATAAATATTTCGCGAAAAATGTAATTGTAAGATAAGTTATATTAAATATAAGCTAGATTACTTTAAATTGATCATTCCATTTCTTTCCGTTTCTTTTTTCTTTGATAAAAATGTTTGCCATTACTTAAAGTTAATGAATATTATGATTCTAAGTTTAAGCCTAGAACACCTTCTAAAATTGTAGTAAACATTCTGATTTTACTTTCGCAGCGAAAATGACGCTGGAACTTATACTGTTCGTGCCCAGACGGCATCTGAAACAACGACTGTTACTGCACAGCTTGCAGTTGGCCAAGGTTGGTATCCATATTATCATTTATTATTCAACAATTTTCCAAATATTTAATCCATTATTGCAGTATCTGGCCATGACGAGACTAAAACCAATGTAGCGCCAGCATTTCTTGTTAGCTTAAGAGATGCGGAAATGATTGAAAATACGCTATTTCGCTTTATGATTAAGATCTTGGGCGATCCCAAGCCAAGAGTGAAATTGTAAGTACACGCTAAAAATTATGTTTAGACTTTAAATGTTATTTATTTACTTTGCAATTAGCTTCAAGGATAATGTAGAAATACTGGAAGTCAATGATCGAATTCAGATCATTAGGGATAAGGATTATTTAGGCTTCTATGAGTTGGTCATTGAAGACGTACAAAAGGACGACGCCGGTGTTTACTCCTGTAAGGCTGTTAATAAGCACGGTGAAGCATCCTGCGAGGCCACAGCCACAACCATTGGTAAGGCAAAGTAAATAATAAAAAAAATGTATTTTAATTATTAAATTTTTTTTGCAGATTTCAAGAATCCATTTGGTGCACTGAGTGGTCAAATTTTACCACCTGGCGAGAAAGCTATATTCTCGTGGAAACGCAATGGCGAGGACTTCGATCCTGAAGAACGTTTCAAGGTACTGTTCGGCGACGATGAGGACTCCTTGGCTCTGGTGTTCCAACATGTGAAGCCCGAAGATGCTGGCATCTATACCTGTGTGGCTCAAACCACAACAGGAAATATCTCGTGCAGCGCTGAACTCTCTGTTCAAGGTGCCATTCAAACCCTCAACCGTGAGCCAGAGAAACCCACTCTGGTAATCGAGCATCGCGAGGCGAACGCCAGTATTGGCGGTTCAGCTATATTGGAGCTGCAATGCAAGGGCTTCCCCAAGCCCGCCGTGCTATGGAAGCATGAGGGAGAAGTTGTTCAGGTTGATGACCGCCACAAATTCATGTATGAGGACGACGAAAGCATGTCGCTCATTATTAAGAATATCGGTACCGAAGACGCTGGCGCTTACACCATTGAAGCCGTCAACGAGCTGGGACAGGATCAGAGCTCGATTAGCTTGGTTGTGCAAGGTAATGGAGAAAATACTTAAAATTGATGCTGTTAATTCCAACAAACTTAAAACTTATAAAATTGACCGTTGTTCATTATTGCTTTTAACTACTTGCAGCTCCGCCTAAGATCAAGAAGGTGTCCGACATCACATGCTCGGCTGGCGAAACTGTCAAAGTGGAGGTAGAAATTGAGGGTTTCCCTACGCCTGAAGTCAGTGTGACCAACAACGGCAAGGAAGTGTCTGGTGAAAAGAATGTAAAGATCACATCGTCCACCATTGCCAAGAGTGTGGAGAAAGTTGTTATCGAAATCTCGGATATTAAACTGTCGCAATCTGGCAATTATTCGATTAAAGCCACAAATACTATCAGCCAAACGGCCGAGTATTGGAATTGCACAGTCAAATCGAAGCCTGTTATTGTCAAACACTTTGAGAGTGAATACATTCATGGCGAGAAGGAGAACGTACAGATGTCCGTTCGCGTTGATGCATTCCCCGAGGCCAAGCTCACATGGTATCACGATAGCAAGGAGATTAAGGTGTCCGACAAGAAGTACAAGATCGATTGCGATGGCAACACTTATACCCTGAAGATAACTGGAGCCACTCGTGTTGATGCTGGCGAATATTCCGTGAAGGCGACCAATGAGCATGGTTCGGCAACCAGCTCAACTCAGCTGCTGATGAAGTGTGCTCCGGAATTCACACGCAAACTGCAGAATATTACAGTAAAGGAGGGCGACACAAATGTCGAACTTGTTGTGGGCATCGATGCCTATCCCGTGCCACACATTAAGTGGTTTATTGATGGCATTGAGATCAGCGAGAAGCGTAATGAGTTCCGTCAAGTGCAAGATGGTAATGACTTTAAATTGATTCTTACGGATGTGGCGACCAACATGCAGGGCAACTACTGCTGCAAGATCATGAATGATTATGGCAAACTTGAGGACACTTGCACCGTGACCGTCAACTGTAAGTATCTCACATCACATAACAAAACGTATTAATTAATTTTTATTTGAAATTATGTAAATTCCCAGGCAAGCCAAAAATACGCAGAGGCTTGAAAGATGTTGAGGTCAAGGAGGGCGAATCTTTAACTTTGGAAGTCGAAATTTACAGCACTCCCGATGCTAACGTCAAATGGTATATTTTAAAAAATTAAAAGCAAGTATTATATTAATGTATGTTTATATAATATAGGTTCAAAAATGGTCATGAAATTCATGAAGATGCTCGCATCAAAATCAAGAGAGATTCACAACGTATTGAAAATTATTACTTGACATTGAATCTGTCTAAGAGCGAAGATGCTGGCACTTATGAAGTTAAGGCTGCCAATTTTATTGGAGAGACAACATCAAGCTGCAAAGTTTTGGTGCTAAGTAAGTATATAAACAATATAAACAAAAACAGTTGTGAAGTTATGTATAATCTTTGAAAATTACCTTTGAAATCCATACCCCAAACCGATTTTCAAACTTACATAATTATGGTAATTCCGAGTTTTTAAACTACGGAGTATTTGGTACTGATAGATCCTTATTTAATATTGGAACATTTTCACATATAAATGGAATTTTAATTTAGCCAATGACAATATATCCATTGGAGAGTCCGTGACAAAAACATTGCTCGCCACTACAGAACAACCTGAAGAAGGGGGTAAAATAAAACATTTCCTTAAATACATGCACAAACTAAACTTTACTATATTAAGAACCAATTGCTTCACATTAATTCTGTAAATACACATATTCGGCCTTCTATAACCAAAAATTACACAGAATATAATTTTAAGTAAGTGTTGTACAAGAATGGAGCACAACTTGCCTGTTTAATGAATGATAATAATTGTTGCATGTATTCGAAATGAAATGAAATGCTCTGGGGAAAATGAAACTACTCCTCATCAGAATAACGCAGAAATTTTACTGGGGACTACATAAGTAAGTGCATGGAAACATCAAATACATATATAAAGCAGAACTTGTAAGAAATATCTTGAAACAAAGAGAAGGATGTGAACTGAAACGTATCAATAATTGAGTGTAATTGCGACGTGCACAAATATATTTATACTTGTATTAATTTTAACCATTAACTGAATGTACAAACTGTATAAAACTAACTTGCTAATTATAAGGTTTAGAGTAAGGCTTCTAGAGTGTCGGAAACTCTTTAAGCTTAAGAATGTATAAAATGTATTGAACTAACTTACTTAATTATAAGATATTTCAGTATAAAAGACGGGAACTTCATTTAGAGTTTAAGAGTCTTCAGTTTACAAAACACTGGCAGTAAATTTTATTTTCAGCCAAATACGAATAAATAAGTGTATATAATAGTATTAATCGTGCCTATGCCCTATCTATAACGGGATGCACGTTAAGTTAAGAATGTGTACATAATGTGAATGATTCTAATATGAAATGCAACAAGATATTAACTAAAATGAATGGAAAGGTTTGCATGCATTCTCAGTAAACATTTTACTGATTATACCAAATTTATCTTGCAGCTATTCCCGAAATTGTCCACTGCGATGTCTTCCAAATGAGTAGCTTTGAGACTCTTCCACTCAAATACGAAGTGATTGCAACTGGTATACCCAAGCCAGAGGCTTTATGGTATCAGGATGGCAAGCAAATCAAATCCAATGATCATTTTGCATTATCCGTTGACGGGGTTTGTTTACAGTTCGAATGTAATTGAAATACAGATGGCATGAATTTAAAATGTTTCAGGACCACTACAAATTAGAGGTCAAGTCACTCGAAATGAAGGATGCTGGCGAATACAAAGTTGTCGTGCAGAACAAAGTAGGCGAAAAGAGTCATCAGGGAGTGCTGTCCTTGTCAAGTAAGCTTAAAATCAAAGAAGTTACTAAATACATCGTTATTAACAATCTTGTTAATTACTATCCGTAGAGGAAGCTGAGTATCGCAAACCTCTGTTGATATCTAAGAGCGGCTTAAAGGATCTCAAGTTAAAGAAGGGTGATGCTATCAATGAAACTGTCATATTTACGGCTGATCCCAAGCCCGAAATCGTTTGGCTTAAGGATGGCAAACCACTGCAAGCTAGCGAGGCGCTGCTGCTCAAGACTGAAGTTAAGGAATTAGAACATGGCTTAAAGCAGTTTACTTGCGAGCTGAGTGTTCCTAAAGGTATAATACTTATAGTTATAATCTTAAAGTTCATAGCAGTGTCAGAATTTCGAAATGGATTCTAAGGGAATATTTATTTTTATAGCGGAAATTAAGGACTCTGGGCGTTACGAACTTAAGGTCAAGAATAAGCATGGCGAATTCGCTACAAATGGTGCCATCGATGTACTAGCAAAGCCAGAAATCTCCGGTCTGGTGGATCTCAAGTGCTTGCCAGGTGAAACAGTCTGCTTCGAAGCCTTGGTTCCTGCCAATCCCAAGCCAAAGGTCACATGGACAAGAGGCAATGAAAACTTGTGCAACAACGAGAACTGCGAGGTGATTGCTGATGTGGATGGCGATAAATACAGGATTGTTTTCCAATCCGTTGTACCATCCGAGGATGGCAAATATACGATCACTGCTGTTAACTCTGAAGGCAGGGCTGATAGCGAATTCAATTTGCATGTTCTTGGTAAGTACCAAATTCGATATTATCACTTTCAATATTTACCTTCGAAATCCACTTTCCAAAGTCGATGTTTGTTATGGTATCTTACGTATAAATTCCTCACACAACATTCCAAACATACTCACATATACATACCTGAAACTTTAATTTAGCTAAAGAAAATATTTCCCTTGGAGAAACCGAACCAAAAACATTGCGCGCAACTACAACAGGAGGGGGTAAAACAAAAATTTCCTTAAATACATGCATACTATTACTGTACTAATATAAATATGGTTTATAGAACTTTCTTACATTAATTCAAATTAATTCTGTAAATATTTATATTCGGCATACTTTAACCAAAATTACACAGAACTTAATTTTAAATAATTCTTGTAAAAAGAACACTGTAAGGCTTTATAAATATCGTTTGCTTGTATTTCAACTGGAAGGATATTCCAGGATGATAATGGAAATGACATGAATTGAAGTATTGTAACTAATGGAATGAAAGTAGAACTGTTACTAATTTATAGATTAAAAAAAATACATATATTGAGACTAATTGATTTGTTATGTTTCAGTTGAGAAACCCACATTCATCGTGCCACCGGAAAATCAAGTGATACACGACTTTAAGCCGGTTTCGACCAACGTCAAGGTGCATGGCGTTCCTACGCCAACAGTGGAATGGCTAAAGGACGACAAGCCAATTGATTTGAAGGCCATTAATAGTCTGACCCAGCAGAAGGCTTACAGCACTGCATCGACCGATATAGCATCGGATCAAGTAGAGAGTGTCTTTGACATTGCCCACTTTAATGCTACCGACGTTGGAACAGTAAGCGAAGATATTTAAGGTGTAAAGATAATACTTTGTTATTCATTGTGCCTTTGATTATTTTAGTACACTTGTGTCGCCAAGAACGAAATCGGCGAAACCAAAGTGCCCTTTAAATTGGCTATGCAGTCGCTGGCTCCCAGTTTTGTCAAGAAGCTCAACAATGCGCTTGACGTTGTCCAAGGAGAGCCACTTGTTCTTGAATGCGCCGTGGATGGCAGCCCACTGCCAACAGTTCATTGGTTTAAGGACAGCGAGGAGGTTAAACCCAGTCAAAGGTGAGGCATATTATAATTAATCTGAAATCTTATGGACCGCGTTCTCCTTACAGCGTAAAACTGACCACTTCTCCTGAAGGATTAGTTAAATTGGAGATAAGCAATTGTCAGCCAAATGATTCTGGCGCCTACAAGCTCATCATTTCAAACCCTCACGGCGAAAAGGTTGCTTTGTGTGCGGTTGCTGTGAAACGTAAGTGATTTTACCCTCTACTCGTCAAATAGCAAAATAACTTAAATGAAAGTATAAAGCTTTCTTTATAGCTTTAAATATCAGCATAAATTCTAAGCTGTATTTGTTTTTGAAATTTATTTATTATAGCTAATGAAATGCAGCCCAAGTTCTTGAAGCCCATCGAAAGTCAATCTGTAATCGCTGGAGAGCCCTTGAAATTGTCTGCACAAGTTATAGGTTTCCCCGCTCCCGAAATCAAGTGGTACAAGGATGGCGTACTCTTACGTCCCAGCTCAGCTATTAACTTTATTAATAATCCAAATGGACAAATTGGATTGAGGTAAATAATTCATATTCATAATTATATAATCTGTTTCAATTCGATGCATTATTTATAGCATTGATACGGTCGATGGTAATGACGCTGGTTTATACAAATGTAAGATTGTCAATAAGGAGGGCGAGGAAGAGGGCGCCGCAGAGGTGAAAGTTGTCGCCAGGGAGGCAAAGCCTTCGTTTATCGCAGAACTCCAGGATGCCAGTAGTGTTGAAGGATTCCCTGTTAAGATGGACATTAAGGTTGTGGGCTATCCCAAGCCAAAACTGCAATGGTTCCACAATGGTCATGAAATCTCGCCTGATAACAAACACTTTGCTGTCGTGGAAAATCCCGATAATACCGTTAGCTTGATTGTGGACAAAACTGCACCTTCTGATTCTGGATTATATGAAGTAATTGCACAAAATTCAGAGGGTTCAACTGCCTCGAAAGCGAAGCTTTACGTTGCACCCAAGACGGATGAAACGGCAGCTGAGGAATTGCCACAGTTTGTGTCTGGTCTGCGGGATGTTAATGCCGATGAGGGCCAAGAGTTGGTGCTATCAGCACCATTTATTGCCAATCCCATGCCTGAGATCGTGTGGTCCAAGGATGGCGTCTTGCTTGCTCCAAGCGAGCGTCTCTTAATGACTTGTGATGGCAAGCATGTCGGTCTCACCATAAAACCGGTTGAAGCAGCCGATTCGGGCGTCTACTCCTGTCTACTGGCCAATCCACTCGGAGAGGACACGTCATCCTGCAATGCAAATGTTCGTAAGGTGTACAAGGCACCAATTTTCACCCAAAAAATCACTGATCAACAGCAAGTTTTCGGCAACAATGCCAAAATCCCTGTAACTGTTTCTGGTGTGCCATATCCAGAACTGACCTGGTTCTTTGAAAATAAACCCATCAATGTGTCGGACAAGTACACGTTCAAGAATGATGGCGATCATCATGAGTTGATTGTAAATGATTGCCAAAAATCCGATCAAGGCGAATACAAATGCATTGCCTCGAACAGGGAAGGTAAGGACATAACTCAAGGTCGTCTCGAGTTGGTTAATGAAATGTAAGTGTATTCAGATACTTAGTATCATTTTCAATTCCACTAATTTTTAACATTATTTTCGCAGCAAAAAACACATGCGTTCTGAACCACCCGTATTCCTTAAGAAGATTGGCGATTGCGATGTCTTTGACGGTATGACAGCAAAGTTTACTGCCTGCGCCACTGGATATCCCGAACCAGATGTTGAGTGGTTCAAGAATGATCAAAAACTGTTCCCATCTGATCGCATTGCGCTTGACCAGGAACCAAATGGTCTGCTTCGCTTAACAATGAAGAATGTGTCGGAAGCCGATGTAGGACGCTACACTTGTCGTATCTTCAATCCATATGGTGACGATACTTGCACAGCTGAACTATTCTATGATGGTGAGTCTTTTAATCGCAATTCTGTTTTATCTTAAACATTACCTGTTTTGTTTTTTGCAGTGTTGGACTCCCATCAACGTCCCTTGGGCGATCAGTACTCGGACTTTAAGCAATACAAAAAGTCCGGAGCTCCTCCGCCGTTGCCAGATGGTCCTATTATCTCCCGCATGACCGATCGTCGTCTGAATTTGACCTGGAAACCATCGGTCCCATTGTCGCCACGCTATCCAGTTACTTATCAGGTAAAGTTTGCCCAACATGGTTTGTAATCGCTTTGCATACTAACATATTTTATCATCAAAATGAATTTTAGATCGAAATGATGGACTTGCCCGAGGGAGATTGGCGCACTATCAGAACTGGTGTGCGCAGTTGTGCTTGTGAGATTAGGAACTTGGATCCACTCAGGGATTACAGATTCAGAGTGCGCGTCGAGAACAAATTTGGTGTCAGCGATCCCAGTCCCTACACACAAACCTACAGGTCTATATGATGATTATTAATTATTGAACAAACATTTAAAAAAGTTATTACTTATAGATCGAAACTCATTCCTGAGCCAGCCAAAACATACACCTACTTGCCACCAGGTACTGACTTTAGACCAGAGACTTCACCCTATTTCCCTAAGGACTTTGATATTGAACGCCCGCCCCATGACGGTCTTGCTCAAGCGCCACAGTAAGTGCACTAATAGATGTCACATTTGGCCACCAAAACCAAACAAAATCATATCTTCAGTATACATAGTATTAAAAACATTTTAAGTGATTTGATATATGTATATTAATGCAAAATCGTTTCTTTAAGGTTTTTGCTGCGTGAAAATGACGTTTCCTACGGCGTAAAGGGTCACAACACTGAGCTAATGTGGTTCGTCTATGGTTATCCCAAACCTAAGATGACTTTCTACTTTAACGATCATCCCATTGAATCCGGTGGTCGCTTTGATCACAGCTACACCCGCAATGGACAGGCGACGCTCTTCGTCAACAGGTGAGTATTAAAGATAATACGAGTGTTAAAGATAAATCGACTAAAATTTTAAATTTCATCAGCATGTTGGATCGCGATGTGGGTTGGTATGAGGCTGTGGCAACAAACGAACACGGCGAGGCCAGACAACGTGTCCGCCTTGAAATCGCCGAGTACCCACGATTCCTGAAGAGGCCTGACGAAACTTTCATCATGTCGCGCAAAAATGGCCGCATTGAAGCCAGAATTATTGGCATTCCTCTGCCCGAAGTTCACTGGTACAAGGATTGGAAGCTGATAACCGACACCTCTCGCATTAAGGTAAGCGGAAGCTTCTTCAAGTACATTTTACTCTAGCTTTGTCACTTGTTAATTATTAAATTTTCATATTATTTTTTTAGATTAACTCTTACGATCCAGACATCTATGTGCTCTCTATTCATGATTCGATCATCAAGGACGGTGGCTTGTACTCTGTGAGTGCACGCAATATTGCTGGCTCCATTAGCACCTCCGTGACCGTTCACATTGAGGAGAACGAAGATCAATACATATATAAGACCTACGGCAGACATCCGTACGTGCGTTCGAAGCAACTGCGGTATGAGGACAAGTACGATATCGGTGATGAGCTTGGCCGCGGCACACAAGGCATTACCTATCATGCCGTGGAGCGCGCCACTGGCGATAATTATGCTGCCAAGATTATGTATGGCAAGCCAGAGCTGCGTCCATTTATGCTTAACGAATTGGATATTATGAATATGTTCAATCACAAGAACTTGATCCGTCCATACGATGCTTATGAAACAGATCGCCAAATCACACTCATCATGGAACTGGCCGCTGGCGGTGAAGTTGTCAGGGATAACTTGCTGCGACGAGATTATTACACTGAGCGCGATATTGCCAATTATATACGCCAAACTCTTTGGGGATTGGAGCATATGCATGAGTTGGGCGTGGGCCACATGGGCTTAACGGTAAGGAACATTTCTTTTTGACGGACAGACTGAGCGAATATTATGAGCTAAAAGTCTTAAATATTTTCCCAACTAAATGCAAATTTCTTAAAATTCCAATTCTTTGTTACAGATCAAAGATCTTTTGATCTCGGTTGTTGGTGGCGATCACATTAAAATATCCGACTTTGGCTTATCGAGGAAGATTAACAAGCATAACTTGTCCACCTTGGACTATGGCATGCCTGAGTTTGTCTCTCCCGAAGTGGTCAATAAGGAGGGTGTCAACTTTTCACATGACATGTGGTCAGTTGGCTTGATCACATATGTGCTGCTTGGCGGCCGAAATCCTTTCTTGGGCGCCGATGACAGAGAAACCCTGACAAAAATTCGTGAAGGCCGTTGGGACTTTAAGGACACCATTTGGACACATATTTCGGAGGATGGACGTGATTTCATCAGCCGCTTGCTGCTCTACAGTCCCGAGGAGCGCATGGATGTTAAAACAGCATTGAAGCATCCTTGGTTCTTCATGCTCGATCGCCAGGCAACCGAGCACGATTATCAAATTGGCGTTGATCGTTTGAGACACTATTACGATCACTTTAGAGATTGGTACGCCAATGCTGCTTGCAAGAACTACTTCCGCAGACGCCGGCTTAGCGGCTGCTTCCAGCATCCATCGAAAATGGTCTACCCAAGTGGACATTCTTACACGCCAGAGCGTACGCCGGAGCCGCTGGTGGAACCACGCAAGCGCGCCAAGCGAGAGGAAGTTGTCTCCAAATTCCTGCATCCCGACTACGAGCTGGGTCTCATTCAATCCGAAAGCCAGTAAGTGCACAACCAAATACAAACTCTATACATAGTGTATTTATTTTTATATTATTGTATAGCTATCAGTATGGCCCCGATACTTATTTGCTGCAGCTGAGAGATGTTAGTTTTCCCGTAAGATTGCGTGAGTACATGAAGGTGGCCCACAGACGATCACCTTCGTTTGCACTGAACGATTCGGTGGACTGGTCGGTAAGTGCGAAAAAATGTCACACACTTTTTACCCGTAATTATACAAATACTATTGAAACTCTTGAAACTCTTGCAGCTGCCGGTTATTCGCGAACGCCGTCGTTTTACTGACATCATGGACGAGGAAATTGATGATGAACGCACTCGCAGTCGCATTAGTATGTATTCTGCTAACGATTCGTACTCAATTCGACGTTTGCGAACAGAGCTGGGACCACGTCTCGATGAATATACTGAAGCGGACGCAATGATTGAAAGCCAACGCGATGGCTACCCGCCATTCTTCCGCGAGAAGCCACAAACCATAGCTATCACTGAGAATCAGCCGGCGCACATTCATTGCTTTGCCGTCGGCGATCCCAAGCCATGCGTGCAATGGTTTAAGAATGACATGGTGCTGTCGGAGAGCAAGCGCATCAAAATCACGTTCGATGAGGACGGTCGTTCCATTTTGCGTTTCGAGCCCGCGTTGCATTTCGACGTTGGAATTTATAAGGCCGTTGCTCGCAACAAGGTAGGCCAGACCATAGCCAGATGCCGCATTGTTGTCGCAACACTGCCCGATGCTCCAGACTCGCCGGAAGTATCGGCGACCAGTGCCACAGAAATACTGCTGCGTTGGAAGCAGCCACGCGATGATGGCCATTCAGCTGTCTTGTGCTACAGTCTGCAATACAAATTGCAGAACTGCGATTCGTGGACAACCGTTGCGGACAACATAGATCATGAATTTTATCTGTTGCACGAACTGCAGCCGAACACGAAATATCAAATTCGACTTTCGTCGAAGAATCGCATCGGCTGGAGCGAAATGGGCATTCCTGTAAATGCAGCGACTTCTGGCCCTGATGCTCCCAAAGTGCACATCACCAAGGCCATGAAGCACTTGCAGCAACTCACGGAGAGAGGCCAGGAAGTGTTGCCCGAGGAGGAACGTGTGCACACCGATTATCATTGCGAGAGAGAGCCACCCACTTGGGTCACAGATGCGTCTGTCAATGACAAATATAGCTTCATCTCGGAGATTGCACGCGGTGAATTTAGCACCATTGTTAAGGGCATTCAGAAATCAACAGATACTGTTGTTGTGGCTAAGATCTTTGAAGTTACCGATGACAATGAAGAGTCTATAGTCGCCGAGTTCGATAATTTCAAGACGCTGCGACATGAGCGTATCCCAGCCTTATTTGGCGCCTACAAGCCCATGAATGTGCCCATTGCCATCTTTGTGATGGAGAAATTGCAGGGCGCCGATGTGCTCACCTATTTCAGCAGCCGTCACGAGTACTCTGAGCAAATGGTTGCTTGTGTCATCACTCAACTGTTGGACGCATTGCAATATCTGCACTGGCGTGGCTATTGTCATCTAAACATACAGCCCGATAATGTGGTCATGGCATCAGTGCGATCAATTCAGGTCAAGCTGGTTGATTTTGGCTCAGCCAAGAAGGTTAATAAACTGGGCGTCAAGGTGACACCATGTGGAATGTTGGACTTCCAGCCCCCAGAGATGTTGAACGATGAGCCAATCTTCCCGCAAAGTGACATATGGTCATTGGGCGTACTCACTTACTTGCTTTTATCGGGCTGCAGTCCATTCCGCGGCAATGACGAATACGAAACTCAACAGAACATCTCCTTTGTGCGCTACAGATTCGAAAATCTATTTAAGGAGGTCACCCCAGAAGCAACTCGATTCATTATGCAATTATTTAAGCGTCATCCTACGTAAGTTGCACTTTTTAATCGCATCAATAGATGTGCTAATATTACCAATACCAATTACAGTAAGCGACCCTACACAGACGATTGCCTGGAGCATAGATGGCTCATGTCCTCCGATTATATGGTTAGGAAGCGTGAGCGTGCCGTTTTCCTGGGTTGTCGTTTGAAGGTAAGACCATCATCATTACTCCTTACACACTCGTAGATTTTATTATTTAATGCGTATTCTTATTGGCAGAATTTCTATGACGCGTATCATGAGTATAAAACTAAAGCCGCTACTACATCCAAACCCTTAATTTCGATTGAGGGTGGACCGACCCCATCTCAACTTCTTCGCTCTAACAGCATCCAAGAGGAACTGCTTACAACGTTTTAGATAAATTACTACTCGACAATTGTTAATATGCCTTTCTTTCTGTATTTTGGTTAATCAATTAGAAAAACAATAATAAATGAGATACCTTTTTATTTTCAAATGCTATCAAATAAATGGCTGTCATATGTATCAATGAATAACATTGAAAAGAATAAAATTTTCTTAAATAAAATTAAACTTCCTCATACAACTGTGCTGACTTTTCTGCTCTTTAGTGGTCATACAAGGTAAAAAGGCCTATCTAACTCGGACACTAAATATAACTGTCATCTAAGGTAAGTTTCACAGTACTACTAAATTCAATACTAATAGCCTCTTTCCACCGCACGGTTTTCTTTGGTTTTCTTTGGTTTTTTCACGTTCAGGCCGAATGTTACGTTCGCCCCATGTAAAAACCCATAAGAAAAAAAGTCGGTTTTTCTACGTTCGCGAGCTAACAAACAAACAAAACAGCTGACATTAAAGTGCGCCAAGGTATGAAAATAGAAAAATAAAAATTTTATTTTGCTTTTTAAAGCAAACTTTTTATATTTTAGATGAGCCAAAAAACTCGAAAGCCGTCAATATCGTGGAGTGGCATCCACGAGGCTATGTTGTTCGAGTTATGGGAGGAGAAATGTAGTGCCTTTTTTGACCAATCCACAAAGGCGCTCCACAAGGATGCCAAACTCCTCCCTATTAATTCGAAAATTATCTTCAAAAAATGATTCGTTGTTTCCAGGAACATCGCGCTCCTAAAAACACCCATGCCGTTGCTAAAAAGTAAATGTATTTATGTAAATAATACATTGCTGCCCTCCATTTCGTTAAAATCCTCATAAAAATTCTGCAATTTAATAAAATTTTCCATTTTCAAATGCGCGTGCTGTTTTTTGAAATGTTCGCCAACTCGTGTTTACATTTGAACAGCTGATATTTCAGGGCGGCCATATTGAGAAATTTACCGTTGCCCATATTTTTCGGTTCGTGCAGATGGAAACCCCGAAACGGGACTTTAAAAAACGTAGAAAAACTGAGTGAGGTGGAAAGAGGCTATTAAAATCCCGGGCATATTATATCGATTATTTCTAATCGACAATAAAATGACCAGGAATCAAGGGTAATCGATGTTTTTGCAACCCTCCCTGAGAGCTTATATTTTATGGTGTAATATAGAATTAAACGGGTGGTCACTCTGGATTGGAGGTTTATTGATCAAAAGAAAATGTTGATGTTCTAGATTTTGAATTCAACTATTTATTAAATAAATATGTATTTTGTAATTTTATTTCTAAAATTTCCATTCAGTGTGTTTTAGTGAAATATGAATATTTGAATATTATTTGGTTTGCGGTGAAGTCAACCAACAAAAAGCGCTGAATGGGGACTTATGTTTGTGTATGTACGTGCATGTATAATATTTGTATTTGAATTTTGAATGGAATTTGTTGTTATTATTGTGGCAGGTACGGATGAACTTATTACTACTGATCTTAAAATGGCAAAGTACGCTTTCTACAACATCAGTCGGAAATATAAAACCTATCCGGCCAATATTAATATGGAATGCAAGTCTCAATTGCTGGACGAACACGAAAATGTGACCTTAATTGTAAACCGTAGAAGTGCAGCACGTCAAAGCCCTAAAAGGTGGACGACATTTCGATGTCGATGGCAAAAAAAGCTAGCGATATCATTGGCATTGATTTTTATTGGTCTTCTCATCATCTTTACTTACACGGATCTACTGTTTCGCAATAAGATATTCTCGGTATTTCTGTCCAGTCGCTTCAATCAAATTACAAATGTTGCTAAACTCCAGACAAGTTATCCTCAAAGTGAACAACCACAAGGTCTAGGTGGCGACGCATCCAATTCGAATAATCCAATCGTCAAGCCCATGCAATATCTACTAAACTATTCATCGATGCATCTGAACAAAACATCATCGTCCGACTATAATATATTTGTTATATACACTAGAGAAAACTATCGTCTTCAAATGAAGTTCGATCTATTTGCACATAGTTTATTTAAGCACACCAATGCGCAACTGCATTTGCATATTATCACTGATAAGGAAAGCGAGATGTCTGTGCTAGACATACTACAACGGAAAATTCGAAAATTTCGTAGAATAGTGATATACACGATGTACGACGTGCAGATATGTTCAAACATTATACAGGATATAACTGCCAAACTGTCTCCATATTTCAGTTCCATGCCCAATTCATATTATAGCGATTCACTTTTTTTCCTATCGCTTGGCTTGCATCGCATTGCCGACAAAAGCATAAGTCGCGCGATTCTCTTCGATTGTGATATTGTTTTTCGTTCAGATGTTCGGTTATTGTTTGCAGAATTTGACAGATTTTTACCCCATCAACTATTTGGGCTGGCGCCGGAACTTACGCCAGTTTATCGGCACATACTCTATCGTTATCGTGTACGATTTCCGAAATCGAATTTTGGGAATCCGTATCATCCTATGCAATTAGTTAAGAACAATAAAAATAGTAAATTGATAACGAATCACAACAATCATGAGCGTCATGGTTACCCGGGCCTTAATTCTGGTGTAGTACTTATGCTTTTAAATCGCATTCGAGACTCAAAAACGTATTTGGAGGTGCTCACACAATACGAAGTGCATAGATTAGTTTCAAAATACTCCTTCAAGGGACATCTAGGTGACCAGGACTTTTTTACACTGCTCGGGTACGAGTACCCGAACCTAATATACAGATTAGATTGTATATGGAATAGACAGCTTTGTACGTGGTGGAAAGATCACGGCTATAGTAATATATTTGATGCGTACTTTCGTTGCGAAGGCGTTATCAAAATGTACCATGGTAATTGTAATACACGCATTCCTGAGTAATAAAAACGAAAAACTATGTAAACCCCATGTATTCATTAAATAAATGCAATTGTATAAAATAGCATTGTACATATTTTAATTGCAGCTTTTATTCAACAATTTCAGCGAAAGGCTTGCAGTCGCCCTAAAATAACCTTTTGATGTTTAATGGAATATCAAATTAACTCTTATATAAAAAGGCGATAATTTACTTTGCCAACTGATAAACTCCACCTGAAAATAGCAATTTATGCTCTCGTACTTTGCGCTGTAGAAAATGTTTTAATTCATCTTGTGTGAACTCAACACCTCCGCCGTTAGAAGCGAATAGTTTTAGCATCTGATGAATGCGATCGATTGGCATTGAATCCAGATTTGTTAGCATACCAACAATGTACGACCAAAACACCTGAGGAATATAATTGTTACTAGGGTTTTAGCTTGTAAATATAGTATAATATGATTAGCTGCATTTTCTCCAATTTAAGTAGCAGCCAAAAATTTGACGCATACGCTCTATCGGGACTGCTAAGCGAGTTATACCATAGTTTATATATTACTTGTAGTTCTTCCTCGCGTTGGTCACTAGCAGATGCCATTGCAGACTCCAAGTCCTCTTCGTCAGCATCTGTAATATTCATTTCTTCGAATTCAATTTTTTCAGATTCCTCTTCCAATAAGCTAAAGACACCAGGCTCTGTTTCGGTAATCAACCCATGGTTTTGCCAGAAACTAATGCGACGTCTTAACGCAGATGGAGGCACCTTAATCAGGCTACTAAGCTCATCTAGAGTCCAAACGCCTTTTGAAGACGAAAAAAAAAGAATTAATTTAAAAGTGGCTTTACAAATATGTCAGCTCTACGTACTCTTATGCTGGAAATGGTAAATAATCACTGCCTGTGTGGGAGGCACAGTCATTTCCATGACTCGTTCGCCAATTTCAATGACAATATTGACACGTCCAGTCACAGTACGCCAATTTAGAGTACGATTTCCTTTGTATGACTCATATGCTTTGGTAAACTTTTTAAATTCGTTTTCTAGTTCCTCAGGCAATTGTAAACTTTCTTTATTAAATGACGGCCAGAACTGCGCAGAAATTATTAATGATGTTATATCAAACAATGTACCTAAATAAAATATATTAATGTTTATAATAAGCATTACATTAATTATCCAAGCAAATATAAACATACTCTCATTGATGTTGCCGTCTCCATGAATATGAGCATTGATTCTCTTTGAGTCCGTTACATCCTTGAGCATGACTTCGCAGCTATGCAAGAGAGATTCTCCAAATCTTATTTTCAGTAATTCCAGATTACGAATTTCTTTTTCCGAATTGAAATCAAGTTGAGACAGTAAACGGTCGGCCATTAAATTGCGGTACTCAACCATAAACAACTCTTTACTGCCGTATATATCCACAACCATTGATATAATATCAGCAGATCGAATAATTTTCGAATTATTCATTTGCAAAACATCAGGATCAATGCCGAAAGGATCAGGCTCCCAATTTTCCCAGTTGCTAAACTCGTTGAGACCCGCATCTTTGCCATCCTTGATGAGTTCTCCTTTTGCCAGCTCCTCCGATAAATCTGTTGGACCTTCTTCTGTTAAGCCAGTGACTACTCTTCGGACAGTATCATTGCGCTTTCGCAAATAATCCTTGATAGGAGCAGTAACTATTTCTAATATCACGCCAGTGTTATCTAGGTGGCGTATTGCCTTTATAGCCGCAACGTAGCCTGTCAATATGTCCATAGTATTGACACCGGGATGCAAAATTCTGGCCTCTAAGGCACTTCGCAATGATTCAGTCAAATGTACTCTCATGTCAATTTTTTCCATGCAAATTTTTAGGTCCTCAATGGCTGGCGTAGAGTCTGGGTAATCTGAAAACGGAAAAGCTATTAGCAACTACAACTACTATTAGAAAATTACACTATATGATCTTGCCTATAATTATGCTGAAGAACTGACTAATGACATTTTGTGCAAATGTTTCATACATAAAATATGTTAATTTGACTTTGAATGCTTGCACAGATTCAGGAATTTGCTCATTATTAATGTCATCCCCCGATCTCCACTCGGTAAATATGCTAGTCAACCAAGTCATTACCACATCGTTTATCCACTGTCAATTAAAATAAAATTAAAGCATTTATGCTACATTTTGAAATAGAATAATTTACTTACGGTTTCAAGTTGTTTTAGGTGACTTCTATCGAATATTCCAAGGCATGTATCATTAATGTGCTCTTTTATTTTTAATTTAATCAATATGGTTAAAGCACTACCAGCTAAGCGATCAATTAAGCCCATCTCAAGTAATTTTAAGTTTGTGGAATTCACCATTTCCGTAAGCTGTTGGCAACAACACTGATCATGATCATAATTGCAACCAGGACAAGGAAGTTCAGTAAATACTTCAGAATCTGAAAGATATTACAATATTTTGTCGCATTAACACAGTAACAACAAAGAGATAGCTACCTATTGTCGTCGACGATAATATGGAGTCCTTGGTGAATAGACCATAGTGAACACTGTAAAAGTCGCTAATGAAGCTGTTAAAAGTGGGCGGCAAGCGAGCTAACAATGCGTTTCGTAGAGTGGATTTGATGTTCTCCACGTCCGATGATGATGCTGCGTTTTTATTCAGTCTTATGAGGCGAGGTTTCATTTCCAATAAGCACCTATACCCATCATACAGTTCGTTTACTGCATCGATGAACTTAGAAAAAAGTCCGTCCTTTGCAGTAATCTCTGCGATTGTCATAACTTGGTCTGACTTTTCTTTAGGCTCGGCATCGGACGCCAATTGTTTCCACAATTTTGGGGCAAGTATATTACGAACTGTGGATTCAACTTCCAAATCCAATATTGCCGTAAATGTCTCAACGCTTCCCAGGCTATTCAGATGCCGGTAAACATCTTCAAAGACTTCCTTTTCAATCTCTTGCAGTGGATACACAATCTACGGGCATATGCTATAAGCGAAAAATATGCAATGACTATTTCACTGACTTACCTCGCCATTTAAAATAGGAAATATCTTTAGCAACTCTGACCAGACTACAGAAAAATCTCCCATTATTTTATTGTGCGCTTAGAACGAGTTCAACCAACATAAACAATGTACGCTTTCAATAATGTGACCGCAAGCTAAAAAACAAAAGAACTAATTTTCGTCCAGAAATATACCATTTCGATAATAACCAGAAGGTTTCACATCCAGGTAATTTAATAAATCTTCTCATTATTCTAATATGCAAGTTTAAATAACATCAATTTTATCATATTAAAAAAAATCACAACAAATTAATTATTATCGATTCGTGTATAATATTAAAAATTATTAAAACACACACAGCGATTTTCAAAGAACGGCTATTAATTTACGAATATCAACACACGAGATTCAAATTTAAAAGAAAAACATTTTGAGGGTATTATTAAATCGGTAGATTTATTGATATAGTAAGTGAAGTTTAAAAAAATATAATTTGGAAATAGTTTATAAACCCGTATTTATTTTCAAATCTGTACAATGAAATTCTGCAGTGCCACCTTGTCAACTATTGATAATTACATTCAAAATTCAACTATTTGATTATCAAAATGAAATAACAGGCAGTATCAAAACTAGCAGTATAAGTTGATAATTTGCAATTTACAGCTTATCTTTCGCTGCACATTTTCGTAGGAAAATCGAGTCAATCGTAGAAAAGACGTCGCTTGATTTTTTGGCAGCATCAACTTTAAAATGCAATCCTCTCAAGCCATAATAGTCAACCAAAGGTTTAGTTTGCTTGTGGTAGGATTCAAGACGCTTCTTAAGCGCCTCGGCATTATCGTCACTTCGCCTCATCAAAGGCTCACCAGTAATCTGTTGGAACCATAAATAAAATCCTACAATTATTAAAAATAACACAATAAATATTTCAATTATTTACATCGTCTTTCATCGCAATCTTCGGCGGTGCAAACTCTTCATGATAAGAACGTCCACTTGCTTGATGAATCAATCGACCCGTTATTCTCCTGACCAGCAAGTTATCATCAATAGCAAACTCAATCACGGCATCCAAGCCTGTCTTCCTCTTGTCCAGCAACTTATCAAGCTGCATAAAATTATGAATTAATAAACATTAAAAACGAAAAAGAAAATGTTATTACCTTCTCAGCTTGCACGACCGTTCTAGGAAAGCCATCCAAAAGAAATCCGTTTTTGCATTCCGGTTTATCAAGATTGGAATCAATCATATCAACGACCAGCTCATCAGACACAAGTTTGCCTTCATCCATAACTTTTTTGAGCTCAGCTCCAAGCTTAGAGCCAGATGAAATTTCTGCACGCAGCATATCACCGGTTGATAAATGACACACACAAAACTTTTCTTTTAGCATGGGTGCCTAATAAAAACGAGAAGTTCATAATTTTATTACATAAACATTAGACGTTTGTGAGTATTCCAGTTAATTAACAATCAGTTGTCAGCACAAGCATTTTTGATTATAGTCCATATGTATAGATTTTTGAATAAATGATAAGAACATTTCATTCTAATGCAATTAAAAATTTCATAATCTGCGCGTGATATCGAGAAATTATATACATACATTCATACATTAAATGATCATTCAATGGTATTAGCTTTAACTATGAAAATCGATAAGAACAAAGGTTAACTTTTTTATCTTACTTTTTTACATATTTAATTAAAATACTCAAGCATTTTAAAAACACATTTATTTTATGTATTGCGCTGGTTTTCGAAATGTTCATTAAACGACTATTCCGGTCGGTTAATAGATGAGTGATTTTTAGGAAACCTTTCCTTAACAGTTAGAGGTCAAATCAGGCATCTCTTGCAACATGCGTGAATTCGTATATTCAATTGCTCGATGGCCATGTATGTGTACTTAGTATGTGTGTGCTATTATATACATTTGTGCAAAAATAAGTTAAAACATCTTAGAGCTGGGTGCTAAATCTTTACTTCAGCACCACATTCTAAGATGATCTACTTTTTAATTGTCTATTTATAGCGGAAGCCGCTTGGCTTTGGCCGAGAAAATATTGGCATGCTGGCATATACATATGTACATATGTATTGCTATTGTATGTATTGCTTCTATCGCTTGAAAGTTCAAAATACATATAACAAATACATGCGTATGTATGTATCTATGTTTATCTACTTGTGAATAGGTTTGATATCAATATCAGCGCGACCACTGGTCACTGTTATATTATATAATATTTCACCCACCTGTGTTCCTTTGCCAGAGCCTGGCGGGCCCAAAAGAATCGCGTTGACTCCAGAGCTGCTGGGTTCGTAGCGTTCCACGGGTACTGATGCATTTGGCGCCATTGTTTTATAATTGCTTATTTTTAATATCTTTCACTGTATGCAGGTATTAACCTCTATTCATAACTTTTAGTTATATTCCTTGATAATAACAATAGCCGTCTTATACGAGGTTCAAGGGTTGAGTCGTCAATGAGCGAACGAACTATTCGCGGAACTGAACTATTTTGAACTATGGTTTAAGTGATAACAGAGCACGCGTCTGAATGAAGTTATCGAATTTACTAAATGTTTGCATTGACGCTAGTCTGTTTCCACTGCTCTTACGCATAGGAATTGTGAATTTTAAAATGAAAAGTATTAAAACATAAATTGTAAAAATTAATAATCATAAAGTAATTAATTTTAATATTCTTGCCATATTGCATTTTGGCCAACAATTAGTATTACTAATTTAATTTTAGAGTACAAAACAAAAACAAATCGATAACATGAACAAAATATACTCTGATTATATTGTCCACCTCTAGGAGAAAAAAGAAAAACAAACTATTTGTAAATGATTATTTTTAACTGTGCAAGTTTTATTGATTATAAGATTCTTCGTATTGAGTTATGGTAATTATATTGATTACTGCAACTATTGCAATCAAATCTATCATGATTCAGAAGTAACATGGGTTTTTAATTCTCATCAATCCGATATACACATATTGACGTTGATGCAACAGATTAGTTGAATATTAAATTTTTTGGCTTTATTCATTGCCTAGGACAGCAATTCATTATTGTTTTAAAACATTTTCTGTATGTAACTAATAATTTGTTTCAGATTTTCAGTTGGATCAAATTCGCTGTGTGATTTGAAGATGAAATCAGTTTGAGCTTCCCAACTAAGTTTACATATCATTGGAACTCTATACATATATTAAATTTATATTCAAATATAGCCATCATGTTTTTGTCAATCGCTCCACCATTAATGGACTTTGAGGATGAGCTGTTATGGATCAATCCGTCAAGCAGCGAAAATCTAAATGTTTTATATGACAAATCAAATTACGTTACTCCAAACACAAAACTGTTAATTGAACAAGCTTTTATTCAGCCATTAAGTCTTCAAGATCAACAAATTTTATTTGATGATTTACTAAAGCAAAATAGAAATATTGCGCATCAATATGGATTGACACCAGCTAAGGTATTTTTTCGGGTATTTTAAAAATGTTGGCTCCAAATTTACAATCTTATCTGAATTGCAGCTTCCTCAACTAGTTGAGAACAATCCGCTTATTTCTATTGAAATATTACTGAGACTAATGTTGAATACCGACATTACGGAATATTTTAACATACTTGTCAATATGGATATAACTTTACACTCTATGGAAGTCGTGAATAGGTGAGTGCAATGATGAATAAATGTGATTTGATGAATTAGCTCCACTATCTTTCACTCTTTTATCCTTCACTTAAATGTTACTACTTCATCATTAATTAATATTGCCTTGCAGATTGACAACATCCTGTCCCTTGCCAACTGAATTCATTCATTTGTATATTAGCAATTGTATTTCAACATGCGAAACTGTCAAAGACAAATATATGCAATCCCGTTTGGTCCGATTAGTATGCGTATTTCTTCAATCGTTAATTCGCAACAAAATTATAAATGTTAAGGTAAAGTATCTCTAATTTGCAGTTTATAAAGCAAAATTTATCTATTCATCAAATTTTCAATTATTCTAGGAACTGTTTATAGAAATTGAAGCATTTTGCGTTGGATTTAGTAAAATTAAAGAAGCCGCTGCTCTATACCGACTAATAAAACATTTGGAGTCAGGCGACACAATTCAAACAACAAATTCGTTATCTAAATGAGTACAAGCAATTACAATAAATCAAATATTAAAAAAAAAAACTGGTTTTGATGCATGCTAAAATCGTTTCAATGGAAAAACTATGGACAGAAACTAGACTAAAGTTTAAAGTTTATATCACAAAAACACTCTATTATGAATGTGCTATTAACAATGTCGAGTTAACGACAACGATATAAATCAATATAAGTTAGATTCACTTTACACTCGCAAGTAAATAGGCTTAAAAGTTACCACATATATTATAGGTCTTTATTATAGTCGACTAATTATTTTCATCTATTCAAACTGAGATTTGATTTTTCACTATGATTGATCTAAACATTAATGCCGGCTTTGTTTGCACGCTCCTTGTAACGCTTAATGTATAGATCCTCAGGATCGTATTTGGCTTGCAGCTGCTTCCATTCTTCAGGCTTCTTGTCGATGATAAAGCGCACAACTTTGTCCGTATTTATCTTCTGTTTCTCGCTGCACTTGCTGCACTCGGTTTTCAAAGCATCTGGCAGGGATCTCTTAAGCTCTCGGCCTTCAGGACTACACTTGCCCGTATCGATCAGACATTTAAAATAATTATCGAAAAGTCGAGTTGATTTCAAGATTTCATCAATATCAATATTATCATATTTTGTGGTATATTTCTCCTCAGCTGCAACGCACACTATCGCCACGGCGAGAATCACAAAGATAGCTTTCATTTTGAAAACCCTGCAAAGAAAAATACTTATTGTTAGGATTTTGAATTGATAACAATTATAATGTACTTAAATAATCAGTTAAATAATAGAAAATGAGTGCGTCACTGTCTAATTTATTCTTAGTAAAGAAATGACTTAGGACACGAACTTAGCTAGCCAAGAAGTTCGTATGATATTTTCCAGTAATCAGAATAATTAATGCCGCTTATTATTGATGTTAGATTCAGATGACTTGGTTCAATTCAGATAACAATGTTGTCTTTTTTTAAATATACTTCATTAACGATAACACAACTTTGGGTAACGAATGAACGTCTGATCACATTATACAACTAGTTTAACTACACTTCAATCCTTTTAGCGCATTTAAAACTATTCAAGGTCGACAACTCATGTTCATTTCTGAAAAACTAATGATGCATATCATGTTTATGCATATCGTACGAGTATTTACTTTATTAATTTCGGATTAATAAGTTGTTGGATAATCATATAATGAAATGGAGTCAAGGCTACCTATCCAATCAAATTAAATACGATGCAAACAAAACAAACGGAAAAGTTTCCTTTTGCTTGTGTTTATTAATGGTTATTAAATAGGCACACTATAATAGACAAACTATTATAGATCTATTTACTGTATTATTATCGTGCATAAATAAACACAATAGACATCCAAATTACTAATTGAAAATGCAAATATAGTCTTTTGAATACACGAATAACTAAATATGTTAGAGAAACTTACTGTTTATTTGTGCCAGATGATAAGTTTGAGCTTCCCACTCAAACAAGTTGTGTTGTAGTGAAAAAACTTGAACGAACTGACGAAGAACTCAATGAGGTTCGCTTTTATACTTAGAGACAACAAGATATATGTACATATATAGTAGTAGTCGTCGTCTACAACTTATATGAGGTATACTTATAACTCGCTTTTGTATGCACTTCACTGCTTTTAGACTTTAAAACGTAAGGCCTTCTCGGTCGAATGTCAAACCAGTGATTAGTCTAAAGTACATTATTAAGTTAGTATATATATTTTTCCCACATATCCATATAGCTATATATATATATACATATATTTATTATTGTTTTTATTGACGTATAGGTACTTAGCAATTTGCAATTAAGTGTTATATTAGAACCTATTACATTGTGCGATATGAATCATCAGAATTGAATATGCATACGCATGTGAATATAGTGTAACGTCGTGTACATATATTTTAAATGATCGTATGTTTCCATCTTCAATTAAAAAATATAGGCCAGAAATATAGAAAGGTTATGATTGCACAATTCTTCGAATTCCCAAAAACATTATCCATTAATATTAATAATACGATATTATTTTCCTATTTGCTTCCAAACTAAAATAATCATCTAATCCGGTGTTCGTAAGATATACTGTATACCAGTGATAACAATAGTGTTGACGTTCTTTAGTTTATATTCAGATAGGCTGTATGGTAATATTTTACTAACACAGGACATATAAGAATTAAGTGATCACTCTAGTATAGAAGCGAATTGGAAAATAATACCAACACTTGTAATTCTTCAGTCAGGAGGCGAAGGAAACAAGACGAAATCACAAATTTCAGGATAACCACAAGGACGATTGGCATAAACTGCAAGTGGATAGTAGTCCTTCTCAAGATACTTCATTTGACACTAGTCCGGTAAGGATCGGACAGGACATGGCCGAGATACAATCTATACTAAAGAAGTCCTTTTGTTGTCTGCAGGTCATTTGTCCTTTTTCATATGCCAATAGTTTTGTGCCAAAGGACATCACGATCGTCCTTGAAATCGCCGAGATACGTTGAATTATTTTAATAATTCATCAAAGCTATTTTACATATGGTATAATAATTCTCTTGTTTAATGCAGCAACTTTTATGAATAATTTTAAAATTTTATTAAAATTAAATATACAAAATAAGATAAATTAGGTATTATATATATGTCTATATATCTCGATATTATTTTATGGTATGACAAAATTTAAGAACAAACTTCATCTGCGTAGGTCCAACGTGAACGCCGACACCAAAGCTTAGTCTCTCGAACATTTATTGTCTTTAAAATCTTGTTGTCCATAAAGACATAATTATAAAGAAAACACAATTTCTTAAACAATTCTACCTGTAAAGTAGAAATATACTATGACATTGACAGAAAAGTGTGTATATTCTTGATTGTTAAGTTTCGTACCCTTACTGTATTTTAAATATAATTATTTTTGTGCAATACATTTTTTTCACTTGATCAACATGGAAACACTTTTAAATTTCACAAATAGCTTTTAGCTTAAAATCTAGAATATTTTGATATTATTTTCAAAGAACTAATAATAAATCTAATAGTACTATTAACCAATTGTAAAACCATTTTGTAAGTAAACATGAGATACATATACAAATTTAAACATTTTTATATTACATACATTTTTTTTTCATATGCATAGCGGTGAAATTAAAGGATATTGGTATAAAAATAATACAATTAGGTTTTTCTGTTTTTTGTTATTAAATATTTTATTTTATTTTGAGATTCGTTTAATATTTTATTTTGTATTCAGTGTACAATGAACCGTTTAATTATAATAATGTCACAGTTGCACGTCAATCAGATAAAAGTATTGATAGTAGTAATTTTTGCGATTATATACATATTTATTAAATTCCCACAATAGTTTTTTTTTATTTGTTTTAAGTGTCAAAAATATTATTAAATCTATTTTTCAATATATTGTCATTGTGTACCAATAAGTAATGGAAATTGAATCAGCATGCACATTTAAATAAAATGTACTTAGTTTTAAATTTATATCAAATTTGCAGCCAATTGGATAAGTTTTGACAATTACTAATATTTATCAAATATATTCTACTTTCCGAAGTGGAAATCACGACGATACCTTGTCTGTCTTCGCAACCTGAAAAATTCGTAGATATACATATTTTAATGGCTCTTATCGATATCAATTTTATCGAAACGACTTCGATTATTTCTGCTGGATAGTAGATACATAATTGCTTGTGGGCTTGATTATTTTATTATAATTTTATAGGTACGTCAGTGTAAATTGTTGACAGGTGAATTCTCAATCGGGTCTCAGAGTGATTACATTAACGCGTGATTAGTGTGTTTATTATTTCGTTTCCATTCGCTATATTTTGCTGCCATGTAGAGGCTTTGCTAATATTGATTCTAATGTATTTTAGATTGAAACGGATGTTATCAAATAATTGCTATAGGGATGAATCGTAGAGGTTTAAATACTGGAAACACGATGTCTTCTCAGGCCAACATTGATGAAGGCAGTTGGAAAGGTGTTTCAGAAGGCTCAGCTATGTTGCCTTCCACAAACGCATCAGCTCTAAACCCGGACGCCAGCAATCAGAGCGGATTTCCCCAGGGAGGACTACCATATAATTCCAGCGGCAATCAATATCCACAAGGTGGACAATCTTCACCAGCTGGCAATCAATCGTTGGTATTTCAAAATTCTAATCAACCCGGATCAAATACTCCGCAATACACTTCATCTCCGGCCCCCTCGGGGTCATCAACCCCTGGTCCAGTTGGAGTCGGCTCGCAAAATATACAGGGAAACTACTCACAATCATCGACCGCGGCAAATTTCAATGGGCCTGTTGGCGGACCATTTGGATCACCATCATCTGGCCTGGGACAATTCAGTCGGCCAGCGAGTTCAGGTACACCATTTAATAGTGGGCAAGCTGGACATTTTTCGTCACCAACAGTTTTTGGTGTTGGTGGCCAATTTAATCCAATGCCACCAGCATCACCGTTCGGCCATGGTGGCAATCATCCCATGATGGGCGGCCCTCAACAAATGGATCGCATTGATCAAGGCTTTCGAAGACATAATTCATACTTTAGTCATACGGAGCATAGAGTGTTTGAGTTAAACAAGCGATTGCAGCAACGAAACGAAGACAGCGACAATTGTTGGTGGGATTCATTTACAACTGAGTTCTTTGAGGATGATGCCAGATTAACCATCTTGTTTTGCTTGGAAGACGGCCCCAAACGATATACGATTGGACGCACACTTGTTCCACGGTTTTTTCGCAGTATTTTTGAGGGCGGCGTCTCCGATCTGTACTTTCAGCTGAAACACGCGAAGGAATCTTTCCACAACACATCCATAACACTGGACTGCGATCAGTGCACAGTGATTACGCATCATAAAAAACCTTGCTTTACAAAAGTATGCGCAGATGCCCGATTAATTCTTGAGTTTATGTATGATGATTACATGCGCATTAAATCGTGGCACATGACTATTAAGGGACATAGTGAACTGATTCCTCGGTCCTTCATTGGAACGTCACATCCTGATCCCATACTCATGGATCAAATCACAAAGAACATTACTCGAGCGGGCATAACCAATTCCACTTTAAATTACCTTCGATTGTGCGTTATCCTGGAGCCGATGCAGGAGCTCATGTCGCGTCACAAGGCCTATGCTCTGAGTCCTCGTGATTGTTTGAAGACCACGCTCTTTCAGAAATGGCAACGAATGGTCGCACCACCCGGAAAAAAGGATCCCCAAAGGCCGCCGAACAAGCGTCGCAAAAGAAAAGGCTCAAACTCCGGAGGCGGCAATAACTCAAATACCCCGCCAGTCGCAAACCAGAAAAGGTCCCCATCAGGACCCAGTTTCTCGCTCTCATCGCAAGATGTAATGGTTGTTGGCGAGCCCACATTGATGGGCGGTGAATTTGGCGAGGAAGACGAGAGGTTGATAACCCGATTGGAGAATACGCAATATGATGGCACTAATGCTGTCGATCACGACAACCATACTGGATTCGGACACGCGGATTCGCCCATTTCTAGCTCGAATCCATGGACAATGGAGCGAGGTGGCAACATTCCAGCTAGTCCTGGAAATCCATCTGGACCACAGAACAATGCAAATATAGCGGATATCGATAAAAAGAGCCCAATTGTATCGCAATAGAAACAAATTCAGAACAGAAGAACAGACACAGACCTAAATGATAATTTCATTTTTCGATATATAGTACATACATACGGTGAAATGTATTTTCATACTTGCATGTAAAAATCTATATTTAAATAAAGTTTCGCAGCTTTAGGAGATGTAAATAAGAATATTAATTAAACAATTATATATGTATCAATGTAATTTCAAAACTTTATATAATATTATATGGAAGCAACCAACAAATTTTCGAACCTATTTTATTTAAAACGTCTTAAGCCAGCAACTTTAAGAATCAAGTGGAGTTTTCAACTAACCAGTTTACTTTATAAATGGTGTAATCAACTGTATATGATCGCATACCTAACTTAATTACATGTAAATATGTGTAGATAAGTATTTGTATGTAAGGATTTTGATCACAAAATCAAATAAAAGTCGGCATCTAAGGATTTCCACAAATATACTTTCCACAAATATAAATATGAGCGTTCATTTGATAAAAATTTCCTTTTATTGTCAGATTTGAGTCCAGAAAACATTTTTAAATATCATTACCCTCTAAACATTTGGATTAACATTTATAACTATTTATATGTAATATTCAATGATTATTAATATTCGCAAATATTTTGACGGCAACTAACGCTAATTTATTTTCTAATTATTATTCTTTTAGTATATTGAAATGAAAATTCTAAATTCATTGCTTTCGAGTTTTAACGGGATTATATTATAATCGGAAAAATAATTTCAAACAATACATTAATTGCGTTAGGATTGCTTATACATTAATTAATATTAAACGTTTTCTTCATTAATTGTATTTTAGCTTTCACGGACCTCAAATTGTATACATTTCATTTGAAATCACAGAAATTTCGCACATATTGAGAAATGATCCTAATTATTTGATCCTTCATAACTCTGGTCCCATTTATGGTATAATGTGTAAAGTATTTAATACTAAAATTTGCAGTCATTTCTGTCTTCGGTATGTTTCAATATTCATCTTGCGGTCACGCTGCTAAGCGAGAAGTTAAACGGCTTTGAAATTACTTTACGACTGATTAATATAAGAATATTTTGACTTGAATTATTTAATACATTTATTGGTAAGTTGTTAATTAGTGCAGCGTTGAACATTACTAAATTATGGAATGAAAAGTGCATTATTGATCATGCTGAAACCAATATGATGTGCATGTACATTGCACATACACATGTGTACCCAAGTGCAGTGAATGAACGCAATGTACAGTTCTTAGTACAACAGCCTATTGTAAGTGATTTAACAGCATTTAAAATTGCAATGCATATTTGTATATATGCATATGTTGCATAAAAAAAATCGCACGGGCGACAATAGTCAAATATTCGCACCCAAGCCGATACAGTGGTCAACAAAAGTCGCCATTCCACTGCTACCTGTCGCTCTGTGATAGGCATTGTGATGCAGTAATTTGCTTTTAGTATTTTTTATGTAACTCATTACGTTTAGGTTTAGTATATCTAGCATCTGAAATAAAATTACTGTATATACTATATATTATTATTTTTCAGATAAATATGACGGATAGTTACGTTAATTTAAGCGATGTCGAGATACAACGGAAACTAACGCAATTGGGATTTCCGAAAACTCCAGTTACAGAAACCACCAGACCATTACTGATAAAGAAATTGATGAAACATATGAAAAATGAGAAGCTTAAAAAAGGAAAAGTAACAAACTATGTGCTTTACTCCAAGGATAATAATAAGCCACAAGTACACAATTCGCCACCAATTGAACTACAAGAATATTCGAATCTCTTTGATAATGGGCTTGAAAACAACAATGATATTCGAGCCTATAAAAATCCGACGGTGTTGTACAAAAATGATGTAAATGTGAATTCAGTGCAGAGCTCTGCCTCAAGGATGTATGCGCCACCTCCTGTTATGGCTTTAAATTATGATGATAACGAACAACATGCTTTAAATATTGCCAACAAATTTCGTAAACCGCGCTCAACAATACCTTGTGGTACCTCATCGTCATCTACATCCTATGCAAAAATCAATGGCAAACCCAACATTTGTGATGGTGGTGTTGTAAATCGACTGCTTAGTTTTCGAGATACCTCTACAAAAAAGAAAAAATTCAACTCCAAAGATGGCTATAGCACAGTCCCGATGTCAAATGCGTTTATTAAAAATGGATTGATCCAAAAACTTGTCGCATTCGATTTGAAATCGTTCCTAAAGAAACCTGACATTAGTTTGCACATTATACCACATGTACTTATTGCGTCCTTTGTCATATTTCTAGCGATGATTTCTGTTTTGTATGTGGCAAAGAAATTTTACTTGAGCCCCATTTCTCGCACTGACTTAAGATATACGATATGCGGACCCAACGATAAAGACTTGCTGTTCTCTTCACCGACAACTGTCACATGCATTAGTGAAGACCTATTCAAAAAGGCCGTGTACATAAGTGAGGAACTTTTCAAGTACTTAAATGAAAGAGCACGGTTGCATCACTGTATTGATAAGGAGCATTCACCAACACTTGAACTGGATGATTTGAAGAAAGCGCTAAGTGAAAACAGTAATGTGCTCAAAGGCAACACTCAAAAAAAGCTGCTGGCCACGCAGTATTTAATTGGTCAAAATCCACAATGGATGATCAAGACGATTGTCTCAACGCTAAACTCATCCGATGACATATCATTCGAGTTGACGGAACCGAATCTGCCAATTAAGTGCATTATACAAAAAAAAATGTCACGCTTTTTTACTGCTATCGGATTGCTGCTTCTCGTGGCATTAGTTTGCTTAATTGTTTATCTTTCCGTGGCTTTTTATCGCATAAGACAAAAGGAAAAACTTTTGGCCGCAGAGCATTTTATCAAGGACATAATCAATGAACTGATGTATCAAAGTTCGGTATCGGAGAATTCGGAAGTTATAATTAATGAGTTGCAAGACAAACTCTTACCAGCTCACAAGCGATCGAAACTATTGAATTCGTGGAATAAGGCTTTAAAGACGCTTGAGGGAAACGATAACCGTGTGCTCTTTGGTATGATTGCCCGAAATGGCGAACAACTTCGTACTATGACATGGAATAAGAATTTAGGTAATAAGGAAGTGAGTACCTCAAAAAAATGGCAAAGTTCAGCATTTGATAACTCTAACAAAATCCTAAATCCGCCAACGTCTTGCTTGAAAATCAGGCATATGTTTGATCAATCCGAAGTTGAACAACCCAACCTGAGACAAATGATCGTTGAATCCATATTCGAAAAGGTTGGCTCAAATTGCAAAATATGCGATGTTCAACTTGATAAGCAATCGTGCTGCGTTTATATTCGCTGCGCAACTGAAGCTGACGCTGGAATGGTTCACAACGAAATCAACGGATGGTGGTTCGATAAGAAACTAATTTCAATCAAATTTCTGCGACTTGAACGCTATTTAAGTCGTTTTCCAAAATCTTTAGCTGAACCCATATACTTTAAATCCCCCAACATAAATTAAGTTGTTTATCTTAATAAGCTTATATAAGATTTTTAAATAAATATTAAATTTACTATTTCGAGTTTTATATTTTGTTCGACAACATTTTTGGACTGCAATAAAGGGAATGTAAATGAAATATAGCAATCAAATTTTAAAAAGAGTGTAAGGCTTTAGCTGTTATATCGAATTATATTACTCAATAAATTCATTAAATTAGCGAACTTTAATTGTTCCCGGGATTACGATTTTGAACTAGTTGTTTAAATGTAAGAACTCAGTTCATTTAGTTCCATGACTAGTTCGATCATACACTCTTGAGTATATTCGATACCACCCTAGTCGCAATGTTCTTGCGCGTAGAAGTTGTTCTCGATGTGCGCTTATAAAAGTTTTTCTTAAGTGGACAAAAAATATTATTTAAATAAAACGCATTATGGACTGCCATCATCGTATTGAAGTGCCACTGCGGTCTGGTGGTGGCAAGAAGATGAAAAAACGACGAGAACTGGACGCTTTGATAGCACATTCCATTACAAAAAAAGGTTCCCACCGCACTATTCACTCACAGGACAAATTGCTGTCAGTATCCACGGATGACCCTGATGACTACACATGGGTAATGACAACACATGAGAATATTTAAATGTTCTTTTGAAATTGAATATTTAGATGTTAACGTTTGTGTGGTCGCAATTACACTTTTACTTATCTATGCTCATAAAAGTACTTATGAACATAAATATGTACATGTGTATATGAGTATGCATATGTATATTATATGTATGTGTGCTTTGTTTTGATTTAGATGAATGTTGAGGGCACTACCCGACGAGGTCATCGAAAAAAACTTTACTTTCGCAAGTGTGCTCCATTTCTGTTTGGGATAACTACAGCTTTATTTGTTGGTATACTGTACTGGCTTTACTTCGATTTAAGACAGCAAATTTCCGATTATCGTCAAAAAGTTGAAGAAGGTAAATATCACATTTTTTCTACACATATAGTATATGTACTGGTAAATGAAATACAAACAAGATTAAAGTCTTTTATCCCTTGTACATACTTATATTAAATGAATTTATAAAACCACTGTCAACACCAGCATAAAAATAGACTCGTTTCAATATTATATAACCACAACGACAATCACGTCTTCAATTAATCTTGCGTGTAATTAATATCTACCATATTGCTAACTCATTTAAATGTTTTAGTCTCTGCCATAAGCAAAATATTTCCGGATACACTCCAGCAGTGGCATGAAACAACATCATTCCTAATCAAGAACCAAACATTTGTAATCAACCAACTCAATGAATTGAATCAAAACGTTAACGTTTTAAATGGCAATTTAAGTAGTCTCCAAGAGACTGTTAAGGCCCAGAGAAATTATGGCCAGGACGAGAAACTTGTGGCCGACTTTGGAGCCAAGCTAGAGGCTGTTGTAACGGATATTGATGGTATTAAGGAACACTATAATAGATATGTCGAGCTACAGAAGGGCCTGCGATCCGATATGGAAATGATCAAGGTAAGACAATTGCTGTCAAACTTATGTATATTACAAATTATTGAACAATTTCCTATAATTTCAGGTCAACGTTAGTCAATTAGCAACGATTAAGGAAAGCGCTGCGCCAGCAAACTTTTCAAATGACGTCAACACGCTCAATCAAACGATGCAAAATGCATTGAAAAAGTTGGAAAGCGATCTTATGAATGTTAATAACACTCTTATCCAGTCAATAAAAATTATTAACGGCGAAATCGTGTCGCACAAGGTAAATATATCATATCACATATAATAGAATTCTCATTACGTCAGCAAAATATATGTTATCAGAATAAATTGGACGACTTGTTGGATCGCTCACAAAGTATAACGGCTCATGTAACCACATTAAGCAACAATTGGCAAGAGTTCCAGCAAAAAATAATAAGTGTCAACGAACAGCTGGATAAAATGAAAGGAAAGGTAATATGTGCACTTATAAATTTTCTTCAGCGTTTCATTGAATTAACTTTTTAATATTTAGTTGACGATAACCGATAACAAGAACCGTATGCTTTCGAATGCTATTGATCAGTTGATGTCGTTGTATAAGAAACCTGCTGACTCAACAACTCAATTGAACCAGGAAGATGCGACCAACAATGAGGTCACTCAAATCTTCATTTAATTTGTTTTTTATTTTTTAATAAATTAATTTATAATATTTTACATTGCAGATTGAAGTAACGACTCCGGCAAATTTAACGGTTAACGTCAGGGAATCATCAACGCGATAAGCTAAAAATATTTTAATTAAAGGAAAAAATCCTTTATGTACAGTTCTTATAATTCATAGAAGATAATTTTATTATCATCACATATTTTGCAAAATATTTAAACTTAGTAGCAAATACTTATATTAAATACGAAATTAAACATAACGATTGGCGATACGAAAAACGTTTGTTATAGTCATTAAATGTGAAAGTTGGTTAAGCTAAAGTTAATTTTATTTATAATAATTATACTTGTAATTTGCCCACTTTAAATCAATGTTTGTGATTCGCTTCTGTGCTTTTATTTCAAATAATAATATATTATCAACATGTAAAATATTATTTGCGAAAGAAACGTAAAATACTTTCCTTTTTGAATAATATTGCACCAAAGAAACAACAAAAATAAACCAATTTAATGGATACAATATACATTTATCATTCGCAAATATGATATGAATGTTTAGTTAATTAGTTTGTAAACCATTTTAACATAATATTTAAATAAATAAACACTAAGAGTGCAATAAATGTGAACTGTACCATCCATATAGCTGCACTCAAAGCCCGCCTAGAATTTAAGATAAATAAAAACATTTATGATTCAAATTCTGACCACAATACCTGTGTTTTAAATTTATTCAGATTTACTTAAATATAATATAAGAATTTTAAATTCTACAGCAAACAAGCTGGAAGTCAAAAAATACTCGATAGAGATAAAATTGTTTATTTACACATGCTAATGATAATACATTGTAGCAATATTCCTTATATTTCGTGTTTATCATAACAATCGAAAGAGTTAATAACCGTGTTGTACCACCAGTGTCTGCATGACTTTACGGATTTGATTGCTGGTATTAAGGCATGATTTGATGCCGAGAGAGAAAGCAACGGACAAAATTTCAACAGCGTGCTCCTGCAGCAATAAACAAATCTCCAACAAGTTATCTATGGCAGTAGCGGCCACCGAAGAATTCTCATCCCTTAAACATTGGATATATGCATTCAAGGTGCACTGGTTGATATCGGAATTACCCGGATTATGCTTAAGATGTCGTATTAAAATAATAAAAGCAATAGAACGGATTTGGGCGCTGGGCGAGAAAATTAAATCCAAAAGTCGTTCGAAGAGCTCATTGATGAAGACAAAACGTTTCGATGTTAAGCATTCCATTTCTTGTAAAGGTCCCAGGATCACATCTTCAATATGCGACTGCTTGATGACTTTAATCAAGTCTAGAAAATGAGGCGAGACATCGCTAAAGTTTGCTTTGTTATAGGAGCCCAAAGTAAGCACTGAAAAGGAGCCGCGGCCAACAACTTCCTGGGCATTTAGATTACCCTCCATGGAATCCAATTCACTAACCACTGCTTTGGGTTTCGTATCTGCATGCCCATCCAGTTCGTATTCAAATTTGACGTCCTCGTCATCAAGCTCTGAGGAATTATTCGACTTATGTTGCAGTAATGCAACTGCTTGGACCAAAGTTTGCAACTCAATCATTGATGTATACTTGACAGAGAGCTCTGATAGAATGCCCACATATTGCTCAATAAAAAGCAAAGCACTTGAAGGATTGCAATTAATGTAGGCCTGAAGAATTTGCACAAACTTGGCCAACATCTGGCATGCTTCCTTTACCGAACTGTGATGTTTAAAAAAGGTAAAGTAGCATGTAAGCGTCGTTTGAATCTCGTTCTTATATGTATCTTCGTATATAGTTGGTTGTAAGAGCTCCAATGTTCTCAGAATTTGGACAAAACGATGAAAATGATGCTCCTCTCTCAAAGCTTTCATGCTATTTTGTGCTCTCCCCTGCATAATGGACGACAAAACTCCTAAATGCCGCAGGAATAGTAAAGGATGCGACGCTGCCAGTTTGCGCAGTAAAAGTTCCGTATCCGTTGAAAGTGTTTCAAAGTCTTTTTTTGCAGTGAGGCTACCCAAGCAGGTGATTAAATTATTTGATATCTTATCAAATTGACAGCCTTTTAAGCTCTGCAATTTGTGCGTTTGTCCGACGGCGTTGCAAGACTTCAAGAACTTGATTCGAGGGTACATTATGTAAAGTTGTTGCAGAAGTTGATGTTTAAGCGCATCGGAAACCGAACTTTTCTCCACATATTCTACTACTTTAACCATTAGATCTTTGCGCTTTTCCGTTAGCTTAAAAAGTAAAGTCATTCGTGAACATAATTTAAAATCATAATTAGCTGTGGACAACTCTGAGATGCCCTCAAACAGAATAAAGTGTACAAATGGCTCCAGCTCCTTAGAATCCAATTTAAAAAACGAATTTGGTTGTACATTTTTAGACATGTACTTGTCTCTGCCTTTCCAAAGTTTGGGATTTGTTGTCAATGCCTCGAAATAGTTGAGCACGGTGCTGAAGTCCTTGTCATCTTTGTAATCCTTAAACAATGACTGCGCTATGCCCTCAATGGTATCCCAATTTGTTTGATGGTTAATCAGTGACAAAAGATAAAATCGAAATTCACTGCATGACTTGGAGAATAGGAATTTCTCTTTAAACAGCTTGGTCGAAACGATTTCAGGATCTGCCTCAGCGAGCCAGTCAATAAAAAGTCCATTTTTGAAGATTTTATAATATTGTCCTTGCTCGTTAAGGTTGGTGTTGCTTTCCCCCATCGGATACTCGAATCCACGCATCATTTCTCTAACGATTTTCTTGGTTTCCGGAAGCGAATGTTGTGCTTTGAATTTGCCAAAATGCAGTTGTTGTGAGCTCTGCAGCATAGCGGATAAGCTGTCGTTGAAGAGTTCATTTAAAAAGTCGTCTTTCACACTAGGTATTTTGTTTGGGCGACTTCGTATTATTGTATTGAAAGTTCCCTCAGTGAGACGATAAAAGTCTGGGTCCAATTTACAGCTGAAATAAGTTCTCAATATCGTGCAAGAGTCTCGTGTGGCATTGATGGAGCATTTGTGCTTCTTATCTTTGCGTTGATCCCAAGCGGGCTGATCTAAGACATTGTGTATGGTGTGTAGAACTTCCGAATTCAGCTTCGTCGGGCTGACTGCAATGTCTAGCATATTATGAACTACTTTACGCGTTTCCTTATTGGGAATTGCTCGCTGATCGGCTTTATCAAGAAGTATTGCCGATAACTCGCTGAATGTTGCGGCCTTATTAGGAAGTTCAGCTGAGATCGGTTGATATTCAGTGATGAGCAGATTCTCCTGAGTTTGTGTATTCAATTTGGGCAGATCGGGCACAGTTAGCGAATGCGAATGCAAATCCAGAGCTTGTACTGTGTAATGACCATTTTTAGCGCCTCGTGCTTGCTGTATCTCAATTAGCTGCGCCAAATATGCCTTGTTGAGTATGGCATTCTTGACCAAGTCAAACTGTTCCAAGACAGCCGTATCCAGCATCGCTAGCAGCTTGGACATGGAGTTTACAGGCGTGCCAAAGTTTTGCACAAAGAGCACAATTTGATCGGGCGTCAAATCATTTAAAGCTGCGTCAATCAGACGATCAACTGAAGACCGAATCATCTTAAGTTTTAGCCAATCTGGTAAAAGTTGAATTTGATCCTGCGGCATGTTGGGAAGGAAGGCAACAGGAGCTGGTCTGCCGGGAGGAAACCAATAATCCAGAATAGGTATGGACTCGGGCATGTTGCTGTTGGAGTAGGTTAGTAATATGATAAAGGCATGAATAATGTTAATGTGCAACGGAAGTTGGACGCCATCATCAAACTGAACCATTAACAAATCCGGATATTCGGTCCATTCGTAAGGCTCGTGAAATTCTCGGAGCTTAATGATATAATTGTTAAACACAACAAATAGGCATTTTAATGTTTGTATACGATTCTCATCGGGCTGCAAATCGTAATCCTCTTGCGAGATGATGATGTGTTGGAACATTGTGCTTCTCTCGACAATCAACTGCGCCATATCGATGACATGATCCAGCATTTCATTAACCGGATCGTTGAGCGTATGAGCCGTAATAAATTGTATGTATGCCATTATTAAATCGGGGCAATTTTCTACTTGGCAGGCAGCTCTTAATTGTGGAATAATAAAGGCTTTTGCCTCCATAAAGTGTGGAATTTGTTGAATCGATTTCAATAACCATTCGTGTTCATATCTTCCCGAATTGTTGAAGATAATCTTCAGACCTGCTAATGCAGCTACTCGCGACTGTTTCACAGTTGAAGACAACCGTCTAAATATATAGTCGAGTACTTCACAAACAATGTGGTTGTTATAGTTTGAGTCCATAATTAAATTTCTGATAAAGGTAACCAACTCGGCATCGCGGCTATTCTCCTCGTTAATGTTATGCGCATTAAAGAGCAAAAATTCACACAAGCACTGCACGGGAAGATGGCTAAAGTCTCCTTCGCTATTCTGGACTAGATCGGACAACCAAGGCATCGATTGTGTTGTGCCCTGTCGTTGTATAATGTCTAGCAACAGATCTGGCTTTCGACAACGGCAGAATAGATGTCCCAACTTGAATGTTTGATTGAGATACTTTAGTTGTTCTAATACCAAGTTGGGTACTTTTCGAGGTGTTCCCATAGGATCCATTAACATGAGCTGCGTTATTAAAATTGCATTTTCCTCGGTAATAACCGCATGAGGTGAGGTTTGCGCTGCCAAGTAGGTTTCAAATTGAAGAATGTGATCCCTTTCCACAGTAATTATCTGCAATTAGTTATTAATATTAGATTGTGAAGTGATAATGAATATTGAGATCAGAGTCTGCACGGCAATTAGTTATTGTCGTAAATAACGTACTCACCTGTAATTCATCCTTGTGAGGGACAACATTGTTAAATTGATTTGTAATACAAATTTCCATTAACATTTTCATAGTGGGATAATGGTCCCAGCAAAAGGCACCAAAAGATGAAGGATTGTGTGCAGAAATCATTAAAAGTATTAACCAAGCTTTCCAGTAGAATGCCATGATTGCCAGCTTTGGTGGCTCATAGTCCGATGGCAAGCGAATATTTTCCGGATGATGATATTCCGACATGCTAAATAGAAAATCGATAATGTCAAATTTGTTTGCTTGCACCGCAGGGAAATCAGTTGCTTTCATTCCCGATACACGTTTTATCACCAGTAACAAAATATCGAATGTGTTTGCGATGGAAAATGGAATATCCTTTGTGATACCTATCAAAATAATACGTAATAACGTTTCCTCGTGAATAGGAGTCTCTGAAATTATACGCAAAATTGCCGCCCTTTCGGGCTCTGATGGCCATTGATCACACCGCGAATATTGCTCTGCATTTTCAAGCAATAGCAACTTGTGCAGCGCTTGATTGTATTCATTGCCTTGAATTTTAAAAATATTTGGTACTGTTTCGTACATCCATGAAACGGCATCCAGTTGAATTTGGGACATTTGATTGTACAACTTGATCAGTGCTTGATTGTTCTTTACATCACGATTAGTCTTCAGCGATAAGCTGCCTTCGCGTGCCTGCGGCGTGGCCGATAGAAACATGCAGAGACATACGAGATCGACCATGGAGTGAAAGATGCGCTCTTTAAACTCAAAGTGCTCGATTTGTTGATTCAATTCGTCGCGTTCGCTTAAGAATGTTTTACAAAACTTGACAAGATTCACATCGAAGCGCAGCATGCGCACAAGTTCCCGCAGGAACACACGTAATGTCCTTAAGCAATCATCGCGTTGCAATACGAACTCCTGGTATATTTCCGCCAAATTGACGGCTGACTGGTCTGGCGAAGTTTGAAACATTGTAGCTGGAAAAAAAGAATAATTCAATTAATTACGTATTGTTTTGGGTGACGCATAATAAACAAAGTAATATTTAACTATGATAGTCTTGCTAACGAATTGATATCTTTAACAATTATAAAAGCTCTATTCCTTACCTAGCATGCCCATGTTGTTAGGATTTCTGGTGTTGGACAACTCATTTTGAACCACCAACTTCATGATAGTGCTGAGTATATCCGGCTGTAGGTGAATCATTTCCTTGAGACATGACATGTAGTGGTTGATAAGCGGTTTAGTTTTCAGGCGCATTTTAATTAAGACCAGCAGCACTTCGTTATCCTGTGTGCTTTTTCCTTTGATATTGAAGCAAATATATGACAATAATTGCTGGGCGAATTTGACAAGCTTGCCATTATGTATCCATAACTCGAGTCGCGAGATGCTCAGACAACGCACCTCAGCAATGCCCGACGTGGTGCATAGAAACTTGAGAAAGTTGCGTGTGTAATTATCCTGCTGCTGGCGTTTGTTCAGTTGATCACGTATTGCATCGCTAACCAATTTTTGCACAGTTGTATCAGAAAAACGCCGTTTAACTGTGCAAAGGTTATCGGTTGTTTGATCCACATCGCCTTGCATATACGGACTAGCATCAAGACTCTGTGTGGAATTGTCACCAGAATCGTCGTCGACAGTAACGTTGTCTCGATGCGCCTGACCTGAAGCAACTGTCGTGTTGGCATCCCATCGCAGCAGACTTAAATGAGGAGTCCGTGTGCCGAAAGTCGCACATATGTTTTTCACAAACGGTGCACAACAGTCGTTATCAGCCCAGAAGCGCTCATTGACAGCATCATCAATATAAGTGCGCAATAATACCTCCGGCCACTGCGATACATCGGCATATCCTCGAGTAAGCAGATTTGTGAGAATTATGTGTAGATTGACATTGTAGCGCATTTTCACATTTGACTCACGACGCAAAAACGATAAAAGTGCATACGTGACCACATCATTGTTGAAGTAATTCGGATGCACTTTTGCCAAGTACAAGAGTGTTAAATATGCAATATTGTCCATCTTTGGTCTAGATGAAAGAGACGTAGAGGTTGCTTGCCGAATAATGCCACAAATGAAACGAACAACCGCTTCATTGTCGTTCTGTTCAATTGCCGTGTATATGCTTTCAAGCACTGTGGCTAAATCACAGTCAACAGCTACTTGTTCCCAGACCTCATATTGGGCCACACCGCTGGTTGATGTTGTTGGTGTCGTGTCAGTAGTACCATCTTTGATATTCCCACGAAATCGTTTACTGGCATGACTGGTAAGTGCCGTAGGAGCCTCTCTTTTTCGATCGTTGGAATTAGAACTGCCGGGCATACCTTTGATTGGCAATATTTTCGATTTGGCGTCATCCCGAACAGCTTTTGTGCCGAGGGCGTATAGTTGTTCGCCTCCCATTAACGCCTTTTTTTGACCTCTATTCGAGGCATTCATTTTATTACGGTCCATATTGACAATGCTTAAAATGAGCTCATAATTTTAACAAAACATTCGGCTGTTGAAAATCAAAGTGACCGCAAATACAATATAAAAAAATACCACTTCATAATAGAGATGCAACTATCGCTACATTGATGTTCACGAAACAAAATAGAAATATTGAGGCAACCAAATGTTAAGAAACTTGCAGTTAATAAGTAAACAAATTAAATACAATTGGCTCTTGTTTATCAAGCGTTTTCTATGCACTAGTAGGAATTATTAAATGTTTTCTATATTTTTCTTTATATTATTAATTTCAAGACTATGATGTGTAAATGAATTTAAGATAACTATGTTGAAGTTTATAATCAAAACAATATTTTCTAGATACGTAATCTGAATATGTAAAAAAAATAACGTCAATAATTATACTAATCATATCAAAATTAATTCGAGTTTGAATTTTTGTCATAATTCATTGTTTTACTGATCAATGCACAAAAGAATAAATTGATGCAGACTTCATTTTTAACTAAATTTTGAAAAAAAAATCACAGCTTGCAAATAACTGTTAACCGTTTTTTTCTACGTTCTTCACGCGATAGCAATGCGGGATTAATATTATTCGATGCAGTATGAATTCGTATATAACAAAATGAATTTTATGATTATAAATAAACTGCAAAGGATTTAATTCATGCCTAATTGCTTCTAAAATTGTGATGTACAATTATATATTTTAATTTGTAATATTTTACTGATATATTATTATCTACGTCAATTATTAGATTCTTATGATTTTGTCAGAGTATACGCGAAATATGTTTCATTTTCATTGTAGCAAATTAGAAACAAATACTTTCTACAATTCCAGAAAAAAAAATAATTGAATAAGTAGTATTTTTTGGATTTGAGAAAAAAGTATATTTTTAAATAAAAGCTGCGGTCACACACTGTCTCTTAGTATAATATAGAGATATAATTTATGCCATACGAACGGATATTTGGCATCTATTATTAATCGTGGCGTTCGATTAGTAAACAAATATGGATTTCATTGACGACTTCATTGAGGAATACAAGAGCAACCCATGCTTGTGGAAAGCCGATTCAGTTGATTTTCGGAATCGAACCAGACGTCAAGAAGCATATATGAGGCTGATTGCAGTGGCAACTAAACATGGAGAACTGTACAATGTTGAAAGAACTAAGCAAAAGATTAACAATCTAAGGTGTGCATTTCGTCATCAGCTGCGCAAGTACAATGAAGTGAAGAAAAAAGGTGAAAAGTATGAACCGTACTGCCCGAAGCGGCGATACTTTGAATCTCTCATGTTTCTGAAGGACGAAGAAATCCCAGAGAAAAAATCAAAGCAGACTGATAATAATCTACCTTTACAACAACAAAGTACAGATAACAATGTCATGGTGCAGCAAGAAACATACGAAGAGTTTTCCGACGCCGAAAGCTTGCCGAAACAGCAGATGAAAAACAACGATACCCATACGCATAATAGCAAATTATCGCCCAGCACAAGCGCCAACGAATTCTGTGCCAATTTATTTGAGGAAGTCGAGGTGGATCCAATTATCAGTATTCAAACAGTTAATTCGAACAACAATCAGACCAATCAATCGGCAACAATAAAGGAGGTGGACGTTATATTGCCGGCAGACAACAGCAGCAGCAGCATTATATGCGACCGAAGAAAATCAGTAAATACCTCAACAAATAATGCTGCAAATGAAAAGTTAAATTTAGTAGAACAGCAAAATACAGTTGATGTGAATCGCGAAAAGCAGCTTTCAACCACCCGTCAAAAATATATAAAAACCAATAGGAAACGCTCATTATCGGGATCTTCGCAACTGTCAGACACAGATGCACCAATGGGAAAATGCAGAGCCGCCGGCATTTCTAATATTGACTTTGAGCGGTTGTTTCAATTGGCATTTAAAAATGCCGATAATCAATTGGACGATCACTTCACAAATTTTGGTAAAATCATTGCGCATAAATTGCGATCGATGGACAATGCACAAGCGATCTATGCGGAGAAAATCATTGCCGATGTTCTTTACCAGGGCCAGATGAAGATGTTATCGACATTAAGCATAACTCAGTTCTTAAGCGTAGATAATACAACAGTCTATGTAGAAAGTCATCCAAAATGATGATTCTTAAATGTAATGTTATAATTAATAATTAACTGAAATTATATACAAAATGTGCGATTTGACTACTTAAGTTTGCGCAATGCGTTGGAGTTTCCTTTTTTTCAACACATTCACGAGTTGGTTTTTTGGATAGAATAATCTGCTAACTAATAATCTATCCCCGTAATGCTCATAAACTGTTGATGTTTTCATTCCATCTTATTATCTGACTTCTAATCGGAGTAACTAAAGTATCTGTGTTGGTATCTGCTTTGCCATTTAAATTCGGCTAGAAGGTTTATTACACCCCTAATGTAAATAAAAGTTTCATGTTTTCTATGGATTTTTCTGAATAAATTTCAGTATAAATTTAAACATAATTTGTGGTAGGTAGTTTAGTATGCAATACATTTTTCAATGATTTTATTTTCTTAATTTAGCCGGTCGTTTTTTTTTTTTGACAAAATGTTGACATTGTGAAAGTTGTTGCAATATTTAGTACTTTTTCTTTTAATTTAAAACGGTCACATTATTGCACTTTCTGTAAACATTGAATTACCACAATACATAAACATATTAAAACAATATTAAAATGAGCGGAGCTCATCGAGAAGCTGTTCAAAAACAAATTCATCAGGATTGGGCAAACCGAGAATACATTGAAGTCATCACAGCAAGCATAAAAAGAATCACAGACTTTTTAAATTCATTTGGTAAGTGCAATTTCTGTCTACACCTAGTCATATACATATGTACATATTCATGTATATGTACATAACAATATCTATACATTTATGTATTTACATTTACATTTACATTTAATACATTTATGAACATTCATATGCATATAACTAGATGCATGACATCTTTTAGTGGTCATCGAAGTACCGGTGTCTTATAGTACAACATTGAAACTATGTACATACATCATTTGTCATTTTTAATTTTGGTGACGCCCAATCTAATCTGTCATTGTGTTTTGGAAGCAAACCAGTGTACTTTGTTGGGAAAGCAAATATTTACCATTTTAATTTCCAAATTATTTGCCAAAAACATACATTTAAAAGAAAGTATTCATTTTATTTTTTATTTCATTGTGTAAAAAAATTCCATAATTCCATAAAATTGTTATTCTTACGTCAAATTGGTTTATTAATTTTTTTCAGATATGTCCTGCCGATCACGATTAGCGGTGCTTAACGAGAAGCTTACAACTTTGGAACGACGTATAGATTATTTGGAAGCCTGTGTAACTCAAGGAGAAACGCTGACGTAAACTTATGATATGTAGAATTATGAATATTATATATTGCTACTTTTCTTATTAAAAAGACACAAAACATACATACTGAATTATTATTGGAGGAAGCTATTATTTTCGAATTTTGTAATAGTGGTAGCGAAGCAATTTTATAGTTTCAATATGTATTTAAAAATTACAAGCATAAATTAAAATTAGGAAATTGAATAGAAAAAATAAAAACACATAACTTTCGAAACTATCGATAGGCTTTGCTCCGATAATAACGCTAAAATATCTATGAAAAGTACTTCGCAATTATTGCCCATCTCTAGCTGTTGTCACAAACAAAACCCTCTTTCCGGTCTGGTTCTCGACTAAGGCGGGTGAAATGGTAAGAAAAATCTTTCATATTTTCCTCAATCTCTAATTAGTATTTCTATATAAACATGAAATAATATCGAATATATTTTTATTTTCTAGGCGGCACACAAATCGTTCCGTATTAAGCAAAAGCTTGCTAAAAAGTTAAAGCAGAACAGATCAGTTCCACAATGGGTTCGCTTGCGCACAGGCAATACCATTAGGTAAGTTGGGTGTTCTGCGTGGTTAATGATTATAAAATATTAATATTTTGATGTTGTTTCGCAATTGCAATTGTTGGCTGAAGTTTTAAAAGCCTTCCAGAAGTGTGTTCTTTCTGTAAAGTAGAGTTCGTGCAAGTGTCACTAGAGTACATAGAAATGTTTTCCGTTTTACGCGGGTGTTTGCCGACACGATTGTACGAAATGTTTTGTCCGGTGTTTTAATCGCAAATTAAGTGATGCCTCCTTCCGGTCTGGAATATATTGCAATTAGAATTTTAATGGCACAAGTGACAAAAATCTCAAGTTGGCCTAGAGGATTGACCTAAGTCTGCTTTAATGTCAGCTAAAAATATCACAACAGCAGTAGGCTGGCAACCCAAATACTGGCGAATGGGGGGTAACCACCATCCCCACCAAATGATTTCAGCAAACAAGCTCCAGTCGTCTAAATCATGAGCCAGTCATGTGTTAACCTGAGCCATGAACAATGTATTGGCCAACTTAAGACAGCTGCAGATGAAATTTAATCAATGTTGAGCGAGAGGCATCTCTGCTTTAACAATTCTAGATGCAATCGTAGTTGCAACTTGGGGAAAACTGTAGTTCAGAATATGAAATTGTGATAGTTATTGTTGTTACGTCTCAAAAGTTAAAACTGTTGATCACATATGTCTAGCAAACTCATTCTAAACTTCCAAAGAGGACTACTATTGTTTTCATAGGTGTATTGCAAATTGTTAGCCTGTTTCACGGCATCTCGTAGTAGGTCCTAGTTCAAATGTTTCCTTTCAATATGCATTATTGTCCACAATAATTAAAAAAAATTTTTTTTCGTTTTTAGGTACAACGCTAAGCGCCGTCACTGGAGACGTACCAAGTTGAAGCTGTAAGCTTGTGGACACAGTCTTTACAGTTGTTTTGATTTCCAAATATAACTGAGAATATGAAATAAAAATGCTTTTCTGAAAACAGAGTGTAAATTTTGTTTTATTTCGTGTCGTATTGGGTTTACAGTTTCAGAGATCCAATTGACAACGTAATGGTTGTGTGTTTAACTAAAGTTTTCGAAATGTTTGAAGAATGGATAGCCGAGAGCATGTACATATGTATGTATATGTCAAATCATCGCATGATTTGTTTGAATCTGTCGCAAAGTATTTTAAATTATATTTATTTACTACAAAATTTAACCACCCTCTATGACGTATTACTGCTCAATAGGTGTAAATTAGTCAAAATTATTTATATCAAACATGGCCCCCAATTGGGAAGTACTATACATAGTTCAGCAGTGTGACCTGACCCTCATGGTATATTATTTTTTGCGATATCAAAAAGTATTTTTTGACTAATGGCAAACAAGCATTATATCGACGACCATTTCGAACGCGGACACTGCCAACTTGTTTTAAGGAATTTTTAATGGTATTTATCAATTTTTGGATCATTTTATTTAAGGATGAAGCGGTTTAAGACGGAATAAATCTGTTCGGAATTATGACAAATTATCATCATGTGTGTATTTTTCCAAACATCATTTGACGAACACTATTGAAAACAATTTAAAGGCGGTTTCTGTGAACTAAAGAAATCCTTGGAAAACAATTTTTATAAATATCAACAATGGTCCCCAAATAATAGAAACATTTGGCAACAAAATGATATGTGTATATTATAGAATCAGTACAGTATAAATTGTTAAAAGTAAAACACTAGCGTCTTTTTATCAACGTTGGCATCGAAATTTTTAATATGACATTCAATTTATTTATGTATGCATGTTCATATGTTGAATGTACATTTAATTATACTTACGTATGTACGTACATATAACCTTCAAAAGTACGTAAAGCTAACGCCGAATATAGTAAAATTTTACACGTTAGCATCACGAAACTAAAAAATACTAGATAATATAGTAAAGAACACTTGTTAATGCATTTAAAGAAAAACCCAAATTACTTACCCACAATGGAAATATTAAATGGTTGGTTGGAATGGTTTTTAAAATAGCTTCTAAATTTGCTTCGATTTAATCAAACAGAGACAAAATCCTTCAAAAGTTGAGTCTTTTTACGCCCATTTTTCGTAAATTTTCCATACCCTATACAGAACAAATATAAGACGGTATATTTTGGTATATTCCAAGACGTAAAGAATAGCCGAATTGCGGTCACGCTGATTATCAATGAATGTAAGGTTATTATTTGTTGTAGCAGCTGGAGGAGATGTGAAGAGTTTGTTTTTGTTTTAAAATTGTTAGCCCTTTTTATAATTTTCTGTTGCTATTTATGAAATATGGTATATTGTATTTGCAGATAACAGATTGGTTCCTAAACTGTGAATCGAGTGAAAGTGTTTTTTTGCAGTGCCATTGCCATTGATTGTGATTTATTGATTTTAGACAAAAAGTTTTGAACATCGTCTATCAATCTTACATACATATATATATATCAAATTATATATGAGGAACCAACGGTAAAGATGCACGCTCAAGGACAGGGTCAACAGACGCAGCAGCACTCCTCGACACATTCCCTACTGCAGCAGCCACAAAATCATTTATCTAACAACAATGCAGTTGGAAAATCAAATGAAAATCCATCGCTGTCCTCTGTCGGTAAGCGGATTGATTACAAGTTTATATACACATGTACTTAGGTATATATCATTATGTGTGAATGTGCACTCATTTATATGTATGTGAACATCAATTCTTATTTACATACATATATATGTATGTATAATAATGCATACGCAAAAAACTATGGAAAATTCCATCAACTTATGTATGTGTACTTAAGTTTGTGTGTGAGAATATACAGTAAGTTAGAAAAGTATGTTGACCTTGTGACAAAAACCTTTATGTTTAATGAAATTTACAAAAGCTAAACCAAAATATGTATGTAATTTTTAGGGTTGTCATTATTGTTTTACAATCAATTATGCGACTGATAACGCTACGAGATAGTGCAAATGATTCACATCTTTGACGTTAATCAAATGTCAATTTAGTATCACTTCTACTATTGTGAAAAAAGGGCCATTTACTAACTAACACATTGATAACTAATTTATTATTTGTTTTAACCGGAAAACAAAAACATGCAATAAAGTCCCAAACCTGGCTGCTTAAAAAAATACTTTCCACTTTTTTACTTTTTTCTTTTCTTAAATCTAAGAATGAAAAAGTTTAAAAGATATGAAAAATAGTTTTAACGTAAATTTAGTCAGCATATTTTGGGGTAAAAATGGATTAAAAATATATTTGGATTATTTAATCCTAGATACTACGATGATTTAATCCTGATCTTTTCCAATGTAATAAAATTGAATTATTAAAAATTTAATAATTTAATGAGAAATAGTGTAAATATAAATTTTAGAAAGAAAACTTAGTTTTACAACCGTTTCAACTTTACAAAAGTTTATTCTTATTATGTATATTATACAAAACCAATGAACACTATAATTACATTAATTGAAAACTAAATTTTTTTCTGTTTGAAGGACTGCTGGAGTTGGCGCATCGTGAATATCAAGCTGTAGATTATGAGAATGCGGAAAAGCATTGTATGCAGTTATGGCGACAAGACAGCACCAACACCGGAGTGCTATTACTCTTATCATCAATTCATTTTCAATGTAGACGACTCGATAAATCCGCTCAATTTTCGACTTTGGCAATAAAACAAAATCCACTACTTGCAGAAGCATATAGGTGAGTTATTTCGATCATAGATTTGAATCATGTATTTGTACTCTTAAAAGTAATTTTAATTAACCGAATTCTCGTTTCATTAGCAATCTAGGAAATGTTTATAAGGAGCGAGGACAGCTGCAAGAAGCATTAGATAACTATCGTCGAGCTGTGCGCTTAAAGCCCGACTTTATCGATGGATATATTAACTTGGCAGCTGCTTTGGTTGCCGCTCGCGATATGGAGTCGGCAGTGCAAGCTTATATAACAGCATTGCAATATAATCCCGTAAGTACATAGATTATTTGTAACAAAATTTCAAATCTATAGTCGAGCGAAATGTTGTGTTAGTCTATTCTTTTTAGAAATTTTTAAAGTGTCCTAAGCAAATAACTCTGTAAATGATAGCTCTGTAAATGATTACAAATACTCAATACCTACAATCTTTGTTGCAGGACTTGTACTGTGTGCGCAGCGACTTGGGAAACCTGCTTAAAGCTCTAGGACGCTTAGAGGAAGCGAAGGTGTGTAATAGTTAATTTCATAGTTAAAGCGGCAAGAGTACAAGTCTTTAAACTATTATTATTTTTGTAGGCCTGTTACCTGAAGGCAATTGAAACCTGCCCAGGGTTTGCCGTCGCATGGAGCAATTTGGGCTGTGTGTTTAATGCGCAAGGCGAAATCTGGCTAGCTATTCATCATTTTGAAAAAGCTGTAACTCTCGATCCCAATTTCTTAGACGCATATATTAACTTAGGAAATGTGCTTAAAGAGGCCAGAATTTTTGACAGGTTTGTAAATTTTGCTGTTAAAAAAACAGTTGAACTGAAAGTTTTATGATTATTTTCTGTGGCCTGTTTATTTTTTTTTGTCAATACCAACTATATTACCCTGCTTTCTTTTAACCCATTACAAACACTTAGGAAGACTTTTATAAAGGACAAATATTATTAACTTATGCTTATGTCTCACTGCCAGTATCTATCTAAATCTCAGTGATTGTAGATGCTAGAGCTATTACATTTTTTGGGTCAAATAATAAATAATTTAAGAATTTAGACATACATACCTTGTGCGCTTAATATCAGGAGCGTTTCTTAATTATGGTGTGTTGGTTTAGAATAATTAAAACAAATATTTAAGAAACAATTGGAAGGTCCAAATAATTCATCTGAAGAAAGAGATTCTGCTTCCTCTTTTTTGGTACCTTGTCCAAATCAATTATTAGGAGAGCCAACCTGATCAATTGAATTTTCTTTAGCAGCTCAGCTTGATATGAAATTTTAGATAATCATTATAAGTTAGTTAATATAAAAGAAAACTTATTTCACAAACTGTTTATCATGGAAGTCGACGAGATATGCCTTGTGTTGCCTTGTGGCGCTTGCGACGCTTTCAAATTTTGGCAAAGATATGTGAGAGGCCAAATGGGAATGTGCAGGGTGCCTCGTATTGTTTATAAATTTCTTGTTTGTTTTCTTCGACTAAAAATGACATTGAAAATTGGTAAAAAAAAAAAATAAAAATTGACAAAATTTTTATTTTAGAGAATATATTGCTGTCATTGTATTTATTTGTTTTTTTTTTTTTAAATATTTAATTATTTACGTAATCTCTCCGTATTATAATTATACTATAGATTCTTGAGCACGCCTCGTACTTCACTCTAGGAAGTCTAAAAATATCTTTCTATGTTGGAACACCTTATATTATTGTTTCATATACATACATATATACTTCTATTGAGAATTTCCTTCACCAAAATTGTTGACCTCCAATGTAAAAGTTAATTGTTGTGTGCACACACACAAAAATATGCTCAGATGGATGCGATCTTTATTTTGTGATGTGCGTCATCTAATATTCGATACAAACATAATTAGAATTTGGCATAGTAAACATACACACATATAGTTTGAGCAAACATTTTCACGGTAAAGACATATGTATACCCTGGGAAAATATTAGCAATAAAAATCAGTTTATGTTGTTACCTTATTGATATACTCATGAAATAGTTAATCAAATTATAATAAAAAGCCTGCAAAGATCAAAACTGAAAAATTATTCCACCTATATACCTGATGTGTTTTGGCTACTTCAAAAATACTTACGACATTCTTCTGACACTTAATTTATTATTTACGTTTACAGGGTGTAGAAATGATCTTCAACGTAATTTTGTATAATTCAAATAATGGCATATGGTTTTTTTTTTTTTGGTGGGTGGCTTACCGAAGTCTTTATTTTGTTGTTGCGTTTAAAAGTCCAAGAAATTTGAAAGGCCTTATAATTTTAGAATCTGCTTAAATATTAACTGACTACAAATGCGTTCACACATTTGCTGTTTCCGAGTGTGTTCCTGAATGGAAAAGTTTGCGATGTATTTGAATATTGCAGTGCGAATATAGCATATATATATTTCTCTCATCATGGATTGCCAATGCGTAGTTGTTTATACAATTGTTCCCATTAGACTAAATCAACATTTTAACAAAAGTACAAATGGAAATCAAAATCCTTTACGTTATTTAAATTTCCTACGATTATGCTGGAAACGGTAAAGTATTTTATAAGTTGTTTGTTCAAATAATTTTAACTTTTTTTTATTAAGTATTCACATATTGTCTAAATTTAGTTGTATTAAAATATTTATGTCCTCGCTTGCTAGAGTATTTAATCGTCCGATTTAATTGTTAAACCAATATGTATTATTTTTGTTCTATGCAAGTGGCTATAAATAGATTGCAGAAAGATAAGTTCAAGTTTATGTTTGATGTTTATTTTATCAGGCCCCATTGCCATACCGCAACTTCCTTCAAGATAAGATACTGATTGCACTTGCAGGTTTTGTTTACGATATATTTATATAAGCAATAGGATGGGGAGAATAACAATTTATAATTTTACTTGCATACCTCTCGATTTTCAGGTTTTGAAACTGTGTTTTTCATAAAAGCTTTGCATTAGCTTTTTCCCTCTTTATGGCAAAAAATACTTATATTTAAATACTCGTCTTAAAAGGAGAAACGATTTTTAATTTTAGGGCTGTGGCTGCATATTTGCGAGCTCTAAATCTATCACCCAACAATGCTGTGGTTCATGGCAACCTGGCGTGTGTCTATTATGAGCAAGGCCTTATTGATTTGGCCATCGACACATACCGGCGAGCAATTGAACTGCAACCCAACTTTCCCGATGCTTATTGCAATCTGGCAAATGCGCTCAAAGAGAAAGGGCAGGTAAGAACAATATAATATAAACATCTAGAACAATAATTTCACGGTCTCTCTCTATTTATTAGGTCAAGGAAGCGGAAGATTGCTACAATACAGCTCTGCGACTTTGTGCCAACCATGCCGACTCACTTAACAATTTGGCAAACATTAAGCGTGAACAAGGATTCATTGAGGACGCCACGCGTCTTTATTTAAAAGCTCTTGAAGTGTTTCCCGATTTTGCTGCGGCACACTCGAATCTAGCATCGGTATTGCAACAACAAGGCAAACTGAAGGAGGCCCTCATGCATTACAAGGAAGCAATTCGCATTCAGCCCACGTTCGCCGATGCCTATTCCAATATGGGCAACACTTTAAAGGAATTGCAGGATGTCAGTGGTGCACTGCAATGTTATACGCGAGCTATTCAAATTAATCCGGCCTTTGCCGACGCGCACAGCAATTTGGCCAGCATTCATAAGGATTCGGGAAATATTCCCGAAGCCATACAATCTTATCGTACAGCACTCAAACTAAAACCAGACTTTCCCGATGCATATTGTAATCTGGCGCATTGTTTGCAAATTGTTTGCGATTGGACGGATTATGATGTTCGTATGAAGAAACTAGTGAGCATTGTAGCAGAGCAATTGGACAAAAATCGGTTGCCCTCGGTACATCCGCATCACTCAATGTTATATCCATTGACGCATGAATTCCGGCGCGCGATTGCCGCAAGACACGCAAATCTCTGCTTGGAAAAGGTGCATGTGCTGCACAAACAACCATATATTTTTGCTCGCGAATTGCCAAGTGACGGTCGCATCAAGATTGGCTATTTAAGCTCTGATTTTGGTAATCATCCTACCTCACATTTGATGCAATCGGTGCCAGGTTTGCATGATCGCTCCAAAGTTGAGATTTTCTGCTACGCCCTCAGTCCTGATGATGGTACAACGTTCCGGCATAAGATTAGCCGTGAAGCTGAACATTTTGTTGATCTTTCCGTCATGCCCTGCAATGGGAAAGCTGCTGATCAGATCTACAATGACGGCATCCACATTTTAGTGAACATGAATGGTTACACCAAGGGCGCACGAAATGAAATATTCGCATTGAGACCGGCCCCCATTCAAGTGATGTGGCTTGGCTATCCGGGCACAAGTGGTGCTAGTTTTATGGATTATATTATCACCGATGCTGTAACCAGTCCCATGGAATTGGCCAATCAGTACAGCGAGAAGCTTTCGTATATGCCTTACACGTACTTCATTGGCGATCACAAGCAAATGTTTCCGCATCTTAAAGAGCGTATCATTGTTTGCGACAAGCAGCAATCTTCCGTTGTCGATAATGTTGCCGTCATCAATGCCACGGACTTGTCACCTTTGGTTGAAAACACTGAAGTAAAGGAGATCAAAGAAGTCGTTGCAAATGCAAATAAACCGGTCGAAATTACACTTAAAGTGGCGGAGTTGCCAAGCACTACACAGATTGTGTCAATGATAGCTTCTGGTCAAGTGCAAACATCATTGAATGGTGTCGTCGTGCAAAATGGTTTGGCTACGACTCAGACAAACAATAAGGCAGCAACGGGAGAGGAGGTTCCACAAAATATTGTTATTACCACACGTCGTCAATATATGCTACCCGATGACGCTATAGTTTATTGTAATTTTAATCAACTTTATAAAATCGATCCCCAAACTCTGCAGTCCTGGGTGGTTATCTTAAAAAATGTACCGAAATCTGTGTTGTGGCTGCTTCGGTTTCCAGCGGTTGGCGAGCAAAATATTAAAAAGTCTGTCAGCGATTTGGGTAAGCTTAGCTTTAAACTAAATATGAAATCCTATTCGAAATCTAATAAATGTTATATTTTTAGGTATTTCTTCTGATCGAATTATATTCTCAAATGTGGCCGCCAAAGAAGAACACGTTCGCCGTGGTCAATTAGCTGATATTTGCTTAGATACTCCTCTGTGCAATGGCCATACAACATCAATGGACGTTCTATGGACGGGAACCCCAGTTGTTACCTTACCCGGCGAGACATTAGCTTCCAGGTATATACTTCTTCATTCTAAATTGATTATAGATATAATGTTCCTTCATATTACAGAGTTGCTGCATCTCAATTAGCTACGCTTGGTTGTCCAGAATTGATAGCGCGCAGCCGAGATGAATATCAAGACATCGCAATTCGCTTAGGAACGGATAGAGAATATTTAAAAGCTTTGCGAGCTAAAGTATGGAAAGCACGAGTCGACAGTCCACTGTTCGACTGTTCACAATATGCCAAAGGCTTAGAAAATCTGTTTTCGCGCATGTGGAAACGATTTCAAAGAAATGAACTACCCGATCACATTGCAGCAGAATAAAGTTTATAAACTTTGGAAGTGGAGCAAGCAGACTGGGAGAGTTGGAGAACTACGACTGGGGATGGGGAGGAGAGCGTATGCCTATTTAGTTTGAATTTCTGTGACATATATATATATGTATGTTTCATGTATACCTACAAAAAATATTTCTGTATAAGAAACAATTAAAGTGTAACTATTTACACGTATTCTTATTTTTGATCAATTTAACATGCTCTCATAAACATTTTGACCTTTTAAAATAAGACGTTACCTTGTATTAGAAACAAACAAAAAATAAATCGCTTAATATTGAACACAGCATCATCACATCAATCATATAAAATCAATAAGCTTTGTTTTTTTCTGTTTGATTTTTAATTTCCATTGTGAAAACAGGATTTGATTTGTTGAGGCCAGAAAATATCTCATGATAATGATACTATTATTATAAAGTTGCAGAGCACCAGCGTTGGAGCTAAAGTGAACCGCAAGTGCTGAGCGCATTGGGATCGCCTTAAATTTAGCAACATTTTTATTTTATTTTAATTTTCTCAATTCAAAAAGTGTGCATTCAAATAAGGTAAAGTGGATATAGTCAAATATGTACACGATAAAGCAATTTGTACTTATTATTGGATGAGCAACCAAAAGACGAAAGTTTGAATATTTTTATTTAAATGTTGCCATATTTTAGAAATATCTGCCACAAAAAAAAAAAAGAAATAAAATAAAACAAACAATGAAGTGCCATACTATCGATAACATAAATATGAAAAGAGAAGATTATGTAATAGCTAAAAATTGGCGCAACTATTTTTGAATTAGGTTTATACTTGAACAACTTAATCAGACTTACAGGCAACAACCTCATATTCCCGCTTTAATAATAATATAAAGTTAACTGTAGAATTTAATCAATTATTAATATTCATATTTTAATATTATTAATTTTCTTTAACAATATATATATATATTTACTAATTTATATATCTTTACATATATATTATTAGTATTTTTTGTTCTTATTTTTGCACATTGGGCCTCTGGCTATCCATCTGATTCAGTCAAATTAATCGGCGTAAAGCTGAATCAAATGGAGATTGTCAAATAAAGAAAATGATTTTTGGTAACTTACAAACACTCTTATTTGATCAATAATATAAAAAATTGTAAATGTACTAGGCGACAATAAATATAAATAGCAGTTCAATTTAACGAAATACACACTTAATTTATTAAATATATGGCAATATATCAAACATGGTGAAAATGTGTTTCATTTCACTGTTCCAAATAGCGGATACTCTCCATCTTTTTACCGGAAATCACTCACAATTTGACAACCGTGTTGATGTCTCTTTCTCCTTTTGGCATTTTAGCTGAAGGTACGTCGTCGAATTTTGCTTATAAAAAATCTTTAAATTAATAAATAATCTTTATGTTTCAGCGGTTCAAACCACCAGTATAAAAAGATGCCTCCTAAATTCGATCCCACGGAAGTAAAATTAGGTAGGTTTCTGTTTCAATTGTTTACATATTAAGTTTACAAATATAGCGGCAAAATTTAAGTTTTTGTTTTTTTGAATGATTTTAGTTTACTTGCGCTGCGTTGGTGGCGAGGTTGGAGCTACTTCATCTCTGGCTCCCAAAATCGGTCCTCTCGGTCTGGTGAGTTTTCTCATTTTATCTCTATTTTTGCCCGATGCTAACACTTGTTTCAGTCTCCCAAAAAAGTTGGTGATGATATTGCAAAGGCCACCTCGGACTGGAAGGGTTTGAAGATTACTGTCTGCCTGACCATCCAAAACAGGCAGGCTACCATTTCTGTGGTACCATCAGCTGCCTCGTTGATTATTAAGGCATTGAAGGAACCTCCACGTGATAGGAAGAAGCAAAAGAACAGTAAGTAAAGAATCTTTGTGAAAATGGATAAAAGCGTCAGAACTATTGTTGTGTTTAGTTGGCCAGGTCGAATGCCAGTTCCAAAATGCAAGTGTCAGTTGGATAATGTGTTTAAAATCATGTTCAGTAGACATGTAATCATTTACTGAGTTAAAAGCTAAAAGCAGATTCATGGATATTGCTTTTTAAATGTGGTAGTGCGATTCATTAAATTTTTAGAAGAGAATAATAGAATGTCAAGTGTCCAAGTGAGTTTGATCCGCGCCTCGCACGTGTAACCGAATGTAAATAAAGTTAGACAAAGGTATTTTAAGGTGTACGGGAAGTGATAAGGTTTCAGCTTAACTGATAGGTGCATGTTAGAGATATAGCATTTACTTAAGCCACGCTCTTTAAAATATTCACTAATCAATTTTTCTACCACGTATTTCAGTCAAGCACAGTGGAAACATTTCCTTTGATGATATCTTGGCTATCGCTCGTACAATGAGACCTAGGTCGATGGCGCGTGAGCTGAAGGGAACCTGCAAGGAAGTCCTTGGCACTGCCCAAAGTGTTGGTTGCACTGTTGACGGAAAGCACCCTCATGATGTTATTGACGACCTCAATAATGGAGCTATTGAAGTCCCAGCAGAATAAATATTAATTTCTTTGAACACTTAATAAATCTGCTATTTTACAATCCGTGATGTGAAATATTCAATAGAAGACATGTTCAATTAGTATCTGTACATCATTTTCAGAATCAGGAATATAACGTAAAAATTCTATCCCTGAGAAATAGCTTTATGGAATTTAGTTCATATTTTCTGTCATTGCCGGGGCGCTAAAAGAAACTATCAGGTACTTTTCGATGGGCAAATCATGTGTTATCGATAATATCAGACATTTAGTGGATTGGTTCAAATCACAAATTCCTTCAAGTTTAAATATTTTAAATCACTTGATTTGTATATTTGAACTCACGGCAGATACTAGAATTCGAGTTAATTTTCATATTAACAATTCATATAAAATAAATTTAAAGATTGATTTACCATATTGTTTAAAGTATATAGATCTACAGAAGTGCTTAATAGAAGAAACTAACGTAGGAAAAAATTAATGTTAAATAAAATTTTTTCAAAAAACAGCTCACACAAAGAAATGGAAAATAATTTTTTTTTACCGATATTAACCGATGAATGCCGCGCTCATTTATTTAGAATTCTTATATTAAAAATAGCATTTTTAAAATCAAGATCTTTTAAATTTAGAAATAATTTTGAATAGGGAAATTTAATTTAATTTAATTTTAATTACGCGAGGGAGTCACATTTTATGCGAAATTGTGGAATGTAATAGTTTTCTATATAGTATTTCTTTCATTATTGTTTGTAATCCTGAATTTAATAGTTATCGTTTATTGTGATTGATAATATAATACATTTAAAAAGTAGTACATATCAATTTCTTGATTGCCTTACGAATTTTTCTACTGATCCGAGTGAAATTGATCGATATTAATCGGTTGTAATTCCTGTAGCAATTACACAACCCACATAGAAGTTGCAATGTATTTCAATTGTTCCGCATTTATCTAATAAATTGATATTATTTTTGGGTATAGTTTCCAATAGAACAGGTTTTATTGAATAATCTAGAAACATGTGTTAACGACACAAAGACACTTTCATGTATTTATTTTTATAGTTATTTTATCGTTACATTTTCATGTTTAAAGACAGTTCAGTGACACGGACTGATTACTTAAGTATTACTCATCTCTAGTGTCCGTTTTCACTGAATGCCAGTGTCTATTCATATGAGTATAATGACTGTCTGCCAGAAAAATAAAAACTAAATAATCTTGTCATTACGTGCAATTGCATTCATCGTATTTTGTTGTTCATTAACATTCATCTATTTGAATTCTCCACAATGCAAATGTATATGAATCGTTTTTCTCTTTAAGTGAAGCATTAAATATATAATTTTAAGTTGTGAAACAATCCGTTGTACATTATAAAAGATTGTGTTTTAAACATGCGAGAGTTTAAAGTTGTTGTGCTCGGATCTGGCGGAGTTGGTAAATCGGCCCTAACTGTTCAATTCGTGTCGGGATGTTTTATTGAAAAATATGATCCCACAATTGAGGACTTCTATCGAAAGGAAATAGAGGTTTGTTACATACGCTTTTGCATACATACGTCCATACATGTATAAGTAGATATGTACATTCAAGTGTATGCATGCATCACACATCTTGTAATCAGCATTTATACTTGTGTTTGTGCATATGTATGTATTCATAAGAACATTCATCTACCATTTTCGTATCTACATGCATAGATATATGTACATACATAAGTATAGATGAATGTACAAACGTATGTATAATATACTGGTTTGTATGTGTGTATTTATGCTTATACATAAAATATCATATATTATTACATGCATATATTGCATTTAAATGTGTAATGCGTACATTAACATATACTCATATTGCATGTAGGCGTATAATACTAAACATTGAGAATCAACATACAACGTACGTATGCGTGTGTGAGTCTGCATGCATGTGTATAAACTTGTATTCCTTTTGGGAAACAACAAGCTATGCATTCGCTGCATACAAACTAAGTTTGATAAATGCACTTTAAAGTCGTCGTTGGTAGAACGTTTATGTTCATTTTGTAATGTGTCTGTATGTAGAATAATAGCAGACACATTTGTGTGCATGTGTGTATGTAGATACATACATGTATTTGTATATATGCACATACATGCATATGTGTGTGAAAATACCCTGTTGTGTTGTGGTTGTGTTGCGTCGGTCGGTCGGGGTGGTGGCTATGTCTGACTGTATGGTTGTTGTCGACTCACCGACCACCGGTGGCTGCGACTGGACTGTCGCGTCGACGAGCATTTGTCAAGACAGCAACAAACTACACGTTTTATTCGCGTCAATTTTATTCGCGCATGACATAGGCGGGCGGGTCAGTGTATGGGTGGTGTATTTACTGCCAAAGATAGATAACGCCGGCAGCGACTGCCTAATGCCTAGAATGCTTACTATATTGGTGTGTGCTGTTCAGACAATAGTCCAGATCAATCCTGCAGTTGCCCAACTGCAAAAACAGTTGGAAAAACATGTTGCCTGCCTGTTAATTGAATTAACTCTAGACAATGAAAAACTTGACATTTATTTCATAGATTTTATTTTATTAAACAAAAAAAAAAGAACACAAAGCAAACCAACCAAATGTTAAGTTCATTTTAAGCTGTTTTCTGACGCCTCTTGTAGTTTTACATATGTTATGATGACTCAATGGTAGTCTCGTAAGTTAGCCTCCTCTTCTCTTACTTCGACAAAGGCGTTGTCAATTTTAAATGAACCCATTTTGTTACCTTTGTTCAAATATTTTAATTATATAAATCGTGTAATGTCACAAGAATACCTTACGAATTTTTGTTGTTTGAGTATAAAATATATATATATATAAATACATATATTTACTTTTACCTTAGGTGGACAGCTCTCCCTGCGTTTTGGAAATACTGGATACGGCAGGGACGGAGCAGTTTGCTTCCATGAGAGATCTCTACATTAAGAATGGACATGGATTTATAGTGATGTATTCGCTGACTAATCATCAAACATTTCAGGTAGGTCTATATTACAAAAAATTCTTTTTGAAATTCAATAATTTTTAAAATTACTTTATTCCATTTTTTAATGATTTTTAAAATTATTTGTCACATTTCTGCACTTTCAGGATATTTCTAGTATGAAAAATGTGATTACTCGCGTTAAAGGAAGTCAGCCAGCTCCAATATTGCTTGTAGCGAATAAATTCGATTTGGACTGCCAAAGAGAGGTGTCTACTGCTGAAGGTAATTTTCATCGTACTTTAATTTATCAAACACTTTAAGATAAGATGTGAAGGTTTTTATTAAGCTGGTCAAAAACTATTAATCTTTTTAACTTTTCGAATATAGAGAAGAACTAATAAAGTAAAGTAATCTAACTTAAGACATAATTGTTTAGAATCATATTTTATTTTTGAAAAAGAAATAACAGATCTTCAAAAATAACTATTTAGACTTATTTGCCTGGTAATAATCGTATATTTGTCTATCCGTTTCAGGAAATGCCTTGGCACAACTTTGGGAATGTCCATTTATTGAAGCATCAGCAAAAGATCGAATAAATGTCAATGAAGTCTTTGCCACGATTGTTCGAGAAATGAATTTAACACAAGAAAAACGACAAAAAAAGAAATACTGTTGTTGTACGCTTTTATAGAAATTTGTAAATATCTAAGATAATTATAGTTAAAAATAAAAATCACTTATATGTATGTCATAATGATAATACCTGTTCAGCTTCACACTTCAGACTTATTGTCAACAGTTATACAACGTAAAGTATTTCCTCATATATCGTGGCCTTCTTCCAGTGTGATTTTTCTGTGTGTATTGTGAATGCAATAATTTTCTCGATGGAATCACGGCTACCTCATTTGGTACATTCTTAGAAAATCGGTACACCTTGGATATATATGTAAATAAATCCTATTCGTTTTTTTGACAAAAATATTGGAGATGAAAAAGTGTTCATTGGCCAATCGTGTGTGATTTCATTCTAAAACCTGATTTTTTACAGATGACTAATGCATTCCTGACTTTAAAGAGCTTTTGGACAAAAGCACAAGCACATATCGGCAGCTTGAAAACAATTTTCGTCTTCTCAGCATCAAACTAATATATAGATAATTTTCCACCCGGAAATTATGGCATTAATTGATCTTGGACGTCCAATTTATGGTTTCGTAACTAATTCGAAATAAAGTATGGTGTTATTTAACTTGCAGGAAAAAATACGCGATTGTGATTATTGTTTAATTAGCTTTAATTTTTCTTTACAATGAAGTACAATTATGTGCAATCGGCCAATTTAATTATAATTATTACAAATGACATTTATTTACTATAAAAAGTGAAAAACTTTTCCCGTAAATTCCCAGTAATTGGTAATAATAAAGTGGGGTAATACTTAAAACTATAGTTACGACTGTTTTTTTTGCAAACTCTAGTTGTGAGTCATACTCTTTTTAGATATATGTATGTATCTATGTACAAACTGTTATGAAAAATTGTATATACAAATTGATATTACAAAAAGAGGCAATCGGGAGAGAGAAAGTTATGTATTTATTCGCGACTTGTGTTTGAACGAAATGACAATGTTCTACAATATTGCCGTTAATAGTAAATCCTAACAAATCGGTCAACAAGAATTTTAGCTAAATTCGCAGAAGTGCGTTAATATTATAGAAAAAATCTTAAATTCATCAAGGCCAAATTATTGCTTTTATTATTATATCCACTTTACAACAACAATTTACAAACAAGACAAGTACTACTAAAACGCGTTTTTTCATCGCGATCATGATAATGAGACTGTATTACTACTAGCAAGAGAATGGAATTGTAACTGCTGTTTTACTGGTAGTTTTAATCGATAAAATATTGTCGATAAACATTTCGTTAGCCTATTGTAGTAGAGGATTGTTTTAATGAAAAAATAACAAAACTGTTTTAAAAGTTTGAGTAATCATCTAAATGAGTAAAAATTTGAAATTTTGTATGAAGTATAATACAATTAAGAATATGAATAATTTGCCATTTTATAAAGCACCATTTCTAAAAGAATAATTAATCTAAGTGCCAAACTTACTTGCAGGTCGATGGCAAGCAACAATATGATATAAAACATAATGAAAACGACCAATGTGATAGATAATTCGAATTATCATTACCCGCTCGATACTCTGAGCGTGTGACTCCCTCAATAGGTTTAAAATTGGACCACAAGAGTAATGAGTTTTCTTAAAAAAAAAAATGTAGGGTCGATAAATGAGTATTGGAAATAAATTTGAGTATTATGGATGATAGTAGTGCAGAAGAATCTACTATAGGAGCAATACTTGATTGATTGATTAACCAACATAACCGAATGGAGGGTACGGAGGTGGATAATAGTTCGGGAATGCTCCTTGATTTTGAACTGGAAGGGTTGCAGTTATCAACTGAGTGACTTCAGTTGGAACAACTGAAGTGGAGAATATTGTGGTATATGCGGTCCTAGCTCCAAATGTTAATTTTAATACTTTGCTGCTTGTTGCAGTAACCAATGTGTTAAGAATCGAAGTGGATGTGATTAGTTGCTGTTGGGGTAGTTGCAAGAGAGGATTATAAAAGGGATTAATAGAATATGGATATTGTGACATGGGGAGCACTGGCAATGTTGAAACTTCGGTAATATATTCCGTCTTCTCGACTACGCCAACGGATTTCGACAATGTTCTCAACACACTGTCTGTTCCTCTAACAAGTGGTACTACGTATGATTCCCAAATAGTTTCAAGCTTAATAACAGGACGCGTGGATGTAATTAGGTTGTTACTGGGATTAAGTGGATTTAAAACGGAAATTTCAGGAATATTTATTTTTTCTGATTGAATGTTAGGAATAATGTTTGTTGAATTTCCTTTTGATTCCAATTTAACTTTTCCCTCAAACTGCCCTCCATTGCCTTCATCACCAAACTCGAGATCCAAGTTTAATTCAGAACCAGCCTCATCTAAAATAGCAGCGAAATCTTTAAAGTTCTTTGCTGGAATAAAATTGTCTCTAAATGGCGAAATTGTCTGCGTAACGGTTACTAAACTAGTATAATCAAAAGTTTGCACTAGTGTTATTTGTACAGTCTCATTCTTCTTTTCAAAGATAATTGGCAAGATTTGAGTTCGCAATTTGGTTTGTGTAACTGAAAATGAATCGGTTATTGTCTCTAATTCCGGGGTCTCTAGGCTGTCAGTAATATAAATGGGTTTTAAAGTCGATATGCTTCCATCCAGTGATGGTTCATTCATCGCCATTGTGGATTCCAAAATATTTTCGGACAAGGGGCCATCGTCCTTGGAATACTCCTCAATTTGATCGGTTTTCAATGTTTTCTCTATAGTTGATGTTATCGTCAAAAACCTGGTCTTCTTCACAAGTCCAGCCTGAAAATACAAATTAAATTGAAATTAGGTAATAGATATAATCTTAAAAATCCTCTTGAATATTGATATACATGTTCCGGTATTTACCTGGAAAACAAATGGACTTTTTATGGTTGCGATTTCATAGTAAGTGTCAACAAAATTGCTGGGTGTTGATATCTCCACATTTAATGTACGCACAAAGTTTTTAGGTTTCAATTCATCATTATCAGCAACAACAGAATTTTGCGAACCGACCGCCTCCAAATCTCTACCTAGATTATTCAGTTTTTGTGTGGCAAATTTATCGTCCGTCTCTAAAATAGCTTCATTTATGCTATCGGCGCTTGTAGCATTTTTACTATTGTTTGTGCTGTTGGATGTTTTCCTTATATTAACTTTGGGTTTTGGAGCCGATTTATACTGCCAGCGACCAGGCCGCCTATTTAGTTTTAAAGTGTTTTGCCCAAGATTTGCAAAGTTTTCCTCTGAGGGTGGAGATGGAAGAGATGGTAAGGATGGTTGATTGGTTTTGGTTCTAAAAGATCGTCGCGAGCTTGTGTCAACAGCCGTTGCCGTGATTTGAATGCTTGAACTATGAGTATTTTTATGTCTCCTGCAAATAAACAGGGAATAGGAATTGAAAAAAGTTTGTTCAAATAAGAAAATTTTCATATACTATACCTCTTTCCCTTATTTCGCGACGATTTTCGCTTTTCACTTGGATCCCTATTGCTTTTACGACTACTTTTAGTGAATCCATTCTGCTGTGGTGTCGATTCCACCGTCCTGCTTGATTGAGGAGTTATCGTTTTTAAAACGCGTGATGACGACTGCGAACGGTTTTTGTTTCTTTTTTCTGAACTGCTCACTGATTGAGGAGATTGCGCATATTTGATTGAGGATTTTGCGCTGATTGCACTGATTTTACTAACGCTTTCGCTCTTCTTATTTGAGTACAATCCAGAGGAAAGATTGTGAGTGTTGTCCCGTTTTGACGGATAGATTCGTTGTCTATCGCCATCTGATCGGGATTTTAAGTTCACCAAACGGAAAGTTTCCTCTACAAACTCTTCAGGTTGACGAGATAGTAAGGCATATTCTGGATAGTCCAATGTTTTAATTGGCGTGTTGGATAGACTTATTATATTATTGTTTTCAAATGAGGAAGTTGTTTCGGCTTCTTCTTTTGAACTGGTCGCGATAAGTGGCGTCGGTTTAATACCATCTTTACTAGGCTCATTCTGTTTCGTGTTCGGTCTGGTTTCAATAATACTTGTAGGCTTCGGTGTTGTTTTATGAATGGAAATCTCTGCAACGAACAATATTTGGAAATCAATGATAGGGAATAAGAATCGAAGTTGTTAATGACACCCAAAATAAACTAATATAACCTCAAATTCGATAGTGTTCCAATCTCTGAAGGATCCAAACTTACCTAATGGGGGAGCACTTTGTGGAGAAAATACCATTACAGTATTTCCAATAGTTGTTGTGAAATCCAAAAATCCGTAAACGGTTTGTGTTATTTGCGTTTCCGTGCAGAACGCTAAAATTATAGGGATTTTTTAAGTTTAAAAAGGTTTTTATTTGAGAGTATTAAAACTAATGCGTATGACAATAAAGAACTTACCACAATTTATAAGAAAAATTATACTCCAGTAACGTAACATGTTGAAAAGTGGGCGACCAAAGTTGAAAGAAAGTTACTTAATAGGAAACCCTTAATAGAAAAATTATTATTAATAAATACAAATAATCTTTATCCTTAAATATGTATAAAACTATCATTATCTCCAGACGATAAATTAAACTTAACGAAACCATCGGATTTGACATCGTTTTACTTCGATTATTATGTTTCTTTAGGCACTATTCTAGTTTGTTGAGTCCGTTTTCGTCTTATTTTTCTTTCATATCAAAGTTAATTTTAATTTTACCTTAAAAAATATGTGCGGTTCAAGAAACTCAATTCATACACAGGGACTTCGGATCATCCATGATCCTTTGGAGATTGATTAACTCCCAAAAACTTGGTGCAATTCTTTCGCAAACTCACTAAATGTTGTGTCTTGTCTGCAAACCAACTTCACTGCTACACTGTGATTATCCAGCAAAGCGAAAATCCATGGTAAATAAAAATAAACCACAATCGATACATTTTTGCTCGACTTGGGAATAAAATCTTACTGAAAAGTAAGAGTGCTCTGGCTGTCTGGGTATGTACAATGTGCCAAGGTCTACTTCATCTCTACGCATTCACATACGTATGTATATATGTATGTACGTATATATGATCATGCATACATCCGCACTGCTTGTATTGACATACACACGCTACGCAAGCAGTGCTCTTTGTACAACAGCACTTGAGGAGTTGGCCAGCGTGAATTACACACACACACACACACATTTATGTATATAAATATATATAAATATTTGTATATTTTAAAAATTACATTAAAAGCGTCTTTTTCATCCAAATATTTGCAACAACATAATAGTTTTGCAATCAAAACCAGATCTCATTAAATCTAGCGCTGCAGACTATTCATACACATGTATACAAGACAATTGTTTATGTGTATGCGTTGCTATGCTTGGATCATTTACACATGAGCACCTTTCCCCGCACTTACATACTGATGAATTTCTGTGTACGTTATGCATTAGATAGTTATTTATTATCATAATTAACATTTTTATTTTATATTTAATTGTATTTAGTCATCTTTAAATTAAGGCACTAATATCAGTTGAAATTTAGAAATTATTTGTAGAATATGGTGAATTTGAACTTCGAAATTAGTAAGTTTAAATAATTATTTTTTTCTTTTGTACCTGTTTTTATGCACGAAAGGTTGAACGCATAGCTATGATGATTTAAAACACAAACTCAGGTTAAAACAAACAATAACAGATAAAACACCATCTACTATACATAGAAGTGGCCTAAAACTGGCTGTTTTTTTTACCAAAGGTAATGCATTCAATGGACTCTTTAAGTTTGCGTCTTGTGCGCACACACACAGGTGTCAGCTCCTAAGCAGAAGAATGCAGTGATAGAGTTACATACATTTACATATGTGTACGGAGCGTGTATATGTATTGGTGTTTGGAAATGGGGGTTACTCAAGATACGAAAAAATTATTGGGGTACATTTTTTATGATATTTATTTACTTTTGTGGAGAATGTATAGTATTTAAACATATATAAGAAATTTATGCTTTTAATTTAGAAAAACTACCAAAAACATTGTTTTAAATTTTTTTTTAAAAATTAAAATAATTACAATTTAACTAACACCCTAATGCACAACTATTTTGTTATGAATACATAAATTAAAAGGGGTTTTGAAAATATGAGTTTTGAATGTCAAAGCATATACATATATAATACATTTCGATCAAAATCTTGACATTATGTCATTATGTACTTACGTATGTATATGTGTATATTGAACACTTGTTTATACCTTGTATTTTATTGCGATTTACGGTTCCATGCGAAATTCGATAGTTTTTAAATAAGATCACGATTTTGCAGCTTTGTGTTATCGATATTTTTTACATCTGAACTGCGAAAATATTTTATATCTTTAAAAAGTATTAAAATATTAAATTGCTAAAAACTATTGTAGTTTTATATCTTCGGAAGACTATTTTCGCAAAATTACCAATTTTGAAAGCAACTTTCTTTAATTTTTCGTTTCATTCTTCTTCATAGCTTCAATCGACTCCTAAAACAAGCTTTACTTGGTGCAAATACGTTCAGTAAGCGTTGAGCTCCCATGTATAACATAATATAGTTTCACGCAGTAGCAATAAAACTGTTTTCCGAGAACAGGCTTGAAATTTTTTTATTAATTCCGTCGACGACAATGAAATATACATACATATGTATACATATGTATATTATGTTCCCATGAATAGAAAAGTTAAAATGTAGTTAAATATATGCAAAAATATTTATTTTTTAATACAAAATATAAAACTTTAATATCTAATTAAATGGTTTTACACATAAAAATGTATTAATTTATTTTATACCATTCCAAATCGTCAGGTTTGTGGGAAGACGGTGTACTAATGATAGTTTGGGCATCATTAAAAATATTGCTGCAAATGTTATCGCCAATCTGAAATAAAAAAAAATATAAATTCAATGACATTAGCTTAAAACAAGTAAGAAAGTTACAGTCGAGTGTGCTCGACTGTGAGACACCCGCTACCCATTTTGAATAAAAGCAAAATATTGCGGTGTATTTTCAAAATATACCAAAATACTATAATACTAAAAATATACCAAATGGTATATTTGTTATATCGATATAGTACCAGATTTAAAATATACCATAGACGGCATAATATACCAGATTGTCGGCCCAAGCAACTAAAACCCCTAGTAAGTAGGCATTTTTGCCCACGCAAAAGTATTTCTTTAATAACTTCTACAATTTTTATCTGATCGCAAACAGAAATCACTATTACTATTGTTATTATTGTATACTCCAAAACTCGCAGCTCTAGCTTTAATATTACGCTTGTTATTTGATTTTTTTAATTTGCGGGGGCGGAAGGGGGCGTTGCAAAAAAATTGAAACAAACTTGATCTGCGTGTAAACATAACAAATGCTGTCGAAAAAAAATTAGAGCTGTAACTCTTATAGTCTCTGAGATCCAGTGTTTCATACGGACGGACGGACAGACGGGCATGGCTAGATCGTCTCGGCTGTTGACGCTGATCAAGAATATATATTCTTTGTTGGAGATGCCTCCTTCTACCTGTTACATACATTTCCAGCCGTCACAAAGTTATAATACCCTTATAGCCTCAATATCCTCGCTTTTGGACGGGTTATTTAAAAATTATGAAAATTGTGAATTTTAAACTTAAGTCTTGCCGATATCGATATATTATCGACTTAAAGCGAATAAAACAAATATTGTTTTACCTAATTGCAAGACAATTATAAAATCTGTGATACAAAAAAATAATTTTGTCGCCGCAGCCGGCAGACGTTTTCATGTTTAATATGAGGGGTAGGTTAAAGCCTGATAAAAAAATAAATATTATAAATCTACAGTAATAATTAGGAATTACCTGGAGAGACGATACTAAATTATCGGGGCAGTCCAGTCCGCTAAGTCCAGTTTCTAAAAAATTAAACATAATAACAAAAATAAGGAAAATAAAACAATGTGAAATAATAAAACAAATAATTATTATACTTTAAAAATAAAAAAAAACACAAACTATGATGATGACGAAGGCCGGTATCAATAGTTTGTAGTCAGTCATCATAAATCGATTCTTTTATATACGATTTGAAAATTATTCACCAAACTGTTTAAAATTATAGGTTGTAGCAGCTTCGGTACCAATTAATGGGGTTCTTTGCAGGAATACAATTAGGACATGGTTAGGAAGCACAAGCTGGATTTTTTCCTTTTGAAGCCTTAAACTCTTTCTCAGAGGAAATTGTTAAAATTGGCAAACCCAATTAACATTTTGAGCATTAGGACAACGGGTTTTTGGAATCGTATAATTGTAAACACCAGCTCCGTTTTCTAACAATCGGAAAAGATTTTGACTATACTTACGAATTCTTGGATCGTTCCATGAAGTTGTTCTATCATTGTGATTAACAAAATATACGTCTCCAGACTCTGTAACAGCTTGCTCCCAACCTTCAGGTAAAGGGCCAATGTGGCTAGCAATAGTCGGTGCGCTAGTTTTTGTATTTTGTATTAAATCTGCTAAATAAATAAAATACCTCAAATCATTTCAAGTAATATTCAATGTTCTTTTTTAAGCGTAACTTCACTATCAGTCGTATCTAGCAAAAATATAATTTCAAAAATTAAATAAAGTTTTAAAAAGAATCTTGAACCCTAGCAGTAATTAAAATCTCACTGTAAATTTGTCCGAAAACCGATTCTTCCCTATACAAATGTAAAAGTTATTTATTGTATGCATGTATTTATGTATATCGAAGAAATTATTGTCAAGGGATCACCTATTATAGTCAATTTGTATATACTTATTTTCCTGGTTTATTCACGGCAATTATCATAAAAAATATACAAATTTGTTAATCATACTTACCATTTGGTTTAGTCCGCTCAGCAATTGCTCGTTGTTGTTGGCGAAACTGAATTCGCGGATCTTCCCATTGCGTAGTTTTTGTAGTATGGCTGGAAAAATTATATAGATTATTAGTTAGTTTACTGAGGTTGGACCCACTACAAATTTTTCAGAAATATCTGAAGTCACTTTTCCAGAATTGTTCGAATAAAGAATGGATAAGAGTGAAGTTTTCATGGTTGTATAAAGTATATCACCCAAAATTCAAAATAAACTTGATCTACGTATAAATTTGGGGTGTAAAGCTCTTACAGATCCTAGAGATCAATGCTCTAACATGGACAGACGTACTGGATTAATTTTGATTTTTTTTTTATGTTGTTAATCAAAAATATAAATAATAGATTGGGTCGTTCCTTAGAGCGTACTCTGCTCCGCACAAAAGCAATATACTCTATTCTTCTGTTTTTTAAGGGAACAGAACATAGAATGCAGAGCTTAACGACAAATAAAAAATAAATATTGTAGGATACTCACTTCAAATAGTAAATCTGGCCATCATTCGTTTTTGCTTGTTCCCATCCGGGTGGCAATGCACCCAATTGACTTTGCAATTGAATTGGACTGACAACATCATACGATCTTTGCTTTTTATGTATGGTTTGCGTTGAAATCGGATTCTCCTGTGCTTGTTGTTGTCCCATGCAAGTATTGATTACATCTAAGTCGATATTGTTTGCCGTGGCATTCGGGAAATCCACACTATTATCTGGATATGCAGGACCTGGACCTTGATTGCTGTTCGCGCTTGTCTCATTTCTAGGCCGAACGTTGTAGTTCTGCTGAAGAGATGCTGGGCTGCTGCGTGCTCGAAAGTGATGTATGGCTAGACGACTCTGCTGCGATGGCTGCGGTTGTTGGTTTTGTGAGAGGAGGGGCGACTGCAATTCGCACTGCGCGACAGTCTTATTGATGTTGGTTTGCGAGCCATCGTATGTGGAATCAGCACTATTTGCTCTCGAATGCAAAGGAGCAGGTGGATTGAAAAACGAATTCGGTAGCTTGCGCATACGAAACGGGAGCTGCAATGGCAACCTTGCATCGCCTGGATTTAACACACTATCAAATAAGGCTTGCAAGTTGTCATCAGAATCTTGATTGACTCGAACAACAAGATTTGTTGAGAGTTTGGTGGGTGCCAACATATCTTCATCGTCGATATCTTTTTCGCTTATGCTGCTGCTTTTATTGCTTAATGACATCGTTAACGTATATGTATGTAAAATAAAACAAAACGTTTATGTATGCAAACGGCGGATTAAACAAAAACAAATTACAAAATCTTCCAAATATTTCATTTGTTTGTAAGTCCATCTAAGTCACTTCATTATTAAAGGCAATGTTTGTACTTTGAAAATTGCCTAATTTCTCGTTTCCATTTGTGTTATTTAGGACTTAAACAACATTTGTTATATATACATATATATATGTATATTATTCCATTCCGAACAGAACTGCCAACATAACACAACAAGTTATATTAAGGCTATCGTCCACCATTTTTTCCATTGTTTTTACTACAGATATCGATAAATATTTATCGTTATCAAACAAACATTTTTTGACGTTTTTTTATCATTTTATTTTGTTTGATTATATTTCTATAAACACAATATTTGTATTTTTAATAACGGAACACGTTTAAAATTGACGAAAGAAATGGTAAAAATTAAAAGAGAATTGTGATGATCAAAACTTGAATTTTCGATAAATAAAATGCATCCAAATGGTCGATAACCTATAAAAGCAACCTTATTACTCTCAATTTTATTAGGCGTTTTCTTCCAATTTGCATTAAATACATATGAATGTTTTGTAAAATAATGTATATTTCGACTATGTCAGAGCTTGCATGAATTTATATATATTTTTTTTGGGTTTACAAATTGAATTTGAAACTAATTGGGCTGTTTAAGAAAATGCAACAGGTTTCCATTTTTTGTGTGAAACCCTCAAAATTTGAGGAAATTTAACACAACGTGAATTAAATTTATCGAAATGTCAAACACCACATATGAAGAAAATTTTATCGAGATCTTACATGCATTTTTCAGATTGATTTGTAGCTTAGCAATATAAAGTTTCCCCATAAACAAAATGGCAAATTATTGGCTTCACTATCATATACATCGTATATTTAGTAAGGTCAGTTATTTTATAATTTTTATCTTTGTAATTACAGTTTTAAATATAAAGTATAAAATCAATGTCAATCAGATTTTAGTCGATTAGCAAATTCAATTTGCTGAATTTCTCTCCACTCCTTTTTGGGTTTCATTCGTTTGAGCTGGCCATCCCAAACCAAATCTACTAATCCTCCTTGCTTCGCAATCACTCCCTTAACGCGGTTCGCAAAGTCAATCGCTGATTCTCCTTCCTGCCTGTACATTGGTGGAAGATACCAAACATCACAGACAATTGCCCATGAGGTCATCATCATATAAAGGTACTGCATCATTGAGTACTTTGAACTGTTCCAAAAAGCATCGCCAAATCTTGGATCGTATCTGAAATTTATATCGGATGTTATCGTTCCTATTCTCGCCGTTCCACCATCTCTTGAACACCATGGCACTTACTTTATAGCTACGGGATATATTACGCCGCCTACTTCAAAGCTGCCTTTTTTAAACTGCATTACTGAAGTATTGTTAATGCAAGTGCCTTCCGGAAAAATAAGAATAGGCGGATTATTTGGATCTGACACATGCTGTTTCAGTCTTTCAGCTACGAGGTGACGATCCTTCGCTTCTCCTCTTTCAAACCAAATGTGCGGTGACGCTCTTGCCAGCGCTCTTTGCAAGACACCAAGAAAGCCGCCGTGTCGTTGTCCGATCTAAAATACATGACGCATTATTTAAATTTGTATGCATCGTTTGGTCATTCCACAAATAACATGCACAATATATTAACTATTTTAAGACACAAAGAAATTTACACAAACCACCATACTACGTTTTTACATTTAAGGATAATTGCGATATACATAGGTGGGCATCACCAGTTTCCAGTTGTAGGTTGTCCAAAATATTTATTTTATTCATTCCGCATTAAATTGGGTTTTGCCGAAAATAGCATGCCGTCCTTCAATGACTAATGCATACACCGTATGTATTATCTCGTATATCTTAAATATGGAGTGGATTTTTTCTACAAGTAAAATTGGTACCGTTGTCGAATATTTCGGGTACTGTTACACTTAATATCCTGATACCAATTAATTATAGCCTATACCAATATATAATTATCTAAAAAGGGGATAATAAACTTGTGACATTTGCTTTCTGCTGCTTGTGCCTTTATCTAAATATCGCAATTTTTTAGAACGGATATAGTTTTGCGCCACCCAGAAATTGTAACAAAGTAGGTAGAAATCAAAATTCTTGTCAATGAATATATACAATATATATAACAGATCAATACTTATATATAGTTACCAAGCATAAAATAAATAATAACGAATAGTTTCCTCATATGTGTTATTTATTCAAAATTCACTGCAATTATTATTGTTATGTATCAATAGATGTAGTTATATTGAAGTGTACATCAATCACAAAGTTACACAAGGTTAAAATATGCTAATCAAATTTAATAAATTAACGAAAACCCAGATCGGTATATCAAGAGGAAATAATAATTGCAGTTGTTTTTAGGAGTGGTTTTTATATGCAAAATTAAAAATCGATAGTCTACGCAAAATTACATATCGATACTTTCAATGATGCATTAAAATAGAAACGCGCAGCATTAAATATTTTTGAATAAGTAAACTACGATTATTTTTCAAAAATAAAAACAGAAATACTACGAAAAATTAAAAAGGTATTAAAAACATGAAATGTGTTAATTTCCCAATACATCACATAAACCAATTCGATAATGCCAGAAAGTTATTAGAGTGAAGAAAGGTTACCAAATTATTGTAAGTACATTTTTAAAGTGCATTTCCAATCGAATTTCGTAAATTGTCTTACCAAAGAATAGGTTGTGTCACACATCAGTACCAGTACATCGATTGGGCTGGTATGGTTTGCCACACAAATACCTGACGACGGGCGGTTATCTTCATTATGGTATGTGATAACAGCGGAAATGGCGCTGGACAAGACACCGAAACACTGACCAAGAACATAACTTACAACAGCACGCTTAAGCTTTCCATCCTTTAGATTTCCCACAGCAGCTGTACATAATGTTAACCACACTACCTAAGATTGCATAAAACAAAAGTCGTATTTTTGTAGGTATTCGACATAAGTTTAAATGTTCACAGGTGTATAGTTTAAAATTTATAATATTAATATTGGCAGTTGTCGATCGATACAAAATATATGTAAACAAATTAATTATATTTAGCATCAAAATCTGTAAGCAGTCAGTATAATAAACATTGTCAGAACAACATTTAAGGATCTCGTTGTGGTCATTAAACTCTTTAACGTTAAGCAAATAGTCAATAAAAAGTCCGAAAACGGATAATTTAAAAAATCAATCTAGAAATCTATTATCAATCAAGAGTAAGAATTGACTTCTTCGTCGAAATAATTAAGATATTTAAAAAGAAAGAAGACAAAATAAATTTGTTAAACACCAATAAAGACTAGATTTTTTTTTGAATTTCTTCAAATAAATACATTGTTAATTATACTTAATAAATTGATGTACGTCCTCAAAACTTTTAACGAATAACAGGAAACAAATATATATACATACACACCCAGAAGTGCCATAAAAATAAATGTGCGATTAAACCTTTAATTTCATTTCGAAAGCCAGCGACAGCAGGTTTAGAGCGAAATATCACGCTCAAAATTTTTTTGGTGGTATGAGTCGTTGACAGGGGAATGAAATTGAGGGATTTTAAGCGGGAACGATTTCTGTGGCCCCCTGATATGCTTGTACAATATTTTTTTTTTTTTAAATGAAATGGTGATCGAAATAAATAAACGTGTTTACAACGCGTTAATAACAATAAATATTTAAATTAAAAGCCTCATATTCACATTTTTTATAACATTATTATACAAATCTAAATATACTAAATAAGTCATCTGGACTGACGGAGTTATTTATTTATTCTATTTCTGTTGTTGGGATTTGGTTAATGAGAGCAGTCTAGTCGATGCGAACCGACTCATATATATTACTATATTAAGCAATAACATGTTGTCCCTAATTTTAATAATATTTTCCTATTTTTGTTTCTATTCGCTTAAATCTACCTATTCTAATTCCCCAATTCTTGCGATATCGACTCAACTTTCACAAGTTTATCATAACCGACCTTTTTAAACATATTTTAGGTAAAGGATATAAAAAATACGTGGTTAGGAAATTATCTTACCTGATTATGTTCCTTTCTTAATTTTTAAGAATCACAACTAAATGTTTCAAAAGAATACAAAAACAGGTTTTCAAAAATACTATTAAAAAACCATAACGCAAGGACAAAAGACAGAAGCATAACACACATATAGATAGTATACATATAAAATTGAACAAAATGCTGATTTAATATAAAAGTGATATTATGAAGATGTGGAATACTATCTCAATTCGAAATTTAAATTCAAACTTGATATATTAATCAATGAATTAGTATTGAATTATCGAATGCCGTACTTATGGAGTTGGGTATGGAATTTATAGTTAAATGTCTTTCTTCAATTTTATATGCAATCATTGAATTAAAAAATCGTCTTTCTCACCAAGGAAAATGTACAGTCTGTTGATAATATTGCCACATCCAATGGGGTGGTATGATTTGCTACACAAAACCCAGAAGTTGTGGGCTTATACTGCTTATTGTGAAATATTACAAGGGATGACAAGGAACTGGATATAAGGCGAAATGTAATTTTAAATGACAAATCCGCTAAGGAGAGCCGCAAAAATCGGAAAGGTATTAATGCCACAAACGCGTTGGCAACAACTGCAAATACAACCTAAAAACCAAAGTAAAATATAATTAGAGAAATATTGTAAAGAAACGCGGCTCCATAAAATCAAATCAAATAAAAAATAAGTTAAAAGAATGTTTTCTACAAAATGTTTGCCTAGTTTTGTTTCGTTCTTAAAATGTTACTATGTTCTAATCACAAAATTCATTTTACCTATTTATTAAAGACTAATAATATCTATATATTCTATTGTCTAAGAAAATCATTAAAAATAAATTAATAGATTTACGATGTGCAAGAAGATCTACTTTAATTTTGAGAATTCAGTTGTTCAGCAATGTTATAAATTTTAAATAGAGATTAGCCAAATTGATAAAATAAGTTTGCAGTTAAGAATACTCGATACTCTGCACCAAGCTCAATACACAAAATCACATGCATATTAAAAAACAAAGCTTAAAAATTGTAATAAATAAAAATGATAAAAGTTCAGTCGTAAGGTCTCATAATAAACGGTTTGTGATTTGTGCTAGTAGGAAAATGCCTCAATCAAAGATTTGATTAATTTGCTTACGCGCAACAATCTTACAGACGGGTGGATAAATTAATTTACGGACAGACAAGAGTCAAGTCGACTTTTAACATTACACGTCTTGTGATATCAAGGACTGTTATGTAAAAACGGATGCCATTTTATGAGCTTCATTCGAGGTTTCGCTAAGCAACAACAATCGAATGATGGCCAATTATAGACACATGTGTTATTGAATTGTAGTGTCGTATACTTTCTGATAAGAGGAACGATCAAAACTTGTACTTATGTTCAAAAGGTTGGGAAATGTTGTTATCTGACTTAATCACTCTTTCGTCACACAGTTGGTAGCAACAGCCAAATATGTTATCTAGTTACTACAACTGTTAATTATAATAACAAAAATAATTATACTGCTACCCATACCCTACATACTTACACCAATGAAGCAAACTAATACGCGAAGAGGCATCAATATCGTATAGCGTATAGCGAATCCAATAACCCATATCATAGTTATTTTCCAAGATATGAATTCGTAATGACGATTTGTACGTGTTAACATGTTCCAGCTCTTAAGCTCCTCGGCTTCGAATCGTGATGTTACATCATCCTCGATAATGGCTTCCACGCCCGATTTTACATAATCCAAGCAATTTTCAAAATCAAAGCAGATCTCCTCCTGTAAGTGCACAATATATAAGTCAGTATTTAATAATTCATATTATTTTCATATATAAATCACCTTTTTGGTGCCATTGGTTTTATCATGCGCTGACTCTTGAGCCTCGGGAAGAAGAACGACATCTCGAGTGATCAACACTGATCCGTTTGTAGCTTCATTTGACTCCTTTGCATCGCTACCATCAACTTGTTCTACGCCCGGCGTTTGATCAACATTGATTTTGTCTTTGGCAATCGCTTGATTCACTTTTGACGCCGATTCGATGCTGACTCGACCATACTAAAAGCAAGCAATTTATAATTATAGTTACTAACAAGTTCTTGCGTTCACGCACCTGTGTCCACAGAGATTATTTATAATTATAAAATTTACTTATTTCGAAACGAATTTTGTATATTGTTTGAATTTAAAATCCATTTGAATAATTTCCACTATCAATATTAATGGAATGGGCAATATTTATGCTTTACAAATTACTGGATTTGAAACAAGCTATATTTATGAACTTTGCATTTATCAATGCTTTAGAACAGAGCATACGAATTGCTAAGTTAGATATATTTATAAAAATAAAAATATCTATATATGTAAGTAGCTATAGATCTCGATAGACACAGATGGAGCCACCACGCTCGTTTTTACTAAAATAATTTAATTTATTTACCTCAAATATCCTTAAAAGTATATTTACGTATGCCTTTCGAACACCGACCGATTTGTTAATGGCAGATAACAAAACCAAAAATGAAACAAATCCCGCAAACGGAATCCAACAAATATTAATTATTCCATAGAACATTCTATATAAATAATTTGAATATTGATAGAGAAATAAAATCACATTTGACTCGTACGATATAATTAAGCGAAAATAACTACAAACTGATAAATGTAAATAGCACTGGGTTTAAATTTATCGAAAAATCGATTAATATTTGAAATTATCGGGCCCAAGCGCTTTGTAATTTAATGTTGACTTTGGAATATGGAATCAGAACACATTTCATTTTTATGCAGCTATAGTGTGAATATATTTGTTATATCACGGACTAATTATTATTTAACGTATTACAGCAAAAAAAAGAAAGAAATAAAAATATAACCCAAATAATTTAAATTCTTTTAAATTATGTATTAATTGCGAAAGTGGTATGGAACAAAGAGAGAACATGTTTATCGATCGGCCTATGATAATTGAGCTCATATTTAACAGCCAGCTCCATTTTGGAAATTGTAAGAATTATTAATCTATGAAGTACGGAATAGTTAAAATATATAAAATATCGTCAATTTCAAATCAAATTATTAAAATTCAATTTTGCTCAAAGTACAATTTTTTACCGAAAAAGCCATACGACAATATTTTTAAATGTTCTTTTATTTAATTGATTCTTAATTATTCACTGCTACATACTTTGTAATATTTTTAAAACTAAAAGACCAGCAATCTCGCTACTACATTTACGGAAGCACAATATCGGCAGTGGGGTTTTGAGAGCTCTATACTCTCTACGATGTGTGGTATGATTTCGGTATGCTATAAGACCGACGCTTCCAAGTGATTTTTGTTTTTATATCGGAGATCGAATGAAAAGCATGCGCAACAAATTGAAACTGTTTGTTTTGTTCAACAGTAAACAATGATGTGGTACATATAAATGTCCTTACAAAATAACCATTCACAAAAGTTTATACAGGCTCACCAAGTGTATATAAATTTTCAGAGTGTTTTACATGATGTGTTTTATTAGGATTCTTTTCACATTGATTGAAACTATTTGTTTTTTTTTCAGAGAGTTTCAGAGCAGGGAAACCTATTATATGACATAATAAATTTCATTACATGTAATATTTAATTGGAGCCATTTGACGATTTTGTTGAACAATTCCCTCCAAGAATGTACATTGATTTGTTTGCATCCCTCTCACTGCCATAAATCTTCCCAGCTTTCTTAGCCATCGATCCTAAAAGATCCTGTGACATTTTGTGTGCCGATCTCAATGACAACGACCACTCCTTTAAGCCGATTTCATCCTGTTACACAATATAATAATTTTAGTAATTTCACAAGCTACTAAAAAAAGAAGTATTACCGAGTTTGTCAAAATTATCCTTCCATCGCGACTGCCGTCATTGACACGTATTTGAATGCATTGCTCATTTTTGTATTGAATAAAGTCAGATGAAATATCCTCTACTTGGTCCAAGAATATAAGTTCCGGCTTGTTATTTCCACTTTCAGAATAAAGTTCCAAGCTAAAATATGAAAAATTTAAGCATTAAATTAAAAAACAAAGAAACGGAAAACAAAATTGATTGAAACTGTAACTTATAGGAGCTTAATGTTAACGAATAGCATACCGATTTGGATACAACTTAGCATATTTAGTTTGCCATAATGATGCAAACGATCCTCCCAACTTTTTTATATAACCATGCAGTATACAATCTGATTCTTTTTCATCGGCATCAAAGTGCTGTTTTTGTTTAGATTTTTTCTTTTGCTCGATTTTATCGGTTTCCATGTTGATTGTTTCGAATACTGTTTCAGATACTTCTTGCTGCCACCTGAAGAGAAGATTTAAATTTAATGTACGTCTACAGAATTTAAATTGTTTTAACTAATCAATAAATTAGGTATAATTTGATAATAGCAGCATTGTCCATCTTTACGTTACGTTAGCTCACCTTTCGGAGATTGTTAATGAAAAATGTTTATAGAGATCCTGGTCACTGTCGTTTAATTTAATGCCCTTGGTATCTTCCTCATCAAAAGATCCAATATCAAAGGCATCGGCGGCATTGACCTCGCCACGAGGTGGTACTAAAGGTGGAGTATATTTTTGAATATAAACTTGATGCCAATCAATTCCCGAAAAGAAATTGTGCATTTTGACTTCATCAGCACTGCAAATATTCAACATTAATAAGAATTTCAAATAAAAGATATACTACGAAACATACCCGTTTCCCATGCAGCCAAGTCGCTTGGGTACATCTCTTTGCAGAAGCATGTCCAATAAGTTCCGTAGCTCCACAGAAAAGGTATCTGGAAGTTCGACATTCTGCGACACAAAAAAAAGTTTTTTTATTTCTATACAATTTATTGTAACATTTTGTTAATTTATGGTTAATGGCAAATTATTGAAATGACTCACCTATTAAGTGTCAACAAAAAATTGGTAATTATCGTACGATTATGAACGCAAGTGTGAGTTTGTATGATTTGATTTCATCGCGCAAGAGCTTCTTGGCAACGGCATGTATGTGTCGAGGGATTTCAGTAGGTGAATTATTTTAAATAAAACTTTTACTAGAAATGTTTATTTTTCAAACAGTGGATACGTTTAACCAAGTTACTCAAAATAATTATTTTCGAACAGCAATTATTCCAATCTAAAAATTAACTATCTAACACAAGTGCTGCAGAATAGAAACAAACTCGCTTGAAAAATGGACATGAATTTCGAAAGAAAACCTAATCAGCCTTAAAAAGATTTTTTTCTCAAAGTCCATGACACTGTCAGTTATTGTCTTAATGATAAGCTAATGCATGTTACTTTATATCTGATCAGTTGTGTGAGTATAAAAAGATTCTATGTGGATTGATTGAAATTTGTTGTCATACTAAAATTAAATATACAAAAAGGTATGTAATGTTGTTTGTTTAAAGTGGGATGTGTAATGAATATTAAAGGTAAATATATGTACAACAGAAAAAGTTGAAATTTTGATTGGATAATAGAATTATAGTAGCATACCATAGTTAATGTCATTCTGTCGATCTCATGTTTATCTTTAGTCTTATGCTGTCGGAATGGTGAATGCCCTTTGAGTAGTTTGTAGAGCATGCAACCGAAACTGAACCAATCGGCACATGAATCATAAGATGTTCCCTTCGATAATACTTCAGGTGACATATATCCATGAGTGCCCACAGAAGCGTGGGGTTTTTTTCTGGAATAGTCACATGCTAATCCTAAATCAGATATTCGAATATGTCCATTTTCATCAAGCAAAATGTTAGCAGGCTTCAGATCGCGATAAACAATACAGCGCTTATGCATATGTTCCAAACCCAAAATGACCTAATGGAAAAATCAATTTAAATAATTGGGCCTATATGTACAATTTAAACCTATATTACCTCAGCTGCATAGAATTTCATTTCATCTTCGTTGAAAACTCCATGTTGTGATAGATGATAATGCAAGTCTCCGCCATTCATTAAATCCAATATAAAACACAATTTATCCGGGGTATGAAACGCATATGTCATGCACACAATGAACGGGCAATCAATCTAAAAAAATCTTTTATAATGAAAATCCAATTTGACTTTGAATGAATCAACATACTCCTGTGCTAACTGCTTGCAGCATATTGCGTTCATTTAATGCCAGCATTTCGCCTTGTTTCATCTTAATGCGCTTTTTATCCAAGCATTTCATTGCGTACATTTTTCCTGTATCAGCTTTTCGGCAACCGTAGACCTCTCCAAATCCTCCACGTCCTATTATTCTATGTACGCTAAAGTCATTCATTGATAACTGCGAATAATTTGATGGTTAATAGCTAAAGTAATAATTTACTAAATAGTTGGGCGTACCTGTATATTGAGCTCCAGATTCTTCCATTGGCAAAATCTCGTAAATTTGTCACTGCAAAATAAACAGATTAAAATTTAAAGCGTCTGGAAACTAGAGGTTAATGATCTACTAACCTTTCTAAAAACTTTTTAAACGGTTTGCCTTTAAGTTGGCCAAAGATTTCCTCCATATATGGCTGTAAAAGAAAACAGATCAAACAAATACATTTTTTATTTAGTATTTAACTTGCACGTATGAATAAACTTTATTTTTAGTTTACTATTTTTGATACTTTCAAAGCTCATGTTAAATGGTCTGGATTCCAAATGATGCCAGATTCTTTATTAATTCAGTACTACTATCAAAAGCGATATTAAAATATTAAGCTTAAATCTAAAAATTCTTTATTTTAAAAGATGAAGAATCTATCAGGTATGCTGATGACTGATTAAAAATGTATTTATTCTGTTAGACTTCTACTTAACTTTCGCCTAATATATATACAAGTATATGGTATAATAATTTGTAATATTAATAGAATAGTTTAAACAAATTTGCTTACTTCAAATAAATTCACAGGAACTTCATTTTTTAATAAATACTTTTGGACATTAGCGACAGCATCTTTCGAGTATTCCTAAAAATCAATTTGTTTAATAAATATGTATATTTAATTAATAATTTAATGAATATTCTTACATAAGTGTGTGACAGCATTTCCTCCATTATGAAATTGTCATAAATTTCTCTTGCCAACTTCTTGCGCTCTTCGTAACACTCCGTTTTTTCAAAATTCTTTATCTTAAAAAAAATATTGAGTCTATAAAAAAAAACATTAAAAAATATATATTTTTATAGTAATACCTGTTCATAGAATTTTAGCTGTTGAATTGGTTCTTCGGAGTCGTTTTCGCAGAAATCCTTAAACAACAAATAACCTTCAAAACAAATTATGAGTTAGAATGGGCATTTAAAATCTATGGATTGTTAAATACCTATAATTTGATTAAAAATGTTGTGAAAGCTGAGTTCGTTTTCCTTTTCCAGGTATTTATACATAACACTTCTGACACTGTAAAGAAAATATATGAAAAACATTTAATGCGTTTAAAGCGAATGCCAGAAGAATAACAAGAACCAATGAGCAGTATAATCTGTTTTTTTTGTTTAATTAGTTGTTAGGTTTGCCTAGTCTTCTTGTGGTACATATAATCTTATTTATTTATTTTTTGTTATGTTTGTTCCTAACATGATATTGTTCGTCTGCTTAGTGAAATAGGAGTTACACTTTAGATTTATGTCGTTAACAAGGTCGCCTCAACTAGTGCCCCGAGAGTATTGTGTTATTATTGTCTCTAGACGCGACCTAATTGTTTCACACAGCCAAGATTCAAGACAAATTTTAGCCCCAAATTTAGATGATAAACTTTTAGTTCGGACGTTAGAGAAACGACACCTTATTGTAGATTTGAGTCCACACTCGTTTTCTAGGTATATATTTTTATATGTTTTGATTATAGTTCTGTCAATTAGGCTGGACATGCATGTCTATACATAATATGAATAATACCATTAACAAAAGAACAATTAATTATACACCAATTAAACAAAATATATGCTTTTATTTATTTATATAGTCATAGGAGTGTTTAATATTTATATCCCTACAATAAATCATCATTATCAATTATTTCAACATACATTTGTGGTCCAAGATTGTGGTAAACAATATAAGGGCATTCTCTCTGATTAAGAACTTCCAACCAGAGTAAAATTGTACGAAATACCTATAAATACATTTTGCACAGACTAATACAATAAAAATCATAGAACTTCTAGCAATTCATTTGTGGTGGTAATGTTTATAGATACGTATGTATCTAAATCCAAAGTATGCACAGTATTTGTACGTATATATACATATCTACATGTATCAGCCTCTTTTATATTTGAGTGTATAACGGTACATACTGGTGTGTAGATACATGCATATATGTATGTAGGTGTACCCCCTGGATAAATGTTTTCGAAAATATTTGCATGCATGTTGATTGCAGAGTCTCTTTCTAATCCTTAACAAGGTCTATAGACCAACAGACACATGCACATAAATACAATGGGTATAGTTTTTGTATGAGTCTGCATACACTTTTGGAACTGTATACTGTATTTATGTACATACCCACATGCAAGTAAAACACTTTCATATACATACATATTCACAAGAATATGATTCAAATGTGTGTACCTGGGATCTGGTAATATTAACTTCTTGCTGGCTCTTGCGGCTGGTGTACACTTCGACTTTTCCATAGCCATCAAGTAGCTGACATCAGCTAGAACAGCCTCCAAATCTGCCATTTCGTTTAACGGTGTAGTATGTACAATATGTGTTATGTTTACGTTTTCTTCACCAATTTTTCTTATCACTTGTCTCCAGCAAGTTGATACGATTAAATGGCACACACACGACGAGGTACGCGATTTTCAAAGCATTAACATTTACGCAGTTTTTAATTATTTGTTGAGGCGCTGCGAGAAAAAATTAAATCAAAAAACCTATGTCCATACGTATGTATATAGGTTTATGTATGTATGTCTGAAGATTACTATGATATATATTTTTGAACGCGACTTCTTTGCAAATACCGTTCACACATGCGTATGAATGTAAGGTACTTTTGCGTTACTTTTATTTTTACCTATAAGAAAATAATGAAACTCCTGCGAATGCAGTAGTTTTAGCTTTAGAATTGGATACTTTTTATTTAATTCTATCCATTTTTTTTTATATGCCATTAGCCATATAGTTTAGCAACATTTCATTCAATGAATCATAATGTCAATAAATGATTAATTTTAAAAAGAGCACTTCCCTGTGACTCTTTGGTATTTGTTAGAGGTAGAGAAACATCGATTTAACATCGATAAATTAATTGTTCTTTCGATGTATCTAAATCTCTAGTGTTTACGGACAAATACATGTACATATGTATGCTCAGTTTGCGATTTCGTCCTTGTTTAGTGTAGTCGTTAATAATGGTAAATTAACAATTTGTAATATTTAAAAATATATTATATAGTTTTATTTGTATTTTGAGCACCCATCTGTAATATTTGACTTTTAATGACTTTGTAAAATCAAATCAAAAAGTTTACAAAAATATAGTATTTGTATTTGTGTACCTAACAATAGTTTTTACTTTTACGTATACAAATGTATTTATTAATATGAAATAAATTGTAATTTAAAAAATCATATTTGTTTTATTTTGTTACATTTACTTTCGCTAGAATCACGTACACATTTGGATATTTCTCAAGTAGCATTACGTTTGAATTTAATTGCAGTTTCGCTTGCTACCATGTAGCTCCATAAAGATTCTACTTATAATGCTGTCCGTCAACATTTTCTGGCTAGTCAGGGTTTATCCACCAGCACATAACACGAATGCAGGACAAAGTGTTCCACAATTGAAGGCTGAAGCTATGCCAGGTTGTCCACAGAATCTGGAGGTTGTCAATAAACCATTGCCTTTGCCAAAATACAGTTTTGAGGGTGCTTTGCCAGTGAAAAATAATAACACAATCTCATTGACGTTTGATAATATTGACTTACGATATGGACGGTGGGACAGCCAGCAAATGTACAAAATAAAGGATTTCGCTGTTGTCGGAGATCAATATGCTGAATCATCTGAAGCCAGTTTGATATGTCTGGCTACCCAGAGCTCTGTAGAACGATTATATTCGCTGCCTCAGGTTGCTGAAAATTGGCGTGGTCCTTTATCAGTTGCCTTATTCTCCGCTGGTAATGAAGAATATATTGTTTTACGATATTTTGTGACATATTTGCGTTTGTGCTTTCCAAATGTGAAGGCGAATGCCACATTTCATATCTTAGTACCACGGGAATTTGACAATTTACCAACAGTTCAAATGGATACAGTGAATATTAAAAATAAATACAATTGTCAATATCCAGAGCGAACCCTAAAGGCTCTGTTAAAGTTTCGTACGGCCAAGACTTTAGAGTGGCGACAAAAAAATACATATCCCCAGAATCATATGCGGAATGTGGCTCGCAAAGGATGTCAATCGAAATATGTTTTTCTAACAGATGTCGATATCATACCCAGCATCAACAGTGTTGTGCAACTAAACCATTTCTTCAAGACCGCGCGTTGCGAGGGAAGTTGTGCGTATGTGATTCCCACATTTGAAATTGATGTTCGTGCTACATTTCCGCGCACCAAAGATACGCTCATAGCATTAATTAAAAAAGGGCTCGCCAGGCCATTCCACGAAAAAGTTTTCATTTACAATCAATATGCGACAAATTTTACAAGGTAAGGGCTATTTCTAATTGTTTGGTTTCACATGTCTTTATCCAAATGCTATTTGTTTTCGATCTTATGCATAGATGGCTTTTATCAAAACGAAATGAGACTGCAGTCAGCGTTAGTCATACGGTTACGAACTTTGAGTTTTTATATGAGCCTTTTTACATCGCCATAGATAAAGTGCCAGTTCACGATGAACGATTTACTGGTTATGGATTTACAAGAAATTCCCAAGTAAGTAATATAATTTGTGGTATGAAATTTATATTTAAATAAAATCGAATTCTCATTTTATTTAGGTATATGAAATGTACGTGGCTGGATACAAATTTCTGGTGCTATCGCCAGTTTTCACCTGCCACTGGGGTCTGCAAAGAAAGCAAGCGCGGCCCGCTTGGCGAGAACAGCAAAATAACGCGAATCGAAAGAAATTTGATGTGTTTAAAAGTGAAATATTTGCACGTTATAAAAATGATCCACATTTGTAAATAAACTTTTTATCTTATTCAACTACTAGCAATAATGGTAGTCACATTTTCTTTTCAAATGTTGTGAAAAAATGTAATCAGAAGGGATATATTTATTTTTCTCTTCACCTACAAAAATATGAACATCAGTCTTCCACAAAAAAATCATCTGACATCATAAAGAAAACAACATTTCATTCGCATCGTAGATAATGTCAATATATATTTAATAAACTCTCGTGTAATATATAAACGTTTTTATAAATTGTATGATATGCAAATAGTAATTATTTATATTTGTATGCATATAAATAACATGCTTATATATAAAAATATTGTGGGTGTGATTGGATATGTTGCTGCTGAAATTGTGGAATTGCAACACTCGGAAGCAAATTGTAAAAGTTTCGGATATAGGTTATTCCAAAACATCACTCGATGATTATTCGAAAGATATTCCGAGTTAAAATTCTCATCGATAAGGAGGACAGAATATTTAGGCGGCTCAACCGTATTCCACTTAATGTAGACATTGGATTTTGTTGGATTCGATGTTTTAGCGAAATTCGCCCACAGAGTCATGACAATATCTGCGATTTTCTTATCCGTTGATTTCCACTCGACGACATTGTTCATATATGGTATACCCCAAACGAAAATCTGGTCAAAATATTTTGGTACGCCAACCCAACTTGGAAGATCCACGATTAACGATGGCGATCGAAACTTAAAGTTATAAGTGTAAATGGTCTGATGTTTACTCAATATATCGATGAACATTTGGATTGGAGTTATGTAGAATTTTTCAGTATGTGCATTGATTACATTTGTGTTTACTGTTAGTTTTTCGTCACTAGTTTGTCCGGAATACATAAAAGCAATCGCATCCGCAATGAGTGGGAAGTTCATGCACCATTCATTGCTACCCGTTGTTTTCTGTATATCACCCATGGCCATATCATTAAAGAAGTTGGAGAGATCATCGGCCGTCAACTCAGAAGATATATAGTCCTTAAATATGGTTAGAACTTCCTCCATATCGGTAATGCCAATAATTACGGGCACATTATGAAATGCACCATTTCTAAAAAGTATTTCTGGTTGATTTTCGATAAAAGGATACGATGTGTTACTTAAGCCGTAATCAACAATTGGACCCCAATTCACAAGTGGCAGATTTTCGGTAATAATCTTTGGATCAACGCGTCGCAAGCATTGTACTAGCATTGACGTTGGTCGACGAGCACATCCAAAAATGATTGCTATCCTATCCAAATCAGCGTTGTATTCATGTGGCATTCGCACATAGGTTAAAGGATTTCCAGACATTATAATCACTTTATGAAATGCACCCTTTGACCATTCCCCCGATGTCATATGCAATGCTGCACTTACTGCACCCGCATCGTGGCCCATCAAGGTGATGCGATTCTCGTCACCCCCAAAATAATTAATATTCTTTTTCACCCAGTAGAGTGCAGCTGATTGGTCCATTAATCCATAATTACCCTGCGCTTCGCCGTCATCGGTGGAAAAAAATCCAAAAATATTGAGACGATACGAAAAGGTAACCACGATCACTTTTTGCTTGAACACCATTTGGAAGGGCTCAATATCGTAAGGACTGCCAGCTGAGAAATTTCCGGAATGGATCCATACAATCACTGCATATCCGTCAACTTCAGGTAGTCCTGCAAAAAAATATTTTCAAATAAAATATATACATTAAAAGCTATTGTGTTGTGTCTGTACTTGTTGGTCTTCAAGTCGTGTACTTAATAAGGAAGCCTATTTGCTCTCTTTAGTGATATTACGAACTAAATTCTTTTTATGCCATTGAATCTCTTTATAATAACTAAGAGCAACTATTACTTTTAATTTATGTTAGCAATTTTTGTAATAGGTTAATTGGTTGTTAATTCTTGTTCGTATACAAAGAGTCGTATACTTAATTAGTTGTATTTACCGTTTATGTAGTTTTAGAAATGCAAAAACTATAACCATAAAGCAACCACATTACAAAAATTGAATTCTTTTAATTTTTCATAGTTATAAATTTTGTCAGATGTTTAATAGGAAACGAAATTATATATGTTTTGAAAAAGTATCCCACATCTTTAATCGTGGCGGCAATGAAGTGTTCAAGATTCACATTGAATTTCTTATCGAGGACATCTTTCTTCATTTCGAATATTTATAAATTTATTTTAAGTTTGGTAACATCTTCTTCAAAGTAAACACGTTTATATCAAAATATAACGCGGGCGAAGCTAAGAGAATTTTTAATTATTCAAATCTATTTTTTTTAGGATTATTTTAAAAATCTCTACCTTAAATTTTAAGTATAACAAATGCTTTAGGTTAACAAATACTTTATAATCGATTTAAATTTGAGATATTGTAATAATTTTCTTTAATTATGAGTTAAAATCACTCACCGTCAGGTACAAATACATTTAAGTTTAAGCAATTTTCGTCGTATTTCCTTTCGCTAGCTTCACTTGACATGCCCCCCGAAATGATTTCCAAAACCTTATCCAATTGTGGGCTCTCTGATGCCGCTTGGGGTGCTTGCCAACAACTTGGAGCGAAAGATGTTGCGTTAAAGATGCCCTTCCATGGTGGCAGCTCCACATCGGGAGGTGAGAATCTTGCTGCGTGTGCATACCGTATACCCAAATATGCTTTAATGTTTTGAGTACGGAACATTTTAAGATAGGTGCCCGATATAAATCCATTTCCGGGTATGTGAATGAAGGGTGCATCCACGCTGCTAACAACGACGTAGAGTAAATTTAAATGAAAGTAAGTTAATAAAACAAAAAATAAATTCGTTGACCACATTTTGAATTTGAACTTGTGTGTACATGCTTAGATGGTTTTTAAATGAAACCACACAACATATTTTCATATTCATATCAAATTTACGGCCAATTACTCCGTTGCCATGGCCCATAAAATATTACAAATGCTGTTGCTAGGCTCTCGTAACTATGGGAATAAATGTTTCCACACCGAGCCACAATTGCGTAATTGGGTCTAAGAAAATTTGGCACATTCTTGAAATAATCACTTAACATGTACATACATAAATAGAACTTTAAAGTATATATAGAATTTTAAGTTAGAATATCATAATTAATCGCAACCTACCTTTGGGAATACATAAAAAAGCAAATAATTTAAAAAAAACTTTCAAAAGTAACATAAAAGATAAATGTTAAAACAGGAATTGTTAAATCCATCAATCTACTGTGAAAAGTTTACCTAATTTGCGCTATTATAAATAGTCAAATAAAAAGTTTTTCGCAGATCGCTTATCTTTTAGTTTCAACGAAAGATTAAAAAGATTTAGGTCATGGCCAGGATAACTAAACATCACTAATATAGTCTTAGGAAACTATTTATAGTGAGTTGTCGATATAGGGATACATTTTAATTGTTTTCGAAGATTAGCATTTAATAACATGATGATCTTTTATCTTTTTAAGTAGAAAGGTAGTAGCCTTCTAGCCTTAGCCGTTGTGGGTTGTCCGTCGATAGATCAGTAAGTCAGTATATTTACTATATTACTAATAAACTTAATAAAAACATGGTTACAAGTGTAACTAAAAACGGTTGGGACTGAATATTAGGCAAATATTTAAAAAATAAGTTATAACTCGATCTTGTGAATAGTAATAGTAAAGATATTTCAATATTTGGAGGATAAATTTACCTGGTTAAGACTAAAATTGCTGAGGTTTTCATTGGTAATTTAAAAAACTGAATCTTACATTCATATTAAAAGTCATGTCTTTATTACAAATATGTATATTATGCTAATTACAATGAAAACTTAAACTTAAAGCCATGGATGCCAAGCCGGGTCCATACGACAAAGGTTCTCAATATTCGTTGCAGATTGAATGAGGGCTGACACCTTTTTCTTTTCAATATTATCGAAATATGAGATTTTATTTAATCGTAATAAAATTGTATCCACAGCTGAATTCACCACGCGAACCGTGTGCTCCATTGTGTTATTGTCAACGGAGGGCTCATCGGATGCATCCAATACCTTGCTTTGCCTAAATCCTTTCTTTTGTAACGTGATAATTTCATCTCGCAAAATTGTTTGTAATATCGAACTAAGTTTGTAGTTGGGTTGAATGAAACAACGAGCTGTTGCTACAATTGCAGCTGACAGTGGTCCAGAAATACCAATGTTAGTTATAAATTCACCAATGTTGGGAGTCAATCTGAATGGCACTGGTCTGTGTTGATTAAACTGTTGTTTATCATCGTTGATATCAAACTTAAAATATGAAATATTCATCAGTCCGGAGTCCTGATGTAGGTACATCATGTCTGGATTTAAGCGCGTCAGATTTAGAGCATGCTCACAAAGATACGCTAATGCCAATTGAAGTGTCAACTGAAATAAGATTAGAAATTAGTTAATTATTTAATGGCGCTACTAAAACGTCTAATATCAATAATTATGAGAAATTTGTATATTCTCTTACCATTTTTCGGAACTGCCAAAAATCTGTAGCGGCCGCAAATGTGCTTACCGCCCATTGTCTCAGCAGTGTCTTTGAAACCATCGTCCACTGCACTTCTGAGAAAATCTCTCTCAAGATTGTATGCGAAATCTGTGTTCCTTGTGCTTGAACTTCCGATAGACGCTCGTAATATTTTACAATAGGCATATCGTAATCCATTTTAACATTGAGACAACATTTTTTGAATATCTTCAGCAACGAGACGCTGTTTGGATTATCCTCGGCAAGTCTCATCTGAGGCGAAATGGGTACGACTCTTGGCACAGTTATATTGAGGAATCGACGGCTGGTTTCTTTTTGTTTCTCTAAGTAATAGTTGAGCATTCGTTTGAGCTGCAGCACTCGTTCCTCGCGTCGTGCATCGCCAAGACCTGAGTCGAGAACCACGAGGTAAGGATAAATTTTTCCATTTGTGCCCCTTATATACAATCGACGGGCCGCCGTATTATTCTTTTGCACAATTTCTACACGTGGCATGAAGCGTGCAATGCGCACATAATAATGAGAAGATGAGGGAATCAAGAGTTCACCAGGCAACTCGACTTCAGCTGTCTTCTGACTAAAGTTCGATAAAAAGCGGCATTTGTCTTCAATTAAGAAGGATGTGGGTAGCTTTTTCACCTTTGCTTCCAAGACTTTGATCCACGTTTTCAATTTAGAGATCAAATTATGCAATTTCATTGCTCCTGGCTTGGAGAAATCAAAATCATTCGTAAATTGTTCTTTCATTTTCTGGAAAACAGGATCTTGGAATGTGACTTGCGCTCGCTTTGCCAGTGACTCTGAAGCGGCTGAGTGCGAGATGGATGACGTTACAGATCCAGGCACGTTCTCAATGCCAATGCCAAATGTGGAACCCAGTTTCTTCACGAAATGCAGCGTGTGTGGCGTTATCGTTGCATTCACAACCGTATTTCGATTCTCAAATGCTATGGCATAGCATTTAATTAATCCTTGACGCAGTTGCCGCAGAACTTCTTCAGTCCAACTCTCTCTAAACCACACCATTTGATCCACAATACCCTCAAGGGAACTCAAAATGGTGGGGTGCACTTCACGCTGCAGTTGCATTACCTTGGAGCAACGCCACATCGGCGGAGTTGCTTTAATGGGATTGACAGAGGCTGTGGGCGCTGCACTTCGACCACACATCGTAGAAGGATTTTCCAAGTTCTATAAAAAAAAAACGGATATAAAATAATGCAATTAAGAACAAATCATGATAGTTACTTACCGTTGACACCAGTTTACCGGCAAATACTGCCTGCTCCGCGGATTTATGCTTTTCTCTTTGCTCGATTTTTAAGGTCAGGTACAGGGTGCGAATAGGGAAGTAAACCGCCTGAGGATAAAGTCGTCCAATCTAAAAATAAATATATGTTTTTATTACACAGTAGTATAAATTTTTATGTATATTGTCTTTTGTAATTAATTAAAATATTGTTGTTTGCATATGCACAACATATCGAGGTGACAATATAACAAATGCGTTTAACTTACCTGGCTTAGTAAATTAAGTATAACATCACCATCAAATTGCTCGAGACAACAGAGAAGTTGTGGAATCCAAGGCAACCAGTAAGATGGTGGTATTCCCGATACGTATTTTTCAAACGTACTTATCAAAGTATCCGCGGAATCGTATGACAAGAACCACAACACTTTGGCTATGTATTTGCGAGTTTTACTCTCGTTTTGATTGCGGCAAGCGTGGAGATAACAAATCAATGCATTTACGGCATACGAGATTTGCTTCTCCTTCAAATATATTTTTTCCATATAATCACCCCACATAGCCCAGGCTTTTGTGAGTCCATCGTGGAGTTGAACCGCCGCGCTAAACGATTTTCCCGCCTCGTCGGTGCGTCCAATTTGGGCCAAAAGAAGACCTTTGAGAGCATAGAATTCCGCATTCATTTCTCCGGTGAAATACTTTAAGTTTGTGGACTCGATCACTTCAAGAGCCTCATTGATTTCATTTCTGCCCGATGTTGAGGGCATTTGCAAGTAGCATTTCACTTGTTGCCGTATTTTCTGTGAAAGAAGGATTGATTATTTAAAAGATGTAAGTAGTGAGTATGATTCTATCAGCTTATGCGCTAACTTATAAGCGCTGCCGTAAGGATTTTAAATTTGATTTATTTCCAGTTTACTACGATAAATCAATAGAGTATTTTGTTAAATTACCTGGAAACAATCCACAATGGGCACCGATGGTATAGTGTATATTCTGGAAAGAGTTTCTTGGCACACACCAGTAAGATTATGTTTTCTGGCAATTTTGCCAAAAGAAATGATGGCCTGTGCAGATGCGTGAACACCTAGCATTGTGCTACCCTGATCCGATTGTTGTTCCAGGTGTTGCGTAATGATCTGATAATGATGTTGCCGCCATGTGAATATATCGCTCCAATGCGATAAATCATCTGAAATAACGGGCAATCGGTTGCGCCATGTCTTAACAATGGCTTTCATGTCGTGAAGCGACGAGTTTCTCGACTGTGACAAACCTTGATGTATTTGACTCGCTTCATGTAGTTCCATAATTTGCTGCGATGCTTGAAGGAATGGCAGATGGATATGGGAGACAATGCGGGGCAAACGTCGCCACTCCCTGATGCACAAGCTAGAGGCAATCTCAACGTAACGCTCCACACTTGTTGCTTGTCTGTCCTCTTGATACAAAATGGATAAATATCCCTTGTACAGATTAAGTTTATATCCATAGTGCTTAGAGTAGCATTGCTCTGTTTTGGATAGCGCCGTCTTCATTAAATTCCAGTCAGGAACGCGCCACGAGCTCTCCAAAATAAGAAACATGTTCTTTTCTCGATTAGTCTGAGCATAGTCCAATAAAATGTCCCATTGATTAAGCTCCTTGGCACACCGCATCCAATGCTTTTCCCACAACAACAATTCGCTATTTATGTCAATTTGTATAAGGCCGCCATTGAGATCCTGCTTAAACTTAGACATGGCTAAATCGTATGCGCCTTGAGCTTCTTCAAAGAAACCCATTTGCTCGTATGAGATAGCTATATTCGTCTCTGGGTAATGGGCAAACTTTAGCCATAATCCAGCCCACAAATCTTCTTCGTGCATTGACGAATACATTTTGGATAGCGAATCATAAATGTTGTTCAACTGTTGGGAGTCGAGTTCAGGTTGGCTATTGGCCTCTGCAAGATTTGCATCACTTCGCGCTGCCTGTGTCAAGGCCAAGTCTTCTAATACCAAGATAGCTCTATGCCAAAGATTATGGGATTTTCCGAGATAGGTTAAAAGATTAGGGGGAATGTATATCGGTGGATTACACTTCGTTAAACCTTCGGCGAATGTGTTGAGCGTGCTGGGACTACAATCCTTTTGATTCACGTTCGTGCCCGATGCAAGGAAAGGTATTAATTCCTTAGAAATGTTTACGCGCTGGTCATCTGAGAATATATTCCAAATACTAGGGAAGATCGACAACCAAATGCTCTCCGCCAATTGTGTGTCCATGTGACACAACTGTGACGTGGCCACTAGCATTTGATCAGTGCGAATATTACGATTGGCTTCGAGGAACTCGGCCTGCTTGTATATCAGCTCCACGAGCGTGTCACGTCGAGTGGGCAGTATTTGTTGGCAATCTTCCTTGCGCACGGATGTAAATTCCAACTTTAAATCAATATCAAACACATCATCTTTGTCATTAACACTTTGCACATTCTCAAAAGATTCGGACTGCGATGATAAAAATGAGACGAAAGTATTTTCTTGCGAATCGGTTGCATTAGTTGGAATCACCGAAGTAATGCTAGGAACTTTGAATGCTTCATTCGAGCATTGAATTTGTGTCATCGTATTGGCAGTAAGTATTAGGAGTTCAATGCATTGTTTTATCCAATAATGAGATCCAATCGTGTCCCATGCCTGTGAACAGATTATATACAACAGTCTATCGTGAAGCCGACGACGCATTGATGAGTCCAGGATTTCAAAGAATTTTGCCCGAATATGCGGATTTTGGAAACGAAGTCCATTGAGAAAGGCGCCTTCCAGTTTACTTGTCAGTTCAGTTTGTTTCAGCACCTCATCGCGATAGATGTAGTTGATTATTTCCAAAAATTGCACATTCAGTTCAACTTCATCGACGAATTTCTTTTCAACGTATTGCATCAATTTCACCAGTAGTGCAGATTTTTCACGTATGGATGGCACTTGTGTTGCAAGATTCGTATCCTTGCTTTTTACCCAATCGTCCAGCATTTTAATGATGCATTTGATTATCTTGACTTCCGAGCTCTTTTCTATGAGGCTAACCAGTATTGTACCAATGAATAGTTTGCGAATTTCCACACTCATTATCACAATGCGATTTTTGATCAATTCTAGCGATAATACCAATAACTCTAGAGCCAAGGAATTGGAGTCAGCTGGTGGTGGATTCACGGCGCCATTCGTGTTTATGTTAATATGATCTTTTGTAAGGCGATTCAATACCCTTATAAACTGCACCAATATCCGATCTATATAAGTCGGATTATTGGTAGTGCAAGCCTTTAGAATCATCAGGGCGCCAAACAGGGAAGATGCATTTGGTTGCGGCGTCTTCTCATAGTATGTAAGATTCTCTGTAATCATTTTGCTTATAGCACTATATAAAACATCCAATTCACTGTGCTTATGCTGTACGTCCGGTGGAAAGATCGCCATTAGACGCGTCAAAAAGATGTGCATTAAACGCACAATTCGCGTATTCTGATGTATAATACACAGCGATAGACCTCGCTGAACAGGTCGCACAATAGTCACTAATTGTTCTGGGCTCAAAATTGTCGTCAAGAACGTGAGGAAGTCAATGGCTGTGCAAATATTGTTTAAGTTGTGCTGCGGCGTCTCAATTGTAGTCAACACCTTGTCTAGCCAGTTCAATTTAATATCAAACGGTTGGGGCCAAATCTCTGGACGCATGGCCAACTTCAATAGCATAATGCAGCTGAAATGGAAAATATGTATATGAAAAATACAAAAAATATATATAATTAAATTGTGTGGATAACCAACCGTCTTGATAGATTCTCGCCGGGCGAAATAATCCCTGGCTGCAGATCATTAACTTGACATGCCAAGCGTATCAGGAAGTTGAGCACTGTATCGCAGTAAGACTTATCTATTGATCGAAGCAGGTCATCGGTTCTTCCGCTTCCTGTTAACAATTTTCGATATTAATATTATATTTTCACGACATCATATATTACTCGCCTTGTGCAGTGGCTGATGCTGTACCCTCCGCCGTTTTCTTGCGGCTTTCTGTCGACTCGGTCGCGGTCCTTTTCACGTGCTGAACGTCTTTTAATTCCTCTTCGGATTCTTCGATCTTCACGTCTCTTTCATCTTCCTTAATCCGATGTAGTTCCCATTTTATGATAACTTCAGCTAAATCCACAGCCAATTTTTTGTGCTCAATCGACGCGCTTGGAGGGAATCCCAAACGTTGCATATAGTTAATAAGATGTTGCACCAGTTGATGTCGCACTGGAAAATAAACCTATCAAACCAGAGATGTTTTAATAGAATTAATATATGTTAAATATAGGTTTAAACAGTACCTTATAATGCCGTATAATTAATTGGAGTATGTGAAACAACTGCTGTATGGCGTGACCTTCCTCCACAATAATTTTCTTAGTCCAGTGGGTTAGCATTGTATTGCCGTCCTCCATGCGGAGGGGCATCGCTGGTGTCAACACGTCCAGGGCTTGTTTGACAATTGGTCTCGCTTCGAGAGCATGTCCTTTGAGCAGCGAATGAAAAACTTGGAGTACGATTTTCTTATGTATTGCCAGTCTGGCTATGATGTGGGCCAACAGAAGATGGCCATGGTATCGCGCTGTGGGATCAACACAATTCTTGCTTAGCAAACAGGGCCATGCGAAGGTCATCAATCGTCTCAGCTTATTGCCTTGTCGTTTATTGTTTGCATCGCCATCGTGAATATGTTGCGAAGCACGCTCAACCAACAGACATGCTAGTTGCAATAACGCTATCCTTACTGCATCATCGTACTGCTTTTCAGGATCAAAGACTTTATTAATGAACACTGACACGATGTTCTTCTCATCTTCTTGGTAAGGTGTTGGCGGAGCGCCAATTAACTTGTTTCCTTCGCCTTTGTCGAAGCTCACTGTGAAACATGGGATTATAACTGATGTTATTATTTTCGCTTTTACATCTTCGGAAAATGCATTATTGTTAAAGTTCTCAACAAAATAAAAGAATGCATTTCTTTTCCAGTTGACTGTGAAGCTCTGTGCCACAGTGTTCTGTAGAAAATCGCGCAGAAAATAAACATCAGGTATAAAATGTAAACATAATGCTCTCAAGAGTTGGAACAGTAAATCAATGTCATTTGTGTTGTTAGAGAAATATAGCAAGAGTATTTTTCCCACTAAATGCCACAAATCACAAGCTACATTTTCCACGCATGTTGAATACAAATTATTGCGCCACATATTTCTTAGAGCATCGACAATATCGGGTTTCGTTGGTATCCATTGATCATCCAGTTCCATCAGAGTGTAGATGATCAATACTGCTTGGTGTTGCACATCGTATTTGTTTTTATTCACAACATCTGCACTCCAGTTCAGATAATCCAATAAAATTGTGTACTTTGAATTCTTGATAACCGATCGAAAAGCTTGACCGTTCTTGTGCTTGAGTATAAAAATAAAAAAGCGATTCCATTGCGAATCAGTCATGAAGTCTTCAATCATAAAGAGATCAACGGTCTCGACAGGAAAACGTTGCAGAAACATGTGTAAAGCTTCACGGTATGGACTCGAAGCTTCGATCATCAGATTCTTTTCAGTTTGCAAGACAAGTTGACACAACTTCTCAATATACTTTGACGATGCTGTGATATGATAAAACATTTCAATAAGTGTCACGATTTTCTGCTCATAATCGCCTCCTTTCGATGTGGAAAAGAAGTTCATTGAATCATTTGTGCACTTGTATTGGTTAACGAATATTTCGATTATTTTGGCACAATGCATCAATATTTGCTCACTCAGTTTCTCATTAAACATTTGAGGGAAAAGTTGCGTAAAATATGACAAACGTTTAAGGGCTGGAATAGACAAGTGCCTGTGGTCGCCAAGCTTCAGCAACAGGGGTCGCATAGCTAGTTGAATCTGCAGTATAAAATACAATTAACAATCTTAGTTATATGTAAGTTCACAATATTTCAAATTACCTTTTCTCTGTCGAGAGTTATGCCGCTAATAAAAGTCTTCATGCATTGATATGAAGTTTCCTGCAACTCTGGTTTATCACTCTCCATCACCTTGAAAATAATGTTTATAATCTTTTCCTTATAGCCAATGTCGTTTATATAATGACATGCTGCCAAAGCGCGTAGAGCACTTATCCTTAACGGTATAAGGTTAGAAACATTTTTGTAGCAATCAAGTTTGGCCAAGGTAGCATCCTCAGCTTCACTTAGCGTAAGCAACTCATGGAAAAAGAGCTTGTGATAAGTGTTTGATAAATCTGTTAAATACAGATAAAAAATACAAAACTTTCATTAATTTTTTAAACAAATATAAGGATGGTCTGATTTCAAAGAATTACTTGACATAAAATTGGATCATGGAGACAAAAATGCTCACTTACCTATAGTAAAGAGACGTGGCTCCAAAGTAGTGCAAAATGTATTGCCATCCATCAGTCCGATTTGTGCATTGGCAGGCTGATGTCTCAATAAATGCTTTTTGGGCGGTATTATGTCCGCAAGGACGTCTTTGTGAGGATCCATGACTTCAGACACTGTTTTCTTTTGTATCGAGCCAATGTGTTGCAATAAAACCATCGATTCTTCTCTGACAATCGAATTTGGACTTGTTATGTGACGCACAAGTTCGTGAATTACTTCATACGTAGCTTTTGCTTGCAAGTCTTCAAGCTCATCATTCCGGGAATTGATACTAATTGGAGACAAGCATATTTCCAGCATGGTTTTCATATAATTTTTAGTGATATCTAGAGCGCCATTCGAAACATCGCCTTCCCAGATCCATCAAGACAAACATAAATGCTTTAAGAAAGTTGAAAAGGTGCTGGTAGAGCACGCAGTGACATGTGCTTGCAGAGGAATTGAATGGCTTGACAACCGCCAACTTTTGCATACCATGGACGATCATAGCACAACGCAGTCATTTTCTCAGCTAAATATTGCATTAGTGGTAATTTGCAGGCTCTGTCCTTATTGCCCATTATGTTGGTTGCGGTGTCCAAGATAATACCCATGCAAGCGATACCTGGTTTGCACAATTCCTTCTCCTCATGGCCCATGCACGCCGCCAAAGCATCAATCAGCACCATCGGATCAATGCCATTTGAAGAATAACTCTTTTGTGGGAATGGTCCTGCTTGCTGAGCAATTGCGACCATAGTGTAGTGTCTTACTACAGCCGCCATTACTGGACACACTGAATCCCGTAGATCTTTGGTGGCAGAGGCCACTAACATGCCAATCAAGGCAGTCTGATGTGTTCCCCTTACACTGGTTGCTTCAATTTTATTATGGAAAATGGGCCAATTCATAATGTTGCTCTCGACAAAATCGTTGTGGGTAAACAGCTTCAGTAGTGTATGTTTTTCATCATCCAAACTAATAAATGCAGCTAAGAAACATCGAATAACTTCCCAGCTTTGACGTCGGTAAAACTGATCTGTTGTATTTGAACTTAGCGCTTTAAAAGCAGATTCAATGGCATTGTCGACAGGAAACTCGATGGGCTTTTCGTATTCTTGGAAATAAGTTACTATCGATATTTTGGGCATTTCATTTTGGTCATAATTCAATGTTTGTGGCTCTACCATCATTTTTCGATTACCACCTCCAAATTTACCAAGAACTCTGAATGCCACAAGTGCTGCATTATCCTGGTTTCTAAGGGTTTTCCACAGCGCTTGCATCAAAGCTGCTCTCACAGGTTGTATATGATCATAAAGAAAATCTGGTTGCAAATTATCAACACATAACTCTAAAGTTCTTAGGCCCTAAAATTAAAAATTTGTATAATTTAATTAAAGTTTAGTACGGTCGATTTAACATTCTTGTCTAATATTTGAGAGTACACTTACCTGACTTATTAGTGTCGGTGAGCCATTCAAAGCGGAAACTAACGGATCCATTAGCATAGGCAGATAAGGAAGCAAGGATGAGAGACGCACTGGCACAGTCAAACAGAGTTCAACGAAAAGATCGCGCATATGCTGCTTGTGGAAACCACTCTGTAATCTATTGAGACCTTCCAGAAGATTTGGCAAGAGGGGAAGAAACTCTTGATATAAAAGGTCATGACTGCCACCTCCAATTGATCTGAACAAAGCCCTTAGAAGCAGAAAATAGTTATAGGGCTCGTCCGAAATCAACGCTAATTCCATGGAGCGAATAACTATTTTATGTAGATGCGGGCGCAACATTTGTTCATTTTCAACTGGAAATAGACTAACGCTGCCAAAGACAAGCTTAAACAGACGCAGATATAAATTCGATCGCTCCACATTAGAACCCATTTCCTCCATTTTCTCCAGCAGATACTCAACCAAAACAGTTGCGAACAATGGTGACGTTGTTGGATTTGCTAGAAAAGAGTTTGCTATCACTTGTAGCGATTGATTTTTGTAAATCCTTTCCACTAGAAAATCGATTGTAGTGGCAAAAATCTCCTGGAAATTCTGCGAATGCATCATGAGAAACTGCAAATAAAAAGAGCATTAAGTATATTGTATAATAATAGTCTTAGATGAACTTACAATGCCACTAAAGTGTTCCAGCACTTCCTTTTCCTCTTTGCTGCGTGAAATTAATCCGGATGTGCGTTGTTGATTTGGATTTACATTTATCGTATATATATCTAAAGCTTCCATTGCAAAATGCACCAAGTCAATATATGTACACAATATTTCGGGATTAAAAAGTTTTTCATGCATCTGCGTGGTGTCCAACCCCTGAATCAAAATAAGATAAGTTTAATAATACATTAACATTTCAAATAACATACCTTTGAGTTAAAGAATCCCCAAGTAATTGTCTTAACACCACCAACAAGCGTTTTAACCAGGCTCCGGAATTCGGCGACATTTACTGAACAAACCAATTGTGAACCTTGCGCCATTTTTGCTTGATCACCGGTCAAATTTTCCTCTTTGACCTCTGCCACACTTGCAGGCCCAGAAAACGAGCCAGTTATATTTCCAGTAGCACCAGCTTGAGATTGTCCCTTGCTGCAATTCAATATGATGCATTTATATATAAGTTTCGTGTAATAAAATACCGTAAGACTTACCATTTCTGAATAATTAGTGGCAGCTGAATTTGCGCAATAGTTTCGAACTTCTTGACAAAGATTTTCAGCAAAGTGCCGAGAATATTTCTCGATCTTTGCGGTTCAATTTCACTGTGATGTCTCAAGCAATCGACTAAATTTAATAACAGCTTGCACGACATAGTTTGTATACCAACAGCAAGCGTTTCATCATGCACATTTTTTGCAAACAAATTGACAGCTTTTATCAAGACATCTAAACTTAAGCTTTGTCGCACATGATGTGCCAAATCGGCGAGTGTTGAATACGCCAATGGGCGAATCGAATCTAAAGTAACCCCTTTGCCAATGAGCAAGTCCTCATCAAACAATTTATCTATCGATGGAATGAATTCTAAAAGGCAAGCAAAAAGTTCAGGTTAATTTAATGTATAAATTAAGTCGAAAATGTAGCTTACTTTGGCGTAAGTCTGTTGCGAAAATATGTCGCGCTGCAATCAACAATTCTTTTCTCAGATGAGCCGCCTCTTTTGGACAATGTTCCATTAAGTTTAGCATGCCATTGGTTACTGATAATGAGTTGGAAATCACTACTTCCTAATTAAAGAGAAATAGTTTAGCAACCAGTCAAGTTATTTACATTTACATTAAACTCACTTGATAAATTCGAACAATATAAGCTAGAAATGATAACGTTTTTATTTGAGCTCCCATAAAGTCGACGAAAATTTCTTTTTGCGCAGAGCTTCTATAAAGAGTATAAAATAATTACAACTGCTAGAATTAATATTGAAAAGTTACCTTTGAATAACAGTTGGCTGCAAGTTGATTGTTGTTAATATCAACGGTATAAACTCGGCAACTTCTTGATGTACAGCGTTTTTATATATCTGATACATTAATACCACGATAATGGGCAATTCCTGGAGAACTTTCAATGACAAAATACCTCGTGGAAGCAGGTTGTACTAGAAAACAAGAATAAATATCATTATTTAGCGAATTTCTCTACAAATGCTATTTTACTAATACTAACAATCATTTGCTGCGCATTATGTTCCAGTGGCTTTTCAACGTGAACAGTCCTTATTGAATACGTTTCTGGTAACAGCATTTCTATTTCTAGATCCTTCAAATCCGAAACCCAAATATCGTTCGTTGTTTCAAAAATTGACGTCAAGTGATTTGGCAGATTTGTGTAAATCTCCTTCACAAATCCTAGAAACAGCTGGATCTAAAATGAAGATATATAAGATTATTTATTAGTTATTTGATAACATTTGTACTTACTTCAGGGTTGAAGGACGGTCGAAAATGTTTATGCAGCTCAATAATTATGCGCAGGCTAATGAGGACGTTTTCCTCATTATCTGTTTTTAATAATTTAAGCATCATGGTAATGATAGATTTGACGTGCTGTCTTAAATTTTCCGTAATAGGCAATCGGTGAATCATCTCCAAGATCAGCTTTCGAATCTGCAAATATAGGATACTAATTATATGTATGTATGTAGGAACTTAGTATTATGAACTTAGTATAATAAGCTAGGATGAACGATGCATATTAGTAGGAAGTCCATTTTCCATTTCATTGTAGAGACAAAATTAATAAACATAAAATGCATTATTCCAGATACAAAGAATGAAATTGATCTTCGTTCACATTTCATCATGCGGTGAAATATAGTAAGTACAATAATATCACAAAACATTTAACTCATATAAACCGAATAATTTAAATGCACTAAATGACAACAAACCAACTGACAACAAACCAACAAAGACTAATTTTTATGAACATTGAAAATCTCCAGTTAAAACTTGTGCAAAAGTAAACAATGCACCAAGCACATTGTGAATTTAGCATAAGAACACACACACACACACCGCATACAAAACACACCAGCATGTGTGCTCTGGGAAATTCATGTTTACATTTTGCAGACAACACTAAAACAATTGTATGTACTTACATGTTGTATTGTATTCTCCTGTATAAATTGAGGTTCACCTTCCTGTAGAATTCGCATAAATGTCTTCAGAGCATTTTCCAAAAAGGAGGGGTACGAAGGAGACTGCATGATCATTTCGAAGTTCTCACTCAGCTCCTGAGTGGCCTTCAATTTGATATCCTCAGTTCCGGTCGGATCATTGAGAACACTCAAATAATTCCGGAATGTATTAGCCGGTGAATTTTCGTTGTGTGCCATTTTAAGTGACCATTTAATTCTTTTTTGCAATGAAACAAAATGTTTGCACCGGTCTGCTAAAGTAGCGCACTAACAACTGGAGCACAGGGTGTTTGCGTTACTGCAACATAGCGTCGATAGTTAAAATAAGCAAATATTTAATATACTGTAAATACCAAAAATACCTTTCTAAAGAAAATTAAAACAAATTAAATAAAGTGTTGGATTTAAGTATTTCAAAATAGGTAATATGAGAAATATATAATTTAAAAGTGTATAATTAACCAAATAATATCTATGAAGAGATGTTATAGTTATTATATATGCTTCCTGCAACGAGTTTCATTCCACTGTTTCATATGAACACGTATAACTAGTTTTGGTATTTTGGCAATGCGGTCACACTTGTGAAAAATCTACTTTATTAACAAATAAAGTTTTGTGTGAACTAAGCAGAATACGCAGTAAATCTTTGTGCTGTAAGTTTTTTAAATAACAATAAACAGTGCTATAGTTAATGCAACTGTCGTGCAGCATAGCAGATTTAGTGGACATACAGAAAATTGTGTAAATTTTCTGATTTTCAATCTCAATGGAGCCTACTTGATACTTTAGAGAACGTACTTGCATGCAAATGTACATACATACAAACATATAATGTGAATTGAAAATAGATGTTTTTACATTAACTAAAAGAATATTAATGTTTTCAGCTCGTAAAAATTAGTTTTATTTCGATAACACTATAGTTAGCCGCTGAATATACCTTTAAATATACATATTTCTAAAGAGTTTATGTACATGCACACACGTATGTTCTATGTGTGTGCGTAAGTATGCATGAATGTATAGACATCCGCATAAAAAGTATACATAAGTCGACTGAAACGCCGAGTGCTTAAAAAAGTTATATTCCCTTTTCATATTAAATAATTTGATGTTTTTATTTATTTATTTATGAATTTCATAAACATTTGCAGTGTGCAGCCATTATTTAAATTAAAAACTATTAGAATGTGGGCTTGCTTGCAAAATTTTTAAAGTTTTCGAATTTAATATTGGCGTCGTATGAACGTGATATCAATAAGAATAAGAGTTTTTGGCTTTGAAACGAACAACAAACTTTTACTTCAATTGTTAATTACAAACTTAAAAATTAAATATTTGTATTTATTTTTAGACAAATATTTGTAGCTAAAGGAACCGCAAAATGAGGGAATCTGCTCATGACATAAACATGGATACGTGGAAGCAATGGATACTCGAAGCGATTTCGAAAATCCGATCTCAGAAGCAGCGACCGAGTGTGCAAAGAATATGTCAAGCCATCGGGACGCATCATAAGTTTCACGAAGATATCGTTGCAGAGAAACTGGAAAAAGCAGTCGAGTCGGGAGCGGTGATCAAAGTTTACAATAAAGGCTTACATTCCTATAAGGCTCCAATGGCCAAAAGGCGAATTAAAGTTGACAAAAATACAAATCTCTACAAGGTGGTTGCCAAGGCAGTCAATGATTTGGGGGAATGTGAAGGATCTACTATAAAAAATATTGAAAACTATATACAGAAGTTTAACTGTATCGATCTGTCGCCCGATGTGGATTTTAAAGCCGTCATCAAGACATCCATTAAAAAGGCCGTTGATGCTGGTTTCTTGATACAGGAAGGAAAGCTATACAAAAAGGGAAAGTCATTGACAACACCGAGAAAAGCAGCGCCAGAAACAGATGTACTTATCAAGGGCGAAGAGACTTGTGCACATTGCTCGGGCAACGCTCAAAAGAATCTCAATGGGATTCCAGAACCACTAAGCTCTTGTAAACAATGTGGAATATCACTGCATACGACTTGTGCCAACATCGCGGGCAGATGCAAGTCTCAATCATATGTGCTTCTCTATATGCTTGTTACGAAGGGAACTTTATGGAACTGCCAAAAGTGTGCTGATTGCGCAGTGTGCAAGATACGCAACCGAGGACCATGTCTACTGCAATGTTTCGTTTGCAAAAATCACTTCCATCTGACATGTCTGGACACGATTCCAGATAAGAAGCCGAAGCATCCCTATCGGTAAGTTAACTAGAGGTGGACGACTATAATTGTAATATGGAATTGTCCATTCAGTGACTTATTATTATTTTACTGAATCTTAAATTTGAAGAGAATAATATTTTTATAAAAAAGTAACACTCATATCAATGAATTACATATAATCAAATTTGAACTATTCCAGATGCAAAGCATGTTTGAAGCAAAATGTTGAAAATCCCAAATCTGTTCGAAGAGATAGTTCCAGCATCAAGTTTGAGCTTGGAAGTGAAAGGTAATTACCAAACAACATTTAAACAATTCAATTATGTTTAAAATCATATTTGTTTCAGAGTTCATCAGTACGCCAATTCGTCGCAGAAAGCTTATACTAATTGCAAGCGACCGATGATCAAAAATGAACGTTTCATTGATAATCCATCAACGTCTCAACAATGTAACAATATAGTGGGCGGCAGTAAGCAAAAGAAAAAGAATTGCGCCATAATTAATAAATTTGACACACAAATTAAGCAAAAGAAACCAAATTTTCAACGTGAACAAATTGCAAATCAACTTAGTCGGAAACGAACATATTCGGATCTATCATCATCAACTTCCTCAAGTGACAGTGAAGATGAAGAGGACGATGATGATGAAAAGAATGCTGGCTGCGATGATCAGGATGAAAGTTCCTCATCAGATTCTTGCACATCTTCAAGTTCTGAGTCGGATTCAAGCGATAGTTCGAGTGATAGCTCAGAATGCGATGAAGACAATGATGATGAAGATTATGATTCGGATAGAAGTACTTTAAAGGAAAACATTTTTGAGAATGAAAAAAAATTTGATTTCCGATCATCATCAAATGATAAAGAAAGTTTGCTGGAAGGGTCATCAGAAAATTGGGGGTTCGCAGCAGTGGCAAAAAACCCAGTTGACAACAAATATAAAAATAATTTCAAAGGCCTTAGTTATACAAAAACTAAAATATTGGATGCTGTCAATTCTCAAGTATCACCGTCTGTAGAACCAATAAAGCCACAAAGTGTTGTACCCAACAAAACTCTCGATGCTGTAAAAGAAACTCCAGTGAATTCAGGAAAAAAAAAGATGGTTATCTTGAAATCAATGCCTCTCGAAACTACAAAATCATTTGTAAAACATGATGATGATATTCCTTATCTTACTAAAGAGACAGTGCTAAAGTATCGAATGTTGAATAATGATGCCGATCAATTTCAAGATAAAACAAAGGAAATTCTAAACGCAAAAGATGCCAATACCACAGATTATGATGAATGCATCGACAATTTGAAGGATCCTAGCGATACTACAATCAGTCAGACAAAATTTGGTATGTATAAAACATTTTTTTTTGTAATTTACATTCCTTTTAATAATGCTTAAAAATTATAGAAAATCAACACTTACCACCTGGTGTGAATCAATTGGATATTGACTTGTATCAAGAAGTATTACAAAAAGCAGTGGTTAAAGTATCAAATAACTATTGTGAAAATCCGTTGGAGAAAAGTCCATCACACCTGCATTCTGGACAAAGTCCTAAATCCATAGAAATTGGCAAATGGAATATTGAAACTTGGTATTCTAGTCCATTTCCACAGGAGTATGCAAGGTAGTTTAATTTATATAAATATTCTTATTTAATGCAATTTGTTTTTTGCAAAAGCAAAAAATGCTCCGAGAATTCAGTAAAAGTAACAAATATTTTCATGATTTATTTTAATATCTAATCTCTTCTTAGGCTTTTGAAGCTGTTTTTATGCGAGTTCTGCCTAAAGTACACAAAAAGCCGTTCCGTCTTGGACAGACATCAAAACAAGTGCATTTGGAAGCAACCACCAGGCACAGAGATCTTTCGTCAAGGCGATATATCAGTCTTTGAAGTGGATGGCAATGTGAATAAGATTTACTGCCAAAACTTGTGTTTGCTTGCCAAGTTTTTTCTTGATCATAAAACGCTTTATTATGATGTGGAACCATTTCTTTTCTACATCCTGACGAAAAACGATCAAGTTGGCTGCCATCTCGTTGGCTATTTTTCGAAAGAGAAGCACTGTTCTCAAAAATATAATGTGTCGTGCATTTTGACGTTGCCGCAATATCAAAGACAAGGATATGGAAGATTCTTAATAGATTTTAGCTACTTGCTGAGTCGTGAGGAAGGACAATTGGGCACACCGGAGAAACCGTTATCGGATCTGGGACGACTTTCGTACTTTTCATATTGGAAATCGGTAGTGCTTGAATACTTGTATAAATACAGGAATAAGAAAGTCATCACGTTCAAGGATATAGCTATTAAAACCGGTTTAGCTATATCCGATATTGCATTAGCTTTTGAGCTACTTAATTTTATTAAATTGCGCAAGAATGATGGCGACATTCGATACCAGATTACGGTGAAAATCGATTGGAAAAAGGTTTTGATGCATCATAATCGAGTGGCGCATAGCAAAACTCGAATTATTATTGAAGCCGATTGCTTGCGTTGGAGTCCATTGACGTCAATTTCCAAATCGCCCGCTAATAATATCAAGCCCATATCAAATCGTGAATACTTGAGTTATCAATTCGAGGATAATTATGACGAAAAAGATTTCTTTAAAAAGAAAAGCGAGGAGCACGCAGAACCCCAAGTGTTTGCATCAACTGAAATTCTGAAAGAAACTTCTAAACCCAGTCTATTGAACTCTGACAAATTCGATGAAGACGTCAGTTTTTTGAAAAAAACGTTGTGCTGCGCCGAGTCGACGCCTACGACATTCGTTGATTCCAAGAAGTGCAAGCGTCCTTTTGAAGAGAAAATCGAGAATTCTGATTCATCGGATAGTAAATATTCCAAGAAATCTGAGTCATCTGACTCCAATATGCTAACAAAACGGGCTTTGCGTTTGGCTAAGCGAAAGGACTTGGTTCCACACACAAACAAGAGGAAACATTTTGAACGTGACCACATTGATAATATTGAGCATAACATTTCCAATCATAAGGATATATCAATTACTGCTAAAGAAAGTGTTGAAAAAGCTGTAGTAGTGGCAAATATTGTCCAGGAAGTCGGTCGGGATATTAAGAAACAGGAGTCAATTGACAAACCTATTAATATTGTTCCCAAATTAAGAGGGAAGAAATCGAATGGGAAACGTCACGAAGAAGACAGAGCTGTGGAGAATATCTCTAATGCAATTGCATCAACTGATTGCGATAATGATGAGTCAATGAAGTCCATTCCTGAGGAGGTTGTCAATACTGTTAAAGAACTACCAGTACAACAGGCAAAGGACAATGCGAAACAAATAAATAACACTGAGCAATGTAACGAGCAAGTTTTGGATGCAGTTGCCAAGAAAACGAAGAAAACATTATTCTCCGATACAAGCTCATATGATAAACAAATTATTGAACCCAAAACTGTGGATTGCAAGTTGGAGCAGAATCCTGTGGTTGAGTCCAAGGATGTAATAAAGGCTGTTCAAGAAAATACAGCACCTGTTGCTGCTCCTTCTGTTGCTGCTTCTCTAGCTGCTCCTGCTGCAGTTCCTGCCGCTGCTCCTGCTACTACTGCAGCAGCCTCTGCTCCTGTTACGGCTCCTGTTTTGCCTTCAATTGCTGCTACTCCAACTACGGTTGCTTCTACAACTCCGACAAATGTTACAGCTACTCCGGCTACAACTTCTACTGCTGCCCCAACTACTCCGACTGCTGCGCCTACTGCTTCAGTGTTAACTGGAAGCCCTGAGATGTTAGATGAAAACTTAAAGCATAAGAACAACATTGCAGTTGCATCGGAAAAAATTGAGACACTTTTGCCAGTTGTTGAAAAAACGGATTCAATGGTGGTCGACATAAAAGAACAGCAGCAATTTAAAAACAATGATGTGATTACCAACGTAGATCAGAGTTTAAAGAACTGTAGTCAGCCAATTGTTTGCAATGCGGCAGCAATGAGCATCGAACCCAAACAAACAAATGATAGTTTGCAAACCATTACAGAAACTATAACGGAAAGTAAAGACACCAATACAAAAGTTGTTGCTACTCCTGCAGCAGTTGAGATCAAGAAACCGGAGCAAGAACAGCAAAAGATATCAAATTCCAATGAAGCTGTAATGGAACAAACATTTTACAATGAAGTTAACAAGGCAACAAATCCAGCAATTAAAGAACAGGAAATCGCGGAAAAGCCAGTGATTGCTCCTACAATGCAGGAAGTGGATATGAAGCCAAAAATTAATAAAAAGGCAATTATGGAAACTTCGCAGCCCAAGCAAGAAGTCGTCAATAACGTTGGCAAGAAACCCGAAGCTTACTACTCAAATAAAGTAAACTCAATGACCGACAAGGAGGCTATGAAGCAAACTCAACTTGTGCAGGTCAAGGAAGAGGATAAGTCCAATGTTCGTGCTCCGCCAACAGCATTGCCTATTAGGGATAAAATCCAACTAAAAAACAATGATCATGCCCAGTTACAGAGTTTAATTCCGTCACAGTTTCCCATCAATCAAATGCCCAACTATCACCACATTTCACAGTACTGCCAGTGGGAATATTATGGCTACAACATAAGCAATTTGGAACCTTCACAAAAGGATAAACAATTCCATAAAGATCTGGCTACAATGGCCTATAGATATAATTTGGCACAAAATCATCCTTATCAATCTGCAATGCATGCACATCATCAGATCCATCATCCAAAAGATAAGCAAAAGGTAGAGCGCAAGAATAACGTTAAAAAAGATGATATGACCAAGACGCAAAACATTAATGCGGTTAATACTGGCAATGCTCCAAGAGACGATGCTCATTTAACCAATTGCAATGAGTACAATCTGAATAATCAAGCTGGCAACTTTAATCAGAAGTGCGCCACACAACAAAAGCAGATAAATCCACAACAAATTAAATCTGTCAGTAATGCACAAAATCCTGGACCACGCCATGCCAGTGCCAGTCAACCAGAAGCAACTATTCTGTTGCCCAGCCGAGAGCCAACTGGCGTACCTCAGAAGCAAAAGCCAGATCACAATGTGAATGCCACTTTGGTTACTTCGCGCGAGGAAAAACTGAAAATTGCACAACCAATTATACAGACCGGATCGCATTCAAACTTGCCAGTTGGCAACCAAGCAGATGTCAATACTAACATGACATACAATGCAGAATCCGCAACAAATGCATCCCAGATTCAGCACTATGACTGCGGCATGAATGTGCAGATTAATATGGAATCCCCGGCACCCATTGGTGGTACTATCAATCACGCAGCGGAGAACAATAACGTACACATGCACCGTCAATATTCAGACTGCTCAATGCAGAATCAATCAGCAACGACACCGATGCACATGTCCATCCAGAACTCACACATCCAGCAACAAAGCAATATTAATATGAATTTAACTCCAGAAGGTTCACCTAATTTGAACATTATAGGAAGCTCGCAGCACCAACAACATGCTAATAGGAAACTGAATGTGCAGGTAATGTTAAATACTTGAAATCTGTTTATTAATAGGTATGGTATTTTTTTTTGTTTTTGTTATTCTTTTATGTTATTATACCCGGTACCCATAGGGTAGAAGGGTATTATAACTTTGTGCCGGCAGAATATGTATGTAACAGATAGAAAGAGGCATCTCCGACCCTATAAAGTATATATATTCTTGATCACCATCAATAGCCGAGACAATCTAGCCTTGTCCGTCTGTCCGTCTGTGTGTCTATCCGTATGAAACACTGGATCTCAGAGACTATAAACGACAGAGCTATAACAGCATTTGTTATGTTTGCACGCAGAATAACAAGCTACAGCTGTGAATTTTGGAGTATACAATAATAACTATAGTATTTATGAGTCCTGAAAATTTGATTGCGATCAGATAAAAATTGTGGAAGGTATTAAAGAAATACTTTTGTATGGGCAAAAACGCCTACTTACTAGGGGTCTTAGTTGCTTTTGCTGACAATCTGGGATATTGTGCCGTCTATGGTATATTTTGAATGTGGTACTATATCGATGTAACAAATATACCATTTGGTATATTTTTAGTATTTTCGATTGTTTTTTGTATATTTTAAAAAATACCGCAATATTTTCCTTTTATTCAAAATGGGTAGCGGGTATCTCACAGTCGAGCACACTCGACTAACTTTTTTACTTGTTTTTAAATGTAATGCACTATGTAACATGTTTTAATTAATTTTTCAATTTGCAGCCGGATATTGTGGCAAATTCGCCGACTACGTCGCACCGAGCACCGACCCCCAAGCAAATTCGTAGCGGTAATGCGTCGAATAACGCACAACAACGTGACGCAAAAATTCCAACAGCTAGCGCAACTACAGCACAGAATACTCATCATCAGCACGCTCAAAGCTCAGCTGCGAATATATCGAAAGCGCAGCAAGATTCGTTGGGCAGTTTGCAGTTTACGCAACTAAGTGGACAGCATGGACATCAGCAAAACTTGCAACCATTGGATTATGTACCCATTCCACAAATATCGCAAAACTTTTCGTCGAATCCATCCAACTATGACATTGTTGGCATGCCCACAATGATCCAACAGAGAATGTCGCTAAATAGCTCAGTTCATTCCCTTTCCAATTCGCATCAACGCATCGATCAACCAACCTCGGCTTGTGCTGTCAACAACTTTTACTTGCAAAACAATATTGCAAGCAATGAAACCGTATCGAATACACCTCGAATCCCAGTCTCAAGCACCTTGGGACCACCATCGACGGCTACGTCGAATGACCAACGACAAGCAAATCATGATTCCATATCAGTGCCCAACAGTTCGGGCACTACACCAGCGTTAGCTGGTGGCAACCTTTGTAGCCTGTCTAAGCTGCAGCAATTAACCAATTGTCTGGAAACGCAACCTTGCAATACATCGCCTGGAGCTCAGTCCAGCTTAACTCCCTCCCCACATCATCCGTTACCACCCAATTCGATGACACCGCCGCCGCATTTGTTGATGCAAAATCGGAATATATCAACTCCTCCGAATATGCTGCAGACACAAGTGGCTCCATTGCAGTACCACAAATACTACGCAAGCAACATGAACATTGCGCCAATCACATCATCGCAAAATACAAACAGAAACACTCGTAACACGCCCTCAGCCCCCGTGCAACACACTTCAGCGGCCATCGGTGGCAACTCCAACAATCGCACTGCAAACGTGCACATAAGCCCGAATTTGATGTCACATTATGGAGCTATCAATAGCTACCGAATGTCACCACAGCAGAGTCCTCCCACAGGCACCTATAGTTCGGGTGGTGAATATCCCAATTCGCAGATTCCCATGCAAATGGGTGTGATGAATATGCAGTCGCAGTATCAGGATGCCTGTGCCCTGCAACGGGCGACTCAACCCAATCCAATGTATCCGACATATTCCCCTTACCTACCCCTAAACAGCTCCATACGCAGATAGTTAAAGATCTGCAAATCGGACTAACTAATTTGTCTTGTTGTCTTGTAAATGTATGTGTTGTAAATATATAATTTCCATAATTTTAAATAAAAACTATTTAAGTAAAAATTGCTATACTTATTCATTTTAATGAAAGTACAATACACGGTCAATGATAGTAAGTAATTCTCGATAATGGCTAATTTAATTTGTAGAATCATCGAATGCAATTTGAACCGTTTTCATCGCTGCCCAACCATCAATTGTTCTCCAACTGTAGTTTATAAAGTTTGTTTATTTGGAAATTATTTTAGAGTTTCTTTACAACAAATATACAAAATACAAATTTAATTTAGCATTTCTAATATATGGGTTTCAAAGCAATGCCAAGACACCAAAGCTTGCAAAAAATGTTTCCCAATTTGTATATATGAAACTTATCCAGCAAAATATTTGTAGTACACATTCAATACACACAATTGACCTAAGCAGTCGAATATTTCCGCAAGAGCATAGCCCAAACATCTGGATAGCGAGCCTGTAAAAATGCTGTGAGCTTCTGAGCACTTTGCGCTTGCTGCGGAGAACAATTGCGGCACTTTCTGGTTATGACTTCTGGAAGAGCAGCTGAAATGAAAATGTAATCATTGTTTTTTATTACGGCAAAAAAAATGAAATTTAGGTTTCAAAGCAATGACAAAACACCAACGATTACAAAGTATTCGATGTCCTTTTCATATATTTTGCAAGATAGTTCAGATTTAAAGTTTTAATCCATTGTTGGAAAAATTAATATAAAGGAATTGAACTTATTTAAAAAAAACTTTTGATTGTCCCATTAGGTGTCCCAGAATGTTTATATCAATTATGTGAGTCTTAGAGACGAAATTTTATTGTATCAATGTATGAGCAATGTATTGCACACTAAACAACTCAAGCTTATTTTTAATTTGTTACTCATATAGATATGTACATTTGTAAATCAGTTTACTCACCTTTTAATTGTCGTCCTAGTTGGTCGCAAGGACTTTTCTCTAGAATGCACATTATTTGACGACTAACAACGGCCTGATTGTTCAATAACTTATTAATATTCTTCTCATCGGCATCGACTTTGGACATATTAAATATTAATAATATCAAACAAAACAATAAAACTAAAATATCTCTTTGATTGGTTCTCTTTATCAAACACATAACTCCGTTTTGATTTCGAAATAGTTTAATGTGGAATGAAAATTCTTGTGTATTTGGTTTGTTTTTTTTGAACGCATGCGCTCTTGAATATCATCTTTGGGGGTTGTATAAAGAACAATATTTAAAAATCAGGCAAGCGACAAACAAATTCAAAAAACAATAATGAATTTATCTAATCAATCTTCTAAGAATTGAAAATATATTTTCAAATTATTATTTGTTGAAGCTAATTTAAAGTCTGGCAAAGTTGGAGATTTTAACTGTAACAAATGTGGGCATCACGACAATATTGTGATTCTATTTATTCATTCACTCAAATTAACAAAATAATATGTATGTACACGGCGGCATAATTGATTATTATTGTTAATGAGTCTCGCTCTAATCGTCGTCATCGCCATACTGATCATCATCCTCTTCCATGTCGTATTCGTTGCCATCTTCGCCGAGTTCAGTGGGCCGCTTCTGTTTGTTGAGCAGCCACTCATTGTAGGCCAACTCTTCTTCGACGGATGGATCGGTTGATTCAATGAAGTCTTCGCTTCCATGAGGAAACTCCTCTTGTACTTTTGGTAAATGATTAAACGGTATATTTCGTCTACAGAATTTGTGTCCCCATCCCAAATAAATAGATTCACAAGTGTTTTCAAATAGGAATGTGAATGCTCCAGGCCACAGATTCGATTGTATGATCAACAATCGTTCCTTCAGATTAGTATACTTGCTGGTAAAGCGTACGAGCCAGGGAGATGGGCACTCTGTATTCATATCGTTTCCACAGGATGACAGGATGTCTGGTCCTATTTCTGCGTGAATAAAACCTGTAAGCATTTCTTCTTCATCGCCCTCTTCTTCAGCTTCAGCCTCCTCCTCTTCTGCCTCCTCTTCCATCTCTTCCATCAGTCGCATCTTTAAGTATAAAGTCAGTTGTCTTTCCCGCTCTTTACTTGCCTTTTCTTCATCGAACCAAACAATCCGTCCCTGGTTTAATATGTTTGGTCGGCAATGCACCCAAGCAATGGGAGTTGCCAAAGTGCTCAATGGCTCAATCTCAAAACGTTCATTCTTCATAAGCATGACATCGTTATCTACAGGAACACAATGATAAGAAAGGAGCAAACATCAGTCAAATTCAAGATTATATATTCAACTATCCAATGAAACAACCTGGCAGTTGATCTTCTTCGCCCTCGTTGTAGTTTTCTTCCTCCTCTCCCTCTTCTTCCATCTCATCCATATTGATCCCATCGTACAGATCCTTTTCCTTCTTCGTCATGCGTCTGTAATATCCCTGCGGGGCTATGTGAGTTCCCGCGGAGATGCGAGCAATCATTGCACGCAAGTAATGCTTCTCTTTGCCGGGAAAACAGGGATACGAGACGACATCTGCCTCCAAGTCACCAGTGAAAAACTTTTTGATGTGACGCGAGACAATAATTTGGCGAGGCGTTACAATTGGCAATTCAATCCAATCATCATAGAGACTATTGACCACAAAGTATGAGAATCGATTGCAGCCGCGACCGATAAACTCGGGTGGAATGTCATAGAATTCGATCTCTTCCGCTAAGGGCACCGGCTCAGCTTTTGGTGTCATTTTCGCCAAATCGTCAGGATCAATATTCTCCCAACCATAGATTCCTGGAGTTAGCTCGGGTCCAATATGCGCTGGCTTGGGTTTATACTCTTGATTCTTCCGCATCTTAAACGGTAGCTGCTTTTCGCGCATCTCATCCTCCATCATATTTAAACGTGATAACATTTCGTCACGTGTCAGCGAAGCTTCGACGATGTAATAGGAACTCTTCAAACCATAAATACAACCCCAGAAGCGACATTGCATTATCGATGGATGAGTTTGCAAACGATTAATGGAACTTGCCAATTGAAAAATATCATTCTTGCTAATGATGAAGCCGGCTTGATTCCAATAGAATTGCAATTGCTCAACACGCTCATTGAATGTAACAAACATGCGAAGAGAATCATATGACTGCTTCTTCCCCAAGATCCTCATCAGCCCCAAAATCATGTTCTAGAGAATCATCAAGATCTATTTGCAGCTCTGTATCTAATTTATATAAACTATTACTATTCATAAATGATTTAAATTTCTATAAAAAAAGAACCTAAAAAAACGAAATAAGTTTTGTGTGAAAAATAATAAAAGCTAGATTCTGAACAACTTAAGGAAATTATATTGCAATAGGATTGTAAAGAAGATAGATACAGAAAAAATTGATATTAATTCTCTTAAAATGGATTACGATATCGGACATTCGAGACCAGTTTATTAAAGTTTTGAAACTGTTGTCAACTTACTTTTATAGCACCCTTTGGCACGCGACTATCAGAGTCCAGAGCACGCATCGATATTGTGGTCGATGAGGATGATGTCGACGATGTTATGATATCGGAGCATGGTGGCGATATCTGCACCTCTGATTCTGGCTTCCCTGGAGTCTTCTTTGCCTTCTTTTTATTTGTGGTCTGCGGACGATCCGATTGAGTTGATGACGTTGAGTCAAGTGAAAAATGGCGACACGATTGATTATCACTATCCATTATAAGGATAAATGATTTACTTGTTTATTTACTAAGTATTATGTATTCTCAAAAAAAATATATATGTAACTACTCAAAACGCCTTGTGATTGATAGAAAATACTAAGCTTCTAATCTACTGTAAATCCACTCTAAAATAATTGCGACCACATAAAATAAATAAATGTGCGAAATGAGGCCCAAAATAATATTGAGAAATATTTAATATTAAAATACTTAACAATACTTCCAAAAATGTGCAAATACTACCAGAATTGAAATTGGAATAATATTTGACGTTATGACATCACACTTTTAATAGCCCGATTGCATGCAGCAACCAATTACTATGTTAGCTTAAGTATATAATTATTTAAAGATGGACGATTCGTCAAACAAAAAGTTGTGGCAAATTCATTGATTTTTCCAAAAAATCCACAACCAAGTTATTAGAACGCAAAATTATGAAAACAAATAAAATAATTTATTTTTTCAAATATAATTTCTTTAAAAAAAGGTAAAATTTTGGAAAATATAGTTCCATAAATAGTTTAACAATTTCAAGTTAATTGCAGATTTTTTTGGATCGCTGTTATCATTATTTCCGGCTGGAATATGGGCTCAATCTTCATTTTGATGATAACAAGATATCGCACAGATTCCACTTCAATTGGGGTAACGACTACATATATCCATTGGTCGAATACATTTCCAGGCATCAGCATTTGCCTCGTCAAGAATAAGCCAACAGAGGCGTTTACACAGGCAATAAGGCAACGAGCACCCCCCGATAAAAAAATTGAAAATATTTATGTGAAAAACATATATGAGTACCTCTTCTTGATACCAGAAAATAGCAATATTAAAGAAGCTTATTGCAATGGTTGGAATTCAACTTGCGGAGTTAACATTTTGGAAATGAGAAAGGAGGTATTATACATATGTATAATTTGACATAAACTGTCCGATCTGATTTTAGAATTTTCTTCTCAGTTTCTTGCACAATCGTGCAAGACCATAATTAAAGAACTTTATTTCGGCAATAAGTTGATTGAAGATTGCGAATCAATATTCAATTTTCATGAGCTCGAAGTTGGAAACTGTTTTCTCGCCAACAATTTAATGGACTAGTAAGTATAAATATACTATAAACTCGTAAAATTAACTCGCGTGACTCATCGAATAATTTGCTTTATTATTTTTAGTAAAACCATCGAAAAATTACCATTAAAATATACATCGTCCGATAAAGTACGCAATGTAACAATAGTTCTACATAATGATCTGCTATACAAATATCAAGTAAGTGTTTTTTATAGAAATAACATTAATTTTTATCGCTTTGTTTACCATAGATAAACATTTTTAGTGTAAAAACGCATCTTCAGAATAACACTTTGCAGACTTAAATTAATTTGAATTTATAAATTTAGCAACTATCCTTTATTAGTAACAAATACTTTACAAATATTAAATGGAAAGATTCCAAGGTCAAAGTTTACAGTATACTAAATATATTATTTTTTTATTCTTTTTATTTTTTGTGCCAAATTTATATATCAATATATGGCTTTAAACAATATATTATTTAATAATAATAATGTTAAAACACAATTGAATTAATTTAAAAAATTGTGATTTTCAATGACAGAAGTGACACTCAAAGCATACGAAAATCTGAATTCCCAGCTGTATATCTAATTTTAAAATTTTAGTGACAACTTTCAAAGTAAAGTTAAGCCGAGGGTCTTTTCATATATTTTTAAATTAATAAATTAAAAAAGTTGAGAATTTGAGCTGCTCGTTGATAGTTCAGCTAATCACAACAAATAGTTTTAATATATTTTAGTACTATAAATGCTTTAAGAATATAATAATAGTTTTAATTATCATCTTTATTTAATGGAAAATATTTTCATTTTCTTAGTTATATATTCACAGTCCTGAGGATTTACCATATTTTAATGCAGAAGTCTTTTCGGTAACAACCAGGCCTACAGTCTACAGTTTTAATATTGAAGAGCTGCACAACAATATCGAAGTTATTGATGAAAAGGTCAATCAACGCATGTGCAAATTTCCACAGGAAACTCCACATTCAAGATTCGTTTATAGGTGAGTATTAGACAAACAAATTGCATCTTTTTAATGAAATAATATATACATATACGGTTTAAGCTTTTCAACCTGCATGTCTCGAATTAGAATGCAAATGGAGATCGATGCTTGCAATTGCTCTGTTTTTAATGCCCAAGACGGTAAGTAATTTCATGTCAAATGTTTGTATTTGAAACCTTATCTAATTTTATTTAAATTCAGGTGTCAATTACTGCGATATCAAAGGAGTCAAATGTTTGCAGGATGGTAATGTTATTATATATATTACTTTCACAATGAAAACTATATTTTATTTTTCTAAATATATTTGTTGTCAGTTATCAATTTATCATATTATTCTTATTACCAAATTATTTTCTAAAAATGTATATCTTATACTACAATTTGCAGCTAACATATCGAATAAAGTAAAGGATTACGTGAGCATTAATTTGGTTTGCTTACCTTCATGCATGGAACAACAGATAAGTTTTGTCGGGTTAGCAACATTTGCATTTGTTAAATAAAAAGTACACATAAATGTATAATCTCTCTCCGTTTTAGAACAATAGAGAAGGGTACTGAACAAAGGGATTTCCATGTTGAAATTGACATTGCCAGTCCAGCTTCAGCCAGATTCTATCGCATTGTTACGCAATCCAGATTGGATCTTATTGGTAAATAAAAGTTTAATAACAATTAATTTTATTTAATATTAATTTGGTTGTTTTTACAGTTGCTGTTGGGGGAGTTATTGGGCTCTTCATTGGTGCATCTCTGCTCAATATCTTGGAAGTCATTTCTATGATTCTGCAAAAAACTAAGCTATTGATTTGGCACTAAATGAAAATGATAATACATAATTATTGTTAAACTCTAATATTTTATCACTTGACAATATTTAATATTTGATCAACAACTAATCTTATGTGGTTCATTAAAAATGTTCTTCGTTAAAATTGTTATATGTTGCAATATTAATTCATCGACCAATGCCTGTATAACATCTACAGATATAGCATATAGATTTTCCCAAAGTAAGTCCACATTACATAACTCGTATCTGATGAAGTTATCAATAGAATCGTCATTACCTTGACCATCGAATTTCATGCGATTGGAACGAAAGTTCTGCATTTCCTTAATATTATCCGTTTGTGTGCACCGCAACCACAGCAATGAAACGATCGAGTTTGAAGAAGCATCTTTTTTACTTAGTCCCTTTTTAGACTCTTCAAATAATTCTAATGCTAGATCCTCTTTTAGACGATCCAACAACAAACGCTCCTCATCTTGAAGGATCTCTAATTTTTTTAAATTGAACAAAAAAATGTAATAATCAATTTATTAGAACTCTTATATGAATAATTACTTACGATTTTTGGGAAAATGTTTACTTGGTGATGAGGATCCTTCTACTCGAGCTAATTGAGCTTCATGTTCGTTGGGGATGACAAATGGCTCAGTCTGAGTTGTAATGTTCTAAAATATATTTGAAAAATTATCAAGTTCTGACAAGTGTGTCGTAGTCATATGCAATTTAAAATTTAAAAAATAAATATTCATTACATTATGTCTTTTTTTAAATTCTTTGATTTATAACATGATACTTTTATATAATGACTTAAAACATGTTTTATTTTACAAACTAATACTTATAGAATATTGGGAAAAAGTTATATTATGTTAAATATAAATACTTACCATAATAATATTGCATTGATTTTGCAATGATTTTTTCGAAGTTTCAGTTGCCATATTTTCGCTTGCTTCTGAAAAATCATATTTGTTTTTAGTCCACGATTCACAAATTGTTTAGGCTTATAATGTTTATGAATTTTCTTAATCGTATCAATATTTTTGCGATAAAAAATAGAGTTCTTGTCGATATTCTTTTTTAGAAGCCAGAAGTACAGGTTAAAGTATTCGACTTTTGTCAAAGGCTTAATGAAATTACTATTTTGAGGATCATTTATGCTCGAAATATTCTTAAAAGTCTGCCTTAGCAGTAAGTCCATGGCCTCTTGTAAATAAAGATCCTGAGTATAACATTCTTTATTCGTATTGATGGAAGTTACAGACTTTTGATCAATAAGTCGCAATAACCTAAAAAGGAATGTCTATTAGATAAGCCTAACTTATGGTTTCAGAAAACATAGCTCACCTATTTATATTTTGTCGCTCCTTATGCATATTTAATAATATTATTTTCTTCTTCTCTTGAATATCTGCAATTCTATTAAATTGCTTTTCAGTGTTAAGTATTTCAATTTGAACTTCAAGCCATGTCATTAATGTAGTTATTTGATATATCAATAGCTTTTCACGAACTCTCAAAAGATCTGAAAGTCGTCTACAGCATATTTTATCGACGTGATGATATGAAGAAGTCTTTAGCTTGTGTGGTATAAGTTCGACACTCTGATTAATACGATCTCTTACAGCACTTAGAAAATTATGTAGTGCAGGTCGCTTCCAACCATTTAAATATATTGGATCTTCACCATTACGAATTGTTAATATATTTTTCAAATTTATTTCTATGTCTAAGTGTGCTACATAGCTTAAACATCCAATAAATGGTATTTTGGCATGAAGTTGTAAAGTTGTTGTCTGCATGCAATACTTATCTATTGGTCTATGTTCTTCTAAATTGGCTTGAGATCCTAATTTGCTATCTCTAAATTTCTTTTGTATAGCAAATATAAAATTATAGGGAATTCTTTTAACTGATTTTCGTCGTCTCGTTAATGAATTATGTGTATACCTATGCATGATAATATCACACAATATATTGTATTTATTTTAATAAATTAGTATTAGACGAATTAAAATAAAAACCTAGCTTGAATTTTGCAATGTATATAAGTTATTTTCCATATACCCCATCCATTGATACTCGTAGTCCGTGAAGCATTCTCTTCGATATTCTAATTTAAAAAGCGTACAACTTAATAATTGTTCAAATGCTTATTTGCAGAAGTATTTTTGTGTATATTCTTCTCACCATAATAGTTATTGATCGAAAAACAATTCCTTGAATATTATTAAGAAATTGTTAACTCATGGCATTCTACAGAATAAATCAAAATGATTTCCTCAATATTTTGATCTGCACCTGGCGACCTCTAGCGACTTGTATGCGAATTATAGTTTCTTTCACAGCCTGAAAGTATGTAACGGATTCTAGCCGCTCACATTTGTGCCTCATAAAACCACCCTCGCAGACCACAGTCTATGTATGTGTGAGTGTGCGTACACCCACAAATGCATTTCCAAGAGTGCGCGAATGCAAATGTATGTATTTGTAGGAATGTATACACATACATATAAGATGAGTAAATGTGATTGTGAACTTGAAATTGCCCTAACATGCGCGTAAGTTTGTGTTTATGTTCTTTGTGTATATGCCTGAATATTAATAGATTTGTGAGTCAGTGCGTAAAAGTATCAATATACGATGATTGAACTTCGGTTACAGGGTAATTTGCAGTCGAGCACTGCCACTTGGCGCACTTGTTTTAATTGTTTGTTAAATAAAAATACATCGATCATGGGGAGACTGACATGCTTTATTAATACGCGCACACACACATGTAATTAACTTTCGCATGTAAGTGGAAGATTTCGAAAATATTCCATACGCCATGTGTTACACAATTTCTGACAGCCACCTAATGGTACTCAAGAAGTGAAAAATTAAATAGCTACCTACACATATACATTCATACATATGAACATATGAAATGATGTAGGTGTTTACATACATTCCAAATATGTGTTTACGTACATACATATATTTTGAAGCATTAATGTTTAGACATACACACAAATGTGTGCATTATTAATGATCTATTTATACTAAGTACATGTATATGCATATTGCACATGTGGATATGATTGTGAGTGTTTGCACATAAATATAAATTGTTATAATAATAAGAGTATTGCTCATAAATATGTACAGCGGGCGAAGGTATATTTATGTCTATATATGTAAGCAGCTACAGTGGCTCACAACCGTATATGCACCTTTGCCTGGTATCCATTTAGACCGACTTATCAATATCAGATGGGGAGGAGTCTTTAAGGGGGGGAATTCGGGTTTAAAGTAATTGTAGCATTGTTGTAAACGATTGTTGTTGTTGGTGGTATTCAGCGCCGAGGCGAAATATTCGATTATACTCATCAGTTTATTGCTGTGTTTCTTACGCAAAATGTATTTTCTTGTTGTGCCGTGTGCATCCACAAATATAGACTACCAGTGTACAGAATCTTTCCAGTTCAGTCGGCAGCATCTTTGACAGACAGGAACTTCGTTACAAGTCTACCTACGGTATGTATACTATAGCCAAAACTAAGCTATATACTATCTACATATATACATATATGTATATTTATTATTATTGTTGTTGCTTCGACTCTTTGCAGACATCACAAAATGCCTTTCGTTCCCGTAGAGACTCCCAAGTGCCCAGCGTGCGGCAAGTCGGTATACGCTGCCGAGGAGCGCGTTGCTGGTGGTTACAAATTCCATAAGACTTGCTTCAAGTGCAGTAAGTGTTTCCTTCCCCTCCTCCCGCGTCACAAGATTCATGGAAGCAAACCGGACTCTTACCAATATTATCTTGTTCCTTAGGTATGTGCAACAAGGCTCTGGACTCGACAAACTGCACTGAGCACGAGAAGGAACTGTTCTGCAAAAACTGCCACGGACGCAAGTACGGTCCTAAGGGATACGGCTTTGGCGGTGGTGCTGGTTGCCTGTCGATGGACTCGGGGGCACATTTAAATAGAGAGTAAGCATTCTGTAAATCCGGAAAAGTATTCGAATGTGCGCTACCCGATATATACTTTATATATATATATATATATCACAATATCTGTACACTACGATATGCATAGAATAAACTTCAAATTGATATAGGATTATAACAGAACGCACGTGATTTCGCTCTTGAGCTTAGTCCATACTGTCAAAGATTCCAATTAAAATTAGAGAAAGAGGGAGTATGTAAATACTTAAGCAAAAAGTTATAAACAAAGAGAGAGAGCAGCCAATTTTGTGTATATCGGGTACAAGCAGCCAATATATTTCCAAAACTATAAATCACAATTCATACTAATTTGAATTTATTTCTGTGCACTTTCAGATAGAGCGGTTCGTGACCAATTTTGTTAAAGTCAACAACCAATCGTCTTGACCCTATGTGTTATATTTATCCAGATATATATAAATTCTACGGTAAAAATTATTTTTGTATTCATTTTCATCACTGACTGTAACCTAATAAAAGGAATTTTAAAATAGAACTTAATATTTAAAATATACATTCATAGTGTTTTTAATTTGAATAGCTGAAAAATAGACAAGTTGTCAAAAAATCACGTATACGACTATATTACAATTCTGTCGCTATACATTTGTTGCAGGAGGTGTGTCAAACCTCATCAAGTACTCTATGTATGTGTATATACAAGCATATATATATATATATGCATATATATATATTCGATTTTCTTGATTCAAGGTGGTGAAGGAAAATCAACATGCTAGTCTGTTTGTTTGACGTTCTATCATGTTCTCAGTTTTGTAGCTATTCTGAAATAAATATTGGTATAGGTTCTGCTTGTTCTTATACGGCATATAATTTTCGGATGAAAAGCTTTTTTGGATGTATACATATAGCCCGCGTCGTAGCAACAATCTGCAAGCGTATACCATATTCGATATTATTCCTATAAACTTTTTCGATGATGACCTAAGTGAATGAAAATATGTAGCAATAAGTATTGCAAATTATTCATCTTATTTTTAAAATATAAAATTATAAATAATTCTTATTTAATAGAAATTATAATTCCTAATAAATAATTTAGAATATTGAGTGTTTACAAAAAAAAACCTATATAATAAAAATAAATAGTTGAGTATTTTGCACCTTTATTCAATAATAATTATAAATAAATTTAATGATAGTTTTTATGCAAACAAAGTATGGTAGCCTACTGAGTTTTAGAGAGTTTGTTAAAATAGAGTTCAATAGGCAATTGAGGCATATCGGTAGTTGGAGCGAATCTTTTATGTGTTTCGGCTAAACGCTTTCTGAATGTCGGCATGGATCCTCTGAGGTGTCTACCATTAGCATTCGATATGGTCATAATGGCAGATTCCGCAGACAAAGGCGGAGATTCACTAGAAGTTGAAGTACTCATCATTCTTGGAGCTGGGGTATTTCTCACAGTTTTTGGGGTATTCCTAACAGGCGCTTGAGTTGAAGTTGAATAAGATGTTGTATCTGTCACATTTACAGTTTGTATTTTATCTTTATCTATATCTTTAAGATTTACTTTTAAAGTGGGTCGTAATATTTTTGAATAAGTTGACTTGGCATTCGTCAGATTATAATTATTCAATCTGGTTAAATTGGCGTCAACTTTTCTTTGCCTCGAATAGTTTTTAGTTCGTCTGGATTTTCTAAGAGCAGCTTTTGTTGTAGAAGATACTGGAGGAGCTGTCGTCGTTGAGTATTTCTTTAATGAGATGGGTGAGAATTTCTTGTGATTTTGAGCAATTTTCAATTTCGATGTTAGCAAGCCGATGAATGTTGTGGATGTGAGGGTTTTTAAACTACTTAAACTATTACTTTGATTATCGATTTCTTTCATATTTTTTACTGGATTCTTTTCTATTGGTTTCTCAATCTTTTTGTCTTCAATCTCATTCAATATGGGACTCAAAGTTGTCAATATTTCATCTTTCAAACAATCTTTACATAGTTCTTTGCTTGAGTTCGCGACGGTTTCAATTTCTGGCATTAGGGTTGAATTTTTATGGTTGGTAACAATATTCAATACGTTCTCAACCATAGTTTGGCTTAATGACATTGGCTTAAAAGGTTTTATATCCATTTTTGTTTCATTTTTTATGATATTCATTGTAACTGGCATCCACGATGTTGTGGTTATCTCTGAGTCCCTGACTAATTCTTGGGGTTTTTCTTCTATTATGGGTTTCTCCTCTGGTTCAATGCCAAAAATATTAAAGATGTCGATTAACGGACTTTCAGCGGATTTACTTCTTTGTGTAGTTAAGGGAGGCGGTGTAACCTCGGGAATTATTTGCTTCTCTTCGGGCTTGTAATAGAGCAGGTTCTCAGAAGAACTGGGAATGACAACATCATCAAGGGTAAAGTAGGTATGGGATACATAAGGTACAATTGGAAGTGGAGTGATTGGGGGAATGTTATACGGCACGGAAGTAATCTGCACTGGTCGCAGATGTTGTGCCACTGTTATTCCACTGTCCTGAGCCGCCATTGTAATATTCTTCTCTACGCAACTTTTGTTATCCTCATAAGTGGGCTCATCATATGGGTTGCTGGGCTGAAATCTTGGTGAATTCTTTGGTAATGCCGTCGTTGGTAAGCTGACCGAATTCATATATGACTTCAAGGCACTTGCAGATATTGAGGCATCATAGGCATTGCGATAAGTGTTCCTTAAATGTAATGCAATTTAATAGTTATTTTAAAAGAAAGATGTTATTTTATACTAAACAAACTTACCTCACTGGATTCGTAAAGGTTGAGGTAATTTTAATCGGAATATTTTGATATCGTTGCTTCATCTGAAAGCTAGCCATTCGTTGTTTCCTGGGAGCTAAGATCGGTTGTCCCATCGAATACCAGTAAAGCTTTCGCAGCTTATTTGGTTGACTATGACCTAGAGGATTGTAAACATAGAAAGCCTTTGGATCAACATGAAAAGAGATAAAAAAAGTAATAAGTATATTAAAAGTCAATTTCACATTTTCATAATATAAGTTTTATGGCTTTATTCTAAATTTTAGGAAATCACAAAGACTATAATTATTTTGTATATACCAAAACTCGCTTTAAAAGACTAAAGCTTTATAATTAAGCTTGGTTTTCGAGTTTTGTCGATTTGTGGTGTTTGAAACAAACATGATCTGCGTGTGAACATAACAAATGGACAGACGGATACGGTTAGATCGTTTTGGCTGTTGACGCTGATCAGGAATATATTTACTTTATAGGGTCGGAGATGCCTCCTTATGCCTGTTACATACATTTCCTGCCGGCACAAAGTTATGTATAATACCCTTCTACCGTATGGGTAGCGGATATAAAAGTTGGCATATACTGTAATGATCCATTTATGTATATTGCAAAATGTATTTGAAACAACATTTTTAACTTATTTTAGTATTAAATTATTGCCTTTTTGGATTAAAAGATACTAACTTATAACACTTGACAAATGTAATTATATGCATCTTGAAATAATACAATTAAAATAAAGACACACTTAGGATATTTTCTCGAAAAAGTTTTTACCCCATAACTGATGCAAATTCTTCTTGAAAAGGATTAACTCACAAATATAGGATAGGTAGGAAATTATAATTTAAAAAATTTTAAAAAGAGTACAAAGAATTTTTAGTCATAATCATAATAGGATCCTCATTAAAGTGCACAATACATGTACACTATGTTTGATGGCATTCAATGTATAGGCATCCAATAATATAGTAAACCGCAACCCACATGCTGAAGAAAGCTTTTTGTGCTCTTAGAAATAATTATTTAATAAAATTATTTATTAGCTTTAACTAGCTAAAAACAGATTAAGGATAGGTGATGTTTCATATTTTTCTAGTTAAATGAAAAAATTTGCATTTCTAGTCCCTATTGAGCAAATGCATACTTTTTTTTAGGATTACCGTACTTACCCCCGATTGTGGTCGAACATTGTCTGCCAATATAATTGATGCATATGCAACAATTATTATACCTGAAATTGAACGAACCAAATTGATTGCCCGAATAAATTCAAATATTTTTCATTTCACAACGTAAAAAATAATTTATCAATTTTAAATTCAAATTGATTATTGTAATACATTTTTGTACATGAAAATAATGTTTGTAGCACATTTAGAGAAGTCCTTTTAATTTATTAAGACTCGCTTAAATTTGGTATTAAGATTCGACAGTTCATAAAATCAGTTTCATAGAATTTTATATTCTTAGCATATTATTATTGCACGTGTTCTTTTAAGATCAAACTTTTTTGAAAAACTATAATGTCACATTAATTAAACTTTTAATTTTTACCAAAAGCAATATATATAATATTGATGGTCCGAAGATGTTGCCCGAACATGATGGTAAACTTCACTGCCAGCGATTAAATATTAATATACACATGAGGTAGGCAGACTACAATATTTAGTTTTCTATCTGCAACAAACAAATGACGACTTATAAATACCCTCAAATTATCTTGAAGACTCTCAACACATAAGAAAATTATTTCGCTTACTATTTATTCGGCTGGTTATTATAACAATTACTCAGAAATCTTGGATCTTAAAACTTAAACAGAACATGATAACATATTTCAGATTATATTCAGATTATTATAAATGAGAGATGTAAAATAATAAAAATAATAATGCAAATATTATAAGTAAGCTGCGAGGTATCAAAACATCGCATATTAATCTCTGCAGCATCAAATTGCTCGAATTAACATTGTCGGATCTCTGAAGCAGAACACTACATGCATGAACAACTTTCACATCACGTTTTGCTCTTGTATTTTTTCGTTGTAATATTGTGAGTTAAAGAAAAACTTACTTTCTTTGAAAATGAAATACAGACGGTTTCTATTATTGGATGAGTACATTGGCATATGGGTAACACATTATAGAGACAAAAGTAGCCATCCTTACTATTAGATCTGCCAATGCATCCATTAACCATAACAATGCCCCACGAAGCTTTTAGTTCCTTATGTTCTTCTCCAAGAACTGATCATTGCGATTAGTATTCTCCCTTATATGTATTAACAAACATTACACCATCAAACTGCAATAATACAAATTTCACTTTATATATATATATATTTCTATATATATATATATATATTATGTATATAGATATATATACCTAATTTTATTTATTATTAATAAACTTTATCTGTTTGGAATGACAAACTAATCTTATTTTGTATTTAGTGCTACATTTCAAGATAATTTTCATCTAGTCTAATAAATAAATTAGTCAAAAGTGAATTCAAGAAATACATAGTGGGTGTTGTGTTTGTTATTTGATTACAATTTGTTTATTGTGAGGACCATTCATTGATTGGGTATGTTGTATTTCCCATATATTGCTGCTGACGAATCGATTCATTGCTCGTCTGATGATTACCAACGGCATTCCATGGTTGTCTCGGAAACACATTGGAGTTAATATATGCTGCAGAGCTACCACTATAACCAGGCGATGAATGGAAGTTGGAATGATAGGGAGAGAAATTGAAATGACCGTAGGGCGTGTAATTGTTGAGATGATAATTTGCGGGCGTTGTCGGCGTGCTCTTATTGTCGTAATAATTAGTATAATATTGGGGAGGAAATGGATGCTGCACATTTTTGCCAGCAAAATAGGAATTCTCAGTAAATTCATTATTGGGTAGATTAGTTGATGGAGTTGTTTGTGCATGTGATGTATTCGGCTGAACGTTAATGGAACTATTATAGGATTCGGTAATGGGCAACTGCGCTTCATGCTTATAAAGCTGTTGTTGCTTTTGATATTCTACATTTTCCGGCATCGGTTGTTGCAATATTGTTGCTGCATTACTTTCGACGCTTTGATTATGGTTATTAGTCTGTGATATTTGTGGTTTTGGTTGCTGCAAATCGCTGATGCTTCCAGTGCTCGTGAAAGAAGTTGTATCTGTGGCCTCGCGTTGTGGGCACTCTTTAGTAGCGGCCACGCCATTTGAGGTTTGTTCGGTAGATTTATCCGTCGTTTTTTCTGAAAAGTACATGTAAATTCATTTAAAATTTATTACAATTTTATTTTATTTTTGTTTGTTTGTTATACGCGCCACTTATTTTATAATTTAATGTTGTATATAACAAACAAAAAATGTATCACTAGCTCCTATTCTTGATGAAGACATGCAACCATACACATCTATCTCTGTGCAGTAAGATCTACAAACTAAATAAGGTAAAGGTAAAAGTGACAACGCTTTAATCTCAAAAATAACAAATTACGATTTAGAAGCTAGTATGTTTACAGTAGAAACACAAAGAAAGAACTATACAAATTTTGATTGAATCAGGTAAACTACAAATTCTAAAAATAAATTATTAAAAACTAACAGCTGTTGATTTAAGATTCGGGAATTATCTGAAGTTCTAATACTGATTACTGATTGTCACGACTATTTTTAAGTTTTTAAGTGTTATTACTTGTTTTACCTGGCTCTGATGACTTGGGCTTGGGCGTATCTGCATCACAATCAGATGTTATGTCAATCACGTCATCTTTGCTACTCTTATCATCGGTGCGCTTGGAAGTTGTCCGAATTGCAATAATTTTGCCACTATCCAATTGCATGTAGATGCCTTTTGTTGATTTTAACACCATAACCCTTTGTCCCGCTTTGAGTATTATGTTTGATTTCTCCGATGAATTTGTTGGAATGACAACATCTAATTAAAAATAAATGTGTAAGCGATTATTGTAAATGAATTATATTAAAATATGTATAGAGAGTAGAGTATATATAGTCTTTTAGTAATAGGAGAGGTATTAAAGTTAAATTTCAATGTCTAGGAAATTGCACAATCAAATTTCTCTTAACTGATTCAATAAAAGTTTAATATAACTCGATAGTCTCTCCATTACCTTAACCTCTTAAGCTAGTTGAAACTTTAAAGCAGTAAATCGAAATATATATCAATTCTTACCAAGTGGCAATGTCATTTCCTGAGCGGTCATGCCTTGCCTTTGCCACACTTCAGCAGGAATCCATCGTGTCGAGCGACCTCCAGTCACAGTACTGTTTGTTTTCTTTGTCTGAATTGGTTTTATCTACGATATATATAAAATGATATTTAATAATATAATAAATATAAATTTGCTACGCCTTACCGATGCGACGGGTCGAGTAACAACAGTGCCATCGTTGTTCACAATTTTATATTGCATTTTCCCTGAAGTATACGTGAGTTTTTGATTCACGGATGCTTTCTTTTCAAGCTCATAACTTCGATGTGCCTGTCTTTTCTCAGCTTGCGACAACTGTCTGTCCTTCTGATCAACCAGTAAACTTTCATGAAGGAAGGGATCTTTTGTTATATAGTTCTTATGCAATTCAATAATGGTATTAATTATGGGATCCAAATGGGTAGTTGTCGGAACTGAGGGATCGTCTTTTATCTTCGCTGTCGTTGGAGTTGAAGTTGGTGTTGAAGTTTCAGTTGCCGATGCAGATGTAGATGCAGTTTCAGTTTCAGTTGCAGGGGCAGACGCAGATGTAGTTGCTGATTCAGTTGTAGTAGCGGATTCAGTTGTAGTTGCTGATTCAGCTGGAGTTGCCGATGCAGTTTGAGCTGTTGACGCAGTTGCCTTGGCCTCATCAGATTTATCAACTTCACCCTCCGCACGCTCATCGTCTGAGCTGTAATCGTGGCATAAATTTGTGATATCTTTCATCGATAAATGTGCCTCTGGATTGCACTCATCAACAATTCTATCCGACATTCCTTGCTTTTTGATTTGTCGATCATAAATCTTCTTTTCCAGGCATTTATCCATGACAATTCTGTACACATAACACGGTTTTGTTTGTCCATAACTGCAACGCAAATATATTACGATTGATTCCATAAAAATAATGTTATTAACTTTACATACCGATAGATTCTATACAGCTTGTGTGTCGTGGCAAGGATTCCAGCTGGCATCAAATATGATAACTCGGTTTGCGCCAGTCAAATTGATACCCAAAGAACCCGCTCTGGTAGATATTAAGAAGAGCTTAATATTACGATTCGCGTTAAACTCATTTACAAGTCTCTCTCTTTCCTGTGAGGAGGTCGAGCCATCGAGTCCTTTGAAAAAATGTTTAATTACTAAATTTGTGATTATTAAAAAATAATTAAATACTTACGAAAATAGGAAAAATTGCGGATCCAAAACTCTGTGCTACCTGGCACATAACTTGATTTTAGGAAACCTTCGATTAGATTCAATGTTAGCAGACTTTGACTAAATAACAATATACGATCGCCCATAAATATGCTCTCCTTCATAATGCAAAAAAATATCTCCATTTTAGGTGAATTGGATATTTGGTCGGGCACGTAGTTCTTCATAATGTCAAGAGCCCAGGAACATGAGAACTCGTCATTTCTTTTTGGTTTGACGACTTTCTTTATTGCGTCATTGTTAATACTGTTAAGGCTCTTTGTAGAATTATCGCCAGCATTTAATGCGTGTTGTTGATTTACGGGAATAGGCAACGTATTTCTTTCCACAGTTTTGATTTCATTCGTATCCAAATCAACAATTTGCGATGAGCCAGTGATAGTTTCAAAATCTTTTGTCATATTCGTATCTGTTGGCTTTATAACCTCCACATAGCTCGGCTTCGACAGCATTGTAGAATCCAACCAATAATTGCCTTTGCCTTCTGCATTGTAGTTACTATAGTTGTTGAGTTGATCCTCCTTTTGCGCGCAGTAGCTATGAGATAAATATAAAATATATATTATTCCCGATACGATTGCATATATGTAGTGTTCTATTTACAATATGAAACATCTTCGATCATCTAAACGATCGACTATATATAATTTAGAATTTAAGATCTATTTCGCGATTCTTCTATATTCGTTTCTTTAAAAACTTATTTTAAAATAAATATTTGAAAATCTAATATTATTTATATGCAAATGAGTTTACCTTTTATCTGCGTAGTTTTTATTTAATTCAGAGTTAGCAGAGTTATTAAAGCCAACGTTAGTTGTCGGTTGATTTGGAGGTCCATTCAAATTAGGTTTGAGTTCAGTGCTCTGAGAGATTATTGGTGCAGCAACATTACTCGCTCCTGGCTCAACGCTTGAATTTGCAGAGGCCTTGGCAGATTCTTCATCAATTTCTAAATCTAAATCAGTCTCACATTTTTTTAGAAAGTTGTACAAAACATCGGGATGATTCCAAATCTTACAACAGACTGCAAAAGCTTTCAATGGATTGGGAAATGCCTTCTTACGCACCACATCCGTCATGAAGGTATCGTAAAGCTTGCGTTGAAAAGGCGTCATTCGCACGAGGATAACATACTCCAACTTTTGTGGTAAAGTTGTTTGGAGTACAGTATGTGAACGTCGTTGCACAAAACCCAAAAGCAAAGAATGCAGAACATGCGCTCTATATCTCATTAGCTTGATATCATCGGGAGTCGAGTCGACACATTGACCATTCTGTATTGGCCTCTCAAACATGTTGCAGAACTCAGTACGAGTACCAAGATAGTTAGGACGCACAAAGTCCACCATGCACCAGTACTCCAATAAATTATTTTGTAGTGGATATCCGGTGAGAACGATGCGACGACGAGTTCGTATTTGTTTCAATGCAAGTGAGATGCCAGCATGTGAGTTCTTGATGCGATGTCCTTCATCGCAAATTACCAAGTCCGGACCGGGCTTTACCAGTGCTTCAAATGCCATATTCATTAGATCCTTGCTCGTATCATGTGCATCATGGTGCAGATTTTTCCCCTTCTTCTTGCGCGTCGTTACCAACTTCAGGGCGAGTAAGCGAAACAATTCGTAGCCTATCAATAGAACTCCACCATTGTGCACCCAATTCAGAATTACCTTTGCTCGAGCAGTCAGATTTTTTTGCTGATCGTTCAACACAAAAATATCGAAATTACGTGGACGAATGTTGTGATCTTCTGAGTGGCGTGGTATCCACATATTGAACTCGCTTAGCCAATTTTGTAGAGTATTAATTGGCATCACGCAGAGCACGGTCTTGGCCGAAGTGTGTCTTAAAAATATATCACAGAAGGAAACAACTTGCAAGGTTTTGCCCAGCCCCATGGAATGAGCGAGTATGCAACCGAAGCCGCTGGATTTTTGAAATCTTCTTGTCGATTCAATGATGTTGTCGTATAAAAAACGCACGCCGCCAATTTGATGGGGTTTGATAACTTTAGCAATCTGAGGAGCCAAGTATAACGTTTCTTCACCCTCGGGGTGTGCAATATTCACAACAACTCGGCCATACTCATCGGGTATATTATACATATCCTTGACATGCAAACCACTGTTCGTAGCATCGTCACTTTCATTGTAATCCTCCTCCTCTTCCTCCTCCGACAACAATATGCAATCATCATCAGAACTATCATCAATTGTAACTACTTCATTTGTTGGTTCGTTGCTAGTGTCTTTATCTAAAACATCATCCATGCTGCAACTTAAACTACTGCTCGTTTCATCACATGTCACTGATGCCAATTCATCATCCGGCAAGACAATAGGATTATCTACGGGACTCTTAACTTCATCAGAGTCTTCAAAGTTTAAAATGCGAAAGAAGTTCTGTTGCACGGCCTGTTTGCGAATTTCTCGCATCGATTTCTGTTGATCGGCAACTCGAGCTAATCGTTCCGATTCCTCGCGTTGAGCTGCCAGCGTTGTCGTATCCAAATTGTTCTCGTTCATCACATCTCGTATATTTTTCCTTAGATGATTATTTTTCTTCTCCTCAGCTGCTGTTGCAGCTGACAACATGTTCTTCTTGTTGCTTGCATTCTCATCCTTATTTTGTGTATTTTTTCGTTTTTGACCATGGGCAGAAGGAGGCACAAGTGATGGATTGTTGGTCGTTGCATCCGGCAAACTTTCGTTGGGTGCGTATGGATTTAAGATAGAGGGCATCATGTTTCCTATATTAGTCGTGGCAGTAGTTCTTCCTCCAATATCTAAGGCGTGGTGATTCGCCATCAACTCGGAACGATTTGCCAGCATTTCCGCATGATTCGCTAACGCATGATTGGCAAGCAACTCTGCGTGATTGACAAGCCTTCCCTGTTGATTTGCAATCATTTCTGCGTGATTGGCAATTCTCTCCTGATGATTCGCTAATAATTCTGAATGGTTGGCAATCCTCTCCTGATTGGCAATCAACTCTGCGTGACTGACAGTTCTTTCCTGATGTCTGGCTAACATTTCCGGATGATTCATAATCCTCTCCTGATTAGCAATTAATTCTGCATGATTGACAACTCTCTCGGGATGATTGACCATCAACTCTGAATGACTGGCAATCCTCTCTTGAAGATTAGCTGACAACTCTGGATGATTATTTGACATCTCTGGAAGGCTAGGCATCAAATGTGGATGATTGGCAATCATCTCGGCATGACTGGTCATCAAATTACGATGGCTTAACATATTATTTGGCGTTTGATAACCAAAAACATTTGTACGAGGATCCGGCTTAGGTATACCATCATTTTCAATCATGTTCGTATCCTGAACACGGCCCTGATTTCCATCTTCCATTTTAAAACTTTGCATTTACCTACAAATACAAAAGGCACATTATTAGATATGTTAAGATTTTTAGGAAAAATGTCCATATGATAAAACAAATCTCATCCATATAAATTTATTAAAACTTTAAATTTAAATATATTTTACAAATCGGCACAATTTGTTCAATCTGAGAAGGATCAATGTGTAAATTTAGAAATCGTTTAGTAAATAAAAAGTGGCAGACATGTACAACATTTCACATTTCCCAGTCAGAGTATTCAATCGTCGGATTATAAAAAAACTGTTTAAGTCTTTCTTGGGAATCATTAATTATGCTAATAAATCACAGCTCATAGGGAGGTAGATCCTAGTAGTTGTATTATTTTGATTGCAGAGTAATTTTACACATAAGTAAATATTTAAAAAGTCAAGTCATGGAGTAAATGATTGTTTATTTTAAATTAAGTACTTACCAAATGTCTTATTTATAGAATGTTCCTTACGTCGTATTTATATGATTTCTTTTGTAATGGATATATAGCATTTTATTCCAAGAGAATCGGTGTTCGTTACACATGTTACACACATAAACAAAACACAATTATTGCCGGCGACTCAGAATTGAGATCAAGTTTTTAGTTTTCATTATATGTATGTACATATGGAGGTATGAAGACATGTAAGTCTGTATAATCATATGCTTCGTGCATAGTTAACATAGTATATCAATTGTTTTCTTCATATTGTTTACATTCACAGGTAACTACAACAGTTCTATGAAAACCATGACAGCTCAATTGCAATAATTTCTTAATTGTTTTCAATGTTCAAACAAATTTCGCTTTTCTCATGATAAAAATATGTATATCTACTGTATTCTATTTAATAACATACATACATATTTTCATGCATTGTGTGTATATCGATATATCGCTTAACACGAGTCTGGTATAATACCGTAATTATAATAAGGAATGTAGATAAGCACGATTATTCTGATTCAGATATTATATTCTTAAATTTAATTTAATTGTAGAGGTGGTTGAATAATTAGATAACTAAAGCAGTATATTTTTATTTGGAAAATAATTTCCCTCCCACAATAACAGATTCATTTCGAAAAAGAGCTTCTATTGTTTAATGTTATTTGTGCAATATTCCCTAATATTAAAATTTAACAAATCTATGAAGTTGTCTTGATAGAATATTTTCCAATACTAACTAATACATTACATTTAATATAATAAATATAGCTTCTTTCATACAATCAACCTATTTTATTTTATTTGGCGTTAAAAAATGTATTTGCATATAGTATTAATATTATTTATTTGCTCAATTTAAAATTAAAAATACAAAAGCAAGCAAATTTGATCATTGTTTTATATATCACTCGATAAGTGGAAACGTGTTATTTAAATTTTCGATAACTTTCTTAACCAATGCAAAAGCAACCCTGCTTCGATTAGACAACCGGAAACTCACAAAATATTAGTTCTTTCCTTTTCCCTATTGGTAGGGTAAATACATGTTGGTGATTTGATTTTATAAAAAAATACCAATGTAAGTGAATGAATAAAATATAAATGTGCGTAAACTAAAGCTGATTTTAATTCACAGATGCCACGTGAAATCAAAGAAGTAAAAGACTTCCTGAACAAGGCCCGTCGCTCCGATGCGCGTGCTGTGAAAATAAAGAAGAACCCATCGAACACCAAGTTCAAGATTCGTTGCTCCCGCTTCCTTTACACGCTCGTGGTGCAAGATAAGGAGAAGGCCGACAAAATTAAGCAGTCCCTGCCACCAGGTCTGCAAGTGAAGGAAGTCAAGTAAACCAGCAGAAATTTATACTTCAAACTTGTATTTCGATGAATATTCTTCGAGGAATAAAACATGGAAAAGTAGCAGTTTAAAACATAACACCTGTGTTTACTAATGTTCACGTGTATGCATCATTTAAATGTAGTATATAATATTCAAAATGTGTACGTACTCACATTTGTGTGCAAAAATATATACACGAGACTAGCAGTGCAAATGTTTGTAATGTTTGCAATCTTTGCAATTGTGTTGCTTGAGTGGTAAATAAGTTGTTGAAGCCCGCTTCCCCCACGTGAAACTCTGATACAAAAAGTTGACTTTGTAAATGTAATCAAGTGGGAGTATTACTTAATAATAATATAAGCAGCGCCGCAGGTGAGTCTGGGTTGAACTCTAGTTGGCGTAATAGATTTGCAACAATTCCACGTAACCAAAGGAGTTGAATTTTGAAGTTATCAAAGTATCAAGGTGTGCTATTTGCTTGATTCTTTTTATGAGCTGGGGATTTAAGAGGTTTACAAAGCGTTTTTGGCGTACAAATATATTTCGTTTCGACCGGTAAGTACTATGGAAGAGCAAACTTCAACTAATAACAAATAAATCATAGCATTAGATAGACTCGGCTAGCCAAACGTTTTTTGTTTACAAGGATTTCCGACATCATTTACATATTATTTGTAAATTATATGTACAAAGGGCGTTTTACATTTTCTTATTAAGATTGCAGAGATTGATGATAAAAAAATACATGTAAGCTGATCAATTATATATAAAATATAATTCTTTTCAAATTAAACAGAGATTACTTTTTTGTAACAATACTTAAAGATTGTCAAGATTTGGGATTTATGGATTTACGAACTATATGGTTCTGATGCATTCATCTGCATATTCATATTCAAAGGGAAAACTTGAACCGAATGATTATAGATTTTGGTTTCATATTTAAATTAAAAAATATTGTTTTTATTGAAGCGATTAGGAACGAGATAATAGAAGTTATTTTTAAATAATTATTTTTTTAAAAGAAATCATTTTTATTTTTATCTATTTAATTTTTGCTTTTAAATTAAAAAAAATAAACTTATAAATATCAGTGTTTCCAATTAAATATATTTTGTTTCATTTCCACCGTTTCAAAAAGTCCATAGCTTGTGAATCCAAATTCATGAACTTTGTGTGGATGACAACTCATGTATAAATCCAGCCAAGTGAACCACCACCCAAATTGATTAGTCCGGTTGTTCGTTGCGGTCGGAAGGCTAAGCGGTAATTGTGTTTTAGCGTATACATACATTGCAATTGGTTTCCGAATTTGGTAAAAAGTACTCACATTTTGCAGCAAAAAAATGGTAAGCACGATTCCTGAAGAAACTTTTTTTTATACTGTAATAATTTCATTTACATGTACTACTTACAACTCGCACATAATGCGATGATTCATTTAGACATAAATATGTAAAAAGTATATGTATTTTTATACATATATGTATGTATTTTAGTAGTATGCACTAAAAATATTTTTTTTTAGATGTATATGTACATACATTTTCGTCGAGAGTAGAAAGCTACATATGAATAAAGAAAAAAAATGTATATATAATTATATATTCATTTGTGTGTATGTATAAGTATACGGAAATGGATATATATTCATATATACACACATTTATATGTACATATGTATGAGTTCGGAAATATAAATACTTGGTATGGTATATGTATCTATGTATTGAAAGCATACATACATACATGTGCAGACATTAGTCAGAGTAGGCTGAGTAATGCTCATATTAATTCCAAATTTATCAATATGTATATATACATGAATGTGGGTACATCTGTTCACTTACGTGTGTGTACATGGTTTTGTATACGTACGTGTGTTTTGCACATGTATGCAAAACTTTCAATTTAATGTATATTGCGAACATATTGTATGAAATGCTTACATTACCCAATATAATTTGATTGAAATTACAAAAATACACTTGAATTATACATTTTTTTAATATAAAATATAATACATTACGAGAATCGGTAATTTGGGTTTTACCTACTGTATACCGGCAAATTTGAATAATGTATTTGAGTGTTACTATATACATGTGTATATGTGTCTGTGTATTTGTGTACCATTCCCATTCCAACACATGTGTGTTTGTATCATACGAATTTTCGCAAATGTGTGGGTAGATACATACATAGGTACATATCGCGGCACAAGGGTTGCACACTATGTTCCAAGTTTGTTTATTGAGAGATGGGCGCAAGAGGCGCAAAAGAAAATGGATGGGGAAAAATATGTTTGTTTTTAGCACAAGATTTTCAAAAGCGTTACATTATTATAAATAATTTGTTTTGGATATACAAAACAAAATGTAAAAGAAGAAATAACCATTCGAAGAGGCGTCTTGGGTGGGGTACAGTTGATACATTCGCGTATTCAAGAATTGTATAAGAGTACAAAGCTTGTCACATTTCGTAGACACATTTTATGACGAAGAAGGATGTGAGCATATGGAAATTATGTTTATTATGAAGAGGAGAGAAGAAAAGAAAAGAAAAAGATCCAACTGAATAATTGGCATAACTGCGCCCCATAAAAGGCAATGTTCGATTTGCCCTTATCTCGAAAGCTTTTAGATACTTGAAAATTGTTGATATAGACGCATATATGAAGTTGATTGTCGAACGTGATCGTGTGATAGTAGGACAACAAACAAAGCGTCACCAGATGATAGCACAGTTTCACAACAGCTTAAGGTAGATTTGTGAGTGGAGAAAGTTCTTTGTTTCGAGATAATTCTTTTGAACTATACCAAAAATGTCCACAAACAAATATTTTTATTTATGTATTATAATTTCTCTTACAGGCTTCTGGAGTAACTGTCTCGGATGTATGCAAAACCACATACGAAGAAATCAAAAAGGATAAGAAACACCGCTATGTCATCTTTTACATTCGCGATGAAAAGCAAATTGATGTAGAAACTGTTGGAGATCGCAACAGTGAATACGACCAGTTTCTAGATGATATCCAGAAGTGCGGTCCCGGCGAATGCCGGTAAGTTACTTGAAAGATTAATTCGATGCGTTCTTAGAGGTTTTTCAATTTTTTTGCTATTATGTTTTTGCAGATATGGTCTCTTCGATTTTGAATACATGCACCAATGCCAAGGAACGTCAGAGAGCTCAAAGAAGCAAAAGTTGTTCCTCATGTCATGGTGTCCCGATACTGCTAAGGTAATTAGCAAACTTATAAACAAAACCACCGAAATACCATAATTGAAAATTTCCTTCTTGTATTGCAGGTTAAGAAGAAGATGTTGTATTCCAGTTCTTTCGATGCTCTGAAGAAATCCTTGGTCGGCGTCCAGAAGTATATTCAAGCCACTGATTTGTCGGAAGCATCTCGTGAAGCCGTCGAGGAAAAGCTTCGAGCTACTGATCGTCAATAGACTACCACACAAGATCGAAAGTATGCCTGTGCAATGCATTTAACATAAAATCCACAATGTGCATGAATCAGCGATTACATTTGTATTCGGTCAAGATCGCCAATTTGTATGAAAATTTTCTACATAATTTGTATTTTCAGTATAAATAAAGAAAATTAATTTAACAATTCCTTGGGTTTTTATTATCAATGACGTATGTATGTATAACTATACATACGTATATTAAGCACAATCACTCGAATCATAATCAAAACAACCACAAAGGCAGCGTAATAAAAATGCCCCATGCGTCATCAGGTGTCTGGCTGACTTCTTTCCGTCCCTAAGTGTGAGTCCTTATATAGATTGAATAAAATGGTATTCTGAGACTGGCTGAATAATGCAAGTCATGAGTCACGGAAATTTAACGGTGAATTTAAACTCAAGGCGAAAAACAAGTTTTTAGGTTCTCCGATAAAAAATTTCAAAACATTGATTTTTTTTAAACTATTATTATTATAACTATCTTAAAAGGTCTCAAATAATAATATTAAACAATTAACTTCAATATAGATCAAGAGACTTTATTAATCATTGAGACACTCAATATGCTTAAACACAAAAACAGTTGTAATTGAAAAGAGTATATAATTAGTCGAGTCTGTAAAAATCGTGGGCTTAACATATTTATTTTCATACTTCAGGTGCATATCTACTACATGTATATTTATAAATAAATTAGGAATTATTTTATCGGGATTAGTGCGAACAAATTGAAATAAAAACTATAAAATACTTTCAGTCAGAAACACAGTGTACATGGTGTTCTTAATAATGTTGAACATTTATCTGGAAGTATTTTTTTGTTTTTAAATTTCGTAAAATTTTATATAATTTTCGTTCAGCTTCTCGTATACTCTGTTTATTTTATAAAATAATATAATATGTATTACTTGATAATAGTAACTGTTCACGAACAAATTTGTTGAATAATAAATTTGGGTTTATGAATTATATTCGTTTATTATTGTAAATATTTATTTGTTAATTTAAATCAATTATTTTTTTTAACAAAACACTAAGTTTTGATTATAACATTGTAATACTACATACTTAAACCACTACAATTTGTAACTGGAATCGTAGTTCATTTTGTTCTCAACAATGGCGGCGATATGTTTACGTGTGACTCCGGAACAAGTGGAATTGAACATTTTCATAATATGTACGAGTCCGACTTTGAATTAGTACGCAAAGAATATTACCAAAGCATTGTTCGTGAAGACTAAGCTCATATATAGATTTGTGTCTTGCTATCATTTAATATGTTTATCAACATAATTTACTGGTATTTTTAAGGTGGGTAATCGAACCAATTGCTAAATGAGCAAGCACGATGCTTAGTTTGAAAGCGAAGTGCAAGATCTAGTTGGAAAGTCTGTACACACATACAGAAATAATTCAAATTTGAAAACATTTTGTACATCGTTCAGCTGAAGATACACATACATTCCAATTTGCTTATGTATAATTATTTTTTTTGTAATGATAAATTCTGTGTTTTTATAAAGTGTGTTGTTTGCAAGTGAAATTTATATAAATACGATGGCTTTCAAATGCATGTATACTTGCAGTAAACTATAAAGCGACGACACCTCTGCGAAAAATCGATATTTTTAATAAGTATCTGCGGACACACACATACATGCATCCATGCCAGTGTACGTACATGTATATGTATTTTTATATGTATGTATATACAAACACTACTTAGGAAAACCGCTGGATCAAAATCGGCTTTAGTGACACGAAGTGTGTAAATAAGTTAAATATTTGTACGCACATATGTGCAGAATGCTTGCTTTCCGGCTTTGCATAATTTGAATAATTAACTAAATACATAATTATTCTACACACTGCTGTGCATACACACATAATTAAGGGGCGTGGTGTTTGTATGTTTTTCTACATATTCGTCTACATCCACTGACATGCGAATGCGAATATGTACATATGTGGATACATACATCCATGTATATGTATGTGTGGTAAAATACCTGCAAGTAAAGAAACAAGGATATTCTACATCATTCTGGTTGAAAGATGACTGGCGATTTGATGCAGACAAATAAAACAAGTGTTGAAAGTCAACTAAGTAGGATTAATGATTAAATGAATAATTTCTGGATTAATAGTGATTGAATATAGTTTAATGAACTATGTTTATGCTGGTAAAGAAACAAAATTCAGATTCACTACTTTATGGTTCCATTGTATTCATGTTTACTCTTTGTTAGGGATTATAATCAATATAGCTGACTGACTTCTATTCGACAATTGGAAATTATAAATATTTTCTTTGTATCTTCCTTATTGGAAAATATCAGCACGCAACGCTATTCAAACTCAGTTTTTGTTCTTAATGCCTTTATCGACATCAAGATACTTTATAGAGGCCTCCTCCCCCACTTCACCATCTTCATGCATTACTCACTATATGAAACTTTTTGTGAGAGTGCATTAAACTTGTTCCGTTTATGTTTGAAAGAACCTCCAGACCAAAAAGATAACACTAATTGTCAGTGATATTGAATTACTCACACAGAGGTATATAAAAAACAAAAATGAGTAATTGATTGATGCCATTTTCATTATCAGAAGAAAGTAATTTTCTTGATCGTTAAATGGTTTTAATTGATCTTGATTTTAATACTGACTTCAGATCACTCGTATTTTAATCATATATTAAATGAATAAAATATCTTTTCGATTCTCTTTTTATTTTACAGAATTGAAACTAAGCTAAGATGAATCCCCAGCAAAATTTGAACATAGAGCCGTCGATGGTGTCGGAGGCGGGGCACATTCAAACTCAGTACACGGCATTCCAAAACTTTGAGCAATACACGGCGGCAGGATACTCAAATGCACCGCTCTATATCTCAAAGCCCACGGGCATGGGGACCCTGACACGCATGGGGCCACATTGCTCGACAATTGGGTCGCAGAACAAAGTGGAAACAGCTCCACAAGAAGTATCCATTCCCGGCATGGAGGGACATGCCTTGGTGCCGACCGTACGATACATACAGGCTCCGCAATTCGATGAAGGTGCCGACTTCGGTCTATCGGGCTTACCACCCTGTGGCCTAGAACCGCATTACACAGATGAACCGGTTGTTCCATATGGCTATACTGCCGATGCTACTTATGGCTTGCCGGGCGTTAGCGCGAATATGAAACCGTTTGCGTCGCGGCCGTTTGACAATAATCTCAATGGATCAGAGCAGGCAATCGATGCTCAATGTCGACCATTTGAGGGTCAAGGTGATTTTAAATTAGCTCCATTCCCCACAAGTTCATTGAACTCAGTACCACCGAGAATTGGTGAAAAAGAAGATTTCATTGGTGGTTCCGATAGTGATCTTTGTTCAACAATGAGATGGCGGGATCCGAATCTATCGGAGGTCATTAGCTTTCTTAGCAATCCAAATAATGCTATAAAGGCAAATGCGGCTGCATATTTGCAGCATCTATGCTATATGGATGATCCAAATAAGCAGCGCACAAGGACTTTGGGCGGCATTCCTCCTTTAATTCGATTATTATCATACGATGCACCCGAAATTCACAAGTAAGTAACGTCACAATTTTATAATTATTTGTATTTAATAACTGTGCATTTACATTTATTTCTACATATATTAAACTATTGGCAAAAAAAGATTAGTATTTCTTGTGTACAAACTTTAGGAACTTTCTTCTTTTAAATAGTCTTGATAATTAAACAAACGTATTCAGAAAAATTAATGGTAAAAGTAATATCTTTATAAAAAGCTCTCTTCTTATTAATACCATAATAAAGGTTGGTACGGACTTAAAAATTCTTGTTCTCAAGTAAACTTCAGATCAGTAGTTAATTAATAAAATATCAATATATTACAGCACAAATAAAGTGCAATGTTTTAGTTAGTGGCGCATAATTAAGTGCAGTGAAATAATTTATTTTGATTAACAATGGAATATTGATATATATCTCTTTACAGGAATGCTTGCGGTGCCTTGCGTAATTTATCTTATGGTAGACAAAATGACGAGAATAAGCGTGGAATTAAAAATGCTGGCGGGATTGAGGCATTGGTGCATCTCTTGTGTCGGTCTCAAGAAACTGAGGTTAAAGAGTTGGTAACTGGAGTATTATGGAATATGTCGTCATGCGAGGACATTAAACGGTCAATTATTGATGAAGCGCTGGCTGCTATAGTTTGTAACATTATCAAGCCTCACTCGGGATGGGATCCCATCTGTTCGGGTGAGACTTGCTTTTCCACAGTATTTCGCAATGCTTCTGGAGTCTTGAGAAATGTGAGTTCAGCCGGAGAACATGCCCGAGAATGCCTTCGAAATTGCGAAAACTTGGTGGAATCGCTCTTTTACGTCGTGCGATCGTCTATTGAGAAAAATAACATTGGAAATAAAACGGTAGAGAATTGTGTTTGTATACTGCGCAATCTCTCGTACAGATGCCAAGAAGTTGAGGATCCCAATTATGATAAGCATCCATTTATTATACAAGAACGAGCCATTCCATCGTCTTCAAAAGGTGATTTATATATATGTGATATATTTTTTTTCTTTTTTTTTAACTTTTCTTATATTTTTATTTTAATTTGTCATTAACTATTACTCACTTTGTTAAATGATCAGTTTATTGATAAATTATAATATTTGTTGCAGGCGAAAATTTGGGATGCTTTGGCACAAGTAAAAAGAAGAAAGACGCTGCTGCGAATGAGTCACAACAGGACTACATATTTTCCACGGAATATTCCAAGAGTACTGGCACAAACAATCCAACTGGCAAAGGCTACGAACAGTTGTGGCAACCAGAAGTGGTTCAATATTATCTCTCTTTGCTGCAGAGCTGTTCAAATCCTGAAACTCTTGAGGCAGCAGCTGGTGCAATTCAAAATCTTTCTGCCTGCTATTGGCAGCCTAGTATCGACATTCGCGCTACGGTGCGTAAGGAGAAGGGTCTTCCGATACTCGTCGAGTTGCTGCGAATGGAAGTCGATCGTGTGGTTTGCGCTGTCGCCACCGCGCTACGCAATCTGGCAATCGATCAGCGCAACAAGGAGTTGATTGGCAAATATGCAATGCGTGATTTGGTGCAAAAACTGCCATCTGGCAATGCTCAGCACGATCAAAATACGTCGGACGACACAATCACAGCAGTATTGGCAACGATTAATGAAGTCATCAAAAAGAATCCCGAATTTGCACGCTCCTTGTTGGATGCAGGCGGCGTGGACAGATTGATGAATATCACAAGACGCAAAGAACAATATACGTCGTGTGTTATAAAGTTTGCTAGTCAAGTTTTGTACACAATGTGGCAGCACCATGAGCTGCGTGAGGTCTACAAAAAGAATGGCTGGAAGGAGCAAGATTTTGTGAATAAACATTTTGCCGCACACAGTAGTAGTACCCCGCCAAGTTCACCAAATAATGCCAACAATACTCTGAACAGACCAATGGCATCTCAGGGACGAACGCGTTATGAGGATCGAACAATCCAGCGAGTCCCAAATGCTTCTTATCGCAACAAAGAAGCAGCCGGCGGAGGAGGAGCAGCAGGAGGAGCTGCTGTCATGTCCAACAACGATACGGCATTGTTGTCGGAAATGGTTCGAAAACAATTATAAAGTGTATATTGTTTGTTAATTATTTTATTAGTTGTAGATACACACACATTCACACTCACACACATCCACACACAGACACTCTCTCAAACACACACACATACACACAAACTATTCAGCTCTTGCAATAATGAAGAGTGGACAAAAACAATTGTGGTTTTACTTGGGGCTTTATAATTTTTCTAATGCCATTGGGACACGATGTACATCGTAATAAACGCAATCGTTGAACAATATTGAGCTGACGACAACTTTTGTTTCTTATTGAATAAATACAAAAGTTCACAAGAATTTGGGCCGTAATAAAATAATAATAATAATAAGTACATATCAAGACAAAATAATAAAATTTCCGACTTTTTAGACACCATTTATCCGATTGTCTTCAAACACGCCAACACATTTTACAGTTTACATTCTAAAATATATAAACATTTTTGTACTCTTCATTATTCAATCACATTTGATGTGCACAAAAACCCATGCAAAAGTTAGAATCAGTATAAAACCCCAAAAAGAATTGCTTTTATGTTTTCTTATGTTATTGTATTACAAACTTATCGTTTATTTTGTGTATGCGTTAAGATTTTATAGCATTGATTATAATAATTATAAGTGGTGGAATTAATTCACCTATTATGTGCATTTGACTACAAAATAAAATAAGATCATTCATGTACATCTTCTATGTGTTTACTTAATTTGAGGACTTGTACTAACTATTTAGGCAAATTTTCTTCTTGATAAAAGGCAACTGGTCTAGGGTCTTTTATGGTTGGCCAATACCCATAGAAAATATGTATATGATTTATTTATTTAAAATAAATCTATAACTTACTCCATTTGAACGACAAAAGACCAATCGATGGGCATGCATTTTACTTACGATGTTCGATGTTGGAATAAGAGGAATCCCAGTTTTAATTTTCGAATCAGGCATCGATACCATTGCTTGCGCACTGCATCCCTGGCGCTACAAGCAGTGTGCCCAATAATTAAATAGTAATTGTTATTTTTCATTTAATTTATTTTTAATTTTGACGTTAATAAACTTAACAAACCATCATACGCAAGAAAATTGTTCTGTAAATTTTCTTAGCTCATAATTTTAAATATAATAAATCAAAGAAGTGTGACCAACCTATATGTTTGGAAATCGTCCCTTGCGGTATATTTTTGTAACGCAATAAAGTACATCTTAAAACTCTGCGTGCGGTCACGCTGAGTATAAGTCGGCTTTTACATTGTTTTTCAATCCACATTGTTTTATATCCACGAAGATATGTTCACTCGAAATAACTAATATTTATAAAATGGATTATGAAAGCTCATTGCCTGAGCTCGGTGGTAATTTACTTAATAGATAAATCGGTAGATTAGTGAATGCTTCTGTTCTACTTACTAAACATACATACATACATGTATGTTTATTTGAACGTATGCATATACATATGTTTTTATTTAGTTGCATATATGTATGTATGTACATAAAGAGCGTGTGTATATATTAAAAGTATGTGCAGAGACGAAATATTTTCGCATAAATTTAAATGTGTGCGTGTAAAATGAATACGTATGGAAAAAGACGAATAAAATTATGAATGCCTAGTGAGCAGAATTATTGTGTACATTCTGCAAATACGTGCAGACATACATATGTAAATATACCTTTCTTGTGTGTGTGTGTCTGTGTGCGCATATGTCGGAAACATGCCAAACCTACGATAAGCCAATAAACACAACTACAATGATACATATTTACATATGCATGTGTGCCATACCTTTTTTGCCGTATATGAACAACATATGAGTGTATGGTGTTTGTGAGCAATACGAAGCAAAAACTTAAGATGCTGATTGCATACTTTTTATATGCATCCACACATACAAAATGAATGTTCTAACATGCATACATTCATATTTATACAACTCTATATATAAAATTGTTTGTGCTGGCGGCCTCAACGACTGATTCATCAACGCGCAGTCCCCAACCGTAAAAGGTAGAAAGCTGCATTTTTCACAGTAGTTTCCTTTTATGACGTAAGTTGGCGCTGGAAGGGGAATTCGAAACAGGACGGAATATCAGACTAATTTCGCCCTCAAAGGGCCCCAAAGTGGGCGGCAAAATGTAGCATGCAATTTTTACTGTATTTCAAATGCCGAAACATTTGGTGTTTTTGTCAATTTTAAATAGAGTTGTAAAAATGTTTGCTTTTTATTATCGAATATATGTATATTTTATACATAAAATTTTTCAATAGATAACCTATCACAAATTCTCTGAATTTGTTTTGATTCTCGTTAGTTTACTAGACGAATAACTAGATTCCTTTGTTACTCTTCATATATACATACACATATATGCATAAGGCATCTGTTTTAAAGATATTTACCTAGTGAGTGGATAAGTATGTATATATACACATATTTAAGTGCATTAAGATTGTTTTTTTTTTCTTGTGAATAGTCTGTGTTTGGCAAGAAAGCTGCAGTGTCTCAGAAAGGCTTGCAAAAGTGATTTATATTATTTATTTATATTAAATAAATTCAATTTCTACTAACCAATTTATTTTTAAATTTAAATTAAGAATATTTAAAAAAGCGAAAAAACAATTTTTTTTTTTAATTTTATGTATCGACATAATTATTACAACGTTAATGCGTATTTTTTTAGACCTAATGGCGCTGAGCTGTAATGAGAGGCTTGAGCTGCTGGAGTCACTTTTAAGTGAGCCAGACGGCGACAAGAAATTGAATCAAAGCCTCAATTTGGAAGACAATTTCAAGGGTCATCAGTTTTCCATGGATGCATTATTGGATACATTTATCTTGCTCTACGATGAGTGCAGTAATTCATCCTTGCGTCGCGAGAAAAGTGTATCCGACTTTCTTAAGCTTGGTTAGTATTTCACATTTAAAGACAAAAGCTAACACAATTAACTTAAATCTCATGAAAATTTTCAGCAAAGCCTTTCGTGCACATTGTAAGGAAGCTGCGGCTAACGCGTGAGGATTTCGAAATATTGAAAATAATTGGTCGTGGCGCCTTTGGTGAAGTTTGCGTGGTACGCATGCTTTCATCCGAGAATATTTTCGCCATGAAAATATTGAACAAGTGGGAAATGCTGAAGCGTGCAGAGACGGCTTGTTTTCGTGAAGAAAGAGATGTGTTAGTGCTTGGCGATCGCCAGTGGATTACAAATTTGCATTATGCGTTTCAGGATAATATCAATTTGGTAAGTGGTAACAACTCTTCAATTGATGTTCCCAAACTAAATGTATCTTTCATTGCAGTACCTGGTTATGGACTATTACTGCGGCGGCGACTTGCTGACACTCTTGAGCAAATTCGAAGATAAACTGCCCGAAGACATGGCCAAGTTTTACATCACCGAAATGATATTGGCCGTGAATAGCATTCATCAACTGAAGTATGTGCATCGAGACATCAAGCCAGACAATGTGCTCTTGGATAAAAGAGGACATGTGCGTTTGGCTGACTTTGGTTCGTGCTTACGACTGGACAAAGACGGCACAGTCCAATCGAATGTCGCCGTGGGCACACCCGATTACATATCCCCCGAAATACTGCGTGCCATGGAGGATGGCAAGGGGCGTTATGGCACCGAATGCGATTGGTGGTCACTTGGCGTGTGCATGTATGAAATGCTGTATGGCGAAACGCCATTCTACGCGGAGAGCCTGGTTGAAACCTATGGCAAGATTATGAATCATCAGAATTGCTTTAATCTGCCACCAGCTGAAAGTCAACAAAGCAAATTATCCGATGCCTCGAAAGATTTACTGTGTAAACTTATATGCATACCAGAGCAACGACTGGGTCAGAAGGGTTTGCATGACTTTATGACGCATCCGTGGTTTGAAGGCATCGATTGGAAGAATATACGTAATGGCCTTGCACCTTATATCCCCGAAGTGTCCAGTCCAACGGACACATCGAATTTTGATGTGGATGACAATGATGTCAGGTTAACCGACACCATCCCACCATCGGCGAATCCAGCATTTTCCGGATTTCATTTGCCTTTTATTGGCTTTACATTCTCACAAAATGGCTACTCGACAGACTCGCGGAAATTTGATCAATCCAAAACATCGGGTTTTGGCGATACCCTTGAAAGTTCTATGCTGTGCAGTGAACTATCCAAAGATTCCGATAGCTCGAATGAATTGCTGAACAAACAATTGAAAGCATTAAACGAACAACTGTTGCAATCGAAGCACGACAAAAGCGATCTAACTGCGAAATACAATGAGGTTTTGGAACGTCTAAAAACACAAGATGCTGAACTCAAAGAAGCAATCTCACAGCGCAATGGTGCAATGATGGAGTACTCGGAGGTGACCGAAAAATTGACCGAGCTGCGCAACCAAAAACAGAAATTGTCGCGACAAGTGCGCGATAAAGAGGAGGAGCTCGATGCGGCAATACAGAAGAATGATAGCTTACGAAACGAATTGCGCAAGTCGGATAAAACACGTCGAGAGCTTGAATTACATATTGAAGATGCCGTCAACGAAGCATCAAAGGAGAAGAAAATTCGGGAGCATGCCGAAGAATGTTGCCGCAAGTTGCAGAGCGACTTTCGCAAGTCGGTGCCAAATGTGGACACAACGGCACCAATGGGTTCGGGCATTGCAGGCTATGAAATCGAAAGAATTGAATTGCAATATGCTGAGAAATTGAATCATCAACAGGCACGTCACAATATGGAACTGGAAGCGCTGCGAGATCAGCTCCATGAGATGGAAACAGCGAACGCTATGCTGTCGAAGGAGTTGCAGCAAACGCATGAGAAATTAAAGACTACGTCCATTGATTCAATGGCGGAATCAGCTGAAACGATTTTGGAATTCCAAAAGCGTTACGATTTGGAAAAATCAACATGGGTTGAGGAGAATCAACGATTAAGTGCAGAGGTTAATTTGAAATCAAAGAATCTGCGTGACTTGCAAACGGAGGAAGTGGAAATACTGAAAGAGTTGCAAGTGAAACGCGAAGCCATAAATCATTGGGAGCTGCAAATGGCCGAGATTATTCAATGGGTATCCGACGAACGAGATGCTCGCAGTTATCTACAAGCGCTGGCCACCAAGATGACAGAAGAAATCGAATACCTCAAACACGTCGGCACATTTAATAATAACGCGGTTGATCACAAGAATTGGCGCAATCGTCGATCGCAAAAGCTTGATAAAATGGAACTGCTTAATCTGCAAAGTGCGCTGCAACGCGAAATCCAAGCTAAGGCATTTATAGCTGAAGAATTAAGTCAAACGAGAGCTGAACTGATTTCCACGCAAAAGGAAGCTTGTGATTATAAGAAGCGTTGTGAATCGGTTGTATACGATTTGAAGAAAAAGGAAAATGAGCTAAGGGATTTGCAGAAGGCCGATCTCGATTATTCGGAATCATTTTTGCATAAATCTTCGCATCACAATAACGCCTTCTTTAAGGATATCTCCATTAACACAGATGCCATCGATGCGACTGAATCTTATGTGAATGATGGCAGGGACAATATTTCGACGTCATCGAACCTGTTTCAATCATCTAACGCGGGCATGCTTTTCAATTACGAATCCAAATACGCACTTAAGGCTACCAAGGATAATTTAAGTAGTAAGGCATCTACAAATAATGACGACATCCGATCGGAAAGTAGCTTAAATTACGAGGACACGAAGAAGAAACCTTCAGGCAATACTTCCATACATCAATTTTTGGTACGTACTTTCAGCAGTCCAACCAAGTGCAATCACTGCACTTCGTTGATGGTTGGCCTGACCAGACAGGGCGTCGTTTGTGAAATTTGTGGCTTCGCCTGTCACACTGTCTGCTGCCAAAGAGTGCCGACCATGTGCCCAGTTCCTATGGATCAAACAAAGCGACCGTTGGGCATTGATCCTACGCGAGGAATTGGCACTGCATACGAAGGCTACGTGAAGGTGCCCAAGTCGGGTGTTATCAAACGAGGATGGATTCGTCAATTTGTTGTCGTCTGCGACTTTAAACTATTTCTGTATGACATCTCAACGGATCGTTGCGCGTTACCAAGCGTCAGTGTCTCACAGGTCTTGGATATGCGAGATCCCGAATTCTCTGTTGGCAGCGTCCGCGAAAGTGATGTAATACATGCAGCCAAAAAAGATGTTCCATGCATTTTTAAGGTTAGTACTAACATTTGAATTTAACCAAATTTTATTGTTCTCATTCAAATATTTTTATTTTGGTATATTAGATCAAAACAGCGCTCATTGAAAGTGGAATCTCATTAAATACGCTGATGTTGGCGGATAACGAATCTGAAAAATCCAAATGGGTTATTGCCTTGGGCGAACTACATCGAATATTGAAACGAAATAATTTACCAAATACGGCCATTTATAAAGTCAATGAGATCTTGGATAACACATTATCCATAATACGTAACGCTCTATGCTCGGTCATCACATATCCCAATCAAATTCTGTTGGGAACAGAAGATGGATTATTTTATTTGAATCTGGATCAGTATGGTGAGTACATTCCTTGAGTAAAATCACGCCAAATTCTAACAAATCACTTTCAGAAATTGCTCGAATTGGTGAAACGAAGAAAATCCTTCAATTGTGGTATATTGAAGAGGAGCAGATAATTGTCATTTTGTGTGGTAAACAACGTCATTTGAGACTGCTTCCCATAAGAGCATTGGAGGCCAGTGATGTTGAATGGATTAAAGTCGTAGAGTCTAAAAATTGCATTTCCGCGTGTACCGGCATCATTCGCCGTTACCCCAGCATTGTTTATTCATTTATCATTGCTTTGAAGCGCCCCAATAATCATACACAAATTATTGTTTACGAAATTAATCGAACACGTACAAGGCACCAGAAGACATGCGAGTTCACAATTGGTTATTTAGCTCAACACGTTCAAATACTATCCGATATGCGCCTTGTGGTCGCTCACCAAAGCGGGTTTACAGCTTACTTCCTGCGGGGAGAAGCAACTGCAATGTGTAAGTTTTTTTTACGAAGCTATATTCATAAATAATTAAATCTAAAAAATTAAATTCTTATAGCTTTGGTTCACCCGGAGAATCAGTTGTGCGCGTTTCTTAATTATTCTGGCGTTGATGCAGTCAGAGTAATTGAAATATTAAGTCCAACTGGTGGCACTTTTGGCGAATACCTCTTAGTATTTCAAACCCTCGCTATATATGTGGATCTACAAGGACGCAAATCGCGTGACAGGGAAATCATGTATCCAGCTTTCCCTACATATATAAGTGAGTATTATAATTAATGATTAATGTTCCAATAACCGTAATCACTACTATTTTTATAGCTTATTCTGATGGCCATTTATTGGTTTTCTCGGAGACTCATTTGGATATCTTTAACACACAAACATCTGAATGGGTGCAATCAATTGGTATCAAGCAGTCACTTCCACTGAACAACGTTGGCAACGTTGTCTTGACATCTATTAACGACACACCTTTGATCGTTTACTTGGCTAATATTCATACAAGTAAGTAAAATTCTTTCATGATTTACAGCATTATATCTAAATTCTCTAATATCGTTTCTCAGAGGGTCTTCTACAACATCGCGATAGTGACCGCAAGGGAGTCAGCAATATCAAACGTAGATTCTCTATCAGAGAAATAAATAAAACAGTAAAAAGGCAAGCTTTGTTTCAATTGTACACGTTTTAAATGTAATTTTATTGCAAATTTAAATATTGATGTTGCAGTGATCGGAGATCAAAGATGATATCAGCACCATCAAACTTTAACCATATTTCGCATATGGGTCCTGGAGACGGTATTCAAAATCAACGTTTACTGGATTTGCCAACAACTTTGGAGACAGCGGAGCACACTAATAAGCAACTCATATCTTCATTAAATTCCGTTAACCAATTGAGAAAATCGAATTTTCTGGATCAAAGTGAGTTTAAAATAATGTTAATATATTTCTAAATTATTAACTGATATCGATTTCCTCCAGCTGATGGTAACTCTGAGGATTTTGGCAATGACAATATACCCTCCAGGACTCCCAGCCCAATGGGGGCGTTACTTTTTGACGATCTTAACAATATAGATTAACTTGTAATACTCATATTTATTCAACCCATTTTCGAATAAAAATTTGTCAAATTATAATTGCCTTCTGCATTTTATTTACTTTTAACCATTGTATATTTTTTGGTTTGCATGAAGTAGAGGTAAAAAATTTAATTTTTCCAATGTCCACCCCCTCGATGATGATTTTCAGAAATAACCATTCTGCAGTATACAAGTTTTTTTTACGAGTTTTTATACAGCAGATTTGGAATTATGAATAGCTATTGTTGAAAATAAATGAGTAACGTCTAAGCAAAGCAGTAAAGAAAAAATGAGATTTAAGTTTTGACAAGCTTTTGGCGTAGCGCAAGGATTTACAATAAAAACATGTTTAGGTTCCAAGTAAGTACAAATAATTTACAATATAGAAAAACGTTTTTTTTTAACGGAATTTCCGTTTCGATAAGTAATCGAATGGAGTGATGGAAGATAAGTGAGGCAGTAATATATATACTTTGCGGTATAAAAATACTAAAAACTTGCGGAAGTATATATTGGTATATTTGTTTAAATCAAAAAAATTTATTTGTAAATTAAATTTGATTGCTCAAATGGCAAATACTTGGCAGAGCCGCAAAAAACAAGCGATTAAAATAGTGCATATTTTGGTATATATCCTTGTGTACTGTTTATAAAAAGAAGTTTTTTTTTTATTAAATAGTAAGTTTTTGGTAATTTAAAAGCAAACTTTTAGCAGCAATATGATAAGGTAGTGAGCAACCTAGAAAATAAGAAACAGATAAATAAAAGAAATAGTGCAATTTACGTAATTTGGTGCGCTTGATTATTAGTATATTGTTGTGACGTGACGTGTTTATCATTGAACAATATTGGAAAGTTTTGTACTAAATGTTTGGTTATATGTGGAATTTAATCTGGGATAAGTTTTGATTTCAAAACTGAATTATATAAAGACCGCATAAGTTATTGGGCAATAGCCATAAAACATATATTAACTTTTACAGATCGACTGAAGTCTTTAAAATAATAATAAATTTTATTAGTTATAATGCGGTAAAGCAACATCGATAATTAATTTTTTTTAAACATCGATACATCGAAAACGCAATCGATATTTCTTCATCTCTAGTGCAATGTATTATTGTATGTTTTGCCAACAATAAATACGCGCTAGTTATGTTCCCAAAATGTTAATTGTTTTGGTAGTTATTGCCACTCTGAGCCAATGCACAGCCACGTCAACGATACACATGCCAGTGACGACACAGGACATAATTGCAGGTGACGTGTTCTTTGAAATCGTTTCGCCGCAAGATCTTGAATACACCTATCGACTGCGGCCGGCCAAGGACTTTGGCGTGTCCTTCTCACAGAAGCTTGAAAACGTGCCTATGGTGTTGGCCGACCCACCAGAAGCTTGCCAAAAGATCCGCAATGTACGAGAGATGCACGGAAGCGTTGCGCTTATGGATAGGGGGTAAGTGGTGTGAGTTCGTGCGTGTGAATATTCTAAACTCATTTCGATTTCTTCTTATCTCCATTTGTCAATGATAAATTAGTCAATGCTCGTTTCTTACCAAGACACTTAATGCAGAGGCTGCTGGCGCAATTGGCGCTATCATCACCGAGTACAATTCGAATTCACCGGAATTTGAGCATTACATTGAGATGATACACGATAAAACCAATCGCGATGCACAAATTCCGGCCGGCTTTTTGCTGGGCAAGAATGGCATCATCATACGCAGCACTCTACTGCGGATGAAGCGTGTCCATGCGCTTATTAACATACCTGTGAACCTGACTTTTACCCCGCCATCGAAAATCAATCATCCACCTTGGCTGGGTTGGTAAGATGCGTGTCCAGATGCGTTCTAAAATCAAAGTGCGCACTTAGTCAGTAGCGCTTAATGTGAACTTTCAGCATAGGTGCATATTAAGTAATGTTTTCAAGGTTGTAAACCACTTTTGAAGTGTAAGGAGGGAGTATTTCAAAAACGTTTTCTAAAATTTCTAATTTACCAAATACTTTCTACGAGCGAATTTCTGCATTTAATCTTAAATCAAATACTGTCATTCTTAACATAATTACCTTTTTCATTGTCTCCAATTTGCTATTAGCTATTAACAATGTTTAATTTCAATTCACATGCAAACTTATTTGGATTTGTAATGATATTGTGGCTCATGGATTAGTTTTCTTAATTGTGGAGTGGTTTACAGTCGTGATTATTAAACTTACAAAACCAACTGAAACTGAAACTGAACTGAATAATAAGTAGTTAAATTGTAAAACAAAAGCAATCCCATTTAAGCCGCTAGATAAACCCAACCACACCAACAGAAATAACATTAAAAAAAAAAAAAGAAAACAACCAAAGCATACATTGTAAATAAAATTGCTAAGCAAAAGACAGGTCGTAAATTTGTAAGCTTATTAAACAAAATACAAAAAAAAAAACTATAGATAAATCTTTATTAAAGCTAAGTACAAATGTGTCTACTGCGTCTTAAATCAATATCTATCTACATATTCATATCTGCTCATTGTGTTTGTATGCATTGATTTGGGCGTGTGATCAGAATTTGCCAAGAGCGCTTAAATTGAGACACATGCCCAGGGTGAGCACTACGATGGTGACAACTAGTATGGCAAAGCACAGATAGTTGGACTGGATGGGCATGCGGAAGAGCTTGGCAGACATGTCCAGAGATGAGGCGAAGAGGAGCGTTGAATTGAGATCTTCGGCAGATGTGTTGTGATAAACGAATGGACGGACGCGTATTTGATGTCCATTGGCCTGGGCATTCTGGCACACCCGAGTCACAGACCCGGCCACAAAGAAGGGCAAGAGACCCAAGAATAGCCACAACATGACATTGGCAATATTGAGCAAGACCAACTTAAGGGCACAGTAATGGAAATCAAAGTCCTTGAACAAGTAGACAAGACCAGCAAATGCATAGGCCAGATTCATGACAATCAGGAAGCAGACTGGGATCGACACATGCTGATTGACCCGCTCAAGTAATTTCCGAAACTCGAGAATCTCACGCATCCAGTCCAGCGAGTCTATGGAATGCATTAGAAGCTTGTGTGACAATGTCTCCAAATGGACGCGCAGCAAGTAGCATTCAATGTAGTAGCTACTTAAAATGATTATCTCGACCAGATCCTGCAGCAATATGGTGCACAGCAATCCAATACGCAGGCACAGCTCCCAGTTGCGTAACTTTTCGGCCAGCCAAGCTACCTTGATGATCTGGGCCGGCTGCATGATGACCACACAGCAGGCGTAGGCGAAGAGGAGTAAGAGCAATGTTAGGGCCACACCCAGATAGAACCACAGCATGCGACACAATCGCTTTGGCTTAGCCGAAAGCAGAAACACTCGTTCAATGAGATTCTGCAACTGCTCATGCTCGATCACCTTGCAGACGAGCACCGCAGACACGAAGCTTAACAGATTCAAGACACTGGGTACCACGTAGCCAAACAACAGTTCCCCAATGGTATTGGAAGTTTTTGAGCCACCAGATGAGTCGCAGACATCTGTGGCGTTGCCATAGCCACCGGGGCGTATGTCGCGATAGCTGCTAAATCCGCGATCTCCCCTAGAAATAAGTGTATTTATTGCTGTTTGTTGGTTGATGATCTTCTGATGCCTACTCACCGGTATCCGCACAAATACCGCAGTACATAGCCCATGAGGAGCACACAGAGTATTACTAGCGCTTGGATGTAGCTGCAGCAGGCGCTCACATTGCTCATATCCGTGGAAATGGGATTTAGTCCGACGACAGTCAGTATGACGACATAGGGACGCAGGAACTGTAGGTTAGAAGAAGCCGGAATGTCAGATTTTCCATTAGTGGCACCGAAATATTGGGAGTGGAGTACTTACTTTGCGTTTACAGTAATTGAGGAGAGCTGATGTCGGCTCGTGCTCGCCCGGCTGCTGCAGTTCGTCATGGTTGCCGCCATTCAAGCGATTGATGAAACAAAAAGAACTATCCGCATTATTACGATACATGACAGAAGGCGGAGACAAAGAGGTTTACATGCAGCGACGACAACAAACACAAGTGCACATACACACAGAACAGCGTACACACATAACGTGACGTTGCTGTTACAGTCGTTGTTGTTGTTGTTCTTGACGACGACGACGACAATGACAGTGACTTCTGGATAACTGGAGCGAGTGAACAAAACGATCGACTCAGCTGCACAGCAACAACTGCGAGTGCGGCTGCAAAGAGAACAAAAATAATGCGCACTTACGGCGAGCTCGTGCAGCCAGGATGAGGCGGCGGATGTAGCGCGGCTGCTCAACAGAAGCGATAGCGAGTCACTGAGCTGCGTTTCTGTCGTCGTCGCTGTCGCTGTAGCTGTTACTGTTGTTGTGTGCGCCTCCTCAGCTGACGCTGTGGTCGCCTCTGTCGTCGCGTTCATCAATTGTAACTATAACGGTAAATTGAATAAATTGAAACTCAAGCCGCACACCGTCGCCGAACGCCAAATGCGAACACGAAAGTGAACGCGAACGCCAACCGAAGCTTTCCTGTCACATTGCTGTATAAGCTCTCTTCGAGCTTTGCTCATTCGCCGCTCTTGCTCACCGTGCTGCTGCTGTTGTCGCCTCTGCTTGCTCTCCCGAAGGCCCCTTATCAACGAAATTTATCTCGGTGACAGAACCGACGCCTGCTCGACGCTGCTGTGCACCTGTTACAGTTTAGATAGGAATCAGCTTGTTATCATGTTCGCTATCTATCCAAATTACAAATTCTTTGAACAATGTGCACATATGTATGTGTATGTACATAAATACTCCCCAACATATTATATAAGGAATGCATGTATGCAAACAAATATGAGCTTGTGATATGTGTTCTATGTGTGCAATATTTATGGTTTTCTTTGTTGTATTTCGAAGTTTTTTCTATTTCTGTTAGATATTGTGAGAATTTTGTACAGTGAAAATTCACTTAGCCGACTCTTTTTTAAATTATTTCATGAGTGTCCAACAAAGAGAGTTGTCACTGTACTATATGCCTACAGATTTACGAATATTGCAATGTAACTGCATTTTCATTTGCTTGTAAGCTCGTCTCCGATAACCTAGACGATCAGCTGACACTTTTATCAGTCGAGTGCGGTACACGGCATTGAATCGGCTTTTGGACATTATACATAAATTGAGTTGAGTTTATTTTTATATAGCATAGTTCTTTGCCAAGTTGACTGAATATTTTTTTCAAGTCAGATTGTAGCATTGCACCGCATCAGAGCATTGTAGCGCATTGTTATTTCTACGCAGCCGAGTCGAGAACCTAATCGCAGTCTCTTCGTTGCTGTTATCTTAAATGAAATGCGAGCAACAATAACAAGCTAGTCAACAAAAAAATCACACAAAAAATAAACATAAGTATAAATAAGGAACACTCAAATTTGTTTTTCTCCTCTCCCATTTTCTGAGATTCACTTTGACTTCAGACAGTTCACTGGCGAACGTTCTGCACTTGTTGTTTTTGGTGTAAAAATTTATGTACATATGTCGATCGAACAAAAACGTTGAGAGTAATTAAATTAAGTTCAAGACGAGCTAACTCTCAAAGTTGTTCAAATTTTTGCGATGTGGCTTAACTTGAATTGTTGCCGAATGTCGATTTGCATGATGGGCCAGCCGCAGTTGACGTTGACATTTCTAAACCCCCCGCAGCAACCACTAGTTGGGCAAGGGAGTGGGAAAGGGAGAGGGAGGTGGACATGAGCTTGCTGACATTGCCTGCAACTGTATGGTCACTCATGTAAATTAGCTGCGTTGTCAAATAATGCTGATTTGTTGTTGGTTCGTTGGCAGACTAATAAAAGCAAAGTTTCCCATACCGCATACCTCGTACTCCGTACCCTGTACCTCGAACCCTATTCTATTCCAGCTCATGCCCCAGCAACTTGACATGCCAATCCGACCAGGGGACATCACTGGACGCATATCTGGAACCAGACCATAGCAGACCAGAGAGCAGAGTAGAGTGCCGGAGCATGGTCAATGGCAGCAGCTTTTTGTTTAAAAATCAAATCAAATATTACGAGAAAATTTCAATGTGGTTAAATGCATAGGAAATTTTATGCCCCAGCCGCAACCGCAAAAACGCAAATGTTGACTCGACACCCGTTGGGGACGGAGTATCGATATATGTAGACCGGGTTGTTCTTGCCTTAAGCTCATTTTCCAGTTTTAAAATTTTAAATAAAATTCTATAAAGCTTTTAGAGTACGAAACAGTTAAGCTCACATTTGTTTCGCCTGTCTGTCTAGAGATAGAGCTACAACATTTTTTCGGCAACATAAAATAATAAATACGGTCTGAATGAATTATAAATTTTTGTTTGTTATCAGATAAAATTTGTCAAAATTATTTAAGAAATAAATGCTACTGCAGATGTTTATGGTTGACAATATGGTATATTTTTAACATAACAGTATACAAATTAAATGTATTTTACTAATTCGTTGGTATATTAATTCGGTATATTTTAAAGAATAATACCACAATGTTTTGCTTTTATTGAAGATGGGTAACGGATATCCCACAGTCTAACACACTCGACTGTAGCTAAGTACTTAGTTAATGGGTATTAAAAACATCTGAAATATAATTCACTTTATGAAGTATTTTCATATGTAGAAAGACTTGGATTTTAAGATATTCTTCTAGAAAAAGGTTCAAATTAAACATTTTTATAAGATTCCGTTTGTGAGTTCTAAATTTCCATCCGATTGTTGAAAGCGAAAGTAGGAACAGCCAACGTAGTAATCAATTTAGTGGCAGATTGGCAAGAGTTAACATAAGTATGTTGTGTGTATGGGTTAAATGCTGACACATATTAAGCTGAAGCTTAAAGCCTTTAAAGTTGTGCCCTGTGCACATTGTCTGCAGATTGCCACTTGCTGCACGCCTCAAAAAGATCAGATTGTGCGACGTGTCAAGTGTCCGAAATTCAATTAGACTTCATTAGCATTAGCAGCTGGTAGCACGTTGTTGTTGTTGTTGTTGTTATTGCATCACTAGTGTTGTTGTTGATGAAGTTTTAGTTGTTGCTATTGTCTGGGCAGGCTGTGGCTGTGGCTGTGGCGTGCACAGATTTAACCGTTTGCAGATTAGCATAAATGAGATCATTAAAATGCGCTTACGTTTGTGTGGGTGGCAACCTCCTCTCCGTCTCTCAGGGTGGCTGAGTAGTTGGGCGGTTTGCCTGAGTGGGTGGGCTCAGTGTCTGTGAGTACAAGGTGCGACTTCCTTTCGCACGTAGCAGACACAGCCTGCAAATTACCTGTCTGATGGTGTCACGGCTGCCCCAGCCAAGCGCTGTTAGCTTCGGTTGCTGTTGGTTCGTGTCTTGGCTATGTTCCTGCGTAAATGAAATTTGCATAATTATTGCAGTCATCTCTGGCATTAATGTTTAATATGGCAACTAGTTTTCGACTAGGACTCTGCTTATGGCTGCCCACCTGCGAATTTTTACATTCTCTTTTTTTTTTTTAAGTTAAATTGCTCATTGCATTTTGTAACGACTCAACAAGCAAAATGTCTCTGTCCCACAAGCATGGGTAAAGTAATGGATGCTTTGTAATCTGAGGTGTAATTTTCTTAAAAGACTTTCACAATTAAGAAATCTATTTACCATGTAATTTTGTTTTTAGGATAAATGCATATTATATATATAACTTGTGAAATCTATTTTACAAATAAAATTCATTCTTTTTGTGCATTGCTTGTGGACAAGGCAGCAAAGTTTTCTGTAGACCAGAATTGCATTGATTTCCTAAAAAAATCCAATCCTTGCTTCAATAATCGAAGTTAGCAAATACCCAATAAGTTAGATATACCATCAAAGTTAAAAATTTCAAAGTCAGGTTCTCCCAAATTAATTTGTATACTTGCACAATTATGTGTACCTTTTATAGCACATGTGTGTGTGTGAATCTTTTCAATCTTGGCAACCTGAGGAGTAGACTAGAGATAAGGCAAAAATGTTATATGATCACAAAAGCTGTTTAAGCCGATCAAAATGAATACTTTTTTACTCAATGAAACAACATAAATAAACAACATGATAAATTTGAATTCTATTGTTGATGGTGCTTAGCTCGAAGTTTTGTGTTACTAATAAACCTAATTATCAGCACTTTGCATATCAACACTTTTGAAAAAGTTTTGAAAACGCTTCGTTACGATCAGTAGATCAGATCGATCAGTTGAGATACATTGTAAGATACCCGAGAGCAATAATATTGTTTAAGTATACCTCATTAAAAAGTTATATATTATTTTTCAATGTACAGCTACGTAGATTTAATATATCCTATAAACAAATCAAGACCCGACTGCAGCAGATGTTTATTACGATAGAAAATTATAATTTTAAAGTTTGAAATTTGATCCTAATCAAATCAGGAATCATAAAGACTGCATTCATTATTGTGTATACAAAAATTCGGGGTCTGTTCGTTCTTTTCAATTTGCAAAGTCGGGAGTTGGCGTGGCAAAAATCTAAATCCCAATAAAAAAATTATAAAATTAATTCATTTTTGTATTTATAGGTATGAATAAACAAATTCGTATTTACTATGTATAAGAATCGAGTGACGTTAATTGGGCCATGTTAACCTCATGTTAACCTGTTGCTGTTTAAAATTTGAATTTTTTTCTCATTGGAGCATTGCATTGCATGATTTTTTGTTGTTGTCTCTTTGTCTATGAGGCAAGTGGCAAGTGGCAAGTGGCATATGGCAAAGGCCCGTATATGCAATACACTTACATATGTATTTGTAAGTGTTGCATTACAAGAGTTGGTCGACTAAGTGAGGGTATGAGGTTGAGTGGTAGGCATCCCCTTGCCAAATGAGCTAATTTTGATGATATCCAAAGGGCGAACAGCAGACAGTCGGCGTTGGGTGCATTTTGACAGGAGTTCCGGGAGGGACGGAGGGTGGGGGTGTTGTGTGGGGGTTCACTCTACGCTGCACTAAAAGCCTGTCGCAGGCTGCAAATTGAATCAGTCGGTTTGGGTGTGTGTGTGTGTGTTCTGTATGTGTGTGTGTGTGGATGTGAATGTGCCCAGAGGGCGACGTGCGCGCTCTCATGAAATGTGACCGCAATTGCGGTTCGTTAGCTGCATTTCAGCTAGTCCAATGGCAATGGACTCGCACTCGTGGCCAGTGTCGAAACGGTGGGCAACCCGCTGATGCGCACACATACACTTAAACACACACACACACACACATACGTACATACGCCCGTCAGGTGGACCAGGTCTTCAACCAGAAGCAGGTGCAGAACGTGCAACTGGCCGCCAAAACAAACTGAGATGGGTTCTGGACTGAGCTGGACAATGCAAAAGCATTGTGCTTAAGTGGTCAGCTGACCAAAAGCACTTTGACCATGCGGTGCTGTTGGGTTGTGTTGCGCTCAGTTAGACGTTTAAATCGTCGCCAGCTTTATTATTTATGATAAAATGCGAGTATCAAAATGGCAATGCCAAGGATTTCCATGGCACTTAGCGGCAATTAGAAGCTCGTACGAGACAGACAAGAAGTTGGATAGGGCGGGGGCGGGGGTTCACACACCTGTAGCTGGCAGCAATCACAGTCAAGAGGTCGTCGGAAGTTGGGGGGAAACATGGTGTCAGCGTCTGGGATTTGCGAGCCAGCGAGCGGCATCAAATATGGCATTGGAGCCAACTTAAAGGTAATTACGACAAAGACGCACATCCTCGGCATATCCGGACGGGCACGCACAAAAGCCCCAAAACTTGTAGCTGCTCCTGTGCTCTCCTTTGTTCGACCTCCCGGTCTTCCGGTTTCCCCTCTCTTGCCTCGTTCACTTGTTTGACTTTTCAACGCTCGAGAAAACGTGACAAGCATTGCGAATCAGCGACCAGCTGAAAGGAAAGAATTTAAAAGGATATGTCGCCAAAAATGTGTTATCCTGGCCTTAACGGTCTGACCTACTCATGAGAGCCAAATGAGTTGTTAGACCAAAACTACACCACTGTTCTCTAGAGAAGTTTTCTACTTCTTCTCTTCCCTGCTACTCTAACAGCCTCCACTCTCTCTCTCTCTCTCTATCTCTCTTTCCTCTGTGTGTGTGTGTCTTAGCCTGGCTTTTGTTGGCTAACTAAATATTGTTAGGTAAAGTAAACGACTTTGTAGACATTGGCAAGCGAGGAGGCCACAATCTGCGGCACAGTGCCGTAGTTGTCTGAAGGGGAAATTGGTTAGGGGGAACTCTTCGTTTAATTTGACATTAATTCAATCATAAAGAGATACACTAAACTGCTGTATAAACACGAAAAGATATAAATGCATAAAACATAATTAGTAATTTATTAGTTTTAAAGACTGAATAAGATATTTGTACACTTTGTTGATTATTTGCAAAAAAAGAAACCAGCACTGCATCATATCATGTGAATTTACTTATTCAATTTTGACTATCCTTAAAGTATAGAACGGCTAACAGAATTCGGAAATATTCCTTTCCCTAAAAATCCCATTATTCCTTCTTCGAAAATATACCTTCTCCTAAATATTCCATCATCCCTTCCTAACCTTTATATTCCACATTTCATTAGAGAACACAAAATTTAACCTAAACTTTCCTTTAATAAAAGGATTGCATTTGATAATTTAAAGTACAAATTTATGTTTAGTTAATGCTGTCCGCGTTGTACATTCAAATTACTATTATTTTATTCCAAACTTCTTTCATAGTGACATCATAAAACTTTAGTTTCCGCACATGTCATTAAATGTGCATAATTTATTAAAGATACTGCATAAAACATAGACTTGAGCTACCTGCTTCTATGAATTGTATGCTCATTGTTACGCCCCTGGCTGCTGTTTCGACCTATCCTTTATGTGTAGCCTATTAACGTGCTTGATATATAGTACAACGCGCGGCTCCATTGAAGTCGTCATCCTGTCGGGGGTGCTGCTGCTTAGCTGCCGTTTATTAGAAAATTTCCTTTTTCGCGTTATATTTTCATACTATTTTCCTTCTCTGTTAACATCGTACAACGGACGCCATCGTCTTTGCTGCAGTCCGGACAAACTGCAGCTCTGTGGCAGACCCGCAAGTCGACTCGGTCTCCTTAAACACACACACACACACACACACACACATACACACAGATACTCATAGGTAAAAGTACATAATCAGGAAATGTCTAACTAAGGTTTCAAGCTGCATAGGCAGGATATTTATATATATATATTTATATATATGTGGGTGCCGGAGTTCTGGTCTCTTGGCTGCCTCTGCCTCACGTTGTTGACGCAACTTGCTCATTAATTTTTTACGCTTAATGTGTTTTTTTCTAATGATTTTTAAATTGCTTCTCGGATTTCAAATTTTCGGATATTCAACATTGTACAATAGTCTTCTTGTTATTTCTTATTCCACATCCTCGATTACACTCTCCTTCGTCCCTTGATTTATGCTCTTTCGCGTTCCTCAATGGGAGAAAATCAAATTTGAGTTGGCCGGACGTCAAAGTTAAAAAGCGGCTCATTAGCGACTCATGTGCGGAGGCTTGCATGTGTCTTCTACATGGATACTTCACGTAAAATGTGTGTGTGTGCTTGCATGCATCGTTGTATTATATTGAAACCATATTATTTTACAATTTACACAGTAAACAGTCGAGCGAAGGAATTGAGAATGTAATAATTAAATTGCAGTATCGACAACTGCAATTACATACAGTTCAAGGAATACAGTCAGCGGCATATTTTCAGAGCTTTCGAATTATAAATACCTTAACACAGTTAAGTTAATAAATTTGTTGTGCTTAGATAATATACTCTTGGGGTGTTAAATAAAACCTTAGGCTGCTACAATGAAGATTAAACTGTAATAGACCCTTTACTTTTTAGCCACTTGATTTTTATACCCGGTACCCACAGGGTAGAAGGGTATTTTAACTTTGTGCCTCCATTTCCGACCCCATAAGCGATATGTGTTCTTGAGCAGCAGCCGAAACGATATAGCCATGCAAACTTAGTTTCGATCAGATAAAATGTATATGTTGTCAAAGAAATACTTTTTAAGGCAAAAAACTTGTACTGCAATCTGGTCTTAGTATGGCATATTTTAAATGCATTACTATATCAATATACCAATTGTAGTCCTTGGTTTATTTTAGTAGTTAGCGGCCTATTTTTTATATATTTGTAGAGTATGGTTTTATTCAATATGCATAGCGGGTATTTCACAGTCGACTACAATCGAATGTAGCCTTCTTACTTGTTTAGATTACTTTGTGCTTCTGCTTTGAAAGATATTGTACTTATTACACCAATAAAGCGACTGTTACATTGTTGCAGATTATAAGTCAACTTTTACTCTTTAATGTCTTCCACATTTTAAAATATTTGAAATATGGAGAACAAATATGAAATTTTGGCGGTATGCCAAGTTAAAATTCTAAAACAAACTTGTGTGGGATAGCGATCTACATGATAAATCGACTTATAAGAGTGTCAAAGACACTCTAAGGCAAATTTTGATTTCAGCAAACCGAAGTAATTATTTTGAGAGAAGTGATGGGTCTAAAATATCAGGAATTGCCTCGGCTCTATCATTGTTTTCGTTATCAGCGTCTATGACTGGCATTTCACCAGTTTCAATTACTGGGACTGCATTCAATCGATGTATTAGCCTTAGAGTCTCTTCTCGACAGCCCCAGTACTTGTAACCATTTTTATTAATGTTGTGAAGTTCTAACATCAACTTTGAACATCAACTTTTCGATACTTTGTTTAACATCGTCTTTGATATATCTTAACAGCACTTAATACTACTTAAGTTATACTAAGTTAATGTTACAATATCTGTATACGTAGTATGACTGATACAATGCATTTAGCACTGCCAGCCTGTTACAGTATTGGTTTAGTAAGACTTTCGCTTTCATTTCAATATTTCAAAGAAATAAAAACAAATTAATGTAATTGAAATGACTTCTACCTTTTGCATAGTAGAACATTGATATTTAATTGGAAAATAAATAAATTGTGTTCGTTGTGTAATAGAAAACATTTTCTGTTGCGTACACAAATTTCAGCATTAAAACAATACATGATAATTACGCAAGGGTTATAAAATAATTAGTTTATGCGCTGAAAAGTAGGCAATACAATCTATTCTATAGACATTCTGTAGCCATTTAACGCATTTTTATTTTCGTTCCTATCTGTTAATACATATATCCCCTCTTTCGCTTTGAATCTGAATAACTCCCTTAAACTGTTGCCGTGCAGCCAGCAATTGTTTGCAATACATTCCCTTACCAACGCACACACACACACACACAGACACAGACACGCATTCAATCGTGTGGTAGCACACATCACGCATACGCCGCGTTGTGCACTTTGCCATTTTGCCACTTCTTTGGGGCTACGTTTTGTCTGACTGACAAATTTAATTACTGCTCTGCATGTGTGTGTGTATATGTGTGTGTGTGTGTGTGTGAAGGCAGTATGCGTCTGTTTGTTCCGAGGCTTCGGCAGTAGGCTGTGTTGTTTGCATCGTTACTGATATGGCACTTGGGTGCACAGTGCACAGTGCAGAGTGTTCAGTTGGGAGAGCTCTGGCAGATTGAGGAGCAGGCTGAGATTGGTGCTGGCATCACTGAAGTCACTTCATTTGATGCGTCAATCAGCACAATCAAAAATTGCAGCCCTGAAAATCAATTAAAATGCCGTTGAAGTGCTGCCTAGGCCAATGCATTGGGGGCGACAACTGAGATTCGAGGACTGAGAATCGAGGACTCAACGGATTGTCTGCTTGCTGGCTGCGCTGATTGACCCGCTCGCTGCCTGCAGAATGCTGTCAACAGCTCTGAACGTTTTGCAATTGACGCTGCCGGGATTAACATTTATATTTCAACAGGCTCAGATTCTCTCACCCTCTCGCTGTATTTACTTTTTTTTTGATTTTTTCTCTTTACTTTTGTGGAGCTCTGCGTTGACTTTGTTGTTTTTTCTCTGCTGGCTGTGCTGTAATTCATTTGAAATGCAAATTCCTTTGTAGCGGATATAACAACACACTTGCAAAACAAATCAAAGGCGTCATTCGACATGATGCTGCATTTTCGATGACCAACGCAAGAAGTTCCTGTTGGATTGTTGGAGCTAGGTGACGTCAGCGTATTGTATAGTTAATTGCTGGCCCGCTGAGTTGCCGAAATGTTCGGGGGAAAAAATTGTAACGCGAGTAACAAGAAACGGATGGAGGCGCCACTTAATAAATGAAATGTCATTGAGGCGTGCGGCAATCAACAAAACAAAAATCCAAACGGATTTAACACCAGCCGGCAAATGACGTATGAGCATTACTATGAGTGGGAGGTGGCAAAATTGTGGGTGGTGGGTGCTAGGTGGTAGGTGGTGACTGGGTGGCCAAAGAAATTGTAAATGAACACAGTTTCTGACTAACTGACTGACAGACAGCAAGACAGCTGGACAGACGGGCTGGTTGACTGGACCAGCTCCGCCTGGCTAACTGACAGCGTCCAAGCGAGCGCTGAGCGTCGCTTTATCTGCTCTTAAGGTTCACACACACACACCCAAACGCACACCACTTGTCATGGACACCCGCGGTAGAGAACAGTTCTCATTGACCGACTATCGTCTGCTCTACAATGGTTGAAGTGATATTTCCAGATCTTTCAGTTGAAATTCAAAGGGTGCTATATGAATTTTATTGAATGACGTTACACTCATGATAATATAATAAGTATAATAAATACGTACTGTATTAGCCATATGAACAACATATTACCCAAAACTTCACTTTGTAGTTCTCATCAACGTTTATCTCCAATCTAGACTTTGAGCAGAAAAAATGCCCAATAACTTTTTAATTATTATATTACTTTTAAACAAACAACAAAAAAACAACAATTTATAAAACTTACGAATCTAAATTTTCTATTGAAATAAGCTGATCTATCGAAATATTATTTATGAACTTAAAAAGAATCTTTAAATTATTTTAATATAAAATATTCTTATATTATTTTATCTCTCATAATCAAGACTATGACCAAAAAAAAAACCAAAAAGATTAATAAAATGAACTAGCAAAATATATAGAGGAAATTAAAAGGAATCTTTAAATTTGTATTTGGCTATAAAATATTATTTAAATATTAATCTCAATGCTTTATATATTGTGAGACAATTAGTGTACCGAACGTGTCTTATAAACTTACGGTATGCGATAGACACTCGAAAAAAGGACACGAGGAACTGCAAATGCAGCTGCAACTGTTTCTTCCCTAGTTGTTTTTACTCGTACAGCTGCAGCTACAATTTCTCTGACTCGTATGCGTACGCTTGATGGAATGGAAGGGAATGGAAGGGGGTATGCTGCGTCAGCTGCAACTGATGACATTGTCAGACAGCAAGGCGCAGCAGGCAGGTTATAAAAGGACTAACAGGGCTGACAGTCACTCAGCGTCAGTCAGGCTCTCTGCTGCCCTCTTCAAACCGTTCACAGACCGGTTGGCTGCCTAGCTGGCTGGTTGGCTGGTTGGCTGCCTTCGTCGTCGGGACGTTGTGCAAATTAAAAGTTTGGCCCACACTTGACACGTGCTTAGCAGTTAGCACTGCCCAGGCAGATCACACACACGCACACGGACATACACACACACACATACACGATCTACGAGTATTTTTTGGCCATGCATGTTTGCGGCTTGTGCAAGCGTTTTGTGTTTTTGCACTTTGTCAGGGGATTTCTGAAGCGATGCCTGGGAAATTTATGAGACCACGCCAAACGTCAACTTGCGTGCAGCTGCATAAACTTGTTGCATACTTTTGGGCGGCGCGTACAGAACTAGATGCATCCGCTGACTAAGCGATTGCTAAAATTTATGTGTACGCCGTGAGGAGGCGCCATCAGAATGCCTCAAGGTACTAAATACTCCGAGTGTCTCGGTAATTGTTCGCTTAAAAAGATCTGTCACCTTAAGTATTTTATCTTTTAAATACAAATTATGAAATATTAGTTAGTTTCTATATCTGCTATTTATAGACAAAAACTGTATGTAAAAGGCAGTAGGATCCTCTTCAACCCCATAAAGTATATACATATATTCTTAATCAGCGTCAACAGTACATACGATATAGCCATGTCCGTCTATCTATCTCAGACACTACATATAAGATATTTTGTATGGAATCAGTTTAAGTTAGTTTTACGTTGTTGATTGCTGATAATTTGCTTGCAATGAGTTAAATATCTTAGAAGTTATTTGATAAATAAAATTGTCTTTATTGCTTTGATTGACAAATTGGTATATTTTGAATGTAGAACTATTCTAAATATAGGCTTTGGTATATATGTGTTTAAAATGAATACAGCACTTGTGTTTTTTGATTAAAAGTGAGTAATGGGTATCTCACAGTCGAGCACACTCGGTTGTTGCTTTCTTAGTTGTTACGTCCTTGTGCTATGAGTATAAGGTTTGGTCAGAATAATTTTTTCCTAAATGTGTTGTTGTGGTACTTTATTGCTGTTGTGGTTCAATTAATTAACAAATAAATAATATACCAAATATGCATTTCGGTATATTTTAGTATTTCATGTTGTATCAATTAGGTTTATTTAAACGATAATTTCGACCCGTTTGGTTTTTAATGCAAACGGATAACCGGTATCTTACAGTCGTGCACACTCGATTTTCTTTTATGGATTTCATATTTTTTACGATTTATACATTTGTATGTGCTCTTGTCTTTATAAATTTGTTTGTCCTGACTGAATTAGTGACAGACTAAGTCACTCGCTAATATTAAACAAGTGTCTAATTTTCATCAAAAACTATTGTTGTTAAGCTTCTCATGACAATCGTGTTTTGAGAAGCGTATCTACAAATATTGTGAATGTTCAAAATATATATATTTCAAAATATATATTCTTACAAATGCACAAACAGTTTTTGAATTTATAAAGGAAAAAATATGTTTTGAAGCTAAGTTTTCGTTAGACTATTCACGTATTTTGTTCTTTGCATTGTTGATGTTTGTTTTCGTTTTTTAAAATGCATAAAAATGCACTGAGTTAATTTTCGCATATGCACTTGCCGTGAATATGCAACACTTGCACAAAATATTTAGCAACTGTAAATATTTTTGGTACGTGTTGCTTGAACTACATCAAAAGCAGAATCAAATAATATTTATGGTTGCAGCAAATTTGCAAGCGCGGCAGAACACATTTTTTGTTAGCCAAAGTTTTGCACATGGAATAGCATAATTTGGAGGTATAATTTAAAAACCATCTCGCGGTATTTTAAGATGGGAAAGTAGCGTACAGTGGGGAAAAAAGTGTTGGTATTTAGATGGCGGGGCTTAGACAACGTAAGGGTAGGATAGAGAGCTCGTTTAACCCGCTTGCAGCCATACACACTATGTAGACTCGCACATTTGTATCGCGATGCCTTTTTTCCAGCACATGTTGAGCGTGAACGCTTATACCCAGCATATTACATCTTTTGTAAAAGGTGTATTCATCTTGTATTATTATGATACTTGAAGAAACGAATAATCGAAAATCGTTCGCATTGTTTGTTTTTGTTAAACTATATATAAAATATTAAATAACATGGGAATATTAAGATTCTTTTCAAAATCGTATTTGTATTATGCATTAAAGAAAACATTTCTAAGTAGCTTATTACAATTTGCAATCGAAATCAATAAAGTTTTTGAAATCTAAAGAATTTTTCCTACAACTCTTTTTTATTCTTCTTTAAACAAAAATTGGCAAACTTGATATTTTCATTATTTGCATTTAAACAAAAAATGGCAAACTTGTTATTTTCATTTTTTGTTCAAGAAGGGATATCTTGAAAATTTGAAGAATCTTTTCAAAATTATATTTGTATTATGCATTAAGGAAAATATATCCAAGTAGATTATTTAAATTTCAAATTTAAATCTATAGCTTTTTAAAATTTAATGAATTTATCTTATTACGTTTTTATTCTACTCTTAAAAAATGTAATATAGAAATATTTAACTTAATATTTTAATTTGTTATTCAAGAAATATTTACTTGGCTTGGTCACACTTTGTTTTTATTTCTTTTGAATTCGTGTTTATATGAAATCACATCTTATCATAATACGAAAAATGGGTATCTAACAGTTGAGCATTTGTTTACTTTCAAATTTCGAATCTTTTTTGTTGCTTGTGCTGGGGTTTTTAGTTGTCAACAAAAATATCACTTGTTTGCAGGAAAATCTCAGCCGCTGGGTGGCTGCCCATCGACTGTTGTTTCTGCTCTAACTGTATGAGGTAGATGAGTGCGCCCATCCATCTGTTTGGTGTCATTCACAATTCACGCAGTGCCACGATGATAAAGAGAAAGAGACAAAGCAACAGTCGTGCTTGCAACAAAAATAGCAACGCGAGCGGAATTGAGCAATTTTTTTTATGAATAGCAATAGACGGAATGGAACTGATGATGGAGTCAGAGTCAGAGTCAGCGTCAGCGTTAGAACCAGACTCAAATGGGGGATGCAAAAGGGGTCTATGTATGGGGATCACAGTTGTAGGCAGTTAGTGTGGCCAGGCCCGTTAGTTCATCTGTCAAGTCCTGAACCGGGGGGTGCTTGACAGTTTGACGCCCCGTAATTCATGGAATGATGAACGCCAACGCTAAAACCTTTTTTTTGTTTTAAACAATATTGTTGGTGTTGTTGTTATATTTGTTTTTGCGCTGACATTTTACATCTGGTAAAGAGGGGACTCGAGCTTATGTTCACATTAAACATGGCAGCTTTTTTTCATCGCATATTTTTTATGCGACAACAAATTAAATTAAATATACACAAAATGTTGCTAATTTCATTCCGCTGGCACATCAAATTCAATTTTTCCAAATGAGGATGGCGCAGCAGAGCAAAAATGGTAGCCAGAAATACGAGTATTGGCAAAAAGGGTTTCGGTTGTTCATAATTTATTACCTGCAGTTGGCCAACTTAATTATGCGCTTAATACAATTATCCCAAGCGAAAAATCGATGCACAAATTGCGCAAAATGCCAATCGCAGTCGGAAACAAGAAGGACGCTGCACAATTCAAGCCAAAGTCCTATGGACACCCCGTCTATAAAATGCAGCTTCTTGTGCTTTCATTTCATTGAGTCGAACGTAAGAAATATGTGATTTAAGAACTTTCCAGTTAAACCAATTCAGTACGTATTTCACTTGACTTAATTTTGAAATTAAAAGCTCATAATTTCAATTTATCGATCATATAATTTCTTTCATGCATTTCCATTCACACTTCCATGTTGACAAATTTGAACACTATTCAAGCATACCCCAAAGAAAGAGTATGCAAAGAAGTGCAGTCAGAGGTCGTGTCGTCGGCGCTTTGCAAAATTTGCTGGCCATTCATAAAAGCTGATAATTGAGTCGACGGTGGCGCCGACTGCGGCGTCCAGCGATGACCGCAGCTCGCAATTTTTATTCAGCTGCGTGCTGTTCGTGTCGACAACCATCCCGACTGTCGACTGCCGACTCCTGACTCCATCCCGAATCCTTTTCGATACTCCGATAGCGATCCCTTTGCCCGATACTGGCGTATAACGAGTGCAGCTGCGAGTTGAACTAATTTAATTAATTGAATTCATTTGGTGACGCTGGCAGCAACCAAAATTCACCAACTCTTGTATGACTGTGTGAGTGTGAGTCTGTGTCTGCATGTATAACACCAAATTAACGGTACAATTGCCGCCTACCACACTAACCCATCAACCTCCTTCTGTTGCCACACTCCACTCTCCACACTCCACCATCATTGTTTCGCCATTCGTTGCCACTCCAGTTGTATTGCGCGTGAAAGAGTGCATTTTTGGTTTCGGCTTTTGAGGTTGCAACGCTTTTTTCTACCAATAACAGAGACAGCATCAGGTAGCCTCTGGTAATACCTGCAACAACTGCAGACGCATCGACTGTCCAACTCAACTGTGGCCGCATTGAGCTTATCAACTGGACTAGACACTCAATTCTATCCCGTTTTAGTGGTCAGTTTGCCTGTCAATCTGAAAGTCATTCAGCCTATTCCTATTCTTCACTTAGTGAAAATAGTTGGCTAATTTGTAAGTTCGAAAATTAGAAATGATTGTACAAAAATTACCATTTAAACTATGTCCAAACACCTTTTAATACAATTTTCCAATAAATTAAAGCAAATGTAGTGCATCCTCAGTATGCTTATGTCAAACTTTAATAAATACTGTTTAAATTGGATCGATATGTGTAAATGGTCTTAGAAGCTTGAATGAACTTGGAGTTGTATGACCAAAATTTAGTTCAAATATATTTTTGATTAATATTTAAACATGAATGAGGGATACAATAAAAATACTATAATATAAAATACTATAATATATATAATATTTTAAGTAATAGCAAAACGGTGAGGTATTATTGATAAAATATTTAAAGTAATACACCCAAATTACTAAAATATACTGAAGTCTATATTTTATATACAATATACTACAACATTTCAAATATACCATCGAGTACAAGATATACAAGATTGTCAACCAAAGCAATGAACCCTCGGAAATGCTTTTTCTTTTGCCTGTTTCATACATTTCCTGTTGGCACAAAGTTATAATGTAATAATAGTTGCATTTAAAAGTTTTTAATTTAAATTGTAAATAAACAAGATTCTTTCCATCGCACTATATTCGGTAAATTTTGGGATTCCGGATTCAACATTACGATAACTATTCACTCCGTTCGAAACTTTTCCATTTTCATTTTGCCTTCAGCTTTAAATTGAACCGCTTTTTTCGGAGATTGCACTGAAGCGTTGAACTTTTCATGGGACCGCAACCAAATTGCACAAATAAAGGGCACTTATCTTTGTTCGTACTCGCTGCAAATACCCTTTAGACTATGATGGAAATACTTTATTCCAGATCTGCTACACATGTTAAGCCTCGTTCTACAAATAAAGCTAATGCTTGTGTCAAACACAGTCGATGTCGAAATTAAACGATATCGAATGCAAAATCTATAAAGAGTATCGAATAGTTAGAAGTAATTGGAACTGTTTGGTGCAATTGCTTTGTAATTGTTGCATTTTGCAGCATCTGCAACTGGGCACACAGTTTTAATTATCATATTCCCCCAACGTCAACTTGATTAAAATTCAATACGCAAATTGATGGCATTGTTCTAAACATTGATGAGGCGAGTCGACGCGATGCAAAGCGCCGCGACGCGAAGGCAACAGGACGGCAGGATATGAGAATGGGCAGAGCAATAGCTACAGGCAATCAGCGCACCGCGGGCAATGATGATGGTATCCTGCCGGTACAATGTCGCCATTCCTAACCGTTGTCGTGTCCTTGTCTGTGTCCCTGTCGGTGTCCATGACTGTGTCCGTGTCCGTGTCTGCGTCCTCTGTTGTATCATGTCTATGTCCTGGCTGCTGCTGATGCCGCTGCTGTTGCTGTCAATGGGAACGCGCACGGCACGGCAGTCAATACGAGCTCGATTTCAGTTTCAGCTAAAATGATTTCAATGGCCGGGCAACAACAAAAGCAGTTGCCGCGGAAATGTTGTCAATTATGCGTGTGCGTTTGGCAATCTTTCTCCTGCTCCTGCTCTTGCTCCTGTTTGCACTGCCTTGGTCTATGCTCCAAATGTATGTAGTGGCGCTGGCAACGACATGTGCCGGATGTGCTGGCTCATGTCGATTGACTCACTCACTCAGAGAATACTGTCAGCCTCAATTGACTGAAACTGCAATGGCAACTGCAACTGCAACTGCTTTTCAGATGTCAAAAGACAATCTGACACCCACTCCAGCTGTTGGTGCCCAGATAATGGCTGTTTACGCTTGTTAAATGTTATCTGAAACTCATTTTAGAGTTGACAATTGCTTTAAAACACATTTACAACTTATAATTGCTCTCATTGCAAATGCTTGCCACATCGCATTCTTTGGCTTAACTTTGGTTAAAGAGCTTCTGCTTGCTTCTGTGATGGCAAGATTTATCATACGATACACAATTATCGATTATTGTATTCCGTAAACAATTCATAGGTATCGAAAAATGTAGTTCAATTATTTAAAGCGCCTAATTCATGACTCGAGGTGCTAATATGACACTTCTTGTTTTAGAGATATAATTTTTTTGTACAGCAGATTTTCAAATTAAGTTTGTTTTTGAGTTAAGTTTAAGTTATTGCACGCTGACTTTCGCCCCTGCAAATCGTTGAAAATCTAATAACAAGCGTAATTTCAAAACTATATACGATAATAAAAACTATAGGGCTTATGATTTCAGAGAATTTGGTTGAGATCGGATAAAAATGGTTATTTAAGGAAAAGCTTGTATATACTTACTACATAAGGTTGACAATCTGGTATATTCTGCACAGTATGGTATATTTTAAATGTAATTAATACCGCACTGTTGTTTCTTACTTGTTTAAATAAAAATTATATAATTATATTCTTATTTAACAAGTTACATTATAAATATTATTATTTTTTATTTATTTTATTATTTTAAATCTAGTATTTAATACTACATTTAATAGAGAAGAGAGTACTGGCTGTTGGGGCCTTCGACTCATATTATTATTTAAAAAATTTAAAACTATTTGAATCATTGAGAACTTGTCACTATCACACATGATTTCAAATCAATATAACATACGTATACTCGTAAATATATGTGCCCGTTAATCTCCTCGATCCGGCAGCTCTCTTCTTTAGTCTTTAGTTTCCTTAATAAGCTTTGTGCTTTTTCCTTTGACACGCGCTTTAATCCTTTAGACGTTTGTAAGCAAAAATTTCTATTTCATCTGCCGCTGTGACATGGCTTAAATTCCGATTGCCAGTGAAATGGAAATGGGAATCGGAATCTGCATGGGAATCCTTAACCAACTGCTTGGCATGTAAACATTGTATTCGCTGCTTGGCGCCCGCAATTTATGAAGTTGTAGCCGTAATGCGCTTTTAACCTGCAGCACCAAAAGCTCGAAAGACTTTGCAGCAAGCGATGCAACGCGTTGCAAGTGGTAAGTCGCAAGCCGCAGCCGGTGGCACTTATTATGCGAGGCACGTGGGCCGAAACTAAACAGACCACACACATACACATACAAACATTGCCAGAGGGGCATAAATAGCAAACATAAGTCTCCAAGAGGTATTAGAGAGGAGAGAGCTGGGGGTTAAGCAACATAAAATGTTACACGACTTCTCCATGTGCTATGCACACCAAATACGAATACGCGGTGGAGATTGTGGCAAGGAGCAGGCGGCAGGATATGTAGTTGGCGCTGTTTAAAATTTTGAGTGCACACACACACACACCAGCACAAACCTATACTAACAAACTGACCCAAACGCTCCCGCAGTTGCCTATAAATAACAAACATGAGTTAGCTTGTTTGCAGAGCTTGAAAATAGCAGGGGACTGAACTGAAGTTGAGCTAGATCACAGAGTAGTGCTAATCGGAATTGTTGGGAAGGGAGCTGGTGGTTATAGGCACAATTAAAACCAAACAAAAAGGCGACAAAATCGAATATATTGAGTCGTAAGAGTGTTGCGCCTAAAAGTATGCACAAATATTTTGACACAAGCAAATATTTTTCAACTTTATACTCTTTGGCCTCTGCCTCTGCATGCGATTAAAAGAGACACAAGCGGAGAGCAGAAAGTAGTTTCATGCAAAAAGGGGTCGGGGGGCTACAAGGTGAAGGCAGAGAGTTGGAAAAAGTCAAAGTCAAAGTTGTTTGTTTGCTAGCTGCCTTTTGCATTACACTAACTGCTGGGCTGGGCATATTGACTAACCCATCATTTTGACATACTATTTTGATTAAATGTAAATTTGTTGATTATGTTGCTTTATTTATTTATTTTTGTTGTAATACAGAATACAATTCCTTAATGCAAAGAGATCAGCCAGACCGACTAAGGCCTTTAGGCCTTTAGGCCAAGATGCTTTTTGTTGTTTTTCAATATCAAAGCCTGTTTCAGATTTAAATCTTTCTTAGTAATTTAATTAGTTAGGACTATAAATATGTATTTTAAATTGAAAAAGAATCGAATAATTTTAAAGTGTCCTAATTTATTTAAACTATCTACTTGTGCAATTTTCATATGGTTTTGTTATCGTTGCTCGCTTAACACAATTTTCATTGATGCGTGTAGAGTATTTGGAATTCGTTGCAACCTACACTGCAACGATTGCTAACTGCTGTTGTTTTCACACCAGAATCGAGTGAAGTGCAAGGCACACGCTTGGACGAGTGTGCAAAAACCCAATAACCTAAAGCTCAAGGTGACAATGATGAAGATGGTGACGTCGACGTTGACGGTGAGGACGAGGTTAAGGATAAGCACACACACCCACACATGGAAAAGAAGGATGCAAGGGACAGTCAGTCAGTCAGTCAGTCAAGTCAAGTCACTCTGAGGAAGGGAAGAAAAGAGGTGAAAGTAAGCGTGAGCGTTTGAAGTAGTTGCTTGTTTGCTAGTGTTGTTGTTGTTGTCGTTGTTGCTGTTGTTGTAGCCTTATTATATTTCAGAAGTACATAGTTGCATGGGGCACAAAGCCTTCGTCGCTGGTAGTCTTTTCATTGTTGGACAATGAGACTAGAAGACCTGGGGCAACACGGTTGGGACATCAGCAGAGTGAGCTATTCATTTTTGATACACTTGCTTGTTTGTTTGCCAACCCCTTTGGCGGCAAGTGCATAAGTTGTTGTTGTTAACCTTTTTAGTCTAGTTTTTCTTTTCCATTTTTTTCGAGGTTACCTTATGCTCACATGCCCGCATGCAGTTGAATAAATTTGTACAATGTCACGGCAATTATGTAAAACAGCGCCATTAGTGCAAAGATTTTCACCTCGAGCGATTTTACCTGAAACGGACTGACGGACAGAGACCCGGACATAGACACACACACACACTGCTTGCTTGGGGAGACTCTTGACTCTTGACTGACTAACTGACTTGCTGACTGCGTGACAGACTGGACGACTGACTGACTGACTGACTAACTGACTGACTGAGAGAGTGACATAGCTGCATTTGTTGAAATTTATGAGGCATGATGTTGTCGCTTGCCGAGTTGCCTGCAACGCAAGGACAATGCAAATGTGTGTGCATATTTATATGAATATGAATGTGTGTGTACATGTGTGTGTGTGCGAGTGTGTTTGTATATGTTGATGATGTTGCCATAGCCGTTGAAGCTGTGATGCTGGTGAATTATTTATGCCAAGCTTGACATTTACTTAGACTACGTCTTCGACCAACGTGCAACGCAATTTACTGCTGTTGAATATATATTTTTAGTGCATACTTTGCGCCCTGCATTTACTATTTATTAATTGCGCCTCGCCTCGGCCTGGTGTGAAATAAACTCGCCGTAAACCCGACGTCATAGAATCACATTACAAGCATCTATATCGGATATTCATAATGGCTAAGAGTTGGCCAACAGCAGCCGCAATGCTTAAATCCATTTTAAATATTCATAATTCAATTTTGAGTTGGTTTTTCGTGCAAGTTTTGTGGGCAGTCAACGCTGTAAGCTTATCTGCTTCTCCTTCGTATTTATTGTGTTGCTGCTGTGTTGTTGTTGTTGTTGCTGCCTCTGTTGCAAGTTGCAACTTTCGTTGTTCAGCTCTTGGTTTATGTTATTAATGAGCAAAAGTCGAAATGTATGCGGCAGACAGCTGAAAACAGAGAGAAACCGAAAGAGACAAAGAGTGAGAGAGAGAGAGAGAGAGAAAGAATACGGATAAGATGGTGAAAGATACAGTGGCTGGTTAGGAAGTGACTAAGAGACGGTTTAATGGATGGTTAGGTTAGTCAAATACAAACTATTTTGCTTGGACTACCCTGATAACTTCTAATTGCACTAAACTAAAGCATTAAAATTGCATAAAAATGCGTATTGAATTACTTACTAATAACGACGGGTTTGTTAAAAGTTTAACTTTGGCTTTGCAGGTGCTTAAATTTGTAACCACATCTACCCTGCTGGCTAAATGAATAGACCAGTTCAGTAAAGTCCAAGAGCAGGCCGCGGGCCTGTAACTTGCAACAGCGACGACAGTAGCAGCGTTGTGGCAGCGGCGCGTTTGTTAAATGCAACGAAAACAAAGCAAAGTAATAATTTCCAAAGTTCTGACGTTGCTTCTTCCACTATCTACACAGCATTCTGGCGCAGTTCGCCGCCCCCGCTTCCCCTTGCCTAGCACTTCGTTCTTCGCTGATGCACTTAAATATGTATTCTGTATTTTTAATATGGCCATTACTTTGCTCTAAATAAAGAATGGAAAATATGGAAAATTGAATGGCCGACAGTAGACTAAAAAATTAAATAATACTTGCCGTTGCCGGTTGCCTTTTCTTACTTTGATCCAAGAAACAAAAGAAAATGGCGTCTGGGAAAAAAGCAACTTGAATCTTGAAATAACTCTGCCGTTTGACAAAGTGAACTTTGAATTTCCCAAAGACCTAAGAATTGTATTTGAGCTCAGCAGGAATAGCAACAGGAGCAGAAGCTGATGCCTAAGCCTTTAGCTGTCAGACGAACGGAGTATAATAATAAGCATAATAATGCTTGTCTCAAATTCATATTTTCTTCTACGTTATTTTTTTTGTCGCACAAAAGCCACGCGGATATCTAAATAAAATAGCTCAGCGTTTTACATTCTGCTCAACGGCTCAGTGAAGTTTGTCTAAGTTGGCAGCGCAACGAGTTCGTTCCCCAAGTTAAAGGTGTAAGAGGTATCTATGAACTGGCAGCAAGCAGATCTTCGGGTTGAGCTGTGTCGCTGCTTTGAATGCTCTCTGGCTGCTTGGGGGATTTATGTTGTGAAAAGTGAAACATAAGCACACTGGATTGCAGCGACTTTAGCAGGCCAACAATAACAACCACACATACATACTCGCATACACGGTGGTGGTAGTACTTATCGTGTATGGATAGGTAGTAGTAGTGGTAGCTGCTTGTGCTATATAAAAGCAACGACACGTGCCATTTCATGAGGTAGCTGCATAAACGCTGAGCGGCATCATTCGAACCCAATCCCCTCCCCTTCTGAATCCACAATGCCAGAAATACCTAAAAGATAGCTAGCAGATATATGAAGTTGAAATGAGTTCAAAAATGTTTATATCCGTTGCAATTGCCGGCATGGAGCGCTCACGGATCATAAATCGTACAAAAATGCGCTGGCAAATATTGCGGAAAGTGCGCAAAAATAAGTAAGAAATCGACAATAAGCACAGGAAATAAGCAGAGCACTTGAGCACATAAATACAAGTATATGCCACCGTATCCTAGTTATGCACATACACACACACACACACGTTCAACCTAAATATACTGCGAGTGGCAAGATATATGCTGTAGATTTTGTGGTCTGTTCACCGTTCACCGTTCACCTGAGCTGTCTGACATGTTAGGCCTGCAGTTGAGCCACGGTGCTCCTAAGGCTAGTGAATGATTCAACTGTTTAGGCACAAGCCAACTACATTTTTAATTGACTTCAGCATAAGTTGGGTTACACATGAAACACAAATGCACAATGAAAATAAACCGAAGCACAAAAATAAACTTGACTTTAAGGGGCGAGCACAAAGAAGGTATCTTTAAAAGTTCTCTACTTGCTCATCGCGACTATAAAACTATTTTTTTTTTGTATGTACATACGAGTATATAGAATTTTCGTGTTATCTTTCGATTGACCCTCGTGACATAATTTTTCACCCCACAATAACAAATGTAATAAAAGTACAACTAAACACAAGAGCAAATAGCATTTAAACTTTTTCTTTGCTGAATGCTGAATGCTGGATGCTGGCCACTGCTCTGCATATAAGTATGTGTGTGTGTTTCACTCGAACCGACTTTGCACAGTTATGAAAGTTGAATTTGATATTTGTGCCAACGGGTTGTACATAATTATGAATTTGAGGTGTCAAAACTAACCAAAGTTTCGGTGGTGTTTTTGAGTGGGGAATTGCTTTGATATATGAACAAGTCATGTGTGGTAATTAGAGTGGTTGCAACTTATGATTTGTTTACATTATTGTTAATTAACATTTGGCTATGAAAAGTTCTTACGAGCCACCAACAAATAATTATATACTAGACTGAACTTTAAATTGCTTTTATTTCATATGTACAAATGAACTATCGCTTTGAGCTCACAAATATTCGAAGCAAGCACACATTTAAAGGAATTATTTATAAACATGTGGGAAAGTTATCGTGGAGTGCATTCGACTGTGAGATACCTGCTACACATTTTAAATAAAATTACATATGAGACACATACAAACATACCGAAAATATAGTAATCGCAATTATTTTCTAGACTGAACTTTAAATTGCTTTTATTTCATACGAATTATCTATCGCTTTGAGATTGCGAATATTCGTAGCAAGCCCTAATCACATTTTAATCATGTGGGAAAGTGTGTAGCGGGTACATCACACCGGCTACACACTTGACTAAAATCATCTAATTTTATACTATACTGAACTTTAAATTGCTGATATACGGATACAGACTATTGCAAAAATATACCAACAATACGGAAAAATAGTATATTTGGTATTAAAATAAATACAATGCATAAAAAACATTTTTAACTATAAACTGTCTTTCAAACATATTTTAAGCAGTCATTAAAATCTAAATATATTATTATACAAACTTATTAACGTAAAGTCAAAAACTCAAATAAACAGACATGTCCGTATGGTGCTAAGAATAAATATATTTTATAGATCAGTGTTGCTTTTTTCTGTCTCTTACATTCGATTATCAAAAGTGCATTATACACTTCGGCTCTATGGGTAGCGGGTATAAAAATTTACTGATAATCAAGTCAGAGTAAATAATTTTTATGAAGGAGCAAAGATGCGCTCATCTATCTCACTTAAAGCTCTCTTGTTCTTGATTTATGAAATCAGTCTCTGTTAAGCTAAAGCCACAATCACAACATCAAAATGCGGAATTTTCTAACATGTATTTTATTGACGTGTTTATATCAAAGAGTTATCTCAAATCTGCATTCGGAATATGCAGACGATTTGGTAAGTCAATAAAGAAATATTATCATCATTATTTTGTAATCATTGAATTCGCACTTTCTCAATCGTAATTCGATTTCATTGTTAACTTATTGACACATAACACTTAAATGTTTATTCATTACTTATTTGCTTATAGAACTGTGCGGTCGCTAAACGATTGGAAAATCAATGTGCCTCTTATTGCTATCAGGTTATCAAGCCTTTTATACAGATAACCCATGAATGTCATCAAAAAGATGCAAAGATTGCGGATCTCATCGAACAGTTGGCTAAATACAAAGCAGCTGAATCGCAAAACAAAGAGCTACTCGAAATAACAGCGAATCTGGTTGATATCAAGGAAATGATTTCCGAAATGAAAACTCAATTGAATAAAAGTCATAACGTCCAAGAAAACGAACACAATACACAAAATACATTGAATAGTGGTCTTAAAATGATTAAAGTGCCGGGTCTTGAAGTATTTCCAGTTCTTTACAACAACCACATTGCAGGACCTGGATGGATTGTAATACAACAGCGGTTAAATGGCGACCAAAGTTTTTACCGTGATTGGGCTGCCTATCGCGAGGGATTTGGTGACATCACCGAGAATGGGGAGTTTTTCATCGGTCTTGAAAAGCTGCATCGAATGCTATCGACCAATCAACCCAATGAGTTGTACATACGGATGGAGCATGTGAATAAGATTGTCCGTATTGCCCACTACGATAACTTTAACGTTGGCGATGAGGTGTCCGGCTACAAGCTGTTATCTCTGGGCAAACACTTGGGGAATTCCACAGATGCACTGCGAAGGAATGAAAAAATGAAATTCACAACATTCGATCGTGATAATGATGCGCATATTTCTTCAAACTGCGCTCAAATCCAAAATGATGGCTGGTGGCATGCGGCCTGTTCCGATAGGTGAGTATACATATACGAACCTAATAATATTCTCAAGAATTTACCATATATTTTTGTACTTTCAGCAATTTGAACGGCATATACAACGACGCGAAGCATTGCATCTATTGGAACTCTGCGAAGCTAAAGACGAATGGCGACTGCCTTACGTCCGTACAGATTCTAATAAAACCAAAAATTACTTTAGATTAAGAAGCAAATATGAAAACATAACCACAATTTACAGAAGATTTTTTTCACGGTAATATAAAATAATGTCTTTTTAACTATATAAATATTTAAAACTAATGCCGATTCAAAATCATAACGCCGTCGATACAACCTTACAACTTCTTCAGATTTTGTTGATATATCGATATTCAATATTTCGTATTATATCGATAACCAGGCTGCACTGTTGCGTATTGCACAATCCCTGGTTGCCAAGTATATCGATATTCAATACTTGACTACATTTCGTATCGATAACCAGGGCTGCAGTGTTGTGCATAAATACATATGTATGTATGTTTGGCTCCTCATTGTATTCATAAATATAATTATATATTTTTTGGGTTTGCCCTTAAAACATTTTCATTGATAATCAATTTAGCTGATGATAAGCTCCTACCCTAAGTGTAATCACATTTTCCAATTTATCCCAGAGTTTGATAAAAATCTTCGACACATTTACGTTAATTTTTTTTGTGTGCGAAATTTTTTAATTCTTCAGGATAGTCGGCTGTAATTCATTTTGGCCAAGTTGCCCAGTTTTGGGCCCGTTGGTACATTTTGCTTCGTGTTTCGTCGGCAACATTTTTAGTTACAACTCTAAACAGGGCAACGGTCCAAGTAATGCTGGAGAAGGAGCTGAAGAAAGGAGCTGGCGCTAAAGCATCGAGCAGCAAGAAATGCGGTTACAGTGTCCAAAGGCCGTCCTAGAATGCCATAAATAACGTTGTCGGCAAAGAGAGTCCAAAGTCCGAGGCTGGCGCTAGAGATCGTTGGGTGCTAGCTGCAAAGGATGCCATTGCCCCCCTCTCTTCACCCTTTTGCCTCTGCAATGTGCAACGGATAGCGGCACGCTGCGTTACGTTTTTGGCTCTAAATTAAATTTTTGCCAACACCAAAAGAAGCTGCAAAATTTTTGTGCTTCGCATTGCACTGATGCGGCGGAAGCTAAGAGCCATTAGCAGAGCTCCCTAGTTCCAGTTTCTATCCAGGGCGCTTCCCATGTTCCTCCTCTCATCTCCTGCTCCTCTCCTGGTCCTCTTCTCTGCTCCTGTGTGACTGTAACTATTTCTCTAGTGCTGGATTTGCTTTGTGGCCACGGCTCATTATGGCTATGTGACTATGTGTGTGAGCATGTGCAATTAGTAGCGCTTTTTGGTGTCTTTGCACGCTGGCAAATAGCCAAAGGGCAAGCGATATGAGCTATCACAGGACTCATTGAAATTTACTTACTATCCCTAGAAGACAGAGCTCTGGCATTAGAGCGGAAGATGGCATTTTTCGCTACTACATAGTATGATACTACTAGTATTTGATGTGGCCACATAATTCTACACACAATGACCAGACAGGCAACTGGACAGTTGAACTCGACAGTTGCAGTTGACATGAACATAAACTGTTGGACATGACAAGTTGGTGTGATATTTGCGACAACCTGTGGTTCGCCTCTTCTCATCCGCTTGCATCTCCGTCTCTGCATTGTGCTTTGACAAAAAGCCGCACGTTATCCCTGCTAAGTGCAAAAGTGGATTGCAGTCAAGCTTCTGTTGCTGCTGCTGCTGTTGGTGTTTTGCCTGTACTGTTGCAGCCAAAGAAGTGGTAATATAAAGAAAAGAGGAAAATAAATAAATGGCAGCCAGACAAGGACACTTGCAAATGAACAGCAGAGCGGCGCCAGGTAGAGTTACGTTTCCAGCGATGCAACATGGCAACAACGGGGCGGCATATAAATGATGCTCGCGGCGCTGCCATGAAGTGCATAACGTGGTAGTCAGCCAACATTATTAAATAGTTGAGCTGCAGCTACAAACAACTCTCTGTCTGGGCAACTGAGCCAGCTAAACGAACAGCAGCAAAAGCAGGAGCTGGAGCTGCAGCAGAAGGAGCTAAAGTCAGAGTCACTGTAAGTACCATAAAAATGTTCAAAATACACGTAAAATGCGCGGCAGCCGTAGACATGGCTAGGTTGAAGAGGGATTAGGGAAGCGAAGGGAAGAAGGGGAGAAGGTGATGGGTTAATGTGCAACTTGACTGAGTTATGTTATGTCAAGCTAGTCATGATGTGACCGCTAAGAAAGTGCCAAGTGTCACAAGTTCATCTCCAAAGTATGATGAAAATGAAGCGGAGTCTACTTTAAAGTTGGCTTTATGTGAATAGCTTCATCTTTGCTTTGAATTCTATTTGGATTTAAGGTAGGAAAGTGAATAAAGTGAGAGTAAATTAAGATTGTTACTAGTTCAATCATTTGCTTAATATAATTTTATAACCCCTACACATAGGGTAACAAAGTTATCTTCAAATATTTGCAAATCGATAGAAATCAAATAACAAGCGTAATTTTGAAGATAGAGTTGCGATTTTTAGTGAATATATATTTGGTATATTTTGAATGTAGTACTACAATATCAATATACCAAAGGTATCATTTAGCATACTTTTCTTATTTTTATACCGCAAAGTAATTAATATTAAAATATACTGTTAATATTATATTAAAGTTTTTTCCTATTATTCACATGGTTAGCTCGACAGTAGATTTTTTTCTTGGTAATTCAATGTCAATGTTTGACCAACTAAAAACAATTTAAACTAACTTTGACAATTCCGTGCTAGTTAAATTAAATTAAATGTGATAGTCAGACGCAGCTGTTGCGGTCTTAGCTTTGAATTCGATGTACTTCACGCAATACAAAAAATTATAATAATGAAAATATTATCGAGAATGGGAATGGGACATCTTGGACTAAGCCCATCATTTGTACTGAAAATAGACCAAAGAACTAGGCTGGAAAGTGAAGCTTGTGAAGCTCACGTAACCGGGCAACAGTATCAAGAGTGCTGCACGACGCACTTCGCATCCAAAAAAATACAATGAAATTGAATTTAGAGTAAGGTACCAGGCACGTACTCCTAGATATGACCGGCAAACTTTTTTTCACAAATTATTTTTGAAGAAAACTTTTGCTCGCAAAGTTTACTGCATAATAAAGAAAGAAGAAAACGAACGAACAAACGAATGAGCGACTGTGAAAAGAAAAGAGAATAAATGCCAAAGCAAAGACGGCAGCACAACCAGCGCAAAACACAAAAGAAATACTCTCCCCGTTCTGCATTTAGCTTTCAAATGGCAGCGCAAATCAAAATTCTGTGTATGATACACACGACACGGGGAGGGGTGAGGATAAGGTGGGTCCTGAATACGATGTATTGGACAAACTTTAAGAAATTTAAGCATGCGACTCCTCGGCTAATTGGCTGCATTGGGGATGCTGTGGCGTATGCGTAATGTTCGACGACAAATCAAGCATACGCCACGTAAACGACTTTGCATTTGCGGCTGACGATTTTTGTTGAATTGCTTGGCTGGATCGTCAGCTAAAACAAACAGCGCGCCAGACATGCGAAGCATTTCGAAAATGAAAGCAGCTACTCTAAAAAAAACGGCGATGAAACAATAATACAGCTTGTCCCCGCTCTCCGTCTCCACCCTCCTTCCGACATCATATCCGCGGCTTCACTGAGTTCGCCCTTTCCCTAACCAACAAAAAAACAGAACAAAAAAAATGAAGCATACATTTTTCTCTTATTTGGACTGCCATTGAATTTTCATTTCATTTCATAGAGTCTGCATTGTTGTTGGCTATGTATTCATCGGACACACACACACACACCCAGATATATATTACTCATACATATGAATTTAAATACATATACATATATTATACTTAACACACGCGGCGCTATGAAGCCAACGTCTCATATGAATTTTAACATTTTCTGCACAAATGAATGAGTTTTAATTTAAGCATAATTGCTTTTTGTGGGTTTTTTTGTTGCCACATTTCTCGCGAACTTCTTTACTCTTGCCACCAGCCAGAGGCTGCCCACACACACGTACATACATATATTATTAACGCCTTTTTATATAACTTGCTCGATAGATGCATTGGGTATTGTAAACTGTTTGCTTACCCTGTGGCACTCATTGGCTCTTCTATTGAGTTCTATTAACAATTTTTTGCTTCAGTTTTGTATGTTTTCAAACAGAATTGTTTTCAAACGCAAATATGCAAATTTGTAATTAATTGTTGAACAGCATGTTTATTCTAGTCGTTTACTATTTCTGATATACGAATTCCAAAAAATATACTTTATATAAAATACAAGGTTAAATGACATTGGACTCCGAAAAAATGTAGCAACAGTTACATCTGCAAAAATTAAAAAAAAAAACACAATTTTCAATTTAAATTATATATAAAAAAATATTTTGGAATATTTATGAAATTAGTTGCTATTATCATTAGTGCTATTTTAAATTTCACAGGTGTATATACCCTTTAATAACAAATTACCTCACAATATTTTAATAATTTAAAGATTTGACAATTCATCTTAAAATTAAATTATTCTGTTTTTAATAGTCCCGCTCGAATTTTTCATTTTGTGCAAGATTATCTAGATTAATAATCACTTTAAATATCTTAAAGTTGTACTAAGTATTACTTTTATTATACAATAATAAATACAAACTCATATTTTAGATTCAACACTCAAGAAATAGTCACTTGTGATACTAATTTCAATTTTATTTTTCTCACCAAAAATATAATTTTTTTAGGTTTTAAACTCATTGTATAATTCACAATGTAATTTATAAGAAACTCAATATGCATTTTAGAATCTTAGTTCTTGTTTATCGCAGCCAAAAGAAGTTTGCGGTGAACTCATTTGACATTTGATATCGATAACATACGTTATTGATTGTGAAATTTCCACGATTTGATTATTACTTTGTATATTTTTATAACATTGAAAAGAGAAAGCGAAGCTCTCAAAAAGTACCTCAAGTCAAGCAAGTTGGAAACTGGTCAATAAACGTTAATTTTAATAGAAAAACCCAAAAAGCGGCTCTAAATAATTCACATTGTTATTATTGTAAGAATGATTGATTAATAATTAGATAATTTACTTAAAATATGCAATAAACTTACACTAACAATATATTAAATACAATTTTTTAAGAACTCTCAAAGTATTTTATGGTCGAGTAGATTTTGTCCTGTTAAACTTGACTGTTAAACTTGACGTCTGTTGCTCTGGCTTTTGTTATTGTTGAGTTGTGTTGAGTTGATGGGCGAGTGTAGTGCATGCTCAACAAGGCACTATACAGATTAACTTTGACTAGTGGCTTGAAAATTAATAATAGCATAATTACAGTGCAGCATTAAGCATCGAGGGTTAACGCATTAAAGCTGAAAACTTTTTGGACCAGTTTGATAGGAGAGAGTGTGCAGATTGAAATAAATCCTGTTGGAACTGGAAGGAAGTTGTCCTGCAGACAGAAGACATTTGTCTTGTCGCTGTTTGCTGTTTGTTGTCTGTTGTTGTTGTTGTTGGCTGCTGTTGACTGTATGTAAGTTGGTTTTTGGCTGTTGCCTGCCACCGCAGAACGCAATTCCCTGCACGCTCTGGTTAAGCTCGTCGAGCATTCGCAATGCCATAACGAAAACAATCATCATTTGGACACTTTTAATACTTTGTATGCTGGCAGTTCGCAGTCCACTGGCTCAGCTCGGCAGCTGGCAAAGTGACATTGCTGAAGCCTTTGCCGATCCCGAGGCAACAGCGGTAACAAGTGGCATCAACACTGACAGCCAACAAGCAACAGCAAACAGCCAACAGCCAAGAGGCAAGAGCCGACAGGCGACAAAAGTTGCCACTGCGAATGTCCTTGCCTAATTTCATGCGACATAAAGTGTCGTCGGATTCTGGCAGTCAAAACTTTCATGCTGAAACTCGTTGCGTCTCTCTCGCGGGATTGAAATTTATGCGTCCTGGGAAGTTTTAAAGCGCAAACAAACAAACAAACACTCTCACACACACAAGACAACAATCAACAACTTGGCGAGCTGATTAGTTATGCTGCTGGTCAATATATATTCTCATGTTGCGGCAACATGTGGCAATAAGTTGAGCTTATGTCAACATTCACGGATTATCCAATAATTTCAACTATCAAAAAGTATTTGTATAATTTTTCCAAGTTTATTAAAAACTAATCAGTAAATTAACCCGACTTGTACACTTCAATTTTAATATAAAGCTTGCTTAATGGATTTTACCTGCGAAGGCTGAGTTCATTTAAGGCATTTGCTAAATGGGCCTTGGCTAGTTGCACTTGCTGTTGCACTTGCCCCCATTACTAGTGGCCAGAATTTCGTCTTCCCCTTTGGGCAAATTGCCCAGCATGAGGATTGCTTTATTTTAGAGAATTTAGAAGCGTTTGCCGCTTGCTGTGCACTCAGCAAAACTATTTCTCTAGACCGTTCTGCAATAGCTACAACAAAAAGTTGTTAATTTTTACGTAATGGGAAAAGTTTTTAATCTCTCGTTTTCCTTTTTTTGTATATTCTATTTTGTGTGTGCTTTTTTTTCTGGCACGCAATGAGAGCAACAGAGCAAACACAATAAAATCAGGCTTTATGGGAACTCCTGCTAAAACCACAAAAAACAGTAAACCAAATACAGTTGCTGTTACAAAGCTGCAACCGTAACTGCAACACAATTACACCAACAACTGGATACAAAACTGCTAAATAACCTCAACGATTTTCAATAAGAGACATGTGAGCATCTCGTTGTTCGACTCGCAGATTTCCTGTGCACTTATTTACAGATAATCACAGAATATTGCATTGTTGATATGTAAATAGAAATAAATACCTTTTCGAAACTGAGTATACTAAATATTATACTATGCAAGTATGTATGAATATTTACAGGGTATATTAGAGTCAATATGTTTCACTTTAGTTCACTGGTTGTCATTTTGAATTAACACAACGGTCCTAAAACTAATTTGGTTTCCAACCTCATAATCAGTTATTCGCCGAAATTCGATTGCCAGGCCATAAATTGTGCAGATTCCCGCCTCGACAGCGCCATCATTATCATCAATAAGTGATAAACTTTAGACAAATTAGTTAAAATTAACTGTCACAACATTGAAATTTGCGGTTGCGGATGCAGCTGTTGGCGCTGTCGTCGCTTCCAGCTGCTGTTTTAAAATGTTGCTAAACTCCATGTTGCGATACAAATAATGCGAAGCTTGTCAGCTATTTTATACTCTGGCGTTATAGAAAGTCTTTCTTTTTTAGGTAAGTTTAGTCCATTACTATTATTAGATTAGCCAACCTTAGCATCAGTAGTGATGATTGCTTAACAATATATATTCGGTAATTATTGAAAATTTCAAATTAATGCATTTATAATATGATTAATGGGGAGAAGAAGGCGTCTTTATGCTTGGATAGTAGTCGTGCTGATATCTTAAAGGTCTAGCACGCTGGCTTTGTTTCATTCATTAATTAATGGTTAGAAATAATTTCAGAATTTGCATTTATTGCAAATGAATATAATCTAACTGTAATAAAATTACTATAACCCATAGAAAAGCAAGATCATATTCTTAGGCAAACTATCTCTGTTGTAATTTAATTTGCACCCAAGCAAACTAAATGATTGAGCTTGCAAACTTGTCTCAGTTTCTGTGGCACATTAAGAAAATTACTGCCTTTCATATTTATGGATGTATGTATGTAAAATCAATGTTAATATCAAATTTATATCATTCATTATGCATTCCATTATAAACATTGTGGTTTATACATGTATGCATATAAATTACATATGACCAGGCCAGATCTTAACGTAAAACGTAATTTTGGGGATAAAAGGAAAGCTATACGAAGGGGGAAAGCAATACGAAGGAAACATTAACTGAAGCTTTAAATGTGCTTGGAGTGAGATTTTCTTTCAACTACATATGTATGTACATATGTATGTATGTATGTCCACAATATTGAATGTTCCAAAAATGGGTCGACCTGACTTTTATTTGTTTGGTCAGTAAAAGTGATGCCTCAAGAATGTTTCAGGTAATCACTTTTACAAATAATATATATTAATATTATTTATTTCTATTTATATGAGGCATTATGCGCATCCGCAAATATACCGCTCTAATGAGCAATTAACAACATACTTTACATACACATACTTGCGTACATGCGCCATCGTATGTTTGATGCCACGCACGCGTATCAAAACTAACAACGAAGAGACGATGTTCTGATTAACCTCAGCATCAGCTAAACTAAATGGCAGCACTGGCAGTCAAGTGGCAGTACTGTACTTTGGTGCGATACCCGATTTGCACGCAAAACGACTAAAATTGGAGTCATGTTCGGCGCTTTCACTCACTGTGCAAGCTCTCAGCATATCGCTCGCTCGCTCATCTCACCCGCTCTATCTCGCTCTTTCAATTTCGATATTTCCATTCAAATTTGACTTCTTTTCTGTTGTTACGCTAATATTGTCAAATGCTTTCTTAGTACAAAGCTCTGCTCTGAGAGAGCTTACATTCAAAAGCATTCTCACGAGCTTTCTACCTATGATCCTCTGTTACTGCATATTTGTGGTAAATACGTGATGTACAACAACACACATGCTGCCAATATTCGAATTTCGCACTGCAGTTTTTGAGCTTGTAATATATTATTTATTGCTCTAATGAGAATTAAAATTGCAAAAACATTTGGTATTAAATGATCCTCTAAGTATAATGTTCAAATGATTATACAAATTTAACAAAATTGTGTTTTTTTTAACATTTTCTTAAATCCAGGAAATAAGGATTTTTAATTTTTTATAGGAGAAGTATTTTTGTTTTTAAAATTTATTTTAAAAATGTCATTTAGTCATTGTTAATATTTTATCCATTAAAATAGTACATACTTAATAAACAAATTTAAAAACAAGTAATCATGCGTCTTACTTAGCAGCGTAATTCGAAAAATTACTACTTCCAATATTTAAGACTGAAAGTTTTATAAATAAAGATAACTAATTTCTATCTATATGTAATAAATTTTTAAAGAGGGAAGCTACTAAATATGTGCTTGGAACTGAGCTTTATACTATGTATGATTAACAAGTTAGAAAATGCATCTTGTAGCTCGTTAATTTGAGAAATGCAAGCTCCGTATTAATTCTGCTGTTTGCTTGAGCGTATGCTCAAGTTGTCTGCAGGGCGTCAGCTGAGAATTCCAAGAATGTTGCATGCTAATGGGTTTTGTAGTACCTGTATATGATGTAGTGATGTCTTGGAGTCGGGCTGGCCAAGTGGCTGCTGCAGGGCCTTGTTAGACTTGACATTGTCTTCGTCTATGGTCTCTTGTCGCACTCAGTTGGCATTCGCCTAATTTGCTTTGTGAACTGGCTGCGATTGAGATTGAGGAACTTGAGTCTAGGCCGAGGCCGAGGTCGAAGCGGATGCGGATGCGGAACGGATGTTGGCCAGAATCGGCGATGTGTCGCCAATTTGCACAATCGTAAGTGGGTCTCTGAAATTGTTTTACCAGTGGCAATAAAATGGCTGACAAGCTGCTTGACGAACTGACAAACTGACTGACTGAGTGACTGACTGACTGGTTGAGGCAATGACTGACTACCAGCGAGAGTTGTTGTAGCATTGCGAAGGCTATAAATGGCTTTTGGCTGTTGGCTCTTTGGCTCTTTGGCTGTTGCTTATGTTCTTCTCCCAACTGGGGGCGTGGCACGTAAGTAGTGGAGAGCGAAGAGCGAAGAGATTGGCGGGCATATGAGCTTGTTGGGCTGGGAATGGAGCAAACACGCTGACTTAAACAAATGACTTCGGGTAACGTCCTTTTGCTTGTTTATGCATAAATTCTAAATAATCCTGAAAAGTGAAATGCGCCAAAATGCGCTGCTTCGTTCGTTCGTTCGCTGGCTGGCTGACTGGAATTGCGCTTTACTCTAATGTTTGGCTGCCGGATTTAAAAGCATTAGTTACCCCCTCTCCTCCCCGTTCAACCACCCCTTTGGAGTGGGCTGGACTTTACGTAGTTCGTATAGCGAATGTGCATGCGTATCTCTTTATATGTGAATCTCTCTTTAAATGTACGCATGTGTGTATATGTGTGCGTGTGTGTGGCATGTGTTGTGTGTGTGTGTTGTCTAAGCGTCGTATGCATAATAATGCTGCGTTATCAATTTACATTCGGGGGCCTCTGCCTTAGTGAAATTTACTTGCAAATTTCGAATTACGTCAAAAAATATCATGTGAACCGCAATTTCCATCTATATTTTTCGTCTTCCGTCTGCTATTCTTCTCCAATCCTTGTGCTTCTCTCTCAATGTTAATGTTGTTGTTGCTGTTGCTGCTACTGCTGTTTTGTTGGATTTTGATGGCAGCTCTCGGCAAATTTTCAATCAATTGCTACTCTTCCAATTTCATGCATGAGAGCTGCTTAAAAGGTAAAATGCCAGTTGACCGGCAACAGCAGTTGTGCCTCATGTTGCATGCAACGCACATGCACTCGTACTTCTCTCTGTCTGTATGTGTGTTTGTGTGTGTGTGTGTGTGCTTGCGTGTGCCTGAAATTGAGGTATTCAAAAGTTTTGGCAGCCTTGACGATGCCATGCGGCGATTGCCGTTTGAAGTCTGCCAGGCAACGTTTATTGTTTTAATTTTGCACAGAGTCCAAAGCATTGGACATTGTTTACCACTTTGCCATTTGGCTTAGAGTGCCAGCCACAGCAACAGCAAAAATTACAATAGCAACAATAGCAGTTGATGTGTGCCTTAAGTGAAATGTTGGGTGGCGCCTCAGCATACGAAACAGAGAATTTCGACAACGGACAATTGCCTCAGCCTCAACCTCAGCCAACAAATAATACTGAGAACTAGATCAATCTACATTAAAACCTGCATTGGGAGATACCCTACAGTCTGATTTATATGTATATGGATTGTTGCCGCTTTGCTTTTCAACCTGAGTCGTAGGAATTTGTGTAAGGCGCATGGCCAACAGGTCGGTTGAGTAATGTGCAAGGAATGTTTTGTGTTGCAGCGCTTTGTTAAAGCTTTAACTCTTGATGCGCTGGTTTTACCAAGCGCACTAATTTATTGCCCAAAAGTTGCCTATAGTCAATTCATTTTGCTAGGGTCTGCGTATACATTGCGTATACGTAATATGTGGATTGTACATTGTATATACATATGTATATATGTTTGTATTCGCGCAGTTCGTAATAACTCTTTGTGCCGCGCCAGGGAAACTATGAGTGCAATTGAAGTTCTTTGGCAGAGCCTCAAGATTGCATTGCTCGATGTCCTTTGCACTGTGTCTGTGTGTGTGTGTGTGTGTGTGTGTGGGTGTGTACTGACAAGCCGTCGAGTAGGTCTCCGTCAGCGCTGAGTTGAGCTGCCTGACAGAAACTTGCTGCAATTTTCGACTTGACTGCCAAGGAGTTGAACTTGCTCTCGTGCTTCTGCTTTTGCTTCTTCTTCTTCTCGTTGTCCTTGTCATCGTCGTCGTCGTCGACAAGTTATTTTATTGATAAACTTTTCTGTGGAGTGGCTGACTGAGGTGAGGTCTGCAAAGGGAACGAGAGGGGGGAATAAGCGAGGTGCAAGCGGAGTTTTGTGGCAACGAACGAACGATTCTTTGACGGTTGCTCTGCGCGCTGTCTTCACATTGTTTGGCTTAAATGGCATTAAATCCTTTTAATGCTGGGTGCCGGCACCAAGGGAGATCGCAGTCGACTTGCAGGCACTTTGGGGAAACCAATTGTGCTGATTGTCCAGCAATTGAGCTGCCTCGACTGACTCGACAGCTGGCCAAGGGATTGGCATTGGCATCGCCATCAGCATCAGCATCGGGATCAGGCTAGTTGTATCCTTTTTGCTGCTTCTCCTTTTGCTTTGCTGTCTCTGCTGCTGCTGCTTGGCTTGATTTCGTCTTTAGCTGAGTATTTATTTTAGCTATGCGCTGGCACTTGGCACATGGCACTTTTTATATTGTTTTATTTGTTTTTCGAGTCGCATTTAGGACATTATCCTGGCACAGGCAAATGGCAATTGAATGATTTGCGCTGTTGCTTAAAGCTGAAGCTGAAGTTGAAGCTGAACTCGACAAACTGTTGCTGGCATCCCAGTGCACTGGACGCAGGTGAATGTCAATCCAAATGCGAATGTGAATGCGAATTGAAATGCTTTGCGATTTCGATTGTGTGTGCCAGTTGCTTTATTATCCTTTTGTGTGGGGACCGAAGAGAGGGGGCAAAGCAGCGTTGCCAGGACATCGCCTTAGCTGCAGCAATGCGACCTCGTGCTCGTGCTGGCATCTTCGTTGGCATACCTTGCCACGTTTATTGCCACTTTCAAGTTGCATGAAATTAAACCCGCTTTTACGAGCAGCTATGTGAGGCCTCCAACTCGATTTCAGTCACAGTCTCAGCGTCGCGGCAGCCTTGCAACTTAAATCTTTAAGACAATTCCCCTCTCGGACCCTCTAGCTGGGCCTTTTAATTATGCGAATGTGCGGCGAGCGTTGCATTGAGGGTTATTAATTGCGAGTGCAGCGGCTCAAAGATTTCAGCTTTAATGCTCGGTTAAGCCGCAGTCGCCCATTAGTAAGCCACAGCATCAGCATCAGCCTCAGCTTTAGCTACAGCCTGAGTCGCAGTTGCATTTGCAGTCGCAGTCACAGTTGAAATACAAAAGGCTCAAAGCCGTTGTAGGAACAAAAGCCAAAGTGGCCAAAACCCCGGCTGCTGGCGAATCTTTTAGTGCAATCTGAAAAGCGGCTCTACTCTGCGGTCACGTCGCCTTTTTGCCTTTCTCTTGATAAGAAAAACGCTTAGAAAAGCGTGACCACAGCAACAGTGGCAGCAGCAACGGCAGAGGCAACGGTGTGGCAACTGAAGGAGCTGAACTCGAGCCTGCTTTCTCGTCCAGGTGCAGTCTGCCGCAAGATAAACTCCAGGCTTCATGATGTGAAAGGGGCAGGCGCGGTGGCTTTTAGTGAAAAGCAGCGTGAGGGGAGGGTGGAGGAGAGTATTAAGAAAACGCAACTTTAGCAAATTTTCGTTTGTGCTGAAAAGTTTTTCTCTTTTTTTTACGTTTGCTTCTATGGTATGAGTATTTTTCTCTTATTCGCGCTGAATAAATCATTTTTGTGCCTTTGTTTTGTTTTCCCTCTGTGATTTTGCTAGTTTATGTTTTGGCCATTGTTTTCCAAGTCATAAAACAATTGCTGTTAAGTGCTGTTAAATTTAAATGTACGTGAAGCAAACAGAGAAGCCAAAGACTGCAAATTGCAAGTTACACGTGTCGCACGTGGCATAGACAGATTTCAAGACAGGTTTCAGCAAACAAATAAACTGTTGCATGCTCTTAGGCTGGCTTCTGCTTTTACCTTTGCTCTGGTTATTTATTTCATATTGCAAATATTTATTTATTATCCAATAATAACAACAATTGCAACAAGGTAGCAATCAGTTGAGCAGCTTATCTTTAAGTAATAAATGCTTTGCTGTGATTTACCTATTTGTTTTTAATTTAGATAGATAACAGTGTGCAATATTAGCTGTAGCATTCCGTGAATAATATTTATACAATAATATTTAGACAATTTCACTTTGCCAATTTAAAATAACAGCATTCAAGGCATTCATTCTGACTTCTTAGAATTTCCATCAATTTCGCTTTACATTTTATGCCAGAATTTAGGCTTCAAAGGAGTTTTATTCCAACCACCTAAAGCCATCTTTCCACTAGTGCTGAAACAAAACTAAACTATTCAGTAAAGTGAATGAACGGAATGAATTCACTTTTCTCTTCCATTTCTGGTTTGTTGTTCACCTTTCATTATTGGTTCGTTCTAGTTTATTTGTAAATTTATTGTATGCCTTAACATTTTGAACTATTGAAATTGAAATACACTTATCTCTGTATAGTATCTATTTATTCTATGAAAATAATGTCATACATATTATATACTGTGCAGAAATAAGAGTGTGCCCACATTTAGAATAAATGATTCATTTGACGATTTGGATGCATTCAAGCAGAAGTCTAATACATAAAGTAAAAAAAAACTGTTGAAAACTAAAAACAAAAAAAAATAGAACGATAATCGAAATTGAACCTATAACGAAATGTAGCGATAATCGAAATCGAACGATGAACGAAATGTAGCGATAATCGAAATCGAACGATGAACGAAATGGAACGATGAACTTTGGGAACAAAAACCAAGGAACGAAAAGAATGAGCTAGTACACTGATGAGAAGTGAACGAACATGAATCGAACGAACTAGTTCACTGGTGAGAATTAACCTAAAGAACTTATTCAGTGAACTGTATAATGTTTACACAACACTATTTCCCACACACCACAGCACTCGCATTTATTACTTGAGTTGCCAGCACTTAAAGCCCTTCGCTTTGATTTATTCGAGGAATTGTGTAGTCTACTTTTGGGCTTGTGCTGTTGCTAATAAGCCTGAGTTTTGCACTTCATACATACAAGCAGACAGATAGACAGACAGACCGACACACACACATGCTAAGCCACATACTTAGCTATTTAATTGCCTTTAATTTTCAACACCAACGGCCACAGCACGTAATCAGCCTTCACATGGCCATTGTTTTGGTGCTTAAGGCCTTTTCGGTTGGCTGTCAGTCGAGTGTTCTTGAGTCAACATAATGCTGTCATACACTAGTACACATAGACACAGGCTGCCAACTTAAACACACCCATCTACTTCTAGGTGGCAAGAAGCCGAATCTTGCGTTGTCTTCGACGTGGCCGTAACGCGCTCCTTGTCTTGCCGCTGCTCAAATATTTACATTCCATTTAGGCACCGAGCTGCCTGTCTGGGCCAGTTCGTGAAGCCAGTGCCAAAGCTACTGTTGCTGCCTGCCACTACTACTGCTGCTGCTGTTGCTGCTGCTGTTGACTGAAGCACTTCATCTTCATTTCACAGTTATTTTCAACTTCATTTGCGTGGTAAATAGGTGAACAAATACGGTCAGCCAGCCGTGTATTCTTCTCCCATCTAGAGTTAGACTTCCGTCGCCTAACGCCTCTGTGTCTCATGCCCCATGCCACATGCCGCACGCGTCACGGCGCACTTTTGACTCTTGGCTTGTGGGTTACGGGTTCGGGTTCGGGTTCGGGCTTGTGTTTGGGTTGATTTTTCGGGTTGAGTCTGTTGGCGGGCAGCACGCCGCCTCGGCATTAATATTTTCCCTCGTAACTGTGTCACGGTGTCGTTTAACTTATTAGCTTGGCCAGCTCTGTGGCCTATTTGCATTAGCTTTAACATTTTCGTTGCTTTTAAATACTCTAGTCTAGTTGGCACATTCGCTATTTATAGACTTTTGGCAATGATCAGATAATGAAAAGATTTTTAAAAAGATAGATTTCAAATAACGAATGTGATTACTTTAACCGCATTATTATTGATCCGAATCAATAGAATACATGTCAAAACAATCGAAGTTTTCAAAATTTCCTAAATAGAAATATATGTAAATTTGTATCATCAATAATTAACAAATACATAATACACATAATGTTTATATATTTTGCAGTTATTCAATATTGAAATAAAAACAAAAAGCATCGCTAGACGTCAACTGCTCAACCTGTTTCGCTTTTGTTCTTACAAAGTTTTTGTCGTAGTATCGATAAATTACTCAATTTATCGAAAGCTCATTTTTCGATACAACTAAATTGCCAGTCAAAATAATCGATTAATGTGCGCTATGCGATTAATCGTGCCATCACTACTACCGGTAGAAAAGAATAGATAGGAGGGGATAGTGTATTAAAAAGTCGTTGAACTATTTATTTATGCATAACTTTACTATGGGGTTGACAAGTCGAGTGCAAAAAATGTTGGTTAAGAGCGCTGCTGCGGGAAGATGCAGCGCAGATTAAATAATTCATTAAGAAAACTTGCAGAGTGCCTTTGCCTCCCTCCCGCCGGCATCCTTTGCGCTCTTCTCATGCTTCTCGTGCTCTTCGTGCTTCTCGTTATTCTCGCCCCGGCCACAGTGCTAGACCAATGTTGTCATCAGCGTCATCGCCTCGTAGATGTTTTGATAAGCTTGGGTAATTAAGCGCTGAGTGTTGGCGTCGTCAACATAGCCGTTGTCGCAGTAGTTGATGTTCGCAATGGCGTTGGCGGAGCCGTAAAATATACCCGTGGCCGGGCAAAGTTTTAGCGAGCGAATAGACGACATGAATTTAAATAGAAATTAAACTAAAATGAGTAACAGCAACAGCAACAACAACAGCAGCAGCAAGCACAACAACAACAACAATTGCCGCTTAAATTGTGCAGCCAATTTGGCATTTGGGCTCAGCGAACGCTGGGGATATTGCAAATATTAAATACAATTTAATAGCAGCGCGAAATTGGCGCAGCTTGTAAACAAGTGAAGGCAACAGCTCAGCTCAGCTCGACAGCCAAGCGAGCACCCAACACGGACGGTGAAGGACAACAGAGGCAACCACCAAGAGCCAACAGCAATTAAAACTGAATACGAGTGCGTATGTGTGTTGTGTTATGCATTGTGTGTGTGTGAGTGTGTGGGTGTGCTTGTGTGTGAGCGGGCAGAAAGGCACTTCATATGCATGACAATGTCATGGCAACTTGTAAGCAGCCACGCCCTGCCATAGCCGTCGCCCTTCTTTTTGCAGTGTTGCACCAGCAGATTTATTGCAGGAAAACAGTCTGCGCCAGTCTACGTATGTGTAAGTGCGTATGTGTGTGAGTGTAAGAGTATGAGTGAGTGCGTGCGAATGTGTTTATTCCACAGTATTTTTTTTTGCTTTGCTCTTTTTTCCAATATATTCGTAGATTGGGCATTGTTGGCCTTGGCTCGAAAGCTTTTTCTTTGTCGGTGTTAAAACCACTGTAAGTAACTAAGTTGCAGTTGCTGTTGCAGTTGCAGTTGCATTCGCATTGACATTGCCAGTTGGCTGCTATGGTTGCATTGTTTGCCTTGCTTGTGGGATTGCTGTCGGCCAGTGTTTTCAATAACAATTTCCACAGCTTGTTGCATTCCGCTTATTTGGCTCCCTGCCCGAAACATCAACATCGACATCAACAGCAACAAGAACATGAGATAAAGTTCCTTATCGCATTAAACACATACGGCATTCAATAGTATTTGTATATACTGTATGTAGTTGCAAGTGTCTGTTGAATATTCAGATTTGCTTTTCTACTTTGAAATCCGATTCGCCAAAGGAATTTCAATTCAAAGTGAATAATTAATACTTGTAAATTATAAAGTTGAAACGTCTGAAATTCGAAGCACAGCAATTGAAATTATCATATGAATTCGTAAATACTCGTAAAACGTCACAAGATTGAAAAATATCTTTCAAAGTAAGCGTTTTAATCAAACCGAATATAGTTTGCATCCTAAACTTGCTACCACATGCAGCAAGAAAATATAATTTTAGATAGAAAATTCTTGTATTGAAATGTTTACTTTGATTTTTATCGATTTGACACCTCTTTAGATGTAAATAATTATTTTGTTTTCGTTTTAAATTAAAACTTTTAATATAATATGTCAGCTTCTTTTAATTCTGTAACCAGTGAGTAAGCTACTCGACTATAAAATACACAATTTGCCAGATTGACAACCAAAGTAATAAGCCACTAAAGCATCAGATTTTCAACATATAAATTATTTATTTAAACCACTTAAAATTGAGAGTGAGTGTTTGAAATATTGGTTGCTATTCGTTTAAATAAACTTTAAAATTGTACAAATATGTACAAAAATTCAAGAATATACATATTTTAATTGTTTTATTTAAAAATTATGTTTAAAGAATAAAATCTTGTTGCAGAAGTTTAAAAGATTGAAGTCCTGTTAAATATATTTTCAAAGCGAAAAGTTCTTAAACTTAAAATTGTTTTTTTTACATAGTAATTTAGAACGTAATTTTTTAACTCGTTTTTAATTTCTTTCCGGCTTTCAAATGTTAAAGTGAAACCCATTGGGCTTTAAAAAAAAAGAGGTGCATACCCATTAGATGGCCGAGTTAAATTGGCAACGAAGGGTTTACAAAATACGCCGCCGCTTGCACATTGACTACGGGATACAATTTCGCATTGATTTATTGCCATGTTGGGACACTTTCTTCTGCCTCTCTCTCTTCCTCCGCTCTGTTGCCGTCAGCTGCTGTACTCCTGTCGCTTTCTCCTGCTTCAGTTGCTCGTCGGTGCATGAATGTCACTGCTGGGCCAAACGGGCAAGAAAACGAACACTCAACATCGAGGGAGTAGCTGGTAGAGAACAAAGCGAAAACAGTGGCAAAAGGCAATGCTAACAAATAACAATAGTAGCAGCAACTAGAAGAGCCCGTAAAAAGTGTAGCAAAGAAATCAGCGAACGTTAGCAATTAATAATGGCCCAAAGTAGTGGGAATAAACAGACATCGGGCATCGGACATCGGACATCGTTTGGACACAGACATTTGGTGGCCTCCGAACAAGGAATTAAGTCAACTTGCAAAAAAAGAGAGCTCACATATGATATGGGCTCATAGAAAAAGAGGACAAGAAGAGTCACAGCTGCAGTCTGTTCAACCGATGTTGGCAGTATGAAATAGCTTAAAGTGGTTGCCAATTGACAATGATAGTAAGAGGAGAAGTTAATACCCTAAAAACGAGTGCATCACAATGAACATTGAAATATTAAATGCAGTGAAACACTCTTTTAAGCGAACAACCAACGTCGTCAATTTCCATCTCGCCAATAGTTTTTAATTTTCAATTTTCGACAGTTTTTAAAAAAATACTTTTGTATTGGGGAAGAGCGGCTAACTATTAAGCATCTTAGTTGCTATGTCTGACAATCTGGTATATTTTGAATGTAGTATGTACTATATAAAAATACCCAAAACCGCCTTGAAGTATATTCATTTGGTATATATATATATTTTTAAATAAGTAGTGGGGTATCTCACAGTTGAACACACTCGACTGTAACTTTCTTACTTCTTTAAAATTCATTTTTATGCTATGTCTTTGTACGCAGCAGAAGCAAATCAGCCGGTGAGCTAGTCATATTTCTAATCTTCAAATTTTTATACCCGCTACCCATTAGGGTAGAAGGGTATTATAACTTTGTGCCGGCAGGAAATGTATGTAACAGGTAGAAGGAGGCATCTCCGACCCTATAAAGTATATATATTCTTGATCAGCGTCAACAGCCGAGACGATCTAGCCATGTCCGTCTGTCCGTCTGTCTGTCTGTCCGTCTGTCAGTCTGTGTGTCTGTCCGTCCGTCCGTATGAACACCTAGATCTCAGAGACTATAAGAGATAGAGCTTGACAGTACTTGTTATGTTTGCACGCAGATCAAGTTTATTTCAAATTTTTGCCACGCCCACTTCCGCCCACGCAAATCAAAAAAATTGAATAACAAGCGTAATTTTAAAGCTAGAGTTGCGAATTTTGGTATATACAATAACTATTATAGAATTTATAATTCCTGAATTTGGTTGCGATCAGATAAAAATTGTCGAAGTTATTAAAGAAATACTTTTGTATGGGAAAAAACGCCTACTTACTATGGGTCTGAGTTGCTTTGGCTAACAATCTGGTATATTGTGCCGTCTATGGTATATTTTGAATGCGGTACTATATCGATATACCAAATATACCATTCGGTATAATTTTAGTATTTTCCAGTAGAAAAATATATTTCTTTTATTCAAAATGGGTAGCGGGTATCTCACAGTCGAGTACACTCGACTGTAGCTTTCTTACTTGTTATATTTTGTTTTATTTATGACAAGTGTGTTGATATATTTTTTTTGGTAAGTTGTAAAGACGCATTTTAAGGTAGCTAACAGAGTGGAAACTTGTCGTAAAATAATATAGAATGTTCAAAATTAGTTATAGTTAATTTCAGCATCTAGTTTCTTTGTTCATTAGTGAATCAATAAGTTAGTCATCAAACACGTATCAGATTCTTATAGAGTAGCATCCGTAATTTTAAAGCTAGAGTTTTGGTATGTACAATAATAACTACAGTCTTTATAATGCTTGGGTAGAGACCAGATAAATATTGTATAAGTTATTTAAAAAATAATTGGTATATACATTTGTCAGTATATTAATTTAGTATATTTCACACTCACACTCAATTGTAGCTTACTTACCTGTTTTTTCATTAACCAGATTGTTTACCAAAGCAATATAATTGCGACAGCTGTAGCCGGTTTTTGAATAACTTTAAAGTTTATTATTTGATCGTAAACTTTTAGAAACCATAAACACTGTAGTTATTATTAAGTTACCAAAAACGCGAAACTCTAACTTTAAAATTACACTTGCAATCGGGTTTTCGGGCATTGCATTAATTTTAAACTAATTTGTAATTTCAACAATACAAGTATTGATAACAAATATTGATAAATGCACCAAAAATTGATGTTGAAATGGAAAACAATTATCAAAGCAAATTCTGAAAAAATATTTTTGTTATATGTATATTATTGCACACTTGCATTTGCAATATTAATACAAAAAACAGATATTGGAAAAAAAATTTTAGTTATTTGATTTATGTTGAAAAAAGTTATATTCGTTTTGTGCTTCTATTACATTTGATTATAATTGTAACCCTAATTTAGGTGTTATTCAATTCAAAAGTCCCAGATTCCTAAATAATTTTATTTAGTTTACTAATTAGTCTTTTCTCGATGACTTTATGTTCATAAGCATATTTATTATGTCTCAGTATTATTATTTTTTTTTAATAAAGAAAGTAAATAATTTTGATTTAATTCTAAATGGCAACTTTCATTGATAATAAATGATAATACAGAAATCATAATGCAGCCATTGAAACATCTTTTAAATATTATTATTTGGTTGCTTAAATAGTTTTTTTGTTTAAAATGTTTTTATCTTTTTGAAGAAACTTTGCAAACTTAATTCCCATTTCACATTTAACAGCCTGTGAAATTTAAATGGCAGTTAAAGCCATTTGCACAGCCCGTGCGGGAAAGTTGCATAATGTAAAAATTAAATGCCACGTACGCAGGCACGCCCACGCACACACACACACATCTATACACACACACATACGCTTACGCGTACGCACACATGAATAGTGCTGTCATATGTAATTATTAATTTCTAAAAAGCCATTCAAAATAATATAATTTTAAAATACGCTCTAGCCGATGACGTGCCTGCAAACCGGACAGAACTAGAAAAAGGGCAGTGAAAGAGAAGGAAAGAGGGAGGGAGAGAGAGAGAGTGCGCTGCAACGATCCAAATGCGAGCAAACAAATGGGCAATGGTCAATGGTTAATGGTCAGCGGGCAGCTGCTTGGTTACAAATGTCGTTAGACCCGTTGGACATAAATTTATTTTGCTCTGTTTGAAATCAATATGCCCGTAGTGCAAAGAAAATCGCCAACTGGTTAAACAGTGGACGCACAGTTTCCCCATTTCCTTCATTTGCCCCCGTGCAGCCAAATATGCTGAATTAACATTTTACATATGTTGCGATATTTATAGTCTACTAATCCTAACTCTCACATTACACATACGCCGCGTGTCACGACCGCTTTTCTTTAATTTGGTTCGAACCTAAAATTTAATTGTCGTGTGAAAATTAGCAAAATACTCGAATAAATGCCATAAAAGAGGAGCACAACAAAATCGTTTTGCATAACAAATTCAATTAAATATATAGTGCTGGCATTAAAACGTCATTAAACGTAATTGGAAATGGAAATTGCGTTAAAATAATATCAATTGGCATATGGCAATGATTTACAATACCAAAAACAACACCATAATTATATTTACTTCAATGACATAAATAGCTCTAACAATGTTTTGTATATAAGTTGTAACTAGCTTATAAAGTTAAAGATCAATTGATCATTGTTTCAAGCAAGTTTTTCTCTTCCACTCTCTACTAACTCTTATCATTATGACTGTAATATCTTCGTATCTACACACATATATATGTATGTATATATGTATGTACATACTATATATAATAGTATATATATTGCTCTAAAAAGTGCACACTTAGAAGTTGTTTTCCATACATAATTCGATGCAAGTGCATTTCTTTAATGCTTTAAATCGTTTTCACACAATACACATGCAAGCCCACGTAGGTGTGAGTACAATACAGTTATTGTTGAGATTGCAAATGCAGATAGACATCTACTTTCAGTGTGTTAGACACGATCAGCGAACGCTTCCTTTGGCAATCGACTATAGTGCACTCGCTTTCACTCGCAAACAAAAATATGTAGTTGTTGTTGAGATTGTCTCTTTCGCTTTTGCAAATGCAGATAAACATCCACCCTAATACGTGAGCGCGTCTGTGTGTTGGACACGATCAGCGAACGCTTGCTTCCGCAATCGACTATCGCGCACTCGTTTGCACTTACACATATACTTTGCTTTTGTACTTTGTACTTTGCGTGCTTTGGTTTGCGCTTACTAATTTTGTTGTGGTCAGTGTTTTCTTCCTTGATAACTCATTTGATATACATGTATGTGTATGTTGATGCACATTTATTAATCACTATTATTGGCAAACCAAAAATATTAATTTTAAGCATTTTGCTACGTGGTATTGATAAGCAAAAACTAAAACCTTAATTTACCTGCATATGTCTATACATTTATCAAAAACAATGCGGGCGAAGCTGCGGGCTTAGTGGCTATATATGTATATAAATATATATAATACATTTTCGATTGCAAATTTCAAAAACTGCACTCAACCGATTGTCTTGGAATTTGATTTATATGGGTTTGATCATACATATATTTTTATAGTGTGATAAATTGCATGCATATTTGCCAAGAGAATTGACATAAATGTTTTACTCACAATTAAGCAAATTTGCTATAATTTAAAGTTAACAAGTATCAACTTAACAGTCGAGTCGTAAACAAGTAAAAAGATTAATTCGATGTTATTCAACTGTGAGAAAGTTAGCGAGGTAAAAATCATTGCTTGAAAAAGAATAACTGCAAAATGATTTACATCTGTAAAGTTAATTGCGAATGTAACTTTTGTAACTTGTTAGTTGCTCAAGAGCAATTTGTAAAATCCTTGTTGGGAATTAAAAAGTTAGCAGCAGGTATCTTAATCCTCTATTATTGAGGATTAGGTTATCAGGAAAATCACACACACACACACACACATACAGAACTGCAACTATCTTGCATGCTTTAAACTTATTGTTGATGAGCTTAAAGTTTTTGCAATTTTGGCAGTGCCATAAAATGAAACATATTGCAAGGATGTTGTGTACGTGCATTGTTACTGTGTGTGTGTGTGCCACAAATCTCTAAATTCCCACAATAGTTTTTAAAGGGCGAAACAAATTTATTTGCGCGCTGCAATAAATTATTGTGCAAACTTTTAGCGCCAACAAGTTAAATCAAATATATGGCACACACGCCCCACTAACTGTTCTTTCGTTCGTGTTGTTGTTGTTGTTATAGCAATTGTTGTAATTGCTGTCATTAATGAGTGTTGTTGCTGTTGTTGGTTCATTGGCAACACCAAGTTCAACAGCAATTAAAATTGCCAAAAAATAAAGAAATAAATACGAGTTGGACAGCAAAGGGACAAAAGAATAGAACAGAATGGAAACAGCAACAAAGCTGCTCATCTTAAGTTAAAAAACAAGAACAACACACACACACACATACATAGTACATGTGTAGAAGTCATAGCGAGGACAACAACCCGTGAAACTTTGCTAACATTTCGTTGGCCGTCCGAAATTTGTTCCTTTTCCGAAGTAATAAAAATGTTTCAGCACGCGAACGTTTGTGGGCGGAACAGAGAGGTGGGGGAAGCACTGACTACGCCGAATGTGTGTGTCTGAGTATGTGTTGCTGTGTATGTGTGTGTGTATGTGTGCAGAACGTAAATCGTCGTAATAGAAACATTGCATTTTATTGCATTTGTTCTTGCTTCTGGCTTTCTGCCTTTACTTCACTTCACTTTGCTTTGCTTTGTTTTTGTTCGTCTCTTTTTTTTGGCCAATAACATACATAGAACTGATAAATGGTCAAAACGGCTTTGTATCGATGTCTCTGTGCCAGCTGTGGCAGCCGCTCACTGCCCATATTTGTCTTTGGCCCAAGAAACTGCACAAATGCCAAATGAAAATTTAGCAAAAAAAAAAAATAGAAAAGAAAAGGAAAAAATAATTTTTCAATTTGTGCTAAAAGCGTTGCTTAGCCAAGAAAAAGTAACAGCTGCCCATTGCCAAAGCCAAGTAACACCTAACAGTTAACAGACACCAGTTAACTGATTCATGTGTGGCAAGCTGTCAAGTTAGTGCAACTGCAACTTCATTACCTGCCGCGGTTGCACACAAACGAATAGATGTGCTCTCGGGCTTTATAAATGATGTTGCAGCCGCCACGTCGTATACTTTATGTGCCAGGCAGCTTTGTCTTTGGTTTTTACTTGACATTCTAGAGCTAACACTGAAAAGTGAAATTTAATTAACTTAAGTATAGAGCGGGTGGCTGCCAAAAAGCGAGCGAATGCCTTGGTCAAATGTTCTCAGCGTTGCAAGATGAATAATGCATAGGACACTTAAGCCAAGGACATTTGCATTGCACTTGCAATATTGTCGGAGAAATTGGACACCAAAAGGGAAGCCAAGCTGACCGCAATCAGTGAAAGGAAAGCCAGAGGCTTTGTCAGCCAAGGCAAACACATTTGTTTCAACCGAAACCCAAAGGAAAATAATGTTTAAAAGTAACCAAATATCGTATAAAATGGTCCTATACGAGTATAATGTATTCTAAGCCAGATTGTATTGGGTATTTTATGCAGTTTATTCGTATGTTTAATTTATTGCCAAATTATACTCTGCAATTAATCCCCCGCAGACAGGATTTTTTCGCTTAGATTTGTCCATTACACTAAGCCGCTTTGAGCACATTTAATCAGCTGCATATTTCTACCCATTCAATGCGAATTCACACGAAAAAACTGTGTATATGCAACGTAATGCAAACATTTTTTGACAGCTCTATCAATATGTGTAATCACCCATCTGTGTGTGTGTGTGTGTTTGGTTTTTTTTTTTGGGGCGGGTGCAATTCGATGTCACAGTTTTAATGCTGCATGGTGTTTAGTAAAATGGCAAAATAAATGCATTCATAGCTCTATAGATGCAAAATTGGAAAATGGTAAATGGTAAATGGGAAAGAAGTGTAGTCAACCTGTGGCAAAACATTTTCCTGATGATTTTCCCCTACGCACAAAACGGCAAATACGGACAGATTAAAACAGATTACATACGAATTATTTGATAATGCCCAGACCAATACGTGGACACAAAAAACGGACGGACCTTTTCCACTTTTCCACTGGACTCACATTTCGATCATCGCTGCAAATTATTTTTCATTTACTTTTCCGACGACTGTGACTATGACTATGACTATGATTGCGATGACATTGGCGACTCAGTTATTTGCAGTTCTGTGTGCAGTTTGCACTTTATTATTTACTATCTTTTTATACCCGCTACCCATTGGGTAAAGGGAGGTACTATTACCTTATGGCTATAGCCAATATGGTATATTATGAACGCAATAGTAGGTCGAAATACCTTCTGTATATTTTAGTGCTTTTTCGGTCGAATATGTTAGGATGCAATCTGGTATATAGAATGTCGATGTGCCATATATAGCTTTCGGAATATTATAATGTTGCTTAGTACTTTATAGTGTTTCTCGTTATATTATCAATCAGGTATATTTTCAGCGTAATAGTATGTAGATATACCATATATTGCTTTTGGTATAATTTTGTGTTTTTTGCTGTCTAAGGCATCAATCAGTCTGGTATATTTTGAGCGTAATGGTAGCTCGATATACTATATATTCCTTGGTATATTGTATTGTTTTTTTTCTATATTATATTAGAAGGCGATCGATATACCATATATTGTCTAAGGTATATACTAGTGTTTTCTCAGTATATTAAAATAGAAGACTATCTGGTATATTATTTGAACGTAATATTGTGTCGTTATACCATAAATATCCTTCGGTATATTTTAATGTTTTTTTAATACATATTATATTAGGAGGATATACCACATAACGCCGCTGGTATATTTTAGTGTTTTTAGTGTTATAATTCAAAATTAATACAGGACTCTTTTAATTTCATTGCAAATGAGTAGCGCGTATCTCACAGTCGAGTATACTGGATTGAATATTTATAACTTGTTTTTTTCGCTCCTTTTTGTGATTCGATTTCTAACAAAAAATAGTGAATGGAATCGCCATGACAGCAGGTATCCGTGTGACAATCCCTCGTCAGGTGTCATTTGACTTTACACCGTACTGTTGGGAGACAAACTAGTTGCAACTACAATGTTGTTTTTGATTCAAATATTCCATGGGATTTAAAGAAATTTCAGCACTTCAATTGAAATTAATAAGTACTGAAAATAGATTTGATTCAACAGTTAAATCTCTCTCTTTGGATGTTGCTGTTGCTGTTCTCACTCGCTATTCAGATCAATGTTGCAAATGCTGCCAAATTTCACTTGCGCAGCAATTACTCAACGACAAGGACGACCCTGAGCGCTGTTTACTGTTGCAGTTGCCGTTGCCGTTACACTTGCAGCAGTGATAGAAAGAGTGGCAGCCTCTGGTATTTTGGGGGCAACAAAACAAAATAGAACAATCGTTGACAAAAATATTTGCATGCACTTTGGGGTGCACTTGGCAATGGAAACAGCGGCAGCAATAGAAACAGCAGCACCGTCGCATTCAATATGCAACATCTATGACAGGCGCCCCAGCCTGACATTTGCAATCGTGGCCTCCAGGGACCGACAGAGAAAGAGAGAGAGAGAGATGGGGAAGAGAGTTGGCCACTGAGATAACTGCAAAGAGTTGACTATAAAGTTGAAGGTGGCACACCTTTGCGTCCGAAATCTGTCAGCAATTTGCTGCTGAATTTGTCAGGGAAAGTCAAGAAAAATTAGAAAAATTATGACTTCCGCAATTTGTTGGCGAACAAAGGATCAGGCGCCAGCCAATGTGGCCGAAAGTTCAGCGTCGGGCAACTGTTGCTTTTACACTCGTGAAAGGGACAGAGATGGCAAGCGAAGGCGTGACACGCCCACACACACACAAACACATTCGCACGCTGCAAACTTTTCAAATAGAAAATGTTTAATTTCCCCAAAGACAACGTCGATGCGGCTGCTTCAGTTTCAGCTTCAGCTTCAGCTTGAGCTTCAGCATTGCCAAAACGCAGCGTTTTCAAAGCCAAGCCAAGCTAAGAAAACTTTCTTTCTATTTCACAGTGTGTTTATGAGTGAATGTGTCTCTGTGTGTGTGTATGTGTGTGTTTGTGTGTGGGTGTCTCTTCTGATGTCCAAGTCTCCGACGCTGCTGCAACAGTGCAGGCGAAAAGTTTTCGGGTTTTCGACAAAAGTTGGCAAGGAGCGCGCGCGTCGCTCGCGCCCCAGCGTCAAAGTCGAACTTGTTAGTTTGCCATCGCCATCGCCAGCGTTGAAAATTATATTATTTTCGAACTTTTCAAATGCCGCCAGAGAGTCGACAAAATTCCCGCTCAACACCAGTAACAAATTGTTGCCAGTGTATGCCGCCATCGTCGCCGCCGCTGCGTGTGCACCTTAATTAAACATCTATGTCTAATGAAGCACATAACATCTTGTTTACAAAACAATGAAAATGCAGCCAAGCTTATTCACTCCAAGAATATCATTATTTCTGAGAGTAAATATCATTTTTATACAGTTGAAATTCAAAAGGGATTTCGACAGATTCCTAACATAAATTCTGACCATTGATTCAATTGTCGCAACAATTATTGCATTCATAATCCACTCACTTACTTCACTCTGGCTTATTAGGTCCACATACTTCACTCCTTAGAAGCTTTACAGAAGAAGTGACTAGATTCCCATTACTAACAGTTTATAGTTTGACTCAAATTGATCTACATAAATATGAAAATATGATCAGCAGAGAATTTGCAGGATCATTTCTCAAGTCATTTAGGAGGCAATAATCATTTAATAAGCATTTAGTTCGAAGAAGCTGATCATCAAATAGCAATCGATGATGATGTATTGATTCCCAGACATAACGAAGTTAAAATAAATATTCACAGGTTGAAAAACAATAGAGTTCAAGAATTGTTATAGATTTGCAGAACTTTTGGCAATGTTGATATTACTGACAACATTTAAAAGATATAGGAAAAGTTATAGTCAAATGTGGTCCACTGTAAGACACCCGCTACGCTTTTTTAATAAAAGCAAAACTGTGCAAAATCAACTGATAACAAGTAAGAAAGTTACAGTCGAGTGTGCTCGACTGTGAGATACCCGCTACCCATTTTTAATAAGGGCAAAATATTGCGGTATTATTTTCAAAATATACCGAAAATACTAAAAAATACTAAAAATATACCAAATGGTATGTTTGGTATATCGATACAGCACACCATTCAAAATATACCATAGACGGCACAATATACCAGATTGTCGGCCAAAGCAACTAAGAGCCCTAGTAAGTAGGCGATTTACCCAAACAAAAGTATTTCTTTAATAACTTCCACAATTTTTATCTAGCTTTAAAATTACGCTTGCTATTTGTTTTTTTTTGATTTGCGGGGGCGGAAGTGGGCGTGGCAATTTGAAACAAACTTGATCTGCGTGCAAACATAACAAATGCAGTCGAAAAAAAATTATAGCTCTATCTCTTATAGTCTCTGAGATCTAGGTGTTCATACGGACGGACGGACAGACGGACAGACGGACATGGCTATTTCGTCTCGGCTGTTGACGCTGATCAAGAATATATATACTTTATAGGGTCGGAGATGCCTCCTTCTACCTGTTACATACATTTCCTGCCGGCACAAAGTTATAACACCCTTCTACTCTATGGGTAGCGGGTATTATAAAAAGTATAAAAAATTACACAAAAAATATACTAACATTTGAGGTACATGTTTTTTTATAACGATATACCATTAAATATCATGTATACTATATACCACTGCATACAAAATATACCAGATTGTCCACCAAAATAATTAAGCAGTTAAGCAGCTGTATAATTATGAAATTGAGAGGAGATATCAAATATTCTAAAATATTCCCTATATGAACTATCTTTTATAGGTTCGAAAGTCCAGCATGGTTCAATCCAATCGGCTACTGATGCATCAGTATGCTGACTCACAGAATATTTATACTTTATGCCGACGAAGTTATCTTCTTATGGCTAGTATGCAACCATCAATTAATACATACTTTTCTCACTTTTTCACATTTTGTGTTTAAATGGTCTAATCAGCGATGGTAGATTGAGAATGTGAGTAAGACACCCACAATTATCGATGTACTATTGACGTAAAGGTAACTCATATATCTACAATTATTGATAACTATACACCATCAAGTTGAAATCCCAAACGCACACTTGCGAAGCGAGTCTCAAAAGCCTCTTCAGCAGGGTATTTCGCAGTACTCGAAATCATTTTGATTGTCTGTCATCATATTCACTTTGATATTTTGCTTTCAATTTCAAGTCACTTTGGCAGATTAAATGGCCAACCTGCTGCTGCCGTTGGTGTTGTTGCTGTTGATGCTTGTGGTTGCAGGGTGTGGCCCGACAAATGGGCAGCTAACCAACTGAGGTCGTAGAAAGAGGAGAAGGAGGAGGAAGGAGCGAAGGGGGTCGAGGGTCATATTCGTGTCTGGGTTGGTAAATGAATAGAAGGGCATCGAAACTGCCAAACTAAAGTGGAAGCGGCTTCGTCAGCTGTTGGTCATACTCGCATGCAATGCGTACATGATAATCACGTTTTGGTTATATGCCTGCTTCTTCTTATTATTGTTGCTTCGCTTGCATTTGCATTTGAATTTGCATTTGCGTTTGTGTTTGGACCTGGGCCTGCTTTGGCATGTCATGCGGTGTGCTGTGGCGTGGTGTGGTGTGGTGTGGTTTATAGCAACATCTTGTCCAATTTATTACCACTTTCATTTGGTAGCATAATAGGCAATGTCCATGCTACCTCCGCACACGCATATACAAAATATATAGCTCCATACAAACTGACGCACTTGCGGTGAATGTGCCTGCATACAAACATACATACATATGATACATATATCTATAACACGTTGCACTCAAAAATACTGAAACTGACTCTCATTGAGGCTCGAACTGGGCTCGTTTAGCTGCAGTCTGCTGCAGCAGACTGATTTCTGCTTCATCAGTTACATGTTTTGAATAATTGAAGCGTATTTAGGCCTCCTCTAGACTTTGCCACACATTGCATACGTGGCCTGCCATGCTCTCTATGTGTGGATCAACTATTCGCATACGCATTCTAATATACATATTTCTATTTCTTTTTTTTTGTGTGTACCGCACAAGTTATTAAATTATTTTCGTACTCGCCATACTTAAGCCTTCAAAGCCACTCTTTTGATAGCCAAATTGCCATTTAAGAATTTTACCCTTTATTTTCCCATGCTTCAATACTCCCCCCTTATATCTCTTGATACTCCGACTGCTCCATTATTTTGCTGATTGTTGCGAAAAGTGCAATTATTGCATATTAAGCGTGCTGCATTAGCATATGCCACTGCTACTACTGGTTGCTAGTTGCTAGTTGCCAGTGTGGCAAGTTCAACAGCCTGCTCATAAATTACGTATACGACAACGCTTAAAATGCCATTTTTGCTGCATATCCCCAGGCGCACTTAGAACGCCATCGCCATCGCCGTCGCCTTTTGATTCTGTCGTATGTCACACTGCCAGCTAAAAACTAGTGAACAGATTTTGTTCAAGCTAGCACACAACTCTCAAGCAGCGACTGTGATATACCTTTTAAACATTTCTGTGGTGTGTCGATGGTTGCAATGCAAACGCCCGCTTCGTGATGATTTTAGAGACGGGTAGAAAAACTCTCGAGTGTTGGACGCGGCTGTTTGAGGGGCTGCCCCTTGGTTGTTGGTGAATCTGGTGGCTTTGTGTTCGTCTTTTGTGGCTGTTTGTTTGCTTGTGCTTGTGTTTGTCGGCAACGACAACGCTACCGACAACGACAACTGCAACTACAACTACAACGACAACTACAACGTCAACAGCAACACTTGAACGACGCCAGCAGCTGAACGCAGCTGTGCGTTTTAATTGCAGTGGAAACAAAATGCTAAACACTTGTTGGCTGCCTCGCTGGTCCCCGCGGGCTACTTTTCAAGTGAGGTGTCAAAGCGGGACTCCTCCTCCGACATCTCGCCCGCTTCTTTCTGCCATTTGCTTTGATTGTGCCATATCTGAAGGCAGTTTCAGCTTTGCCACCGTGTTGCAGTTGTATTCAAGTGTCCGCCGTTTGCCTTTGATCGTTGGCAACATTTAACGACTGTTTTCAGTTTGTTAGCGCTCCATGGAAAGACATGTCACAGCATCCAATGATCTATTTCAATTAAATATGAATACAAGCACTGAAATGCAATCCGAGTCGAGTCGAGTCGACTGCATCAAAGACTCGAAATTCGATAGCTCTTTTCATTCAATAAGAGTGATTTTTTTGCCAAAAAATATTGAAGTTTGGAAAAACCCTTGATGCAGGACCAATTAGAAGAAGTCTTTTGTCTTTTGTTTTTTCTTTAAGTACTTGTGATGCATTCTAGTTTGAGTTCGAATTGAATATAAATCTCTTTCAATATCATTCAATAGTTTGGTTTGCAAAAATATATTTTTATACCGGCTCCATAGGCTAGAAGGGTATTATAACTTTGTGTACCAGTCAGAATTATTATATCTACATATGATATATATATATATTAAGCTCTATGTTCTTGAACTCAAATACTATAAAGGATAGAGCTTGTTATTTTAATGCTACAGTCACAATTTGTGATACATACAATAATCAATACAATGATTATAATTTTTGAAAATTTCAATGCCACAAGTTACAAAATTTAGAAACTACTCAAGAAATCATTTTATGTAACGGCTGACGGGTCTTACTTGCTTTGTATTACTCTGTATTAATTTGGAATATTTTAAACTAATATCACTCTGTGTTGTTTTTATTAAAAATGGGAGCGGATATTTCAGAGTCGTGCACAGAGTACTGTGCCCTTGTTACTTGTTGAAATTAGAGAAAACCAATTATGATAGATTTAGTCCAATGCGCTCGATTCTGATTCTTTAATAGAGAAAACAAGAAAGACTTAACAAGTTGAGTATGTTTGACTGTAAGATACCCGCTACCTATTTCGAATAAAAGCAAAACAGTGGGATATTATTTTAAAAATAAACCAAAAAATATACCGAAAAAAAAACAAGTAAGAAAGTTACAGTCGAGTGTGCTCGACTGTGAGAAAAATCAAAATATTGCGGTATTTTTTCAAAATATACAAAAAATACTAAAAATATACCAAACGGTATATTTGTTATATCGATATAGTACCACATTCAAAATATACCATAAACGGCACAATATACCAGATTTTCGGCCAAAGCAACTCAGATGCCTAGTAAGTAGGCGTTTTTGTCCATACAAAAGTATTTGTTTAATAACTTCGACAATTTTTATCTGATCGCAATCAAATTTTCAAAACTCATAAATTATTACAATTATTATTGTATACACCAAAATTCGCGGTAGCTCTAGCTTTAAAATTACGCTTGTTATTCGATTTTTTTGATTTTCGGGGCGGAAGTGGGCGTGGCAGAAATTTGAAACAAACTTGATCTGCGTGTAAACATAACAAATGCTGTCGAGCTCTATCTCTTATAGTCTCTGAGATCCAGTGTTTCATACGGACAGACGGACAGACGGACATGGCTAGATCGTCTCCGCTATTGATGCTGATCATGAATATATATACTTTATAGGGTCGGAGATGCCTCCTTCTACCTGTTACATACATTTCCTGCCGGCACAAAGTTATAATACCCTTCTATCGTTTGAGTAGCGGGTATTAAAACTTGTTTCGCATCATTCAAATTATTGAATTGATGCTTTGTTATTAACATCTTAATAGTGTGTCGAAATTCTCAGGTAAATTCAATCTGAATTTATCATAAAATGTATTCGTAGGAATGTGGCTAGCTATAGATCGAACTCTTAAAACTTGTTGTTCATAAAAGTGAAAACCGTTGTTTCTTATATAAGCTCGTTCGCTCAGTGAATTATGTAGTTCGATTTGTTCGATGAACTTTGTTTTAAACATTGTTCGTCGTTGAAATTCGTTTTTGGTTTGATTATTTTAAGCACTCTTTGATTTATTTCATGCTCACTAGTATTTTTAGAAGAAATAGTATACAATTCAGCTTTATGAAAGAGTTAGCATTTTTTTTTAATTTAGAAAGACGCAGTATTAATTTACATTATCTATTTTAGGCAAATTTTAAAGCTAACACAAAAATAAACGTTGCCACTTTAGTTCGAATAGCTGAAAGGCAACAGATTGCAAAAGATCGACTTAGCAGAAGTGGAACGTGCGAAAAAGAACGAAATATAGATAAAAACGGAACAACTGAACATGAACGAACGTTGATGGTGAACTTGTTTAGTTCGTTTCTTTTTGTTCATCCGTTTGTGAACCACAAAACATTAATACAAAGGAGCATCAATAATTTAGGTAATTTTTCAATTAGTTTAAAATCATGCTGATGGTCGAAAGCTTAATGCTAACAATCAGAGATGTTATGCCAAACTTTGAGAGTAAGCTGAAATTGGAAGTAATTGTGTAGTAACTCTTTAATTAACTTTGATTTGCTCATGATGTCAGAGCAAGAATAACAACAACAAAAGAACAATAACACATACGAATCCATGATAGTTGATGCTGTTCCCGTTGCAGTTTGTTTCCCTCTTTGTAGACTATCTATCACAACAAGCATACAATCAAGGAGCGAGTTAAGAGTCCAATAGTCTAACAAACTCCGACAAAACTTTCCCAAAAAAGTTTTGCTCTGTTGTTGTTGTTGGTGTTGTTGTCGTCTTTTATTGGTGTTGTTGGTGTTTGGTGTGGCATGTGATACGATTTTTATGTAAAACATAATTGCAGATTAGTCGCAGCGGAAATGTGAAATATAATAAAAGCAAATAACAAAAAACAAAGCGCAAGCAAAACAAATTGTAATCGTTCTGTTGCCGCTTAAAAGGGATTAAAAGGCGTGGATTACTCGTCCAGACGGCAACAAAAAGAGTTCGAGAGTGAAAGAGAGAAACAGAGAGGGAGACAGATTGAATACAATTGGAAGTGTAAACGAATGAAGAGTGTTTGAAACATTCAACACTGGGCCAATTCATTCATTCATTCAACTGACTCGGCCAATTTGCTGCAACTCGGGTAGAACTCGATATATGAATATTCGGGACTCTTCATTTTCAATTAATTAAAACTCAACGAATGAAGAAAAAATAGCATGGCAGCAACAACAAGTGGCTTAGGAGTCTTTGGCCTCAAGTATGCAGCAAAGTCTGAAATAGCATTGGGACAAGCAATCGCTCAACATTATGGTTGCACATAGCTCAAGCTGCTACCGAAACACAACTGAGTCAAAAATATGACTTCAAATTAACACACACACACACAGACACACGCACCCCTTCCTACATCCACACACACACACGCACACGCACAGACAGTCAGACAGTCAGAGCATCATTCAGTAGGAGATGGCAATGCGTTTCGCCTATTTGCGCAACAAATGAAGTTGAAAATGGCTTGGCCAAGTGCAAGTGTGTGTTGTCTCCTCTCACTCTCTCTCATTCTCTTTCTCTCCCTCTTCTGTGTGTGTATGTGCTTGATTCAAGTATGTAGTTGTTCTTGCTGTTGTTGTTGGCCACTTTAAATGGAACGTAAATATTTGAGCTGCATTGGCAGCAACGTCCAAAGCAGAGCAGAGCAGAGCAAAGTAGAGTTGCACCTACATACACACGCTCTTCTTCTTTGATAGCTCTGACTCTGACCCACCTGACTCTTACCTGTCCTCACCTCAGAATCGGGTAATCGTCACCGTTTCCAGCTGCCATATTGATTTGCTCAATTCAATTGGCAGTCGAAATTGCAAATGGCTTCAACTTCTCATAGTTACTGCTACTAAAATCCCATTTTAGTTTCCCCCTTTGATGTTTCCCCATTATGACGTGCTGTTTCTCTCTGATGTTACTTGTGGTCGAACTACTTCCTCTCTCTCTCTCTCTCTCCCTCTTTCTCTCTGTTTAGAGTGATCGATTATACTTTGACATCCGCAATTAATTGAACGCTTGTTTCTTAATTGAATATTCGAAAAACCGAATTGAAATTTGAATAAAAATTATCGACAATTTGACTAGCTTACAACTAATAATGCGTTTTCCAAGCTATTGAACTGTAATCTGCTCGTTGCAGCTATATGTTAATTATGTTGCGGCATGCCACAGATGTCCTTGAGCCTTGTCACTGTTACTGCAAGCGAATAAATTAGCCGCTTGGCGACAAGTCAAGGGCCGCTGACGTTAGCCAGTTGTCGGTCAGCAGTCGCCGCTGGCTCTAATGAACGGGACCTCGCATAAGCATAAATTATGGGGCATGCCACAGCGTAGAGTGTGTGTGTGTTGCAGTGTGTGTGTGTGGATGCCTCTTGGCTTATGCTCGCATATTTGCGCAGCATACTTCTGGGCGCCATACGTGAATAGCTGTGTAGCTGCAACATTGCATACTTTTTGGCAGCGCATGCCTCGGTTCCCTCCTCTGCACTCTCCCCTCCCTCCCTCCCTTCCTCCACGGCCAACCTCCTTTTTTGCGGCACACGTTGCAGTAAAAAGCATTTTGGCACGGCTTTCGCACATTTTTTCTGGGGTTTTGTTAATTTATTTTCATTTTCGTTTTCATTTTATTGTTTTTGTTTTTGTTTTTACTTTTCAAGTGTGTGTTTGTGTGTGTGTGTGTGTGTGTGTTCTCTCTTTTGCTGTGCACTTGTCTGTGTGTGTGTGTGTGTACAATTTTTTCTTAAATTATATGTTGCTCTTTAATGATAATATATTCACAGTTTTTACTATAAAGTTGAACTAATCTTTTTATTCGTATTTGTAATATTTGTAATAATGCCTTCATATTGTTGTTACCTATATATACGTATGTATATTTATATAAACCTTAATACATTTTATCATATTTACATTTTGGTGACTTTAAATAAGTGCGTTACTCAACGTTTCTTTCAAAGTCTGAATATATATTTATTTATAATTGCGTGTAGTTGCTAAATTAAGTATTCCCTTTTTTTTTGTAGATATTTATTCCTTCATTGCAGATATTTTGTGTGTGTATGTGTGTGTTGCTTAAATATTCTTTCAATTTCAATTTTCTAATTTTATTCTGTGAGTGCTTTGTGTAATCCATTAGCTTAAGTATTGGCTAAAATAAAATGCTTGTTTCCACTAAATGTGTTCTAAACAAATTGAAATTAAAGCAATTGCATTTGCAAGTAATAATTAAAGTATAGAATATATATTTAAGCACTAAGAACTACTCAAGAAAGCTCAATAAACAAATATATAGTATTGCACTCATTGTTTTTGGTTGCAAGTGCCACAAACAAACTAACAACATTTGCTATGCTACACAATAAACATTCAACACACTCCCAATAAACACTAACTAAACCTACGAAGACTTTCGATTTTCGACTCTCTGCTTAACCTGCTGTTAAGTATATAGTAGTAATCTATACTATATATTATATATATTTATATACGATGTATGTGTATGACTATATGCAATGTGATATTTAACGCGCTTATCAACTAAGTATACTTTATAAATAGGCTACACTCACTTAACTTCACATTCTTTAACCTAAACTAAGCCCTCAGTAATTAAGCAACACATTATATGCCTGAAAAATTGACATAATTATAATTAAGAAGTTTTCTTCTGGAGAAAGGGAACCACGAGAAACGTTTCACTCACTTTCTCTCTGTGTGTGTTCTTTAGAAACCTTAACTATTGTTGTATTTCACTAATGTTTGTGTTTCTTGTGTATTTTGTTGGCTTTTTGCATAAACTGCAATAAACGTTTTTCAAAAGTAAACTTAACTGATCTTTGTTGAAAGTGTTTCTTCTGGTTGACAAAACACTATTCCATCTATCTGACTAGCAGTAACAGTAAGGCTGTTATAAGTATTCCCAAACTATTCTGTCTCAGCCCTTCGACTCCGTTGCCTTCGCCATCTCGACAAATTCCGGGATGCCGTGTGAAGTCCTCGCAATAGATCTGAAATTCGAAAGCAAATTTCGGGAATAGAAAATATTAAATATTGCTTCGATTCTTTGATTAACGATAAGAAATTACCTTGGTCAAACTGTCGGCGTATTTATCGACCAATTCCCTTGTGAACTTGGCTGCTTCATTGCCACAAATTTTACGCGCAGCGTTTTCTGAGCAATCCACCAGCTCATTGATGGAACTATTAAATAAAAAGAATATAAATGGAATAATATGAAAAAAATGTTTAATCAAACTGAAATAATGTGAAAATAAATATGAAAGCTACAGTCGAGTGTGCCCAACTGTGAGATACCCGCTACCCACTTCGAAAAAAAACAGTCCAGTATTAATTTTAAAATATACCAAATTAATATACCACAATACTGAAAATATACCAAGTGTTAATTTTGATACGTTCATATGGTATATAATATTAAAAAAAAAGTATATTAAAAATATAAAAAAAACGTATACTAAAAATATGCTATAAAATTATATACATATATACCAGACTGTCACTAAAACCAGCTGAATTAGTAACCATATTATAATAAAATTCTTGAAAGCTTAAACTAAAAACTTTAAAATCAATGTAGGCCTTTTATTATTAAATACATCGCAAGATTAATAAAGGTCAAGCATATTTCTATGCGTTTTGTGTGACATGGACTCGAAACAAGTTTAACAAAATTTAATTGAATTTAAATTTGGAAATCTTTGATATCTGATAAACTTAACTTCGCATACTTTAAACGAGTTAAGCAAGTGGATTATCGGTCACTAATTAAAAAGTGAATGTCAAATGGGTTTAGATATTATAAAAATAAATATAAATAGATAGAATACATTTGTGTTCCCATAAAATAAATGCTCACCAGCAAATTGTTTTGATATTCTCATTCATTGTGCTGTTTTCCTGGCTCTCCTGATTTTTATTTGGCTTGAGGAAGAACATCGTCTCCTTGTAGCGAGTGGCGCATACTTCGAAGTCCTTCTTAGCTATTTCAGAGCAATGCGCGTGCTTCAGATACTCTGTACAAATATAGAGATTTGTTATTCAAGATCTATATACAGTTTATATATATCAGTTTCGAAAATCAAGAACATTCATCTTAAGAATTGTGATCTTAAAACAAGGTTCAAATTATTTAAACGTAGAACATTAATTTGAATTTATTTAGAACATTAATTTGAAAAATGTTGGCATTTTTCTACATTCCGAAAATAAGAACTAAAATACTAAATTTTTGGTTACAAACTTCTCGATACAATAGAAATTCCTATAAATATTTTAACTTATAATAAGAGGAAAAAATCGTACACCTTTAAGATTTGTGATATGAAAATTTTTGATCAGGATTTGTGATCTGAAAAGCTTAAGATTTTTTTCCGTTTATCAATAGGAATTTGGTCTTAAGTCAAATGTTCTTGAAATCAAGTTGTGTGTTTCTAACTTTAAGATTAGGATATTCTTGACGCACATTTTAGATAAAATTCGTAATACTAAAAACCTTATCTTGATTTGAGAACTTTCTTTGTTCAGTTAAGATATATGTGACCGTAATTAAAAATGTTCTTACCTTCCTGGAATTCGCCCTTGTTGCAGAGATCCCTGATGAACTGATTGGTGCCATGGTAGAGCTTATTGAACTGATTCCTTTGCTGCAGATCCATGCAGCGACGTGTATAGCTTTGAATGCAACGCACACCCTTCCGCAACTCACTGAGTTTTGGGAAAAATGAATAAGTAGCGATGGAGATGCGGGGATAAGAGAGAAGAAGTGTTCATGGTTCATATTAGATGGGGATAACAAACGTGTTGGCGTTAATGCTATTGTTTCAATTGTGAATGCTGTGCAACTACAACTTACTGACAAAGTTTATCCAGTTCCTCCTTTTTGGCAGCACCAATCGAAAATTCCGTTGTTAACTGCAGCATCTCAAGTGGTTCGGTGCATTTGGTGAACTCCTCCTGGCCGCATTCCTCTGACCTTACGACCGCCATCAGGAGCGCTGTTTGGCACAATGCACATTTTCATTGTGAAATTCGAGTACAAAAATGTAGCAGCCAAGGATGGAAGAGGCGAAGAGGAAAGGAGAGAGAAGTGTGCGAGAGAAGGAGACAAATAAACAAACTGGCAAACAAACAGTGGATAGTGTTCAAGTTGAAAGCTAAAAGGCAATCTGAGACTTTGCTCCTCCCCGTCTCCCACTCACTTTCTCTCTCTGTCTCTCTCGCTCTCTCTTTCACACAGTCTGTCTCTATCTATCGTTTGAGTCGCACCGCGTTTGCAGCTGCAACACAAAGTTGCAAATGTGCGTCAGGGGTAATAAAGTTGGGCGTAAGTGAAATTGGCATTTCATAAATTTAAACTTTTCGGTTTTTCGGAGTAAACATTTCCTGAAACTATCCCTTGCTCTCTCTCTCTCTCTCTCTCTCTTATACTCTCTCGCTCACTCTCAGTCTCTGGGCATTCATCGTCAATGTGGCGGAAGTCACGCGACTGTCAATTAAACAGACTGACAGCTCTCGTCTGATCAGTGACGATAAGGACCGCGAGACTCAGGCGTAAACCCCAAGCCTGACCCTGATACATTTTACGTTATATATAGAATCAGACCATATTTTGCACTCACCCATCACGAGCAGCGACGCCGCCGACCTCCAGTACCAACAATATCGATGCATTTTGTTAGCTTTGCAATTTGCGATTCACTTCAATGTTTGTTGTTATCGCTTCACTTTAAAACTGCGGCTCACACTTTTGCTCACTTTTTGTTCTCCTTCTAATTGATTCAAGACATTCACATGTGGACGAGTGACGTCTTCGTTTAGCAACATAGTAAAAGAATAGAACGCAAATTAGGAAATATAATTCAAGTAGTCTAGGTCAAAATAAACTCATGACTCATTAGGAAACACAAGTAAATGCAAATCCATATGACAATTACCTACAAATTAGCTAATAAAAATGCAACAGTCGAGTATGCCCGACTGTGAGATACCCGCTAACAATTTTCCATTAAAGCAAAACAGTTCGAAAGCGATAATATTGTTAAAATATGTAACTAACATACCTAACTAAAATATAATGCATTAGTGCTTCAAAAATATGCTTCGGGTTTTGCTACATTGAAAATTTATCTTGTAACAATAAAATGTGCTGTTCAATAGTCTCAGAGATTTAAGGCTCATACCAGCAGAAGGACTAACAAACAGAAATATAGTCTTTACTGATGACGTTGATTTTTACATTATTATTCATTAATTTCATCAAATTGGCGTGCTTTCTTGTTTTTCTTTTGTGTTTAGCACATTGTCTAGTTTTGACATTATTTTAATTAGGTTTACTAATTAAATAAATCTAGATACCAAGAAAAATTATTAGCTTTAGATCAAAGAATTATTAGCCTCCGTACCAGACTTTTCTCGTTATATTCTGGTCATGCTACTATCTTGATTTATCTTGAATATAAACAAATTTAATTTATTGGCCAAAAACCGTACAAAATATAATATGTTAGAATAAATCCTTTTCGATGTATGGAAGTGATAAATTATTCATTCATTTGTTTTAAATTTTTGAAATTTTGTTAGACTCTTTAAAATTATATTAAAATACCGACTACAGCGAAATATTTCTGTTTGCTCACTGTTGCTATTTTCTTAGTTTTAATTAATTGCAAATCGAATTATAAATACTATCTTCCACAATTTAAAAACGCAATAAACAAAAATACTCAAAATGAAAACAAATTCTATAAATACAAAAAAACAAAAACTGATGAGAAGAAAAGCGAAAGCGAAAGTGTCGCTAAAATTTGTGTTTGTTGTTGTTGTTGATCTCATAGCCGAAGATGAGTGAATTTCAATGTGAATGGGTGTGAGTAAATTTGAGCATTCGAATTGAATTTGTGTTATTTTTGAGCAAATAATAAGTTCAAAGTACACTGTTCTCTACACCGTCGTATTAACCCACTTGCAAATCAATGGGAGAGCGTATAAATGTACTCGCAATAATATAAGCACTTCGAAAACAGTCTTTAATGGTTTTTAAAGATAATGTTGTATGTAATATCGTTATAGCAATTTGTTTGTAATAGTCCCATTGTATTTTGTAATTAGTCTGGTGTCTGAACATTCACCATTTGTATATGCAAATCTAAATGAGTTTTTTTTTACTGCGCAATAAGTAATTAAAATTGATGCATGTTTTAAGCATTACAATTCAAACTACTGAATAACTAACATTATAATTAAAGGTCATTTGTACTAATGCTAGTGGCATGTGTTTAAATACGAAATATATCCAGATATCCAAGATCATTTAGAATTATTAATTAGAATAACAAAATTAGGAGACTCAATTATTAAAAAACAAGTTCAGTTATTTAATTGAAAACAAGTTAAGTCTATTAAATCTAATTTAATAAAAGTTGATTTGGGATAATGACACAGACTAGTTGCATAAACACAAGTAATTATAATATAAATAATGCAAATTATATATTTAACTTGTTGCATCAACTAACTTTGTATGCAAATTAATATACCCAACTTAATGTAAGCTACCCTGCAATTCGCCATATGAAATTGTGTAGGCGTGAGAAATAAGCACAAAAACAAAAAGAAATAAAAACACAAAAATAAGAAACGCAACGAAATCAAAACGAATTTCTTTACATTTGGGGCTTTTTGCCAAAATCTGCTACCCCTTGTTTTTCTCTTTTTTTTCTGTTATTTTTTTAGTCTACTGCATCGCTGCAGGTGTATGCGTTTGTGTGCGAGGGTGAGTGCGAGTATGTGTGTATGAGTATGGGAGTGTGTCGTTTTATATTTGTTATGTTATCTCTTTTAAAGCACTTTTAGTGTTCATAAATAAACAAAGGCACATTTCCAATATCTTTTCATATTTCTCGAAAAAGGGGATTGTTTATTTTCAATTAATTGTTTACAAATACGAGAAAACATTGCTATTGTTATTGTTGAGCGAGGTCAGTTATGGTCTACCCGGCTTCTTTAATAGACTTCAAACAAGTGGCAAGGCAAATCAACCTTTGTGACATTTCAGATGTAATTTGTATTCATTTAATATTGCATTTCATGGTAGTTGTTATCGGTTTACAGTTTGCAATTAGAAAGAACAACACAAACTTGATTTTCCACATGGAATACGCTAGTAAAACATTTTGCATTTGCTTGCAAAGTAAATTGGCAATGATCAATTGTCTGCGCTCTGCTTTTGCCTCAATTGACAAACGAAGAAAACAAAACACTTAAGAGCACAGAAACAAGTGTAATGGAACGCCAAGTGAAACGCCCGATTGTCGCAAAATAAAATGAGTAAAGCAAAACTGAAAATGAACACGAAAACGAAATTGTACGAGTCTTATTTTTAAGACTCATCAGAGATTGCATTGCACTGTGCACAGTGGGCCTTGAAAGTGATCGCCAACGGGGAGTTGAGCTGGGCGGGGCAGCACGTGATTCGAAAGAGTGCAAAGAGACAAAAGGAATGCAGTCGGACGAGCCTCTCGCCCGATCACACTCGATCTGTGTACTGTGCTGCTGAGTGTGTGCAGGCAGCCGGCGTAGAAATCAGGTTTTATTTTATTTATTTTTATATTTATTTTTACTGCTAATGTGCGCAGACTTTGCGTGTACGTTTGTTTAACTTGTGAAGTAAATTAATGTGAAGTGAGGTAAATAAAGTAAATGATTAACTGTTACTATTTTCGCATTGATTACTTGAGAGCATTCACACCTGCGCGACGATCGGCCACGAGATTTAAAACACTTTCCAAGTTGCCAGCAACTGTTGAGACGCAAGCGCGCCGCGTTGTTCGTCGTGCGAGTAACCAAAACGTACTGAAGAAGTAGCAGCAACAGCAACAGCTACGACAGTGACAGCAGCGATGGAAGCAGCGACAGCGACTGCAGTAGCAGCAGCGAAGAGCAGAGTAGGCGACCGACCCACACCAAAGCTAACCAACTTCGTTGGCACACGAATGACTTTCGGTCGACACACGTCGTGCATGTTGCTGGCAACATTTCAAAAATGTTGCTGGCGCATGCTGCCCGCACTGAAACAACAGGTATTTGTATGTTGCTATAGCAATTATTGTTGCTTGCCCAGCTGCATTTGGCATTTGATAACGCAATCCACTCAGCTGATGTGATAGCTGCCGAAACTGGATTTAAATTCTTGCACTTTTGTTTTATTGTATCATCCACTTGCGTTTGATTTATTATAATCAGTTGAACAACAATTGATAATTGTCCAGGGTGCTTTTTTTTAATTAATTGAATAAGCCAAAGCCATTGAATTTCCTGTTAGAGCGATAAGATGTATTTACTGCTATCGAACTGTCTGATGGCCTCGTCAAAACGCCAATAAGCCTTAGACAATTGTTACCAATAATTTCATTTTGCTTTGTTAAATATTTGTTATTTATATTTGCGCAATGCAAACAGCAACACCAACGTCAACAGCAACACCAACAGCAACAACATCTACAGCACTAGTCACGGCAACAACAAACAAAAGACAGCGGCGTCACTTCAAATCAAGTGTCGAAATTTACACGTGTGTCCTTTTGTTTTCCTTGTCATGCAGCAGCTATCTCACTCACCCGTGCTCCCGACAAGTGCCTGTGAAGTGGCCGCAGGTTTTTGTTTTTTTTATACCCTATACCAGAAAAAGGAGTATTAATGCGTGAAAACATTCCAATTCTCTTTTCGTTTTATTTTCGCTTTATTTTACTCGTTGTTATATTCGTACTGCGTTTGTTAAATGGACTTTCTTATGGTGGGAAGTTAACATGGGTATTTCGTAGTCGAGCACGATTTGTTAGTGTTCTCTTCTCATTGTTTGTATTCTGTTAATATGCAACATTCGTTGAGTTGAGCTTTGTTTGCTATATGCCAATTTACCGTAATGTTTGTGTATTTGTTGTAAATAATAACTAAATTAGGCAGCGATTTGCTTTTCCTTTTTGTCGTATTTGTTCAGTTCATGCTAGAAAAGTTCAGGGCCAATAATCGTATGTCATGACAGGTTAGAGTGCTCTATGAAGTGAAATATGGATTCATAAATAATTTAATCACTGCCCAGCGATTTTCCCATTGATTGAATAATGCACCAAAATGTGACTTGCATTTGTTGATTACATACAATATATAATACAATATTGACGCACATATTTACTGTCGACAGCTATCACAAATATCATTGATTACATTCACTGTTCAATAACCATTTAATAAATCCCGCCAATGCGACAATTAAATCAATCCGCATAGAAGTAGAAAATGTCATTATGTATACTTTCAAATTTGTTACATTTGGAGTATTTGATTATAATTAGAATTAGTTGCGTTTCGTGGTGCACACAATTCAATGCAAATGCAATAAATTTTGTCCACTAAGCGAAAAACAAAAGTGCATGAGGTCAAGGTTATCCCCATAAAAGAGCGTTTTACTTATTTAAACAGAGTGCGAACTAAAGCTTGCGATTTCAAAAAAGTTAGAATATAATTTTGAATTTTAAAAACGCACGTTCAAATCCTGAAAACTAAGTATTTATCTAAAATGCAGCTTTTTATTTGATAGATCACGATAAATATATAATAGTTAAATAAAAAATAGGTCTTACTTTTCCAAGGTCAAATCTAGAGTAAAGACGCTCTATAGAATAAGATTACTATAAATATATATATATTTTTTGCAACGATTTAAATTTATCTTTATCTTTTTGTTGTATGATAATTTGTTTATCTAGAAACTGCTGAATAATAATAATATCAATACAAAAAACGGTTAATGACGCACTAAAAATTGATAAGAACTTTGTTTTTCAATTTTGTGGATAAAATATAAATGTTATGATTGTTATACTCGTTATATGAATATATGTATGTGTGCCAACAGGAAGTGTATGAAAGGGGCTAAGGGAGGCATCTCCAATCGTATATAGATATATATGTGAATGTATATTCTCGATCGACATCCGAACTTGTTTTTAATTAACTTCACATTAATTAACTTTAACTCTTATTAAGCAAAAATACTTACTTGTTGATTAGAAATGAGCGTCACAAGCAAAAAAATTGAAAAAAGATTTTGATTTTTATTTGTTTGAAAGTAGACTATCTTAAGTATCATGAAGTGACTTAGTGACACCAAGAATGGGAAATCGCAACCGTATTGTTGTATGTTAATACGTTCGCGATTTCCTATTCTATTCTACAAGTATAAGTAAACAAAAATTGATAAATATGAAAAGCACACTCTATCAGACTGTGAGATACCCGTTACTCATCTTCAAGAATAACTATTGACTTCGTATGAACTAACTGCTAGATCTAACTCATATAGTTTCTGAGGTATATACATAGGTTTATTCAGGCAAAAGGACGAACATGGAAACATGAAAATATCTCATTGGTAGCGGGAGTAAAAATAATTCATTTTATAGGTACAAGATATATCTTGTAAGATGACCATAATTGCTCTGTGCTGACGCATTAAATTATTAGTATATCAATATCAAAAGGTCTATTTTATAGCTTTACTTATACACCATGCAATCTTATCGGAATTTTTCTGTGTTTTCCCCATTTCCTTTAGTTAATGCTGGTTTTGATTAATGATTAATATTACTAAAACTCAGCATTTTTAAATTCTCGAATTCGTAAATTTTATACTAATTTAATTATATATAATTGTTTTCAGATTTACAGTCTTCGATGTTCTTGGTTATGCAATAACAAACACCAATATACACATAATAACAACAGCAACAACAACCGACAACTCTCGTTGAAGTATACAAAGCAAGATATTGTTTACAAAATTTTGACTTTATTAATTTTGTTTTTTTTTCGTGCTGTATTATAGTATAGTATTTGTTCTCTCTCATTTGCATTTTAATTAGTTACCAGAATACATGAACAGTTTACACTCTTACTATTAAAGACTAAACTTTTCTTATTCTGGTATTTTTATATCATCTTTGTATCTAAATTCTTTCATATTTAGTACATCTGCAGTATTTAATTTATTCATATGCATTTTAATATCATTATGAACTGACAGGAAACTTAAATAGTCGCAGCGCTACAACTAAAAGTAGTGCTGCAAGAGTTTTTTTTTATATAGTTTCATCTTTATGAACAAAGCTCAGAAGGTCAGCTATTGTGACTGTCAGAAGGTGTGCATTTGTGTGTGTTTGTGAGTAGGTGTGTGTGTGTGTCGAGGTCATTACCATTGGACACATGCGTAAGGATGACAGGAAAGAGCTTAAAGCCATTGCTTATTCGACAAACGAAAACAGAAGGAAGTTTATTTTATTTGCGTTGGCTACGCTCACAACAGCAGCAACAACAATGCAACGGCAGCAGGCCATAGACTAACACCTACAGTCATACACATACATGCACACACAAACACATGCACAGCCCGGCACACACAAACAATAGCAATATCGTGCATTAAGCGCGACAATAACAACAAGAACAACAACAAGAACAACAACAACATCAAGAACCCAGAAATAACGGTGAAAGTGACTGGCGACCTGCACAGCGAGTGCGAGAAGGATGGAATCCCTTGGCTTTAGCCGCTTTGTGTTCTGTTACTGCATTAGTGTGCGTTTGAAGTTTGCAAGTTTTAGTCATTGTTGTTGCCTTTGCTTTGGCTGGCGAGTCGCAAGTTCTCTCAACTGTTGATGTTTACATTTAGCGTTTGGATTTATGAACTCCGCATGCGAAGCACGTAGCATTGGACAATTTAAAGTTTAGCTCCCACACACTTACTCCTTCTCTCCCACTCCTTCTCACCCACTCACACACTCGCACTCGCAAACCAAAGCACACTGTCGCTGAGCGTACACCGTTAAAAGGCTAAGTTAAGGGAAACAACAGGACAATTGGTCTATGAGCTGATGACAATAACAAAAATCTCCGTCTATGCGTCCCCCACTTTCCTTCCACGTATTTACGCTTAGTTTAGTTTTATTAGTTAAGCAACAATGCTAAAGAAAAAAGTTAAAAAAAATTAATGACTACGTGAACTTTGCTTGTCTACGACTAGCTTGAATAGGGCAGCGGAAAGGGGAGGTGCTTTGAACAACTGGCAAACAACTGACCAACTAACTGCGAATGGTGCACACTAGGTATCGGCTAAGCTTTTTATGGCAACATTCACACTACGGTTGTTGTCCATGCTAAGCTTTTATGGCAACTTACTCTGCTATCGCACTTGCTGAGAGACGCAGAGGTATTCTTTTGGAATATGTTTAAAATGATAATTATAAATGTTGTGCCATTAATAATAATATTATAGTAAAAGCATTTTTGTTGTTTACAATATTATTTATTGAAATATGTTTTTGTTATTATATATATTTTGATGAATTTCGTATGCAACAAGCTTATAATAAAGATTTGGTTCTAGCCGGAGTCATTTGAAATGAAATTGACTTGTAGGCTGATTATCTTGCACCGTGGCGTACAAATTGCGATGATTAGACCGTTAATTGTAGCGCGTAAATCTAACAAACAGGCAGAAAACACCGCATCACAACATTCATCAGGCGCCGGGCAAAGGCTGAGCACCAAAGTCAAGACACCAAGAGGCCGTCAGGCGAGGCCAAGCGGTTGCTTGCCAGGATTTACGAGCCGCATTAGCAGTAACGTCAGCTGCAGCAGCAGCAGCAGTTTGCAACAGATCTGGGTCTGGTGGTTCATAAGCAAATTTCTGCAACAAGTAACTGGCAACTAGCAACTTGGCTCTCAGCTCTCAGCTCGCAACGGGCAGGCAACTAGCTACTGGCAGGCCGTCAGCACTTTGGTCAAGTTGGAGTTCCAGTTTTGGTCTTCGGCTCGGTCTCTGACAGTGTTTACGACCGCGTTGACAGTTTAAATCGCAGTGTGCTCGTATATTTTGACGTTTTACAGGCTATAGTTTAATTTACGTATGTGTGTGAGAGGCAGAGAGAGGGGGGAGAGTAAATAGCAGCAGCAGCAGTTGAAGCACTTGTCGCTAGCGCATGTTGCCTAGACGCAGGCGCAACAACGTGAGAAAGTGTGCGTCGCGATTTCAGTGTTCATTATTGTGACCCGTCTATGGGTTAACAATCACTTGAGCCCCAAACACTGAGGCAGCTTCGGCAGCTTCAGCTGCCTACACAGCGAATCGGGGCAACAGACAGCGGACGGACGGACAGACGGACAGCGGAGAAACAAACTGCTGCCGCAGCCATTGAGTCTCTTCTGTTATGGCCTTGTTTGGGGCCTACTCGATGGGGCCGGGTCGGGCCAGTGATTTAATCGCCACTGCCCAAAAACTTATAATAAGTTATGAGTACTCGTATTTCTACGTTCGATTCGTTCGTTTGTTCGTGCACGTTAAAGTAGCGTGGAATATGTAGCATTTCATTGTTGTTTCTCTTGGTGTTGTTGTTGTTGTTGTTGCCAGTTAGTGGAGTGTGTGGAGTGCGTAGCAAGCACTCGATCAACAAAAGGCATCACTTGGATGTCGCCTCAAGTGGATATGCGGCACAAAGTGTTGAAATAAACTACAGCAACTACAACAACCGCAATACTCTCTGCAGCTCACTCTCGCTCTATGGCTATCTCACTCTCTCCCTCTCTCTCGCTCTCCCTCTCGCTCTTTCGCGATGCCTCTCTCCACTTTTAAGCAGCAGCCACAGCAATCAAATCAAATAACTGTCAGATTAAAGAGCACTCGCCCCCAGCAGCTTCAGCAGCCCCTGCATCAGCTGTTCACCAACGCTTCAGCTTCAGACTGAGCTTCAGACTGAGCTTGAGAATGGGACAAACAGTGAAAAGAACTTGTCAGCCAGCTTCGATGTCTCATTGGCTACTTCCTCAACTAATATGCGTATCATCTTATGACTTATCAAGCACTTTTGCTATGCCCTATTACTAAAGCACTTCTATTCCAAACAAAAATCATTTCCAATTATTGCTACCTATTGTTTCTAATTTTGAATTAAGGTGTGGGCTCTGGCTGTAAAAGTACGTTAAGCTCTTTCTAGGATTAAGTACATAATAATTTAGTTAAGAGTTATGGTATCATACACGCTTTTACTACTACTGATAAGTGTCAATGAAGTTAACCTAACTTATTATTCATCTATAACTCTAAAATAAGTGGTATTTTAGTATTTATCGCCCAATTATTTTTATGATATTTAAAAATATATTACAGAGAAACCTGAGTCAGAATTTCATTACGAAATTTTTTGTGAAAAATGTCTATAAAATATCGAAATATAATAATAAATTTTGCATTTATTTTTAAGCTCTATCGCAGAAGATAGTTTTTATTATCATAATAATCTTTCATAAAAAAGAAAGTGATGTGGAGAAACAGACGGCAATAATATTTGAAAAATGAAATTGTGGTTTGTCTCTACTATAATATTTTATTGTTATGTAATATTTGTCGTCACCCGCTGCTTATACGTATACGATAAAACCCCAATCATGACGAGAAAATAAAATAAATATTTTGTTGACGCTTTTCATTGATCCGTTTTATTATGGAATTTATGTTACACATGGCACTATTCCCAAAACGATCGTTTAAAGAATACAAAATAAAATCTTATCTTAAGCTAGTTAAACAAATTTATTTAAAAAATTAATGTAATGTAATTTATTGTTTACTATGTAAAATTCAAAATAAAATATGCCTTAAAGTCAAATCTCATCTTTTTGAACATTTTTTAAAACGCAGTTTGAAGCACGCATAACTTTTACTTTAAAACTGACAGCATTATATTAAAAATAAAAAGTCTGAAAGCAAGATTTTTATTGTGTCTTTTTCTTATATTGTAATAATCGTGATGAACCTTTTAGTAGAATAACAAATTGAATTCATATCTGTCATAGTAGCAACTATTCAAATTATATTACAGTTGAATTAAATTACTAAGAAAAAATGTATTTATTTCAATTAATTTCCTATCACTAGTATAAATCATAGTCCCAACAATTCGTATCAATTCACTTTTTTTTTTAAATAACATTTTCGTCTTGTTCAAATGGTTTTGTTTTTACATCTCTAAATCTCACAGACCGAAATACTTTATGCAATTTGTTTATTGACCGTAAAGTAATTTCTTATTTCCGATTGCATTTTAATTACAAACCAACCATATCCTTATTTTACAAGCAATAATAAAGACAAATTATAGCTTGAGTTGTTTATAAATATATGTTATTCAAGGCACTCTGTGGTTGCAATTATTTATCGATATTATGTTGTTAACGCTTAATAAAAGCCATATTTAGATTGGTTGTAACACACAGAAGAAGTAATCTCCGTCGCCATACGAACTCGTATAAATACTTTTGATCTGCAAATGCTTTCTGAGCTTTCATGTTGTATTTATTGCTACAACCCCCAACAATACTCACATTTTATACCAGCTACCCATAAGGTAGAAGAGTATTATAAGTTTGTAACTTCAGGAAATGTATGTAACAGGAGGATTTATTTCCGATTCTTAATCAGCGTCAACAACCGAGACAACGAAGTCATGTCCGTCTCTCTGTCTGTCTGTCTGTCAGTCTGTCCGTTTGTCTGTCTGCCCGTCTGTCTATGACACTACAAGAGATAGAGTTATAATATTTAATTATAACAGCCTACTTCCGCCCCGATATCGACAAAAACCGAAAAACCGACAAGCGTAGTTTAACGACAGTATTATGAATCCTAAAAATTTGAGATTAGATAAAAATTGTCGAAGTTATTTAAGAAATACCGCCTACTTACCAGCGGTCTTAATTGCTTTTGTTGATAGTCTAATATATTTTGCACTATTTGGTATATATTGAATGTAGTACTATATAAATATATAAAATATACAATTTGTATATTTTTAGTATTTTTTATTATATTGTTTTGGTATATTTTAAAATTAATGCCGCACTGCTTTGTTTTTTTTTCAAAATGGGTAGCGGGTATCTCACAGTCGAGAACACTCGACAGTAGTTTTCTTGTTCATTTTTTTTACTTACTATATAATATGGAAATAGTTTATTATTGCAAGTTTATTTTGAATAAGTGCTCATACCAATTAAATATAAAGTATGTATTACATTTCAATAATTCCAATTTGTTTCTATATTTATTGTATTTCAAATTCTGCGGCTTAAAATAATTTGTATAAGTTAAACACTTTGCATTGGCATTAACAAATGTAATTTACGTTAACCTTTTGATTAAAAATTTCGACATTCGATTAAATTTGCAGAAAGTAACTTTCACTTTAATCACTTAAATTGTTAATAATAGTGTTCTATTCCTAATTACAGAACGTGTTGATAATTTGTTTTAACTCTTTTTGTAGCTTAGTAAAGTTCAGCCAGAACCAACAAATAAAAAAACCCTTAGACAATGACATTAAAAATTTAGCGGTTGCTAACCTAAAACACCCAAATGGTCATTGATACTAAAGTCATCCCAAAAATCTCTGGGCCATTAATGAGTGCGAGCATCAAGGGAAAAGTTCAAGCAAACAACAGAAACAACAACAGCAGCAACAACAGTAGCTGCGACAACAACAAGTTCATTATTGCCAACTCATCACGTGGCTAAAGCTGAAGCTGGAAGCTGAAGTTCAGGCCCATACTCTTGGCCACTCTAGGTAGAGCTTGTTTCAGTTTGTCGTTAGCGTTGTTCTTGTTGTTGTTGCTGTTGTTGTTGTTGTTGTTGTCGAGTTCTTGTTCCCAGTACCTAAGAAATGGCAGCAACGGCGTCGGCGGCGTTTAACTGACAAGAAGCCGGATTATTAATCGACGTTTAATTAATTTATAACCAATTAAGCAGCAACATAATGCGGCAAGCCACAGCAGCAGCAGCAACAACAACAAGACCACGTACTGCCCGTTGGCTACCTCTTGACTCTTGGCTGCTGCTGTTGTTGGTTGCTGGTTGAACTGCATCCACAGATCAGCCTCAGCGGAGCAGCGCAGAGCAATGAGTGAGTCGTAAATGCCAAAACTCGTTCTAAGCTTTTTTACTTTATTATTCTCTTTTTTTTTTGTGAGTGTGTGTTGTTGGTGCTGCTGTCGTTTTGCACTACAAAAAGAATTAGCAAAGGCAGCGATACGTTGCAACGTTGGAGGGGGAGTCAGAGCAGCCGCAGCAGCAGTAGCAGCAGCAAAAAGCAGAAGCAGACGCAGAAGAAGGGGGACAGAAAAAAAACCAATGTCACAATTTATGGCATTGTTGCGGCAACATGCACCTGCAACAATGAAGCCGCCACCACCGCCGCCGCCGTCGCAACGTCACCATCGTCGTTGTTGTTATTGTTGCAACCTGTGCAATCCGTGTAACCCGTGCAACCTGTGCAACCTGGCAAACGGCGGCATGTTTCCACTGATCAGCTTGTGATTTCTTTTTGCTCTGCAGCGGGAAATCCTTATAAGCAAAATATGTTAACGAAGCATGAAAAGCAAAAATTAAATTAACTGAGAACAATAACAACAACCACAACGACGACGACAGCAGCAGCAGCAGCAGCAACCGTAAGCTGCAATAACAAAAAAAATTAGCCTATGTGAGCCTTTCTAAAAAGCCAAGCCAATTGGTCAAGTTGGCTCATACGCGAACTCATAGTCAATAAGCTGGCCTATTAACACATTCACTCTGGCACCACAGGAGTCGCAAGTAGCGTAGTAGCGGCGGCAGCAACATCGACAGCAGCAGCAGCAGCAGCAACACGCACCAGCCATCATTCTCGCTTCAAGGTTTTGCGGCTGTCAATAGAGCAACTCCTGCCGTTTGATCAAGTGTGCCCCAGAGTTGGGACAGCAAAATCAAAAGCCCAAATTATTGTGGCACGTTGCACGTTGCTGGCCACTGCAGCAGCAAGCAGCAGCAGCAGATCTACAACTTGCAACTGCAACTGCAACGCTGATAGCGACCGCGACTGCAACGGCGACTGCGCAGTTAGCGTCAAGATTTATGTGATCCTTAAGATTTATTGGTTTACGGCATTGTTGTTGCAATAAAAAACAACAACATTCATAAATTATCATTAAACGTTTAAATGTGACGCCGCAGCGTTGCAGTTGCTGCTGCGCCCCCAGAGCGGCAGCAGCAACACCAACAACAACAACAGCAACAGCAGCTATTGCTCCTCCAATCTTGCAGTTCTGGTCAGCGCTGTTTGCTATCTTTATAATGAGCCAAATGACATATTTATATGTTGCTGCTGGTCGTCGTTGTTGTTTCTGTTGTTGTTGCAATCAGCACTCACTTGCATGCAATTTCTTTTAGCTTGCAACTGTTGCAGCTGTTCTCGTTGTTGCTGCTTCGTCTAGACATGGCGCACCAGAGGTGACATTTGATTGTCATTGCTGGCATATTAAAACAGGCTCAGCAGTCTGCACGCGCCGCCAAGTGACGCGAACCGAGCCCAAGAAGACGAGCAGCAACAACAGCAACTGCAGCAGCAAATGCAGCAACAACATCGACAATGACAACAAAAGCCTAGACACAACACAAGGCATTGGCGACACTTGGCTCCAGCTCGAACCTCATGTCCAAGTCTTGAACTCCTCTTCGACTCGCTGCTCATGTTGAACTTCTGCCAATTTCGTATGCAACAGTTGGCTTTTGTTTTGTCAGGGGCAGGGCAGGGCCAACACAAGCAATGCGCCTAACCAATAACAATAACAATAACAATTTCAACTTCAACTACAAAGCGACAACACACACCGTTCTCAACAGTCTGCACACGCAGTGACATTGCCAACTCTAATGACCAATTATTGAGGGGGGGTCCGTCTTCTCGGGTTCTTTAGCTATTTAATACTTAAGTCATACTTCTGCAAGTCTTTAAATCCACCTTTTGTAATCTCGATCTTGTTATTAAACCTCTGTCAAATAATTTCTTCTTGCGAAAAAAGGCATCGGCTTAAAGTAATCGATAATCTTTAACGATTAACTCAGTGTTGTCCACTCAATAAAAACTTTTACAAGTTAGTATTTTTTCAACACATAAGTTGGCAGTCCTATTAACGACGTATTAACGAAAAACGCACTGCGTGAATACAATGCGAATAAGAGGCACAGGAAATGTTAAAGAAGACTTGTGAAATTAAATTCGTGTGTATAAATTGAAGTGTGTGAAATTATTATTTGTAATTAAAACAAATATATTTAAAGATACTGAGCTTAGCTTAGTGGAAGCACGGCAGAACTCACCGCAAACCAAACCGACATATTTCACTATTACTTCAACAGGTAATCTCAAAAACACTACTTTTTATGGTTTTCAAACTTTATATTTTACTCTCATTTAATTCATTATACCCTCACACTCTCACTACAACTCGCTAACCCAATATGAAATCAAGAAGGAATTTCTAATATTTCTTAACCTAATAAAAACACATCGAAAGCTTATCATTTGCGTCAGCAATTAAAGTACCCGTATTCCCAAGCCAATTGCACGTTTAAAGATTGAAGTTATATTATGTAAAGTTAGATTATTATAACAAAACAACTGCTTATCACATTGACTTATAAAATACGTAATAATATTCCAATTGTTCAATAATGATTGGAATAAATAAAGCAATATTTTAAAGCCCCTTTCGGAAGACGCCACTGCTGAGGCGAAAAGAAAAAGCTTGACCATAACATAAGTTGCCTGTAGGTCGAAATAAAAATGCGCTAATAGCCATAATGCAAACATACACACACACATGCAATAGGCCAAGTTGCATAGACTTGGTTCCATCGTCTTTCGTCTTTATGGCTGAGAGCCTTGCAACAAGCTAACGCGCCTTTTACAAATTTTTATTGAAAAATATTAAATTCTCATTAAGGCAAGCAAGTAGGTTCGGAGTCCCCAGTTCCCAGTGTTCAGCTCCCAGCTCCCAGTTCGCAATCGAAGCAGACACAGCCAGTATCATTTTGCACACACTCACACACACACACACATCCATAGACACAGACACAGACAGAGATAGAGATAGAGTTTTTTCTTTCCGAACTGCAAGTTGAATGTCGGCGCGCGCATGCGTCGATAGACTCGCTTAGATAAAAGATGATTTATGGGTTTTATGGTGTGATGGGAATTTTAATTTAAGCATTTTGCCAACCAAATTAAAGGAGTCAGCGTACAGAGAAAGAGAGGAGGACAAGTGCAAAAACAAAACGTTGACTCGCTGCAGACCAGAGCAGAGCTAAGCGGATCGGATCGGAGTGGAGTGGAGCGATGACCATGGGCCATCGACCATCGACCATTGTCCATTTGGCTCTATTAGGCAATTGGCAATTGTCAAATGAGGCAGGCTACGTGGACCAGACAGACCATTTTTAATTGAGCCAAAGCGCGCTCAGCATGTTGCAAAGGCCTACATCAAACGACGGCCAACTGTCCATTATGCTCACTCACCTGTAAAATAAATGGCAAAACTGCCAACACTTTGGCAACGCGCTGACAACTCTTGAGGCTCTCAAGCTGCGATGCTAACTTGGGGGCAACCACTATGGCAGCAACTGTTGCTGTTGCTGTTCCAATTTAATGCAGAAGCTTAAAGGCAACTGTGCGACGTGTCGGGGGCGATTTGACTGTGTGACTCTCTGATCTGGCTGGCAGTTACCGTTAGGTGTCAAAGATTTCATGCGCCATGTCGCAAAGTAACGACACACAATCGATCACAAATCAAACGGACAGAAGCAACAAGAAACCAATAACAACGATACAGAGCGAAAGAGACCCGCAGTTGCTGATGCCAAAGCCAAAGCCACCGCCGTTGCCTCAGTTGCTGCCTCCGTTGCGACAACCGTCCAAATGTGTCTCAAAAATCAGGCCGCAAATGCTGCACAGTTTCATAAATTGCACATGACCTGCCGACCAGCAGCAGCAGCAGCAGCAGCAACTAAAGCAGCAGCAGCAGTGGCAACGGCAGGCAAAAGCCAGCTAAAAAGGCATAACAATAAATTAAAAATGGCCAAGTGCCTGCCTAGGCTCACACACTCATACACACACACACACATGCCGCAGTCTTTAAGCCTCAGTCTGCTCCGCTGCCTTCGTACAAGTCAACGCTTTATCCCTCTTCCCCTGAAGCACTCTCCGCAATCGTTTTGGTTGTTGCAGCGTTTTTGGCTGATGGACAGACTCGATTCCCGAATTCCCATTCAATTGCGGATCAGCTTGAGCTGCAGCTTACAGCTTGCAGCTTGTGGCAAGCGCTCATTGATGGACACGCTCTCTGTTCTTCGCTGGCAGAAACAGCAACTTTATTGCTTTTTAATGAGTTCTATGTTCTTTTTTTGCATCTAGCTCTCTGTTTCGCTCTGTGTATGAACATGTACAAGTCAAAGGAGTATTTGATGCACAATAGATTGATTTTATCTTTTCTTTAACTTAATAATATATACAATACTTACAATTTTTTCTCAGCTTCACTTCTGTTTTTATGGTTTGAAGAGACTCTTTTACTTACCATTTAGCAAAAATAATACTAATGTTATATTCCTATTTGTTTCCACTGCATCGAATTCGTGTATTCGTTGAACTCTTCCCGGTATTCGTACCTGTTCTGCTATCAATCTGTTTGTCTTTCTGTAAGAACTCATTATTTCTAGGACTCTACATAATATTACGCATTTTATTGTATCTATCAGATGATCATATCATATTTTCAGAATATAAAATTGGGAAATCTTGGTAGAACAACAGATACTTGAAAATGTTTTTCTTTGACAGTTATCGATCTAACCAATTAAAATTTATAGGCCAAAACAATCAAAAATGCTACTGTAGAAAGCTACATTTCGATATATTGATATACTACTACATTCAATAATATACCATAGAGTACTTAATATACCATATTATCAATCAAAGCAATGTTCATAAGACGACGGATATCTGAAAATGATTTTCTATTTCTAGATGCCCAGCTTGGCAGTTATTGATTCAATTTATAGGCCAAGCCAACTGAAAATGCTACTGAATAAATATACCGAAAGCTGTATTTTGTATATTATTCAATAACTTCTAAGATATTTACCAGATCCTACGTAAATTTTAATAAAATGTTTATGAAATATCAAAAACACAGAGAAGAAAAAACATATAGTACGGTACAATTTCAATAGTTGGAGAGTATATGTGTTCGGCATATTTTGTCCTATATGAAATGTTTTGATTTTAAGATCAATGGATAACGTGTTGTAGACGAGTACATTTTCCGCATATAAGAAACTTTATTTCACATTTGTTTTATTTTCATTGAAAATGGGCAGCGGGTACAACAATACAGTACAACAATCAATAAATTAGATTAAAACTTTAAATTAATTGGTCACATTTATAATTTTCGGTTTCTAACATATTTGAAGAAAAACGAAATCACTTTTAAATTTGTGATGTTTTGTTCTCTTTATTTCTTTATGTCTTGAATATTCACATATTTAAATATTCTGAAGCAAATGTCATTCATAAAAATAGAACCTATAGTCTCAAAAGAAGTGAAGACGAATATTAGCAACAGTAAAATATATTCGTACTCACCTTTGTACTTATTTAAATATCGAGTTTATACGTTTTTCCCACTAGCATTTCATTAAGTAACAAACGTTTTCTCGTTTATTTATGTTTTGGCCATTTTCTATGGTCATGGCTTATGGAAACCATGATCAATCAACTATCATTATAATTGCCTTATGTGAAGGCATTGCGAGTGTACTCGTCTGCAGAATTATTGCAGTCAGTGTTGGGATATGCTCAAATGTTTACTTTTACTCATTTGCATGCTGCGGGTCATTAAACCTGGCGTAAGTCTCGCATCGAGTTGACCTGACCAAAAGGCACACATTTGAATAGTGTACACACACATACGTTGGGAGTATATTTTTTCATATTAATTAACCCAAAAAACCGGTATGTTATATATATGTAACCTTTATGCTAAACGCGTTGGCCTCATCGACAGCAGCAACAACAACAGAAGCAGCAGCAGCAACATCAGCTGTGGCGGTGGCAGTGGCGGCAACAACGGCTGAAACAGCTACTGTCTGTCGGCTGTGGTTATTATTAATTTACCAATAAATTTCATCTGCGTATATGTAATATTTCACAATTTTACCTTAATGACCGCAACGTTATTCATGCACTGATTTCCGCTGCAGGTGTCATGAGAGCGGAGAAAGAAGAGCTTCATCTCTCACTCCAGCTCCCGCTCCCATTTCCCACTTCTGTTCGAGTGGCAACCAGTTGCGCGTATTAGCAAAAAGGCCAATCCAAGGCCCCACATTGAAATTACAAATGACGAGAAATTTGTCATCTTTATTATTGCAAACAACGCGCGCAAGCCGACGACAAACAACGACAATGCTGCCCCTGGACAATTGGCGGGTGCGTGCCACAGTCGCAGTTGCACTCACTGTCGATGCCGCAGCCGCAGCCGAAGCCGTAGCCAGAGAGCCAAAGCCAAAAGCCAGAGTCAGTAGTGGACCCCGATCCATGGGGCCATGCCTTGCCAGGCCATAGACACACACATAAATGCCTCCGCGACTGTGGTTGCTGCTGTGGCTGCTGCCTGTTGACAACTTGCCACACATCTTTGGCTAAGCCAGTGGCCAGTGGATAGTGGATAGTGGCCAGGGACAGGCCACTTGGTTGCCATTGTGCGCTCAATTGATTTTTCATTTAAATGAAAATGCACAACGGATTTGGTCGCAGCCTCGCTTCTGTTGGCTTAATGAGCGCTCGTCGTTGCCGTTTATTGTTCAGGTTAAGCTACGAGTAAATATGTTTCGTCCCCACCTCTGCCCCCGCCCATCAATCGTGGTGCGTATATATAGGTTGCATGACAGCCATGAGAGTATGGTACAAAAAGTTGATTTTTATTTTTATTTTCAGCAAAAAATAGACGTATGCATCGCATGGTATGTTGTATATATAGTATAGTAATACACTTTGTTTTGTTCTCTTTATCTGTTTTTTTTTACTCTTGATGCTTGCATTTAAATTGTCTATCTCTGTCTGTGGATTCTTTAAATCTACGTGGCAGTTGCGGATCTTTCAGTGCTGCAGTTTCAATTTATCGATTCTCTGATCTGGGATTACAGTAAAAATCAATTAAGATCGAGAGAGATACACAACAATCGTTAAAATACTTTAGAATTATATTAAAAACTCACCAGAGTGCAATAAATACGAAGATCTTCAAGTATGATGATCAAGAGAGACACTAAAGCTGTTAACTTGGCAAAAAAACACCGATTAAAGTCAATACTTAAACATGAATTGTTTTTGCAATTTTCAAATTAGAAAGGAGGAGTAATCAAATGTTCTGGTTCTTAAAGGAAGTGAATTGAATGTGAAGAAATTTTCAACTGTTGAACAGCAACTGCCATCTGCATATGGTACAAATGTATTCGATAGTTTTAAGTAATTCTATGAGCATTTAATATAGTTTATAGTAGTATAGATTATTGTCATTTATAAATATTGCTTGGCTGCAGCTGCCTCTTGTGCCTGTCTTTCAATTTGTTTTCTGTTTTTTCTTTTGTTCGTTTTAGTTGTATACAATTTTCTACTTAACATCCAATATATATAGTATAAAAATTTGAGCTAAAATTAGTTAAATCGCATTACTGGCTAATCGATCGATATGTAAAACGTATCTAGTTTAGTATGTACACACAAGTTGCTAGCACCAATACAAATAAATATGCTATGCTTCTACTTATATGGTAGTTATACAATCCATATCGAAATCAATTTATATTTTTTTTTATTGATGTAGATGTAGTAATTTGTGATTTTTTATACTCGTAGTACCGCTTGTTAACTTGGCTTCTTGAAGGCAACGTCTGTGAAGATTCGAAAAGATTTTTACAAACTCTTTTCGTTTCGATTATCAGCTAAAGTTCACTATATCTAGTCTGGACTTTAAGCCCATTATAGTGCTAAATTGAGCTACTTATGCATTAGGTCATAAAAACTGAACGATACAACAGCGATATAATGGATGTATGAAACAGAGTGTTTTATAAATAATAAGGAAACGACGTTCCCTTTGTCTCCTGTGTACTGGAATGTGTTGAGAAATGTGTGTGAGTATATTTTCCTATGGCCTCTGGTGGCACTCAATGTCGTCGCATGTGGAGCGATAGATGATCGGAGCGACTGAAGCTCCGGGTGCACAGCTGACAGCGGAAAGGCTTCACTCCGGTGTGCTTTCTGTAGTGGCGGGTCAGCTCGTCGGAGCGGGCAAAGCGCCAGATGCAGCCCTCCCAGGTGCACACATACGGTTTCTCACCTGCGGAGAGGAAAGGAGAGAGGAAGAGATGGGGAAGGCAAGGAATTGAATCCATTCTATGGCCACTAGACATTAGACTCACCTGTGTGTGTGCGCTTGTGCGCCTTGAGATGCGAACTCTTGGTGTAGACCTTGTCGCAGCCCTCGGTATCGCATTTGTGTACCTTGCGGTTCTTGGAGAGATCATTGTAGCCGCCATTGGATGCAGTGTCGCGGCTGAACGCGGAGGCGCCTCCGCCACCGCTGCCGCCAAAGTTGATGCCACTAAAGCTGCTGCTGTCTTTTCGCGTGGCGCCGCCGCCGCTGCTGCTGCTGCCACCAAGTGCCATGCCACCAAAGGCGGGATTAAGTGCCGCATGCGGTGAGCCAGCACCCGCATAGCTCTTCCAGCTTGGCGAACAAACAGCTCCCGCTCCCGCCCCCGCAGTTGCCCCTGTAAGGGACGCCTTTTGGCTGGTGCTGCTGCCGTTGCTGTTGCCGCTGCTGCTCAGCGAGTTGCATTTGCGCTGCGTCTGGGCCTCGGTGAACTTGTAGGGATTCTTGAAGAGACTCAACAAACTGAACTTGCGATCATAGTCCTGCATTAGAGCGCTGCTGTTGGCGCTGCTGCTGAGGCTGCTGTTGTTGGTGGCGCTGTGGTTGCTGCTGCTGCTGGTGCCGTTGTTGTAGCTGCAGCTGTTGTTGTTGTCTTCCTGCTTGCTGATCCGTCGATAAGTGAAGAAGAATGGCGATGCTGCAAAGAATGGCGAAAATGGCAACTTGGAGACGCCGGAAGCGTACAGCTGTTGTTGCTGCTGCTGCTGCTGTTGCTGCTGATGGTGCTGCTGCTGCTGCTGGTGTTGTCGACCAAAGGCCCCCAGCGTTGAGCCACCACCTGTTGCATAACTGGAGGCGGAGGATGAGCATGCCCCCGAATGCTTCCCATTACTATAGTTACTCTTGTTGCTGGCGGATGCTTTGGTGGCGGATTTGTTATAGTTGCTGCTGTGATTGTTGCTGTTGCTGCCGCTGGCATGCGAAGTGCTCGCTGCAATTGTAAAGGCAATTGAAAGTCAGTTAAACAAAATGGCCAACTGTTGAGTTTTTATAGTCGGCAAAAGCTTAATGAGACTCGTTAAGTGCACCAGCTATTGGCATAAAAATCAGCTTAGCTTTAGCTTAACCAAAGATCGGCAGCTATTCCCCCTTCCCCCTTCCCCATTCCTGATCGCTAGTCGACTCGACTCAACTGCCTCGAACACTTTGCCTTGTCAGTTAACAGTTGTACACAATTTCCTAATTTTGTTCGAGATGGAGCCCGAGCTTGAGCTTCGAGCCTGAGCCTCAGCCTGAGAGTGAGCTAGGCGGACCGAGCGAGTCATTGCATCAAAAACGTTTGCATGTCGCGTATTTTATGGGCCCGGGACAGAGTCGGACAGTTGCTGGCGACAGACGGATATCAAATCCGTGCAGTCGTGATCCATTTAACCTGTACTTGAGCGGCGCCGTTTGCCAACTGCCAACTGCCGAATGCTGACTGCTGACTGCCGAGTGCCGAATACCGAATGCTGACTGCTGCTGCAGCCAACAAACTTACGAGATACACACACTATTACACACAGACTTTGCAGAGGGACAAGTGTGTCGATTTTGGCGCCCGCGACATCAATTGCCAACAGCATCAACATCAACATCATCGGCAGCAGCTGCTGCTGCTGGCTTCAGTTGATGCCTGTCTGACGGCTGCCAATTTCCTCTAATATTTCTCTTGGCCCCTCGATTCACATAAACTTCTAGTTGGTCTCCCGGCATTTTTCATTTCTTTGAAGCCGCTTCACTTGAAGGGTTCTCTCTGCTCTGCTCCATATGAATGTTTCGACTGCGCCACCAGGTACTTGACTCAACTCAACTCTATCGTCAATTGCGACTGGTTTTCCCAGTAATGAAGTGCAGTGAATGAATTTCCGACTTAGCTACGAACGATAAATGAATGCTGATTAAATGTGTTTTTGTTAGACTAGGGCGTTTGCTAGATCAAAAATGTTAATATAAGCTAATTTATTAACTCTGTTTGCGGATGAGAAAATTCAGGTTCTTAATATAATTATTGCTAAGCTCAAGAGAATGATAATGGCTCAGGTACAATATCATAATATGATAGCTTAATATTATTAACCAAGTCCAGATTTCCGCCTAAGTGTATCACTTTCAATGTAGCTTCTTCACTTTATCCACTTCGTTACAGTGAGTTTTATATCGCATTTGCACTAAGCGGAACTGCTTGAATGATTCTATGATGCAAGTGTTTACACCAAACTGGCATCATTAGACAGATGGATCGGCAATTTTCCTGAGTGTTATTAGCGATATACATACTGAATTCGAATTAACGCATAGTTAAATAATATTCTAGGGTAAGCTTCGCTCAATTTTCTAAACAAGGTCGTTCAATTTTGTTCCTCTTTCCTTGACGTTTCTCAGTCGCAAAATTTATATCCGCTCTATTCTATTTTAAGGATGCTATTGTTTTTTATTGTTTTTTACTCAGTTTTAAAAATGTGTTTGTATTTTTCCTTCAAATGTAACATATAAGGCATAAGTCTAAGTTACAAAATCCAACATCAACACCAAGAACATAAAACATACGTTACGGCTCCTAACCATTCATAGAACTAGACGATAATTCAAGATAGTGAACCAACTGCAAATCGAACAATTAATGATAAAGAGAACAATGTAAATAGAAAGAACTATAGATCAAAACTGAACCCAAACGAACTAAAGAACAAAATTGAACAGCTGAACCAAAAAGTTGATGATGGTTTATTTATTCAATTCTTTTACTTCTTCGATTAGACAATTATACCCACTACCCATGGGGTAGAAGAGTACTATAACTTTGAGCCTGCAGGAAATGTAAGTAACAGGCAGAAGAAGGCATCTCCGAAACTGTAAAGTCGATATACCCATATTTTGATTGTAGTACTATATTAATATACCAAATATAGCATTATGTATGTTTTGGTATTTTTGTGTTATATTTTAAGAATAATACCGCACTGTTTTGCTTTGTGTCAAAATGTGTAGCTTTCTTACTTGTTTTTGTTCGTTTATGAGCGACGCAAAACGAATCATTTTTATATGAATAAAGTTCAAAGGGAGATTAAAAACAACCATTGATTTGTTAAATATTAATTCGAGGTACAATATATTAGATCAAATTCACTTATATTAGATTATCTTCACTTGCATATTCCAATGGAAGTTTAAAATACTATAATAAATAACATTTGAATAAATTTGTACTTATTTGTTGCTAAAATTCCCCTTCTATGTATGTGGCTTCTGCAAGTGCTTTCAATTTTCACTTGTTTTGGTCTCTTCTCGTTTGGTTGCCTGTCGCCGTTGGTGTTGTTGTGGCTGTTGTTGTTGGTGTGGTTGCTGCCCAAACTGTATGAGTGACCCATGCTTAAGTGCTTTGTGTCTAGAGCTCCCCGTGCAACAACATGACCGAGGGCCACAGACTGAGTTGCTCTTTACTGGCAAACTGGCATTGGGCAACCGGCAACCAGGCAACTGGCAACCGCAGCAGCAACCGCAACCGCAACCTGACTGACCGTTAACACGGGGTCTGTGAAATGGCCGCCCGGTCGCTTGTTTTAGCCTCAAGTGCTTCAAGTGCGTTAAAGTTTTAGACTGTCTACACATGTGCTCAGAGCTCAGAGACTCCGGGAACTGAGGCCTGGGAGTTGCTGTTGTTGTTGCTCTTGCTGTTGCTGTTACTGATGCATTTGTAATTTTCAGGCCAGCATTTGGTTTAACAGCGCCCAAGGTAGCAGTCTCCCTCGCGAGTGTGTGTGTGTGCGAGTGTGTGTGTGTGTGTGCCCCGTCTCTCGTGTTATTAAAATTGATGGCTTTTAATTGAACTGGCCATCAACGTCAGCCCACAGTGCCGTTTTGCCATTTGGCCATTTCGCTCCAAGTGTATGAGTGTGTGTGTGTCTTTCTGTTTTTGTTGCCCCATTTGCAATTGCGTTGCTTAGAAGGGACCATTCATTTGGCTTTGCTTGGGCTCATGGATGCGAGCGAGTGAGAGTACAACTGCAATGCATATGCTAATGCGCATTACGTGGCCAGCAAAGCAATTGTATGTAAGAGCGGTAGTCGCCAGTCAACAACTGGCATCAGGCAGCGGACAGGGGACAACGGACAACGGGCGACTGACTGTCATATATTTTGTGCCAAAAAAAATGTCCATTCTCCGTTTCTCAGTGGGCATATAATCACCGCTTTTACCGAAATGCACACGCTGACTTCCATATTTCTGCCAATTTAGTGGCCCGAGTGGCAGCCGCAGCAGCGAGTTGAGCCTGAGACTCAACTGAGCTGAGCTGTGAGGCGACCCAGAGATTTGAAATCACACTTGTGCCTATTGCCAAAGTGGTGCAATAAAAAAAGTGAATGTTGCCCCGAGTGGCACACACACACACACACTGACAGAGAGACAGACACACACACACACATAGAGTCAGGTAATGTTGACTGCAACCTGCATGCGGCTAGCTCCTTTGGCTCGTCTTCAAAATGGTCGTCTTGGCCATAAACTGCTCATTTGACTTTGGCTGTTAGCTTCGGGCTGCAACAGGCTGCAAGCGGCAGCTCTGGCTGTAAGATGCTAGCTGCAAGCTGTTGCTGTTGCATTGCGTTGCATTGCGTTGAACGTGCCGCCCGAACAGACAGCGATAATTATGATGAGGCTGCCGTCCAAAGCCGCAGCCACAGCCACAACCACAAGCACAGCCAAAGCCAAACCGAGCAGAGCAGCGACTAGAGAGACTGAATGCAACCGGGTTGCCATCGCCCAGCGTGGAACTGAGCGATGCAATGCGGATCTCGCACCAAATGCGACTTGTTGGCAAAACCAAACAATAAATTACAAAAACAGTTGATAGGGTTTAATGTGCACTTGGTGTGCCGATTGGTTATAATTGACAGTTCGCTTGGCTGCCTGGCTAGCAACCTGGCTAGCTCGCTAGCTGGCTGGCTGGCTGGCTGGTTGACTGTCTAACGTCGCGACGTGCTTCGCTGCACCGCAAAGCTAGCAGCGAACGACTCGTCGTTATGTTTGTTACGTTTCTTGGCAGTTAATTGCCAGGCGCGCGCACATTGATTTACTAGTAGATTTTTATATAAAACTGTCGTATTTAAGTTATAATTATGAAACAACATGGCGTATGAGCAATGCGAATTCACTCACTCACACACACACACACACACGCAGACACCGCAAAACTTTCGGCCACATCTAAACGCTTGCACATCTGAATTTATGGCATTGTGCATACGCCGTGGGGGCAGCTAACAGCACTTGTGGCCGCAAGTTTAACTATCACCACATACACAAATAAAACAGCACAGCAACAACAACAACAACAACAGCACACATACAAATGCCTATATATTTCTTTTTGCCATTTTTCACACTCTGCGGGCGTCTTTTGAACCTTGAAAAAAAACAGTTTCCCACACTTGCGATAGGAGTCAAATGTTTCGATTTTCCTTTTAGCTCTTGCCTTTGCCTTTTGCTATCTGTCTTAACTGAATCAAGCTCACACAAGCTCCTAACTCTTAACTGCAGACTCCTAACTCTAACTCTAACGCTTTGCGGCTGCCTCTGCCTTCGACTAGCTTGGCTGGCTAATCCAGCGCCTGATTCCCAGCCAGCCCAAAATGGTAACAGACGTAGACTTTGTGGCAGCAAAAAACTAATGAGCAACAACAACAACATTGGCAGCGCAGTCGCTACAATAGCTGCTGCAGCAACACTGCCGAATGCAAACTGCACCTGCCAAACGGCCAAACAGACTCACAAAAACAACAATCATTTAAGAATTAAACGCTGCTGCGAGCAACGAATTTTGCACACTCTTCAATCAAATAGTTTTCATTGCAATCTTAGCATAGTTAAAAATCAAACTAATTACTTATGAAAAATTAAATTAATTCAAATTAAGCTCATTTGCAAAAATTGTCAGCTTTTTTTCTGTCGAAAGTTTCTCGATCATGTAAATATCTGAAAAAACGAAACTATCGATGACAATCACAACTTAAAGCTGATAAAAATCAAATAGTTTTGATTGCAACTTTAAAACTGTTGAACATTAAGCTAATAACTAATAAACATTAAAATTCTTACCTTGTTTTATGTGAATTAAGCTAAATTGCGCAACAGTTTTTCTTTTTTTCCGAGTAAAGATTATCGAGCATGTAAATTACTAAAAATCTATATCAATCACAGCTTAAAGCTTATTAGTAGTTGAAGACTTCCATGAATTTCCATGAATAACTTAAATATTTTACTAATCGAAAATCCAGCAAACCCTATAAATCATCATTTTAACTTTTTTACTCAGGACTATTTTGAATCAACCTGAATATTTACAATTTGATTGGCAAACATTTGTGAGTAAGTTATAGTACCCACACGAATTTCAAAAGTTTGTGCTTTGATATAAGTAAATTTGTAAATTAAATAAGTTTTCGAATAAAGAACAACTTGTTTGCTGTTGCTATCAAAGTTCTCTTCATTCAAAATCTCCATGCAGCGCAGTGTTACAAGCTGGTTAACTTTGTGGATAATACTTAAACGAAGCGTATAACAGCCACTGCCCACAGCATCGTCCCCATCATCCTCCACTTTGCCTTCGCCGTCGTCTTTGCCTTCGACTCCGACTCCGACTCCGACTTCGACTTAAACATTGTTGGCGCTTCGTTAGCGGTTGCCGTTTTATTTCTGTTTGTATTTGTATTTCTATTTGTATTTCGATTTGTATTTCTTTTTCCTTTTTTTCTCTCTCTATCTCTCTCTCTCTCTGTTAGCTCGATTTGTTTTTTACGAGCAAATTGTGCAAATATCTTAAAGCTTAGCAAAACTGACAACTAGATAAATTTAAATGAATTTCTGCGCTCATAAGCTGACAGCAAAATGGGGCTGGTTGGCAGGCGGCGGCTCAGTTAGCCACGTTAGTTAACTGCCTTGTTGGCCAGGGCGCATTCTGTGCAAGAAAAACATTTAATTGTTTGCTACCAATTATGTATTTGTCAAGTTAATTGGTATGTCAACGCAACTTGTTTTTTAGTTGGCCTACTGCCTACTGTCTGGAGTCCGTGCCCGATGCCCGATGCCTGAAGCGCGATGTCCATTGTCCGTTGTTCGATGCCTGGTGGTGCCATCAAACGACCACCGCCAAAGCCAAAGCCACAACAACAACAGCCAGCAACAAGGAATTGCCTTAGCCAAAACCAGCAAAACGCCAGACGCATTGTCAATAAGCAGCAGCTACCAAGATGACGCTGAAGCTGTCGCTGACAATGACGACGACGACAACGATGACGATGACGATGAGATACAAACGCAATGCCAATCATGCAGCCATTTTACACCTGGTCTAGGCCTACCCAAAAAAAAAAAAAAAATAGAAGTAAGCTCATGCCACAAACGGCGGCAGCTGCCGTGAAGGTGTGAAAAGCAATGCGAGGCAGGCCAAGATTGCGACTGCGACTTCAGCTGGAACTGCAACTGCAACTGGAACTGGACCCGTTTTTCTGTCGCCGTTGATTGTCAGCGCGTGTTGCACTGCCGCAGCACTCAACCTATTGATGCACCAGCAACGCGGCCAGCAATCCGCAGCAGCATTGATGGATGGGCAACTGGTCACATAGATGGCAGAAGTAAAGTCCAAGGGGGAAAAACACCTCCTCTCCTCCTCTTTGGACTGCGGTCTTGGCTTATCGTGCGATCTGAGCGGTTAACAAATGCTTTACGCTAATGACAATTTTGTTATACATTTTATGCATGCAACAACAGGCGGCAAGCAGGCAGCGGACATGCCGACATACATGGCGTATACGCAACGCTGATTGACGATAGGCGATGGCGATGCGATGCGTGCAGCGATAAGACGTCGACCAGCAATCGATAAATAAATTTATGCACACCCGAAAGTGGCATAAAATGTGCTATTTGATTTAATGCCCAAGTGTGTAAGTGTATGAGTGTGTGTATGTGTCTCTCTATGTATGTATGTATGCATGTGTTTTCGCAATGATAATCGATTTATGGTGTGTGAAGTTTGTTTCTGTTTTTTTGTGTACGATTTCACGAGTATGTGTGTGTTTTTTTTTTTGTGTCATTGCTAATTGTGTACAAATATGGACAAAAGCGTGGACACGAAGCAGAAGGCTTTCCAAATGGTCAAGCAGCATCCATTCCAGCAACTAGCCGAAGACAGAGCAGTTAGTCAGCATCGGGCACAGCTTCAGCTTCGGCTTCGGCTGAGCGGAAAGTTGCCCAACAGGCGTTTTAAAATGCCTTGAGAGAAATAATTTATGCATTTCTTTGTCTGCAGCAGATAAACGATGCGATGGTCACTTAAAGTGGTTTCTACATCTGTCTCTCTCTCTCTCTTTTCCACTCTGCTCCTCCATCTCTCTGAGTCTCTAAGTTAAATGCATGTTTTGTGGCGAACAGAATTCTCGTTCGTTTTGCCATTTTAAGCGCGTATGAGCTTAGTGCTAGGTGTATTGATTAATTGATCGCATTTGCCATTAATTAGATTAATGAAACGCACAGAACACAGGACCACGGATTTAACTGTCAAGCGACAACTCTTGTAATATTTATATGAAATTCTATCTTTATTACTGCACTTTTGTATGCTACAGCTGCCAAGATCAGAAGAAAGCTGTTATCAATAGGCAGTGTTGTCGATTATATGAATTACTAAGTGGCTTTGATTATAAGTCTGGTCTGCAGGTTAAGACTAAGGTTGACGTGTAACTCTTGTCATAATTGATTATACTATTGTGGGGTTGCCCATTCATTTATCGAGTGTAGCCTTCTATAAAGCACGACTAATTTCGTTGATAGATTACAACTATTATCGATAAACGTATTGTTAAAGGACAAATTAAAGTAACTGCTTGTGGATTTTGAAAACTGTTCCCAGATGCAAAACAATTTAAATTAATTAATAATTGGATTGACGTTTTAAAATTACTGATTTATATTTTATATTTCAATTGCACGCTTAAACACATTCAAAAATAAAAACAAGTAAGAAAGCTAAAGTCAAGTGTCTTCGACAGTGAGATACGCATTTTGAATTATAGCGGTGTTGATCTTAAAATACACCAAGTTAATATAAAAATATTAAAAAATACCAATGGCTATAATTGCTATATTATTACTTATAGTACTACATTCAAAATATATCACAGAGTATACTTTACCAGATTGTCTGCTAAAGCAACAAAAACCCGAAGTATGGCAAGTAAATATTTTTCTCCAAACTAAAGAATCTCTTAAATGACCTACATTTTTTATCTAATCAAGAATATATATATTCATACTTTATAGAGACGCCGATACCTCTTTCTGCCTATTACATACATTTCCTTTCCGCACAATAGTATAATACCCTTCTACCCTATAGGTAGCGGGAATAAAAAGCTGTCTATCGATTTTAGAAATTGTTGGCTGATAAAAAACAATTAATTTAAATTGACAAGACGCTTGGATTGTTATTTTAATACTAATTAATAAATTAATATTTTATTTACAATTATATTTCCGATCTCGCAACACTTCCGCCACATTCAAAAATTAAAATCAAGGCGTAAGCGAATAATAAAGTGTGACCAATGAGTCTTAAAAAATATTAAATATTCTTGTTTGTCGAAGTGGAGTATTCAATATTATAATCTATTCAAACGTATATATTCATTCTTATTAACTTTATCATTCTTGTGTTTGCCACTATTAATCTTTAAATATTTTACGATCCGCTACAAAAAACTTTATGAATGCTTTTTAAATTGCTACATCCTTTTGCCATAAAACTTTTGCAAACTTTTAAAAGCGAATTTGTTAAGCAAGAAAACGTGTGTCTCTAATATGCGTTGGTATCTTATGACGTTTGAAGCTGCAACTGGAGATGAAACAGCAATTGGAGTTGGAACTACAGCTTGAATCTGAAGCTGGAGCTTAAGTTGAGGCTGCGGCTGAGACTGGGGTTCGACATGGAGCTGGAAGCTGGAGGTTTAAAGTTTGGCGAGCGGTAATTGCTGCGTGTTAATTCAAACAAATGTCGGGAATTGTGCATTTAATGTGAAGATGAAGAAACATTGCGCATTGCTTAGCCCCGACTGCGAGTGCCAGACTGCGGATAGATAGAGCGCCAGACCGCTGACTGGGATAGCCATGGATGGAGTCGAATGGGTATTTGTACCAGGTGCTAGAGCTGGTGCTGTTGCTGTTGCTGTTGCTGTGGTTGTTGCTAGTGCCAGGCCCAAACGAGCTAGCGAGTTAGGTGGAGCGAGTGAAATAAATGATCCCAGCTTCATGTTTAATTTATTTGAAAGTTAACACACATATAACAACTACAGCACAACACAACACAACACGGCACAGCACAAGACGAACAGCGAGTCGAGAGACGCGCTGCCGGTGACTGTAAAACAGTAAAAACAAAATACATCGCGGAGATGCAACATGCAGAAGGGGGCAAGTGGTGTTGATCGGGGCACGGAGATGGAGATGGAGACGCAGATGGAGATCGGGGATCTACCGGCGAACGGGCATTAATGCGTCGTAATCACACTAAGCAGACATTAAATGCGTTTTCGCTGTTTGAGCACCAGCCCCGAACTCCGAAGTCGGGACAGAGTCATAGAAAAAAGCCATAGACAGGCAGCCAGGCGAGGAGCCAACAACAGCAACAACAGCAAAAGCAACAGCAACAGCGCCTAAATGATTGATAAAATAATTGCTTGCACGTGATGCACACTTAGCAAATGAATAAAAAAAAGAGAGAGACACAGAGAGAGAGAAGCAAAAAGAGAAAGGCTTCAACCTCACGCAATCCGCACGAGTCCAGTCCAAGTGTCATCCAAACAACTTTGGCCGAGGCGACCCAGACTTCCAAGCACACTCGTAAACAAATCAAGTGCAAATGACACTAGCTGAAAGCGCAGACTGAGAGCAACAGAAAACAGTTTCCGGAGCAAATACACTTTCTGATGACGAGCTTTTGGCTTTTGGGATTTTTGCCTACATTCCTGCTGCCAAACTATACGAATTTGTAATTCATTTCGCTCTCTGATGCTTTACGACCATTTTGGGGGAATATCACTGAAAGTTTAGTTCGGCAGCAGCCAAAAAAGTACACAAAAAATTTCGGGGGAAGAAAAAACTGTATCAAGTCACAAGGCCCAAAAGCTGAAGTCGGAGCATTGAAAATCTAACGAATTATAACGTGGGAAACAACTGAGGGACGCTGGCAGCACAAATTGCCGCAGTTAACGGTTCCTGTTTCGTCGCAAATTTGGCTAAGGCAGCGGACACACAACAGCAAAAGCAAAAGCAACAGCAACAGAAACAGAAACCGAAAGACAAGCTGAATAGAAGCATCCACAAGCCAGATCCGAGTCAAGCAGCCAGAGCAGCCAGCGAGTCAGACAGACAGTCAGGCAGTCGGGCAGTCAGCATGGCAACGATTACCACGACAAGTGGCCCCCCGCACGCTTTGGAGCTCCAGCTACAGCTCTAGAGTTCCAGCTAGAGTTCCAGCATTCGCCCGCCCACTCGTGCGCCACATTATTTCATGCAAAATCATGCCATGGGAACCACGAGCACAACAACGTCGCTTCTCCCCAAATACAGCAGTCTAGAACTATTACCCAGTCCCACTCTCTGACCATGGCCAGTCTCCGCCTGCTGACTGCAACTAATGCACAATCATCGCAGATTATTTCATTTAATGTCAATACAAAAACAGCAAGCTAGCTGCGGCACAGTTGCTGTCGCTGCTGCTGCCTGCTGCCTGCCGCTTGCTGTGGCAACATCGACATCCACCACATCCACATCGCCATCGACATCGGCATCGACATCGCCAGCGTCATTGCCTCGATTGTGGCTGTGTCTGTAGCTGTGGCTGTGGCTGTGCCAATGTCTGAGGCATCCTGGCGTGCATTGAAAGCTGAAAGTTTGACACTCCAATTCTCAGTGCCGCTGGGCAAACAAATTGAGTGGAAGCAGCAGCAACAACAACAACAACAACAGCAACAGCGCCAGCTTCATAGACAAGGCTAGGTTGGGCGGGAAGTGAAACAGAACAGAACAGCCCGTTAGTGTTTTGCAAACGAGTTTAAACTGCTGTTGACTTTTGAAAAGTATAAGGGCCCCGAACCAGGCACAGCTCTCCACCAAGACTCAGTCGAACAGGCCAACCACATTGCGCATACGCCTCGTTTGACCTTAGTCAATGTTCGATGCTCGATGCTTAATTCTGGGTTGCCTGTTTTTTCCCTATCACAAATTTATATTAACTTCTTTGGGCTGCTTTGATATTATTTATGTTTGGGGGCACCTTAATGGTCGCTTCACTCGCATCAGTCATGCGCCATCCCCACTGAAGTGTGCAATCAATTTGAAGCCAAAGATTTGCATAAACCACAAAAGCGACTCGATCAGACAGCTATAAATGAAGTAATCAACAGAGGCGAACACTGATCGAGTGAAATGCATACAATTTGACAAGGATGGGAAGTAAGACTACAAACTCCGTTGCATTGACCTGGCTTCGATTTGAATACAAATCAACTTCTCTACTCCCATTCACTTTTCATCGTAAAAGTCTTTTGCATCGCACAAAGTAGTGGTAAAACTTCCGAATAGAAAAGACGACTAAATGTTGTTTATGCTTTAGACTTGGAATTGGACACATTTTTATACCCGCTGCCTGTAGGACACTTTTTTTGATCAGCGTTAACAGACGAGACTTCGACGAGATATAGACATGTCTGTTTGTTTGTTTGTCTGTCTGTCCGTCCGTCCGTAGGAACACCTAGATCTCAGTGAATATATGAGATTAAGATATATAGATATATTTGCCCACTTCTGATTACGCATATCTAAAAAACAAGTGTAGTTTCTAAGCTAGAGTCCTACAAATTTGCGACCAAATTCAAATTGTAATAGTTACTTCAGCAATAATCGCATACATATATCAAAAAAAGGTTTTAATTGTTTAGGTTAATAATGTGGTATATAGTATGGTATATTTGAAATGGAGATTATCAATATGGTTGGTTAATAAAGGCTTCAGTATATTTTAGTATATTTACGGTGAATTGCTTAATTTTTTTTATTTCTGCACTTGTTATTGTTCCACGTATATCAAATTTGCTTTAGATATTTTACACGCCCACTTCCGCCCCCAAATATTGAAAAAATCAAATAGTAAGCATAGTTTTGAATTTAAAGTCTTAAGAACCTGCGATCATATATTTAAGAAATCATTTTATATAGCAAAGAAAGTCTACTGCTGTCGGGTCTAATTGCTTAGGTTAACAATATGGTATATTTGGAGTGGTATATCAATATACCAAATATACATTTCAGTATGTTGTAGTATTTTATGGTATATTCAATAAATATACTTTTAGAATAATTGCGTACTGTTTTTCTTTTGTTTAAAAATAAGTAGCGAGTATCTCACAGTCAAACACATCTTTCTTGTGATCTTACATAAAACACGCATTTAATTTTAATCTTAGCAGAATACTCTGCACACAAGAACAGTCCGTTATGTCCTGTATAGTTAGGAGTGAACTTATCGATACAAGCGACAGAAACAAGACACAAATGACAGTCAAACAAGACAAGGCACAAGCTAAAGTCAACAAAGCAAAGCAAAAAAAAAAAATAGAAGCGAACAAAATAAAATAAATAAAGTTAAGTAAATATCTGGCAATCAGTTAAATTAATTTGTTGCCACCAGTTTGTTCAAAATAATCTTAGCAAGTCTCTTAAGCGAAAACAAATGTGTGTGCACCGCCGCCGCTGGCTGCCTTGGGGTCCAGAGTCCGGACTGAGCCCAATCCAGGTGGGTGGCAACGACCAGCAGCAGCGACACATGCCTAACAGTTATCGTCGATGTGTTGTTGTTGTTGGTTTTGTCGTTGCTGTAGTTGCCTGGTTGGCTGGCTGACTGGCTGGCAAGCTGGAGCACTCGGACCGCGGCCCAACCCAAAATTGTTAACCTGTCAAATCAGCGCGCTGCGATCTTTTATTGGCCACAAACGGCGGCAAAACGGCCAAGCGCCAATTGTTAGTCACAGTAACAGCAACAAACAACAACAACAGTAACAAAAACAACAACAACCAGATTTATTTATTTAAGCGTCCAAGTTGTGCACCCATTTGAAATTGTGGCCACAGCCTCGTAAAGACTTAATTAAGACCCAATCTCGACTATCGTTGGGGCAGTCTCAACAGTCTCTCGCTGCCTCCATCTCACTCTCGCTTATTGTCTCCATCTCAGTCTCTGTCTCAGTCTCGAGTTTGAGTCTGAGTCGGAGTTGGAGTCTGACTCTGTTGACCGTTCGCTCCATTCGTTTGGAGCGATAAATTTATGCCGCTAATTTGGCAGCGTTAACTCAATTTGCGACCACAAAATGCACAATTTGTCGCGGTTTTTGATTGCCAGCATTTGGATTGGCCAGCCCCGCAATGGACTCGACTGGACTGCACTGTGTCTACAATAAGTCTCACTACGAATTGGATTTGCAATTGCAATTGATCCCAAGCTACGCCCCAATAAGTTGTGCTTTGTTTTGCGGCTTTGTTTATTGTCTAATTATAGCATTCAGTTTGCTAGTAGGCAGTTAGCTAGCAACATCAGCAACCGCAACGGCAACAACCAAGACATGGGGTAATAGCTAGTGAAGCCAGATCGTCCAGACAAATCGGGCCTCGAGCATCTCCTAGCCTAGGCACCCATGCTGCGAGCGACCAAGACGCTCACGAGTGCATCCAACAACACACAGCCTCATCCACAGCCAGAGTCACAGAGTCTCAGGCAAAGCCGAAACTGAAGCTAAAGTCAGAGCCAGGCCAACAAAATTTCTTTATCAAAGCTCGCAAATCTTCGCTAGCGGCGACTCCACACACACAATTGACTGTCGGCTTCGTTGCAGCTCTATAAAAAACAAAAAAAAAAAAACAGATTTTCCCATAGTTTGCCGCTTCATATTTTAAACTGATAAAAGTGTGAAATGGCTGGAAATGTGGTTCAGCTTATGCATAAAAGCTGCCAGCGTTGCCGCCTTATATGGCTTATACTCGAAGCGAGGCTAACTAAGTAACGGACTGAGCACGCATTCGCTGACTCTCAGGCTCAGAGACTCCACTAACTGGGCTCATAAATCTCAGCAATTAATTTTTAAAGTGTTGTCGCCGCAACTGCAACTGCTGCGACTGTGACTGCAGCCATGTGACAACTGTCAGCAACTACTTGCCACAAAACATTCAAGTTAAGTGAATGAAATTTGCTCAGATTTGTTTAACCACGTTTGCGTAATACTAAACGACTGTTGAGACTTTAATTAAAATTCGCGCAAAACAAGTGTGATACGAAAATGAAACGAATGAGAGCTGAGACTCCAATTAACAAAGTATCTCCTTCATTCATGGCTACCTAAGAAAGTCCTATATGTGTATTCGAGAGGAGATGCAAGTTAGTCATGCAATATATCACGCTTCTCGTTGTTGCTTCCGAATAAATTTGTATGTCTATCTTATATGATTTCCAATTTTGGAGAGTTTTCTCTGGAGAGTACGAATGTTGAAAAATCATACGACAAATTTTAGTTGTAATGGAAACAGCTTCATTGCTATACCAACTACTCATATGGTAGAAAGGTAATTTAACTTTATGTCAACAAGAACTGTATATACGTAAAATGCAGATGGAGCCATCAAGGCCAACAACGGAGGCGATATAACCATGTCCGTCTGTCTACTTGAATGCCTTGATCTCCAAGAATATAAACACTTGTTATTCTCTTGCACTCATATTCAATTTGTTAACATTTTTCGCACACCTACTTCCGTCTAGGCAAAAAAAACAACAATATAGCATTTTATTTGTTCTATGGTATATTTTGGATGTAGATACAAAAGATACGGTACTAGCAAAAAAAGTTTTGAAAAAGTGTAAAGTCTTTATCTGATTGCAACCAAATTTTGAGGTATCGAAAAGACTAAATATGTATATTATGTGTGTACTGTGCAATTCTAGCCAGCTTTTTTATGAAACTATAATTTATTGTCGTTCTATTGTATATATTTAGAACAATTATACTACAATTTTGAGACCAAAATTATATTTTTGTATATTAATTGAAATAAATGGCGGGATCTAAAAGTCTGTCGGTAGTTCTAAGATTTCTGTTTCGTTATTAATAAAAATAAGGTTTCCGATAGCTACCAAAGTGTTTATTTAAATCTTTTTGTGACTAGCATATGCCACCAATTGAATGCTAAGTATAAACAAGTAAGAAAGTTACAGTCGAGTGTGCTCGACTGTGAGATACCCGCTACCCATTTCTAATAAGGGCAAAATATTGCGGTATTATTTTCAAAATATACCAAAAATACTAAACAATACTAAAAATATACCAAATGGTATGTTTGGCATATCGATACAGCACACCATTCAAAATATACCATAGACGGCACAATGTACCAGATTGTCGGCCAAAGCAACTAAGACCCCTAGTAAGTAGGCGTTTTTGCCCAAACAAAAGTATTTCTTTAATAACTTCCACAATTTTTATCTGATCGCAACCAAATTTTCAGGAATCATAACTTCTATAATAATTATAGTATATAATTTATAGTATATATATAAATTTACGCTTGTTATTCGATTTTTTGATTTGCGGGGGCGGAAGTGGGCATGGCAAAAATTTCAAACAAACTTGATCTGCGTGCAAACATAACAAATGCTGTCGAAAAAAAATTATAGCTCTATCTCTTATAGTCTCTGAGATCTAGGTGTTCATACGGACAGACGGACAGACACACAGACGGACATGGCTATATCGTCTCGGCTGTTGACGCTGATCAAGAATATATATACTTTATAGGGTCGGAGATGCCTTCTTCTACCTGTTAAATACATTTCCTGCCGGCATAAAGTTATAATACCCTTCTACCCTATGGGTAGCGGGTAGAAAAATAAATAATAAAGCGACCATTAAGCAAGGTCTTCCAAAGTTTTCTTTATTGCAATTGGCATTTTAAAGTCAAAGTCACCTACATAATACACTCAGTATTCCTTAATTTTTCCTGGTGGATCAGAAATGCTTACATAACTTCGAATCGCGGGTATTATTGTATTTTGAAATAAAATGGAAAATCGTTGCTGCGCAGCTATATAAAAATCCTTGTTCAGAAATTTTTCAAAACTTTATTTGGCATATTCGTATGTTTGATCCTCGTAAAAATGGTGGCAAGTTGAATTGAGATATAGCTTTTTATGGCAAATACAATTGCATTGCATAGCTTCTTTTTGTGGTTTGATCAGTTTGATAAATTCCGTGGCACATTATTTACAAGCACATCACATTCAAATCGTTAGCCGAAATGCGCTCGGTTTTTGTTTTATTGTGTTATTTTCCAATAATTTGCGCACAAATATTTTCACGAACGTGGGAAAAGCTCAACTGTCTTGTAGCTGGTAGTGTCCATGTTATAATGCTTCCCCGGTTCCCAATCCTCGTTCGCCTTGTTTTGCCCCCCTTCTGTGTGTTGAGTCCCTCACCCAAACGCAGATCAGATGCAATTCATGTCAAGCTGAAAATTCAACAGAATTCGAGCACCGGTTGACGGTGTTGCAGTTGCAGTTGCAGTCGCGTCGCTGTTTCGCTTTTGCTGTCGCAGTTGCAGTTGAAGTTGCAGTTACAGTTGTGTTTGCGGTTGCGGTTGCAGACGCAGCTCATTCTCATTCAACCAATTATTTTTATCGATTTTGTTGCAGTCGGCTTCGGCTTTGGCTTTTCATAATCAAATGTGTCGCTGTCGCTGTTGCTGCTGCAACTTCAGTGAGTGGCATCACCAACGCGAACGCAGCAACTTGGGAAACATGAGGTAGGCGCAAATGTGCGACTTGTTCAATTTCGAATAGTTTTCGTTTTCGAATTCGCAGTTACCAAACGGTTGAAAATGCATGCACGAGTGCATGAATGACTGTCGACTGCTGACTGCCAAGCTGCGACTGTTGACTGTCGTCTGTCGACTGCTGGCTACTCTGTGTGAGTGTTGAAAATCCTTTCAATAAATAGCCAAAGACAAGTAGCCGTTAAAACGCATTCAGTCAGACTGCCGTCCGTCCGTCCGTCCGTCTGTCTGTTTGTCTATCTTTCTGCCTATCTGTCTGCTGTTGTTGCTGCCGCAATTGTTGTTGTTGCTGTTGTTGGCTGTTAGCTGCTCAGTCAGTTAGCTGTTGGATTTGATTCATGATGCTGCTGGTTGGCAACTTCGTCTCCCAGTTAGCACCGTGTGGCATGTTTCGTTTCTTGCGTTTTTGATCGCAATTTGACAATATGAACAAACACAACAACAACTGCAAGCTGACACAGCCCGACTAGCAGACAGACAGACAAACAGACTGAGAGACAGACACTTAAACGTACATGCACCCGCTTGTCGTTTAACATTTTTATGATTTTTAACATGCAAACACTGGCAAACAGACTGTAAGTCTTTAGTCTACCCTATACATAGTTTGTGGTCTTCAAGCTTCGTTATTAGTCTTCCAGCAGCGACGAGCACTCGCACTTCTATTGTGCCAAACATTGGTGTTAGCCTGAATTTGACTTTTATGGCTTAATTAAAACGGCGAGCAAATTAATCGGAGAGCCGAAGAATGGAAATTTGCACTTAAATGATTGGCCGAACAGCTCTTATAATTTCTTGGTATTTGATTTAGTAAACAAAAATCGATTATTTTGTGTATCATTTGTATCGAAAAATATAATTCGATTAATCAATATAATTAATCGATTAAACAACAAAATAATTGAGCTTAAACGCGCAAGCAGGTTGAAAAGTTGTCGGCAATCTGAGCTTTTAATCGTTAATGCAGTATTTAATAAATACAAAATACTATATATATTAATAATAAGTAGTTGTTAATCATTGTTGTTGCTAATATTCTCATTTAAAAATATCTAAATTCCTGAATTGCATTACATTAATTCCAATAAATAATCGAACCCCATATAATTAAGTAATTGAAAATTGAAAACTTTTTTTTTACTACCCACTTTACTGATTATTAGTATTTCAATCTTGCACCAGATAGTTGTAATTATCTATAGATGACAGCAGCAATTGTTTCTCATTAAATATATCGCTAATATTGATAAAAAAAATACCTTAAAACTACACCCAAAGAAAATGCAGCCTATAACAACTAAAGCAAAAAAAATAAGAAAAAAGAAGACTATCAGTCTCTCTTTTTGTCTGATGAAGCTGCATTCGGCTCAATCTCAGTTCCGATGATAAACAAAAACAACAAAAATCACCCATGACAAAAACAACAACAACAACAAAAGGGGGCAACAACGGCGACAGCAATAGCAACAACAAAAATAGAACGTGAGAAATATTATTCGATGAAGCGCCAAAGTAAACGCTTCAAATGTTGTTAGTATTTTCTTCATCTTCTTCTTCTTGATTTTCAGTTGTCGTTGTCGTTGTTGCTGACGTTGTTGTTGTTGTTGCTGTTGTTGCTGCTGTTGCTTTTGTTGTTAGCAGCCCATTTTGCGCCTTGTACACGCTACTCGTTTGTGGCAGCAAAAAACCTTTTGAAGGTTGATTGTGAAAGTCACGATTAACGGAGGAGTCACAATCGAAATCGGAGGAGGCGTCGTCTTCAGTCTTCAGTCTGCAGTCTTCAGACTCTTATTTCTCTTCTTTTCATTTTTTTTTTTTTTTTGTTACTATTTCTTATATTATTCATTTGTAATATTTCTTCTTCGTTTTTGCTCGCTTGTTATAGTTTGAATCATTACGAATCTATCCGAAAGGGAGATTTGAATTTGTCGGTTTACTCAAAAGGTGACAAATTTGTTGAATGTGTGCAATGATTATCCATCCAAGTGGCTGTTTTGCAGCACTATGTCACTTGGCTCATTGCGTATCATTAAAACAGCGACTCGTTTGAAATGCACCGACTGCAGCAAGCTTGTGATGAGGGGGAAGAGCGAAAGATGTAGCAGAACACACCTTTCAGCCACCTTCCATCATTTGGCATTGCGAAATTGTCGCCAGCTTGCTGCTGACACACCCGACAGACTGAGCTGAGATGTGAGGCTGGAGACTGGAGACTTGCTTTGGGTGGGGGGCACTGCTTTAACGCTTTTATTATTATTTCTTTTAAATCTCTTGGAGGCAGCTTCTGGCTCACTGACTGTCTGTCTGCCTGTTTGGCTAGCTTGCCACATTCTACACCTCCACAGTGATTGCTCCCACACATGTGCGACGTTCTTGCCGCACATATCAGTTACAAAAACGCAGATCCACACCCCAAAAAACCAACAAAAATAATAAAATACAACGAAAAAAAAAAGAAACTTCCGTAAGCAGTCGACAGTTTAATGACTTTGATGACGCAGCGTGTGCTTTCAATTTACAACTAAAGGCAACTGCAACTGCCACAACTGCTTCAACTGCCATAATGCTCGGATGTTTGGGACTTGCTGCGTTTTGTGGGCGTTACTTAAAGCTGCCTCTAGTTTGGCGTTGCCATTTGATGAGTTTGGGTGTAACAAACGACGTGATAGCAAATGCAAAAACAAAAAAAAAAAACAAACATTTGAAAAGCCAAGAGAAGCGCTTCTATACATGTATAATAAACATTTATGGATATCGTGGGGGCAATTAAACAGCTAAATCAATTAAGAGCTCAAGACTTGAATTTTGTAGCTAGTAAGTATGTATATGTTGCTTTAATAAGATTAACGTTTAAAACTAAATTCAAAAAATCAGTAATTCACTTTAGCAAAAACGACTTTAACTGCTTCCGTTGATCGACACGCCTACATTTCAACCGTGTCTTCTTTGTGTTTCATCGTCAATATATCGATTCTCAATCCTTTTTCGTATCGATAACCAGGGCTGCAAAACTGAGTTGCCAAATTACATATGAACTCATTTATAAGCATTAATCAAACTAAAATGTTTAGTGGAGCAATTCGACTGATAATTTGAACCACGACTTTGCTAAAACTGTCACATTCGTGAATATTTCAGAGTTCTTTTCAAGTTGACAACTGCCACTGGATGAGGAAATCAACATTACTCATACGCCATGCATGCGCGGCACAATTGATTTACATGTTTTCAATGATGGCTTAGATGCGATTGTCGTGTACCCGCGGAGTTCCACAGCAATAAATATTTAGCTACCATTTTTTGTTTGTTTCTTCTGGCCAAACAACATGTGCTGCGAAAATCAGCCAATTAAAGAAATGCAAACAGCAACAAGAACCATAACAACCTTGCGACCAATTCGGCAGGCACAAAAAAAGGCAAATATATAAAAAAAAATAATAAAATTGGCACACACACTGTTGTTGTTGTTGTTGTTGTTTTCCTGCTGTGGCCAGAAGTAAAACCAATCAAGTGGCGCACAGTGTCACTATTACCACCTGACATTTACACAAATCTTGCTTTATGCCTCAACGAAATGAAACAACAACACAACAGAAAACAGCACAACACAACACAAAACAAAACAAACAAACGTCCAAACGACGACTTCCCAACAACACTGCTCGCCGGCTATCACTTGGCTGTGATCAAAGTGCTTGGACTTGGACCCAAACCGAGAGCTGCAAACTGAGGCTAAGACCTGGCTAAGACCTGACCAGCCAGCCAGCCAGCCAGGCAGAGCACCACGAGCAGCACCAGCAGCAGCAGCAACTATGGCGGCTTATCTTAAGAGCCGACCAACAGCAGCAGCAGCAGCAACAACAACAGCAACATCAACAACAACAAGAGTAGCAGCCAAAGTCTTTTGTATGCGAGGCACATGATGGCTGGTGCTGCACCACACTGCACCACACTCCATTGCACCACTTGGCATTGCCTGCCTGCCTGCCTGCCTAGCTGCCTTAAACTGATCGCTAACAATCAATTTATTGATTGAGGTCTCAGGTGTAATCGATAAGAATGTTTTTTTTTTTTTTTTTTTGCTTTACTTTTGACTTAGTGCTCCAGTTTTTTTGTTTTGCTGCCGCTGCAGCTAACATATGACATGGCTACATGACATTATCCAATTCGCATTTGTTTATCTATTGCATCGGCCAGAGTAAGTCTCAAGTCGACGTCTCTGCTCTCAACGTTGCAGCAATGTTGACCAAGCCAACGCCAGAGATGGACGTGAGACTTAATCGTAAATCGCATTAGATGAATTAATATCGACATCAACATTAACTACGAAAGCCATCGACCATTAAATCGATGCTACTAAGTAGCTACAAATCATTTGTTCAAGTTAAAGTTTAATTATTTCAATCATTTAATCATTTGAAAAAATAGGGGAACAATTAATATCGAATATTTGAATATTTCGTATTCTTCCACTGATCTTCTGCTTTTTGATTTATTTTGTTCAACTGACAATAGAATATTTTCTTGTTATTTTTAGTTTTTACAAACTCTATTGCTTCTTTCTCACAATATTGCAACTAGCATCGATTACAAACAAGTAGAGCTTTATTATCGATTTCTCCCTTCTCTTATCGTTTTATCCTTATTTTAAGTTTTGGGTAGCTTAGTCTAAGTGTTGTTTAGTGCCTACAGCTTAACGAATAATAAATAAAGCCGATAATAAATGCGTTAACGATCCAAAGACCACGAGATTTTAATATTGAGAATAGAACAATAAATGGAAACCTAATTTTTAATTGGAAAGACACTTTAAAGTTGAGAATCTAATTATACCCAGTGAAAAATAAAAGTGCGATTGAAATTAAATTAGCTTATTGAGGGCTTTACTTAAAAAGGCATTGCAATGCATTGGAAAAAATCGAAACTATAAAAGGAATATTAAAATTAAATCTATTTTATAATATTTGGTTGCTTTTTATTTGATAGAGTACTAACTTGAAAATGACTGATGAATTACCAACTCGCATTGTCAATTAATTAAAGATGAATCTTAAGGCCTTAATATCGAGAAGAAATTATTGATTGCAAGCGTAATTCCTTATTAAAAATTCGTTATAAAGTTGTAGAACTAAACTATTTATACCCAGTAAAAAATATAACTTTCAATGAGATGAATTAAGCCCATTGAGTGCTGAACTTAAAATGTCAATGGATGAAAACAAATTCAATCATAATGAGGAATATTATTATAAGTCCTTTTTATAATATTAATTGACTGTTTATCTGGCTAAGAATTGGTTTAATTTTATAGATTGAAATCGAGTAACAGGACTCTTAAATATAAAAAAGAGGAACATTTTCTTTAAAATTACTATTGTTGCTGTGCTCCTACAATTTTTTGTATGCATTTTAATCACCCACGGACTCTCACGTTGCAATCTCTGAGACTAATATTAATTAGACTCTTGGGTCATTGATTAGGCGGATAAGTAAATAATAAAGAAAAGACCGCGCTGCACTGCACAGAGGGAACGTGGCGAACAATGTGGGCGTACTCCGACGTTTTGGCCAAATTTTTTGTGGCAGTAGCTTACCACAGATTTGGTTAACAGTTAACAAGCTTATCGCTCTCTATACGGCAAACAAAAGGTGACACGACTGCAGCTGTTTTTTTTTTTTTTTTGTTTGTTTTTTGTTTTGTATGCAGTATATACCAACAAAACAATTTAGTATAGTTTGTTACTGTTTTCTTTTTGGCCATGCAGATAATTAAGGCAAGACGTTGCCAGCCAGTCAGCTAGCCAGCCAGCCAACCGGCCTGCTGGCCTGCCAGCCAGCTGCGGATGCCAATTTCGGATTAGCCAGGAATCACAGTGGTTCACCCACTAGCCAGGCTGGAGTCACAGTCAGCATCTATTGGCAGCAATAGCAGCAGCAGCAGCAGCAGCAGTTGCGGTTAGCTGCTTTTGTTGTTGTCTTGTTAGCCGCCAGATAATGATCTGAGCGTGGATCGGACAATTTAATGGTTACTATTAATAACGTGATACGAAATTGGCGTTAATTTGTAGAAACACAGCCGCAAAAATCCCGCTGACTAATTTGAGGCAAAACTAAAAGTGTAGCACTCTTGTTGCTGCTGCTGCTCTTGTTATTGTTGTTGTTGTTGTCGCCCACCAAAAAAGGATGTGAATGTGTGGTGTTTGTTGTGTGGTGTCGTGGCATGGTGAAGGTCTAACTAAAAGGGGGGAAAACGGAGGGAGGAACGCCGCCACAACGAAGTCATGAGTCAAATTTTTCTGTTTACACGAAGGCTCCATTTAGGAGCATGTGCGCGGGTGCTGTCTGGGCACGAATTGGAGGCGGATGCAGCGGCAACAACAACAACAACAACAACGGCAATAACACAATAACAACTGCAACATTGTGGCCAAGAATTCTTTCACAGCTACGAACAAGCCAAGAGCAGCGCAGTCTCCTGTCCTGCCTCTGTGTGTTGACTTCGTGGCTATTGTTGGCTCATTTTTATATAAGGCCAATTGCAGTCGCAGTCGCAGTTGCTGGTTGCAAGTTGGAAAGGCTCTAAAACCAGTGCAGTGCAGTGCAGATGCCAGCTCCATTCCGATTCGCTTTGCTCTACTCTACTCTGCGCGGCACACATGTTGCATGCCCCCAAAACAATGCAAATTGCTAATATGCAGCGCGTTTTTGGTCTCTTTTGCCTCTATTACATTTGCTTGGAGACAAATTTTTTGGGGTTTTTTGTCGGCGGCACTTATGACCAATAAATATGCAGCTACAATTTCGTTGCATATGGCATTGTCTGACTTCTGCCGTCTGTCTACGCTGCGCTGCGCTTGCGAAATTAGCTGGCAGCTAATGAGCTACACGAGCAGCGATAAAGAGAACTGCAATCCAGATGCAAATACTCAGAGTATTGCAGCTCTTTTTTTTTTTTTGTTGTATTGCAGATGCAATCGATGCCATATCCAGATCGATAAGCAGTTTGTAGTTTACTTTTTGAGGAGCAGCCATCGATGTCGATGTCGATGTCGACATGTCTTCGTCGTCATCGTCATCGTTGCTTTTGTTGTTGTCGTCGTGGCATATGATTCGTGTGGGCTGCGACTGTGTCCCTTCCATTTGCTGGGTCTCGGAACGAGTATCGATCGTCAGCTGAGATCGTCGTTAACATGTTATTGCACAGCACTTTTGTCAGCTTTCGAATTGTTTACTCACGAAAGCGTGGATCTACTTACTCCACCTTCACCTTCCCCTTCTCCCCCTCCACCTCCTCAGATCTGCCTAGACCTCTTCGAAATCTACAAAAGATCGCAGGCTGCGTCTGCAGCGTGTCTATTGTATTATGCACACAAGCCTATGTGCCATTTGTTCGCATGCTCCTTTTTGGTTGTTTTTTACAGCTGAGAAGATGCGCAAAGCTCACACATCGCAGCCAACACTGTGCAGCAGGTTTTATTTTGGGTGTTGATTTATAGGCAACACGGTGTTGGGCGTTAGCTGAACGCCAAGAGCAACGCATGTCTGCTGCATTAGTTTCAGCTTGCAACAGTCGAAAAACCTGAACTGACGTTTCTAATGTGCTAAAGTATACGGCATTCCATTGATAAATAGTCGTGAGAAGTACCTTAAAAAGATTTACAAGTAAGGATTAAAGTGAATGCACTGAAGTTGCATTTTATGTTTTCCGCTTGATTGAATACTTTTTCAATTAAACAACATTCATTTGGTATTCAATTAGCTAGTCTCGCAGCATCCCGAATCAATTTCAACGCCAAACTGGAATCTGGACATGTGATGGACTTCGCCATGCATTCAAATTGACTGAGAAATCGGCTGAGGAGGAGATGCAGCCAAAGACATTCAAATCATCATCCTCACCCATGAGGCAGTTTCCCCACCCAAATGCCTCACTGCACATCTCTTCCCTCGCCCCTTGCAATGTGCATTCCATAGTCGTAGCCGCACCCTGTGTAGTCCAGTGTAATTTTTGGTTCGTGTGGCATATGCTGCCCTAACATTTTGTAGCTGCTGCCGCTGACGTCGCTGCTGCTGTCGTTATTGTTGCTGTTGTGTCAGTTGCACGATTGCCAGAGAGACAACGTGTCTCCAGTGTCATCAGCATCTCCATTTTTTCCTCCGTTTTCTTCTGTATCTTTTTTTTCGGGTGACTGCTGCCACCGTCGCTGTCGCCGTCGCCGTCGTCGTTGCAGTCGCAGTCGAAGTTGGAGGCGACGCTGCCCGTTGTTATAGTGCAGAAAAATTACTATGACAACGCTGGAAACAAGTAAACCACAGTTTACATTCACTCAATTTGGTGCGACAGGGCGATGGGAAGAGAGATCTGAGGAGTAGGAACGGAAGCGGGAGCGGAGGAACGGGAAAGCTGAAGAGACAGCAGTGTGGCAATGGCAGAATCGTGGCGTGGTGGTGGCACGCTCATCTTCAATTTTTCTACGATGCGACGTCTCTTTGCTTTGGCTTTGGCTTTGGGTCGGGCTCACACTCGTGTTTCCCCTGGTTTGAACCGCAAGGAGGAGGAGGAGAAGGAGGAGCAGGAAGGTGGTGGGATGGGTACCTAGTACTGGCACTGACTGCGGCTCTAGCTCTAGCTAGAGCTTGAGCTGGCACTGTTTTGCCGATCTGCGCAGCAAGATGAGTGGTTGGCAAAAATGTTTGAATGCGATCACGAACTTGACCTTTCACATAACCTCAAAAAGGCAGTCACTCAGTCAACTCGAGTCCAAGTCAACTGCGAAGGAGCCGCGACAAGCCGCGCTACATACGCGCCATGTTAAACACTGCCAGTCCCCTCCCCCTCCCCCTCCCCCTCCCCTTCCCATTCCCCCCTCACCCATTAGACGAAGGACGGAACCTGTGTATATGCCTGGTGGGTGTCAGCTTCAGCTTCAGCTCCATCTCTAACTCCAACTCTAACTCTAACTCTGACTTCAACTTTAGCAGGCATAATTAAAAAACAATCGCCATGGCGATTTCCTTCGCAATGAATGCGCGCGGCCCGAGAAATGCATTTTGAGTTGTGTTGGCTTAGAGTCGAGGAGCGGCCTGCTTTGCCTCCAGTTATGAGATGGCAAACAGCGATGTGGTCCCCATCTCTATCGGTTCAGATGCCAAAAATCAGCAGCAACCGGATCGATGAAGTGCAGCAACGGTAACACTAAGCCACAACAAAACTTGCATATCATTCAATGAATGGTTGTAGAGAGGTGCCCCATGTTGCCAGTTCACCAAGTCACCTCTTTGCCTGTTGCCTCGTCTTAAGGTCGTTCGCTTTGCCAACGACCCTCGTGTCGGCGCATCTACTTAACCTGAAAGCCTATGCCCCTAAGTGCCGTGCCAGCCAGAAGAGGACTACACAGACACAGGCTGAAACTCAGACTCTCAGAGTCTTAGACTCAGACTCAAACTTCGGCTCAGCGCAAGTCTGTGGGTATGGCACCATCACCATCACCATCACCAACTCCAACCTCCTTCTCTCCCGGTGTAGTACCGCCTTGAGTTCACTTATACCTCGTCCCCTTCATCATCGCCAGCCTCTCATCTCCTCAGGTCTGCGGTGGTTCAACAGCTTTATTTATGGGCTGTTTGGGTAGCTTAAATAAATCAAGTTGTAGTTGTTTCGTTTTAGCTGCAACGCTTCCCAGCCTGCAATTAGACTTGGTGGGAATTCGCACTCAGGTATCCCAAAAAGTTGCACGGCATTTTGCCACATTTTGCTCATACCCTGTAGCCCACATTTAAACGAATAACGTGGCTCGTACTAAAGACATACTGAAAATTGATTAAACTGATGCTCAATAAGAAACCCTTTCTTTTATAGAATATAGTATTGAATAGAGTTTAAGATATTGATGCATAAAAATAATCATTTCTATAATTTTGAATATAAAATGAAACCTTTAGACAAATAGCTCATTTGTTTTCCTGAATTGAATTAATTTCTGGATGTGTATTGTAATTTTCAATCTATTATGGAGGACTCTTTTTAGAGCAAGTAATTTGAATTACTTTGGAAATCTTTCTAATGGAAATTAGACTAGACTACAGAGTATGTGATAGTGCAGCAATAATAATTGCTTTGCATTATTTTTTCATTTAGTTCATTCGCATTGCCTTAGGCAATCGGTAATCGGCTATGGGCTATCGGCTTTCGGGGCTATCGGGCCCGCTGCCTAATTGCATAATTATTTAAAAGCTATAATTTATGTAGCGAAATAGTCAAGTGTATATTTAGGTATAATATACATTTATATATGTATATACATCGATGTATGAGTGTTTGGATGACCGTTAAACTTGAAAAATAAGCCAGGGGTCCCCCATTATGTGCCGTTTGTTTTACAAATTTTAACGCTATTTAACACATTTGCCACAGATCCGCAGACAAGTCGACAACTCGCGTTCAGGTAGCACGCCATAAAGATAGACCATTAAGAGAGGCTGAAGAGCTGAACGAACAAGCGAACGAGCGAGCGAGCGAGCGAACGAATGGAATGAACTAAGCGGAATGAATGAACGAACCTTTCTACGCGCTTCTCAAAAGGGGCATAGAGCATAGTGTATTGACAAAATTAATGATGCCCTCACTAATATCATGCCTAATTGATTAATATGCGCAACTGCGACTGCGACTGAGACTGAGACTCAGATTGTAAGTTGTAGACTTGGTTGGCTCTAATGAACAGCGCGCGTTTTGGCTCTTAGCTGTTAATCTTACTGTATAGCCATTTAAGGCAGCTACAAAACTGATCCCAAGCTCTGCTTCTTAATTAAATTATGTGTACCGCTGGGCACCCTACGGCCACAACAGCAACATCAACAGCCATAGCCACAGTGGAAGCAGCCCAACAGCCCAACAATCTTACGACTATCTATCTACATATTTGTCTATCTATAGCAGCCAAAGGTATAACCATCCATCTAAAAGATGCCCAAGTCGTTGATGATGTCGCTGCTGATGAGTTGGGCTGAACTTAAACTAAACTGAACCGAGCTGAGCTGAGCTTAGCCAAGCCAAATTGAAGTCCGGGACTAGTGGGCAACAGTTTGGGGCGTTGCTGTTAACTTCACACACACACACTCACACACACTGCGCCAAGTCAAGTCAAAGAGAAAGGCTGCCAAAAAGGTCAAATGGTCAACAGCTGGTGGTCGGTCAAGTGGCAAAAACCAACAAGAACGAACAGCAACAGCAAACAGCTACAGCCCAGTATACTCTCTATGGGCTTGTTAGTTGCGCTAGATTATAGCCCCCCCTCTACCCATCCATCCATCCATCCATCCATCTGTCCAACTGTTCCTCTACCCATTGGGCCAGGGTTCAGTTCAGCTTTTTGGGTTCTGGCTCAGTGGGTAACCAACAGCTGTGGCTCATTGTCGTTTCGATGCGTTAGAAATGGAGCTACACTCAGAGAGAGAAATAGCGTGATTACGACGCCAGCCAATGGCCAATGGTTGACTTGGCTTAGAGGCTGCCACTTGACGACTGATCGAACTGAACTTGCAACTTGTTGCGTTCAGTTGAAGAGCACGCATTCTATTTGTATTGACAATTAATGCGTCTCTGCTTCATTACGTATTGTTTATGAGTTGCATGTCGTGTGAAATTTCAGGTTAATTTTCTCATTAGTTTCAAATTCGCGCAAAAAGCAAACTAATATGTGAGGATACTCGACTGTTTGACACTCGGTCTTATTATTAAAAATTACAAATTCTATTACGATTCGAATTACTTCCAACATTATTAGGCATCAAAAGTATTAATTCTGAGTGTTGGGTAGTTCAAAAACGAACGAAAAAAATTGTCCTATGAATAAGTTTACATGATTGTTCTTTTTTCTTCCTTTGTTCAGTTTTGTTATTAAGTTTGATCATTTTCAGTTAATCACTTTTGATCAAGAAACCATTTTTGTTCACTGTTTTGATTAGTGGTTCTTTTGCAGTCTGTTGTCCTTCTCTCTCATCCAGCTACTTAAACTTAAGTGGCTAATCTTATTTTGTGTTTTCAGCGTTAAATGGAATGAACTAAGCGGAATAAATGAACAATCCTTCCTATGCGCTTCTCAAAATTAATGATAATTGTAAATTAATTTTGTGAATAATTCAAATTGAATTGTAAATTAGTTAAAATTGAATTAAAATGGATTGTGGAAATTAATTTTGACCCACATTTAAAGTAAATACATAAAACACATTTTAAGAAGTGAATAGTACTTAAAATAAAATTATCGAACGAAGGAAGTCAAAAAACGAACAATGAACGAAATTGAACTATGAATGTTGGGAACAAAATTCAAAGAACGAGTGGAGCGATCTAGTTCTGATAAAAAATAATCAAACGAACATAAATTAAACGAAGTGAAACAGCGTTTTATTGTTAAAACGTACCTAATGAGTAACATACCATTTAGTGTTGATCTTAATATTGGTGAGCTTTTATAATCTAGGTTAATGATTAAATTAAGTTCGAGTACGAGACTATCTAAGTTTATATTGCTTAGTCGTTTTTAAAATATTATATTATTCATACCTTGCTTGTACAAGCTCAATACAGACTAGCAAAGCATAAACTCTAAAAGTAAACTATAAAAAGTATAATGTAGGTCTACCCTTCATGTAGCAGGTATAAATAATATAATCTTTTAAAAGCGACTAAGCAATATAAACTTAGATAGTCTCGTACTCGAACTTAATTTAATCATTAACATAAAAGCAAAACGTTGACATTGAGTTATTGCCATATAAGAGCGAATCATTAGGCGAAGCACCCGGAACAATCCAACTAAAACTCGATTGAACACACGATTGATAGTCGGTATGAAAGTGAAACCGGAACCTGCTTCTGTGGGATGCTTCGATTCGTGGCCAAGACAAGAACGATTGAGCGTTAAATAATGCAAATCAAAACGTAATTGAATTGAAAATGACTTTAATGATGAATGGCCATACGATTGATAATGCGTTCGAGTTTAAGTAAAAAAGTTAAGTGACAAAGTTGTAAGAAAAATCTTGGCTAAAAGCTTTTCAACTTTCAACTTTCTTCAGAGTGTGAATAATTTCTAAACGATAGTTGGAAGAGAAAATGTTCTGGTTGTCAATTTTTCCCGCAAGCCACCCACAAAATTTGGAATGTATGGTCGCTGTCATTTGGTATAATTGAAACAAATTTCCACCGTTTAGTCTAAGAGCTCAAATGCAAATTGGTTACATTTTGGTTGACCCGCTTTAACGACTCGACTCGACTCAAACCGAACTCTTGGGAACTTGATTAATTGCTCGAAACCATAAGCGTTGCCTTATGCTAATAATGTGTCTCTCAGCTCTCGAAGCTGACCAAGAAAACGGTAAGTGTTGGTTGAAGACACAAACAAAAAAAAAAAAAAAAACAAAAACATCCCAAATGGTTCTTATATACTATATAATTAGCAACTTACCGCGCGGCGAACGTAAACTCAAATCAACTGGTTCAACTTGAACCGGAGGGCCCTCTGCCTGTAAGAAAGAGAGAGAGGGAGGGATATAATGAGTGAGAGGGATAATCAGAGAAAGAGGGTGAGTAATATCATCATCAGTATCATCAGCATCATCGTCATCATCATCATCATCATCAATGAAGCTTATTAGCTATGCAAGTAAACAATAAGGCCATAAGCTACAGCTACGGCTAATCAAGTTTGACAAAATGTTGCGAGAACTGTTCAACGGCAGGGAGTCGACCTACAGTCTGTATGTGTGTGTGTGTGAGTGTGGATGGGTGTGTATGTGTTGTGGTATTTATCTGGTATCTATAAAGCTGCGTGTTTGGTAGCTGTTTGGGCTTATTGAATTCAACTGCGTGGAACAACCGCAAATGACTTCCGTCGTTCGAGAGGCATCTGCCCCATATGAAGACCGCAATTGTTGCGCATTATGCGCGAACGCTTACGAAATCTTGGCCAATAAAATAACGGCAATAAAACGAAACGAACAAACCAAACCAAACCAACAACAACAACAACAAAAGCAGCAACATCAAAAAAGATATATATAAAAATAATATTAAAAATATTAAGCTATAATAAAACTGCGCAAAGACCACAAAGAGTGGCTAAAAACAGTTATCGGCTGCCCGCAGCGCCATAAAACGGATAAATTTTAATTTAGCACTGCATATGCATTTGTGACTGGCCACATGAGGCACCACGAAGAGGGGGCAGCGGCAGAGGCAGAGAGACGCTGTAACTGGAGGTGCGAAAGCGCCAACACTTCGAGACTTGCGGCGGCACTCGCAAGACTTTTAGCCAAACAACAAGCTGCCAACAGCCACGAGAACAACGAGCAGCAGCAGCGGCAACAACAACAACACGAAGAAGAGGAAGAACAGCAATTGCAACCACAACAATAACCAAGCAAGCAAGCGAGCAAAAGTGCCCAGTGGGCAACAACGACAATTGTCAAGCTTGTAGTGCAAATTATGAAAAAATGTCAGCATCGAGTGGGCGATTTACAACTTTACTGGCCAACTTCTAGATGCTGTGATTTTTACACTTAGCCAACTATACAGCCAGCTAGCTAGCTGGCCACGCGATGTGGATATCATACCACGTAGATATCATTCAATAATTGGGTATAAAAGCCTGATTCAGCACTTAGATCGCAATTTGCCATTTAGGAACTTAAACATTGATTTACTGCTTTTTCTTTGTGCACAATGCGTTTTATTTGAATGCTCTAAATTATTGTTGAGCGAGTGATTGCAATTTGCAAATTACAAATTATTCAACATAATGTTGTATGATTTATTACAAAATCTGTATGAATCATTGTAAGAAAACATTATCAGCAATGTTGAAAAGAAAACATCTAAACTTTTGAGTTCCTCTATTAATATATAAATTTTGGAATTATATTTGAATGTTGCGATACTTAATTTTATTGTGAGATAATAACGTAATACCTATTATCTCATGAGTATACCTCAGATTTTGATTTTCTACATACTACTATATTCATATGATATGATTGAATACGATATATTTTCAATAATATTTGAAAATACTATAGATAACCTAAAATTATCGAATGAACTTATACATTTTTATGTTTTTCATAAGCTCTGGTAAAAACATAATAATTTCTGTAAATTTTCAAGACAGAACATTGCAGTCGACTGATTTCAATATTGCAATTCATAAAGCTCATAAAATTTATCTATTATCTCATGATTAGAATTTAGATTTTTAAGTTATTCATAAATTTATAATAAACTTTGTGCTTAGATGAATTTATACAAAACATTTTAAAGTATGTGAATCTATTTTGTAATTCATAATGAAAAGAAAATCGGTATTATCCAAATTGATCTATAAGATTCCTTTAACGATATGAAAATATGAATTACCCTTTAAGTGCTTATGATTGTTGCCATGATCTCAAAGTAAGCTTTAAAAAAATTAATAATAATATAAAGTCATCAAGGATAAAAAATGTCACTAGTTCTTAAAAGAACTTCATCTATAAGTAGTACTTATTAAGTACCATCATTACCATTTTACCATCCTTCACCACAAATAAAATATCTATATACTGACAAGCAATATTGCACACGTGTAGACAACACAATAGTTGTATCTGTAAAATAATAACATACGTTTTGCATCAGCTACTGACTGTAGTTGATATTTATCAGTTGTAATTAAATGCTGTTCCCTTTTAGTAGTAATTACAAGGTATTACAACAGTCGAGCCCCCCTCGCAATGGACTGACTTTTACTGCTGCGATTGGCTATTGTTGTTGCAGTTGTTGCGTCTGCTGCGTTTATTTATCACAGCAACGACAACAACACGACAAACAAACAGCTAGCAAATGCTCAATGCCTTTGAAAAACAACATTAGATTAGATAGTTTGTCATTGATTTGGTCTGGGCTGGAAGCCAAGCCAACCCAAGCATGCGATGCAATGCAATGCAATGCGATGCGATGACTTTTGGCTGTTTATCGTTTATCTTATGGATTTCATTGGCAACAACTTCATCGCGGTATCGCCACCACAGACACCACAGATGCATTGCAATTGATATGCGACCCTAGCAACTGTCCAGCCATTTTATCTAATTGCCTCGCTTAACTGTGCTGATTTATTGTCAGCGATCTCGATCTCGATCTATCTCCAACTCACTTCACTTCACTTTACTTCACTTCAGCTCAGCTCAGACTATTCCCCCTACTCCCCTCTGGTCGTCTTGCCCTTCTTTATGATATTGTTATTGGCGTTGGCAATCGCTGCGCTAATTTGTGTGAGACGTGCAGAAATTTCTCCTAGGCGCCTAGATCGAGAGGAGTTGGCCATTAGTTCGAGTTGGCTTTGATCATTGCTTCTCCTGGCCATTTCTTGGCGATGGCCAGTTTTATGGATTGTTTTCCGGCTGGTATGTGAGCTGGCAAATGATATTTGCTGCTGGAATTTTTCGGCCAAGAGCAAAAACCAAAGAAAAACATTGTTGAAGTGCTGCTTTTTTTCTTGCTTCGGGTCTCTCGTAATTGGCAGCGATTGATGAGTTTCATGAGGCGACCAATTGTAGAGCTGGGAATTGTTGCTTGATGTCACTTATGTTATGACTCTCGTAATATAAGCAGACAAACTATATCACTTACTTGAAAGTCCATAAGCGTAGTGCCTGACAAAGAATCTGTCATGATTTAACACAATAATCTAATCATATATAAGTGTTTCTATATTTATATATATAAACATTGGCATTGCCCCAAAATTTTGTTGGTAACTCCATTCGTTCGAGAGTTAATACTGATTTGATTTATATTGGGTTGGTTTTATCTTCTCATTCATTTAGGATATATAGAGCTTAAAGTTTAAATCTACGTTTACCTACTTAATTTATGTATCTAAATTAAATACTATACATAACTAAAAACTAATTTTCAACTCAGCGATTCATTTTAACGGAAGAATGCAAATTATGGGCCTTTCAAAAAATATGTAATACATAGTATAAGCAACCTAAAATAGGATATGATTACATTTACGCTTTTTTAATCGATTGTCAAAAAGTGGAAGAATCCCACAGTAGCGAACACAGCTTTTCTATACAATTTAAACAAAGTAATGTGAAAATACATCAAATTTATAATGTCAAAAACTATAAATGATATAAAAATATACCATAAAATTATACTAACAAGCTTTAAATATCTTTACAAATATGTGCTAAATTATCCGAAAAAAATAGTTGGTCCTTATTGGTGAAAAACAGTTTTAGAATATAGATAAATCAGATAAGATCATATTTTTAAGTATTCTACATATATAGTAATACAAATATAAAAGCTCGGACAAGCATCACCGAATCTTCCCAACAGTCGAATTCGCCTGTCAACCTACTGCTTTAGCTTTATAAGAGAAAAAAAGACAATACTTGCAGAACATAAAGACCCCTATTTAAGTATTTTATCCCTGAACATTATTAAGAAAATGTTTATTGTATGTGGAGAATATTAATAATGATTTAAGTGAAACTCACCTCCTTTGCTGACAGAGGGTCGGATCCCAGTCCATTCTGCAAGCAAACAGAATAACATGAGATAAATGTGTTGACTAATTATACAGAGGTGTTAGCCATCGCAGAGTTTGAGCAAACAAACGACCGGGGAGAAAAGGGAAATGGGCATAAGAAATGGAGTCGTGCTGGAGAACTCAGAGAACTGAAAACGGGGGCACATTGCAAACATATGGCATATGGCATATGGCGTTGGCGTTGGCGTTAGCATTTGGGTTTAGTGATTCAAGTGGTGCTTACCATGAAAACCATTAAATTGTAAAACGTCTTACAAAACAATAATTGCCCGGCAACGTTCTGGCCACGTTACAGAACTGCGACGACTTGGAATTGCAGCAACTGCAACTGCAACAACTGCGTTTGCCGCGGAGACGAAGACGGAGACTGAGACAGAGATGGCGCGACACGACGGTGACGACGACGATGACGATGAGGACGTGGACGTGGACGTGGAAGTCGACGAGGACGACGAGGACGACGACGACGGCGGTGATGCTTGAAATAATCGCTGCAACTATTGTAGTTAGTCTCTTTTGTCGCAGCAGCTGTTACCGTTTGCTTCTGCTGCATGCTACCCGCCAAATCAATGATAACCAAACACAAGTACACAATAAACACTGAACGAACACAAAAACACGGGGAGACTCTCAGTCTTGCTCGCACTCACATTACTTTACAATATACTGTGTGGAGTGAGTGGAGTGGAGTGCAACGCACCAAGCGGGCGGTAGTTGAAATTGCAATTGGTTTGGTTCCTCTTTGGGTGATTTTAGTTGTTGTTAAGGTGCTTTAGCTTTAGCATTTGCTTTTGCTTTTGCTTTAGCGACGGCAGGCCAACGCGGGGGCAGCGACATCGCCAGCCGCATTGTGCAAAGTTTTGCAGACGAAGCGCGAAGCTTCACGGTGCGTGACGCGCTGCAGTCCGCGACCAAGACCAAGACCAGGAGAACAGGTGGGGAGGGAGGACGTAGCACAGTTCATAGAAAGAGAGAGTGGAGTGTGTGAGCGAGAGGCAGCTGGCTCATAGGCAAATGTTATTTGACGAGGCGGCAAGCCATAACCGAATTGTGTTCTGTTCCACTATTCCAACGCACTTGTTGCTTGCCTTTGCTGTCTCTCCCTCTGCCGCTGCCGCAGTCGCGGTCGCTGTCAGTGTTGCTGCCTGGCAATTTGAGTTGGGCGTCAAACGCATAAATTCATAAATACATCCGGTGGGTCACTTATTAGCACTTATTGCAGCCAGCTTCCTGGGCGGGGGTGTTGTTACACTTTTCTTGCATATCCGCTCAATTGCCGGACACGCAGCCGCGGGCGCAGCAAACAGCAATCAACGCACACACACACACACACACTCACACACTCATACGATGCACACTTAATTCGATCAACGGCTGTTGCTGATGTTCTTGTTGTGCTGATGTTACTTTTGCTATTGCTATTGCTATTCGTATTGCTATTGCTATTGCTGGGGCGTTGTAATCACGCGCCGTTGCTGTTGTTGTCGTTGTTGTTGCCGTTGCCGTTGCGATGTTGTTTTGTTTGTAATCAAAAAGGCTAGGCACATGCTACGCCCCACGGGCTGCCGCGTGTGTTTAAATTTATTGACACTACACTCTGTACGTTGGTGTTGGTGTGTGGACTTGTACTTATGTGCAAATTACAGCACATCCGTCTTAAAACGCCATTTAAATCAAAAGCACGCACGCACGAACAAACGAACGCACGCACGCACGCACGCGTAGAACTGTGTAGTAGTCAGTCGACTGAGAATGCCGGCTGCCAATGCTGCGAGATGCGAAACGAATGAAACTGAAACACAGCCGATACACACGCTTACGTTTTTATCGGTTGCATGCATAAACTTACACTGAAAGCAATGCAAAAGAAGCTTGTACCATTTAACGGCAAGCAAAGCTGCTGCCAAAGCAGCCAAACAAAAACACGAAATCAAAAACGAAAACGAAACGAACGAACGAACGACAAAACGAAGCGCGACACACGACCGACTAGCGCCACGTTCGCTGCTGGAATGAAACTAGCCTGCCTGAGCAAACATGTTGCGCGCTGTTGGAGCACATCAGTGCTCAGCACTGACGATAGCTTTTGTATGAGCTGTGTGTGTGTGTGTGAGTATGCATGCTTATATATGTATGTATTTGTGTGCTTGCCAGTTTGTTTGTTTTGTTAAGGTGGAGCTAGGCTAAATGACAAGTTGGCGCGCATATTATTGGGTGGCCAACTGTTTACGTTGTCTCACACACACACATGCACAGCTGTGTTAGCTTTGCGTTTCAATGTGTTGCGTTGATGTGGCGCTTGTATGTGTGTATGTGCTGTTAATTAACATGCATTGCCACACACAGACGCGTGACAAGTTTGGCGTAGGTGTTGGCGCCAGCGTTTCTCATTGGCTGACGGCTCTCGCCCAGAGGCAATTAATATGAAGCGTTTGTGTGTGTGACAGCTATTTTGTTGTTTTTTGTTAGTTGGTTACACGTCCATCAAACATGTTATATGTTGAGCTTAATCTCAGCATCAGCAGCAACTGAGACGAAGTGGCGAATGGGTGAACGGAGCAAACGGATCAAGCGAAAAAGCAAAAGCACATGCGCAAAACATGAGACAAAAAAGCATTTTGTTTGGCATCTGTGGGAGTTTTTCTTCTTTACTTCTTACTCTGTCTTGCATGCTCTCGCTCACTCTCCCTCTCTCGAACTCTTCACATTTTGCTTGCACCGTTAGACGCCGCTGATCCACTTTTCCACGCGCTTTGACAACCATTTTTGGTAACAATAAATCGTGATACATCATCAAAAGTCAATTCAAATATGTAGACAACGTTGCTTTTGTTTTTGTTTTCGTTTTTATTTTGGTTTTTGTATTTACGTATGTATTTGATTTTGGTTTTGCTTTTGTTGTCATGCCGCAAATGCGAGACACAAAAAAATATTTTAATTTTAATTGATTGTCGAGCGAGATTTACGTGCACCAAAAGTTTCTTCTCACGCTCTTGCGCAAACACACTCACACATACGCACATATGTATGCACAAAAAGACGCTGCACTTAGATGGCAGGATTAGGATTGGAATTGTCAAAATGGAAAATGGAAAGCTGTGTCGCCGTTTCTTGCACGCAAAATACAAAACACAAAATAACCAACTGAGATTTCCCCATTTCTTATACTCGCGTTTGCGCTCGCGTACTCGTATTGTCTTTAGCGTTACGTTTTTTTACCCGAATCCAAATCAACATAAACGCAACTGAAATCAATATAGTACGTGACTTAAGCGTAGCCAATGCGTATGGCCACTAAATCAGACGTTAATAAAAAATACATCAAAAGGCAATGCTAACAAATGACGTGCTATAATTGCAGGTAGAAAAAATGTTGCATACTCTTGAGCGACTTTTTTTAAATAATGCTATAAAAGTGCGATTCTCGAGGAGCACTGAGTTTTAGCGGAGACAGCAACCGGCAGAGGATATTTAGATTTTTATGTCGAGCAACTAAAAGTATGCAATGAAATAGTATTAAGAACAATATGGTAATGGTAAGGTATTTATTTTAATGATTATTTATTTAAATTCATAACTAAAATTATAAAAATATTTGTAGAATGCCGAAAAGAATAATGTCTCTAATGATAATGAGTTGATCTCAAACCAAGCAGATAAATGCTTAAAAGTTTATGACAGTCTTATGGAATCAACCAAAATTGAACTTGCAGAGATAACCATTTAGTTAAATTTTATAAACAAAAAATAAAAAATAAGTAAATTAATGTAGGTTAGAACGGAGATCAAATGTCCCGTCAGGAGATTTTACCATTAATTTTATTTAAAAATGTGATTAAATTTGTGGAATGGAGTATGGAGTTAATATATTATGCAATACATATGGTACATACATATATGTAAAATATTTAATTTATACATAGGACAATTGATTTTATTTGTAATTATTTGTATGGTTACTGTTTTATGCAAGTTACCACACAGCAGGTAAAGAAGGCTGTGCCCAAAAAAAACCCTAGACGTGGTTTTTCTGCTCGGCCCTCGAGGTCTAAGTTAGGTAAGCCCCGACAATGTGAATTTGTCGTCCTTTCGCTGTGTTTTCCAGCGGAAGTTCGAGCGCCGTATTAATCGGGTATTTTTGCTGGCAGGCAGGCGGATAATTATATCCGGAAATTTGACTTTTCGCTCGTATTTTTGGATTTTTGTGTTTTTCTAGATGAGGTTTATGAGGACCCTCTGCTGCATGCGCTAGTGTGCGTGTGTGCGATTGGGAATTTACTAATTACGCATAATGAAACCTTTTTGGAGTTTCCTTAATTTTTATAAAGGGTCTAGGATTTAAATGCTATTTGCAAAAGTGTTTAAATTAAAAACAATATTCAATTAAAATTATTAATTTTCAAATTTAATTATTTATTTGAATTATTTAAACAAGTTCCGGCACTTATAAGAAGCTTATACTTAAAGGATATTAAACAATTTTTCCACAACTTCGCATTTCGGGAGTATTAAAGTCTTTGATCTTTAATTTGATGAGGTATGATATTCATTGTAAGGCCTAACTATCATGGCTCCAACATGGTATGTGATATTTCCTATTCTACAGCAATCTTTTTGATTAAAACTTTCCTATTACTCAACACCGCAATAAAGCTGGTTTGCATATTTTTTATTTTATTTATGACATGTGTTTTAACACAATTATGTTTTAGCAAGCCTTAATGTACCCAATTGATTTTAAACAAACGATTCAAGTTAGTTTTAGCAAGACTTAATGTACCAGATTGATTTTAAATAAACGATTAAAGATACAATGCATGATCGGTATAAAGTGAGAGTTTTTATGAACCCAATATCATAATAATAACGATAACAGTTTGTTAACTATTGTGCATCCTAGGATCTTCCAACTGTTTACGCTGTACGCTTATAGTTCAAGGAATGAATTAATTAGACAAGATAGTTATTGATCTTGTCATACAACAATATATGAATATAGATATTTCTAAAAGAGTAACCGAATAAAAAGCAATAAATTTAGCAATTTTTTTAAAACTACAGCATAACTCTGTTAAAACCCAGAAAAAAACAATTTGCAGCCGCCCTGCAGTGAGAAACTGCGAGAGAACCAAAGCGAATTCGCCATTAACGATGCGTCTGCAGCAGATCTGACGTCATACCTGCGCTGCGTTCGCCTTAGACCCGAAGAGGCAGTCGAAGCGTAGAGAGCCGACAATTGCGTGCGCTAGAGAGAGACAACTAGTGTTGCGTGCGGCGAAGAGCGAGCAGCGAATGAGGAACGAGCAATGAGCGCAGCGCAAAACATTGATCTGAGCAATGGCCGGCAGGATCATGCGTCAGTTGTGTTTCGTCATTGCCGCTGCGCGCACATCTCGCAAATCGCACTCCGAAAGCAGATAACGGTAAAACGAGTACGATCGAAAAGTGTTACAACAATTTATATATATTTATAAGTTATTCATATAATACACGTAGTATTATATGCAAGTGTTGAACTCAAAGCAAAGAAAACAAGACGAAATTGAATATCAAACGATGAGCGCGCGTTCGGTGTCGCCAAAAGTGCTGCTGGACATTAGCTATAAGCCAACGCTGCCAAACATTATGGAGCTGCAGCACAATGTCATCAAGCTCATTCAGGTGGAGCAGCAGGCGTACATTCAATCCCTGGAGCAACCAAATGGTCACTACATGCCGCATCAGACCCATCAGCAACATCAGCAACAACAGCAGCAACAATATGCTCCATTGCCTTCTTTGGCGCCGAATGCTGCGGATTATGCAGCGTATGGGATCACAGAGCTGGAGGACACAGATTACAATATTCCTAGCAACGAGGTGCTCAGCACCAGCAGCAATCACAGCGCTCAAAGCAGCCTGGAGCTGAACAACAATCAGAATAACTTTGAGCAACAGTCGCAGCAGCAGCAACAGCCACAGCAGCAGCAACAGCAGCAGACGACGGCTGCAACAGGAGTTGTTGCAGTTGCAGCTGCAGCACAAATTCCACATGGCTACATTCTCAATGAGCATGGCAAGCGGGCTCGTAGCAGCAGCGACTACGATTGCCAAACGGATTCACTGACCATGCAACCCGAGCACAAGAAGTTGTTGCAACAACAACAGCAACAGCAGCAGCATCAACTCTATGTCGACTATTTGCCTACAACTGTGGATGAAGTTGCCGCTGCGCAGACTCAGACACAATCTCAAACGCAGGCAGCCACACACAACTCCTGCGTTTCCCCACATTCTCACTCCCACTCGCATTTCGACTTTGCCGCCGACGAGGACATGCAGGAACACAAGCCAAACATCTTCAAATACGGCGTCTATCCTCAAGCTATTGCTCAGCAACAGCAGCAACAACAGCAGCAACAGCAACCACAGCAGCAGCAGCTACACTTCCAAAACAGTTATAGACCAGGGTAAGTTGAAACCTTCATATATAATAAATTCTGTCAATTCCATATGAATCTATATTTGTCCATAATTGAAAACTTAGTCTGAAAGTTTCATGCAAATATTGAATTCAACTATGTATATTTAACTGTTAGGAAATTAGGAAAATGTTGAAATAAGAGAAACAAGTTCAATCCAAAAAAAACATTAAATATAGTATATTCATAGCTTTAACGGTGCATAGAATTGAAAGAATCAGATCATTTTTAATTATCTAAAGTACTTGAATAAAATAAGCTCAATTTAATTCGAAAAAAAAGTCGCTTAACTTGACCCTTTATTTTAGATACATCAAAATATATATTTCTCTTGAAAACATATGTAAATGTAGTAAATATAAAAAGTTTTAAGAACAAATATTAAAGCATCAAAGAACTATAAATTCAAGAAATCGAAGCTTTAAAATAGTCAAGATACTAACCTTAAATAAAAATCATTTTTTAAAGTAAAAATCAATATTTTGCATGAAATAACAAGTAAAGACAATATTAATCAACTTAGTAAACCAACAAAGAAAGTTTATCAAAAGATTTTTAATTCATTTCATCAAAAAAAAAACTATAGCAAATAAAAGTTTGTTTGCTTTTTTATACCCGCTACCCATAGGGTAGAAGGGTATTATAACTTTGTGCCGGCAGGAAATGTATGTAACAGGTAGAACGAGGCATCTCCGACCCTATAAAGTATATATATTCATGATCAGCGTCAACAGCCGAGACGATCTAGCCATGTCCGTCTGTCCGTCTGTGTGTCTGTGTGTCTGTGTGTCTGTCCGTCTGTCCGTCCGTCCGTATGAACACCTAGATCTCAGAGACTATAAGAGATAGAGCTATAATTTTCGACACCATTTCTTATGTTTGCACGCAGATCAAGTTTGTTTCAAATTTTTGCCACGCCCTCTTCCGCCCCCGTAAATCAAAAAAATCGAATAACAAGCGTAATTTAAAAGCTAGAGTTGCGGATTTTGGTATAAACAATAATAACTATAGTATTTATGATCCCTGAAAATTTGGTTGCGATCAGATAAAAATTGTCGAAGTTATTAAAGAAATACTTTTGTATGGGCAAAAACGCCTACTTACTAGGGGTCTAATTTGCTTTGGCCGACAATCTGGTATATTGTGCCGTCTATGGTATATTTTGAATGCGGTACTATATCGATATACCAAATATACCATGTGGTATATTTTTTAGTATTTTTAGTATATTTGCTATATTTTTTATAATAATACCCCAAAATATATTTTTAGTATGTTTGTAGTATAATTGGTATGTTTTGAGAATAATACCGCAAAATATATTGCTTTTATTCAAAATGGGTAGCGGGTATCTCACAGTCGAGCACTCTCGACTGTAGCTTTCTTACTTGTTAATTCTCAAATATACAAAAAATTTAACTAGATGGACGAACATAAAAATACGAATTAAAAAAATTATAAACAAATAACGAAATTATAAACATGTACAATAATATAAAAAAGTTTAGATATCTTTTAAGCAAAGTCGTGGGATGTTTGACTTTTGTTTTTTCAATATCGTTCTTCTCTAACTCTGAGATAATTTTCTATTTCTGTTGCAGGCAAAACTATGATGCATATGAACCAGCAAACAGCCTGAATGGCAGCGCCTACTCAAGTTCCGATCGGGACGATATGGAATACGCCCGACAAACCGCACTCAGTTCTGTGGGCGGCTATGCCAAGGAGGAGGACATGGAAGGCCTTTCGCCTGCCTGCCTGGGCGATGACAGCAGCCTGTTGGACGCTGTCGATGCATCCGGCAAAGCGTTCCGCAAGCCTCGACGTCGGCTGAAACGGAAACCGAGCAAATCCGAGGAGACGGATGAGTTCAGCAATCAGCGGGTGATGGCCAATGTGAGGGAGCGACAACGCACCCAAAGTCTCAACGATGCCTTCAAAGCACTACAGCAGATTATACCGACGCTGCCCAGCGACAAGCTGAGCAAAATCCAAACCCTCAAGCTGGCCACAAGGTAAGTTGTACTAGCAAACACAATCAAAGTTATCCTTAACTAACTTTATTTTATATTCACTTTTTGTTTCTCCAGATATATCGACTTCCTCTGCCGCATGCTGAGCTCCAGCGACATTTCGCTGCTGAAAGCTCTGGAGGCACAATCCTCGACAGTTACAACAGGTTACGGCAATGCCAGCACGCTGCTCAGCGCCGCCAATGGAGCTGAGGCCGATCTCAAGTGTCTGCGCAAGGCGAATGGTGCTCCGATCATTCCGCCCGAGAAGCTCAGCTACTTGTTCGGTGTCTGGCGCATGGAAGGCGATGCCCAGCATCAGAAGGCATAAAAGGAGTTGCATGTTTTTTGCCATTGGGGCTTCCAGTTACTGAAGAAATCGTACACACAGCGTGAATAATTCCAATGCGAGTGCTAAGCGAGCACGAGCAGATCTTTCCATATCTTATAGATGATTAACCTAAAAATATTATTTAAACACAACAAAAAAAAAAATGAAGAAAAAAGAACACTTAAAAAAACGGAGAAAAAAAGTAAAAATAAATATCAATTATTTTAGGTTTAATTATATGTCTAGCGCTAACTAAATTAAATTGTATAAATTAAACGAAGAAATGAATTGAAGAAAAAACACAAAGATTCGCCATTTTGTTTGGGTCGTTGCGGTTGCCATTGTTGTGGTAGTTGTTGTTGTCGTTGTTGTTCTCATTCCCCCATTAAATTAGGCGCGAAAATGTCGTCGTTGTCTTCGTTGTCGTCGCAGAACTTTCGAGGGGGGTCTGGCCCGACTTTATATGCCACATATATAAGTAGTTAATTCGCATGAATATTTGTGGTGGGATCGACAGAGACGACGACATACTTAGAGCGTAACGTCATGCGGCGATCAAACAGTGTGTATCTCAAAGATACAAAAATGTATCTGCATCTCACTTGTTCATGGGAAGCGCAACAACTGAAACTGAAAAATGCCAACGAAGATGGAAACGGAGCCGAAGTCTACTGGGGAGCTGGGAACACATCCACACATCGCACATCCGGTGATTTATGTGCATTTGTTTAATTCTCTTCTTTCTTTTCTGTTTTGTCATCCTCTCCCTCTCGCTCTCTTTCGCTCCGCTTTCGGTTGCGACATAAAAATTGTTTACAATGTATTCGGAATAGTATTTATGTTATGTCGCCCAAAAATGCATATTTAAAATGCACATAATTAGCTCAGTCAGTTGATTTAGTCTCTGAAGCGCTTCAAAGGCGCAACAAATATCATTTTTAGTTGCTTGACTTAATTGCTTTTTAAATGACAGCTGGCATGAGTATTTTGAGTTGCATACAAAGTACGCGTATGATCTCTTTACCATATATGCGAATATATCTACATATATGTATATATATGCATACAAATAGATCTCCAGCCGTTGACAGGTTGTTGTAGATGCGGAGACTCATAAGTGGGCTAGATCACACCACATGAAAGCAAAAAGATGTTTAGATAAACACATGTATGGAGGAGTATTTGCAAATATATATTTTGATACATATGTATTTATGTTTTTCCTTTGCTCCCTCTCTGTCTGTCTGTCTCCCCGTCTTACATTCTGTTATGTTATCTTCGTCTACAAATTACTTTTGCAAATAAATACATTGTGAATTATATATTTGTATTCATAGGAAACATACTTTCTAAACATAAGAAAGAAATATTGAATTAAGCCCAAGATGATTTAGAATTAAACCAAGACACAAACATTTTAAAATCAAGACCAACATTCTACAGTACCATAATTATAGACTTCCCTTAAGATTCTTTTCAGCTCTTATTAAAATGAACAAGTAAGAAAGTTACAGTCGAGTGTGCTCGACTGTGAGATACCCGCTACCCATTTTTAATAAAGGCAAAATATTGCGGTATCATTTTCAAAATATGCCGAAAATACTAAAAAAATACTAAAAATATATTAAATGATATGTTTGGTATATCGATCCATTTAAAATATACCATAGACGGCACAATGTACCAGATTGTCGGCCAAAGCAACTCAGACCCATAGTAAGTAGGCGTTTTCGCCCATACAAAAGTATTTCTTTAATAACTTCCACAATTTGTATCTGATCGCAACCAAATTTTCAGGAATCATAACAACTATAGTTATTATTATATATACCAAAATTCGCAACTCTAGCTTTAAAATTGGGCTTGTTATTCGATTTTTGATTTGCGGGGGCGGAAGTGGGCGTGGCAAAAATTTGAAACAAACTTGATCTGCGTGCAAACATAAGAAATGGTGTCGAAAATTATAGCTCTATCTCTTATAGTCTCTGAGATCTAGTGTTTCATACGGACGGACGGACAGACGGACAGACGGACATGGCTATATCGTCTCGGCTGTTGACGCTGATCAAGAATATATATACTTTATAGGATCGGAGATGCCTCCTTCTACCTGTTACATACATTTCCTGCCGGCACAAAGTTATAATACCCTTTTACCCTATGGGTAGCGGGTATAAAAACGTTCACCAATTCGTGTAAACACATTTCCAAAATTTATAAAGCTAAAAATGCAATTTTTATTTTACAATTATTTATTGCTTTTAATTAACATTATTTATTTATTAAGACCAGTAATAAAATATTTCATAGCTTTTAGGTATAAAAGAGAATTGCACTTTACAGAGATTGAAAATTCTTGCTTTGAGACCTCAAACCATTAAAAATAGAAAACTAGAGTATAGTCGGTTTTGGGAATCAAAATAAATTTAACAGCTTCAAGTAAAGACCTTCGACCATATGAAGCATATACATATATTCTTGATCATCATAGTCAAACAATTTGATTTAACCATATGACATGTGTCCGATCGTCAAATCAACAATCTATGTTAATGCATTAATTATCCATAATCTATCATCTTTTACATCTTTGGTATAGTGTGAATGAGAATAAATTTTATTATGTTCTGGATGTAGACAAAAGATTACTAACAAATTTATTCTTTTTTAAATGGCAAACTTAAAATGGTGCACTTATCTACTTAAATACAAATAATTCATAAAAGTTGACTGAAAATCGCAAAAATTTTTGACATTCAACATTAACTAGTTTTTAAGTATAATCTCTACAAAAATGGCTCATTTATACAAATAAACACACTTTTATATTTTGAAGTGTCATTTTATATTGCAAATATAAATGCAAACCACAACATTTAAAACAATAAAGTAAGATATTGAGGAATTAGATTTTCTTAGAATCAAATAGATTGATCTTTCAATTCTGCAGAACGATCCAGTTGATTCATATTGTTTTGGCTATAAGATTTACATCTCTATAGAGTCATCTCGTACACTAACTGAGTGAAAACGAATTCAGAGATACAATTTAATTTCAATATTTTTATTTGTAAGATCCAAGAACAGTTAGCTTGTTATGTAAAAAATTTGTTTAAGTAAATAACCAAAAATTTCTATCAAATTTTATAAGCGAATTTGCAAGGTAAATTTGTAAATTTTCTTTTACAAATATAATTGTTAAGTAATAATAAGAGATCTGTGATAGATATAAAATTTCTAATTAAAGCCCTAAAACTATATTTTGTTATTTTAAAATTTATTTTATTTCGTTTTTTTTATACGTATTATTCAGTGAAATATTTTTAGATTATAAATGAACGGCCAAACATATGTGTTCTCTTTAATAATTTCTATTTGTAGATATTTTAATTTCCGAGATTCTAATATTATTAAAAATAAAGCAAAATTTCACATTTATGAATTATCATTTCAAATTATTCGCTTAAGCCGAATGATAATCTATGACTTGTAGCCAAAAATAATCATCTTGAAGTAAAACACATAAATAAAAACCACCTTACGAAATGTAAAATGTAAATAAATATCGTCTGCAATTCAATTCAATTCAAGAATTGTCATTTGATACACACAAAAACGGTTTTCTCCAAAAGAAAAAAAAAACATTTTAGGTTCCACTTAAAGGAAGAGAGAGCACTAGAGTTTCCTCTCTGGTAGCTGTTTTATTTCAAGAGCTAGGAAAATGAATTTGATGTTAGGTCTTGATGTTAGACTACCCCAACATAGAAATGTCAACACCCCCAATGCTCATGCATATGAGTTCATGTTTTACTTTTGGGCTCCTAAAAACCTATTTAAGATCATCTCAAATAACCGAAACGCATAAATTGTGTAACTAATTTTAGAAATGGAGTCATTCATTCACACACTCAAACTCAAACTCAAACTGAGACACAGACACAGACACAGACATGAGATGCTCTCAGCCATTTTCCAATTCCTATTATTTTTATTCTTTTGTTTTTTTGCATGGCAAATTCACATGGCCGTTAAGGGAAGGACTGTTATTAAATGTGCGCACATGGCAATCAATGGCATGTGCTATGCGCCAGCTCTGCAAATCACAGCGAGGTCCTGGGCCAGGATTTAGGACCTCATGCCGCTTGCCATCGAGAGTTTTCCCAACATATGTGACAGTAACTCGGCTCATAAATGAAATGAAAATAATGCGTGTGGGAGTAAGCATAGGAAGCATTTTTTTTTCTTTCTGCTTGTTATTGTTGTTTTCCTTTCATCTTCCTTGGGCTCGACGTAGGCGCCGACCGACAGCGTTAAATGAATCTCTGACTTTGAATCGGCATCGACTTCATCTTCGACTTGGAAAAGAACATTCGATGCAGTTGCTATTGGAAGGTAGCAAATGTTTTATTTTGTTCACACTGTGAAATTATCGGGAATTTAGAATGTGCGAGATCATTCCTATATCTTTTTAAATTAAATAAAAAAATTTAGTGATTTCTACATTTCACTGTAATCTGAAATGACTAAGATTAGAATCTTGTAATAGGCTATAAACAATTTCACAGATACATATTTACATCATTCAAACATATTAGATCATTTCTACAAATTCCTTCGTTACAAGGACTACGTCTTCAACTTAAAAAGGAACATGCGATCAATTTTTTATAGGAAAGTAGCAAATGTTTTATTTTGTTCACACTGTGAAATTATTGGGAATTTGAAAGGACTGCAAAATTCATTAAATGTGCAAGATCATTTCCACACTTTTTTTTAAATTAAATAACAAATAGTGATTTCTATATCTCACTGTAATCTAAAATTACTAAGATCAGAATCTTATAAACCATTCAAATGTATATATTTACATCATTCAAATGTAGATCATTTATACAAATTCCTTCCTTACAAGGACATCGTCTTCAACTTAAAAGGAACATGCGATAATATTGGTAATTTGGAAGGTTTCATTAAATGTGCTATATCATTTTAATAGATTCCTCCTTAAGAATTGTGTTTTCATTAAGCAAAAACATAAGATATTACAATAAATTTTTATTTCGTTCCTATTTCGCTAATGTTAAATATTAATGTCGAATATTTATGAGTTCTGCGAATATTTGTGCAATTATTGGCAGAGCATTGAAACATTTAAATAAAATCGAAAACAATTGCAGCGGACGGACACATGCTCTCATGTCATGTAGCAACTTGCAACATGGTGTGTCCAAAAAGTATACGAGGCGTTTCAGATTTCAAAGCACGGGTGCGAGAACGGAAGCCCGAAACGCTCGAAGGCCGAGCTGAACACGTATATTCGAGTGCAAGTATTGTGACCCAGAAGGCAAGCGGGCTCATTTGTGGACTGCTGATTGATTTTTAGTGAGAATCTGCCATGCTGCTCTCGCTCTCTCTCCCTGTCTCTCTCTCTCTCTTTCTCCCCAAGTTGGCTCCCCTTAGTAACCATCACTATGTGCCGTAGAACATCTGCTTCATGCAACGCTGCCAGCAACAAAATATGCACTGAGTCTGAGTAATTAAAATCAATATTCTCGTTTCGAGGTGTATAGACATTTGTCGAACTGGACCAGCAACAACAACAACAACTATAGCAACAGCAGCAAATGCAGTTTATCTTTTTCTTATTGTTGTTGTTATTGTTGTTGGCAGCATTTCGAGTGCATTTGCCGATCAATCAACGATCAAAGTTCATAAGTTGACCCAGCTGACTAATGGCAACCGACAGAACTGGCAGCGTCCCGTCAACAGCATCAGCAACAATAAACTCAGCAACAGCAACAACAACAACGACGACAATAGCTAATGTACTAGAGGAACTAATGTGAATACATACAAACATTTAGTACATTCGAATGTGCGTAAAAATACATAAAAAAGTTCAAATATTTTTGCTGTATATTTTAAGTGATGGACTATCTAGTTACTCTGTAAGGTTGCATGTGTTTGTAGCAAGTAAAGTTTAGTAAAAAAAGTTAAATCCCAAGAATAATAATAATAATAGTAATAATAGTAATAATAATAATAATAATAATAATAATAATAATAATAATAATAATAATAATAATAATAATAATAATAATAATAATAATAATAATAATAATAATAATAATAATAATAATAATAATAATAATAATAATAATAATAATAATAATAATAATAATAATAATAATAATAATAATAATAATAATAATAATAATAATAATAATAAAAATAAAAATAAAAGAAACCCCTGGACAAGCTGCTACAAAACCTTTTCGAACAACTCCAAAAAGTATGCACCATAAAGATGTTACAAAAGTTGATAAATTAAAGAAATGTGGCTAAGAAAATACTAACCAATAAATTTAATTTCTTGACTTTCTCTTTCCTTCCGAGAACAGCCTTGAAGCCAATATACCCCTCAGCTTGCCCGACTAATGCATACAAATTGAATAATCACACTGAGGCGCGAAAGGGGCAACTGAAAGCAATATCGTCTGTCTGCCCGTCTGCCAGTTCTCTCTCCCTGCCTCTTTGACTGCCCGTCCGTCTGTTCGTTCGTCAATTTGTCTGTCCTGTTGGTTGGCAGTAGCTAAGGCGGGTCTTGCGTCGGTCGCATAAATATTTTCCTTTTATATTTTTTCAGCCGAAGATGCGCAGCACATAAACCCCTATGTAGTTGTTGTCTATAAACAAAAAAGCGTTCATAAAAAAGCACAGCACAAAGATGGGAAGAAGACAGCGGCAGAGCGAGAGCAAGAAAGAGGCTGGCAGCGTTGGCGGTCGCCAATGGAATATCGACAACAACAATAAGAACGACAACAACCAGAGGAACAAACGCCAAATCGAGGCACTTTTTGTTTATTTACACAAAATGATTTTAGTGACTCGCGAAGGCAGCCAGGAAGTAACTAAGTAAAACGCCTGTTTGAACTCCCCAAAAAAAGTAAAAGCGAAAAAAGAAAATCAAGAAAAGCAAGAAAGGAAATGGAAGCCGTTTACAAAACTGTCTTGTGCTTGGACAAAATGGTTGCCTGTTATTTTTTTTTTTTGTATATGTGCATGTATTGGGCGAACTTCTGGGAATACGAAACGAAAGCAAGATCGCTGTCCGCTGCATCATTTGATGTAAACGCTTGACACTTTGCGCCAGCGGAACCCCAGCAGCAAACCGCAAGCAGGCAACATCTGGCATCTGACGCGAAGCCGAAAAGATTAATTTCTGACAGCGCGGGAGCGTCCCCAAAAGATACACACACACCCACACAACCACACACACACACAGATATACACAGAGCTATAGCATGATCTGCTGATGGACGCTGATGCGCGTTTTCCACGCCACACTTTTCACGGTCGCATCCATCAATTGTTGGGCCCATCGCACTCGTAATATAAGACGTCGCAATGCAAGAAATCTATACAAATATATTATACTATTTCGAATTTCATTTTGGCGGGAAGACAAAGACAAAGACGGCGGCGACATTGGGTCTCTAAGACTTAGACTAATCATTAGACGGCAGTCACCACGTCACAGCCACTTTCCACTTGACTGAAATCCAGTTTTCGGGATTTGCCGTTTAGTACTTCATTATAAGCGCACTAACGATGTTATTTTAATGATCTCAGTCTCAGTCCAAAGAATCCACTTGACACAATGCAGCAGCATCAGCGGCAGCTCAAGTGTTTCACACAACGAGAGAGGAGTAAACGGAGTCCCAAAAGGGTAGAGCCCTATATAAATACAAATGTACATATGTATATATACATAAATGAATATAAAAATGTTTGCCTTACATACAAATCTATATGCTAACTTGTCACTGCATTTATTTTTTGCACAGACGGAGGGAGAATGAAACACATTTATGCCACGGGGAGTGTGTGAACAGATACATTGAATGCTGAGTATCTTTCTTGGTGCCTTGTTAAGAGTTCTTCGAGTATATAGGAATATTACTTATAAATGGTCGGGGAACTGTTGATTGCCATAGCCATAAAAACTTATTGAGCCCTAGAGTGAAATGCCATTGAATTTAGTTGTTGAAATGTCAATGTTAAGCAGGTATGAAAAGATAGATATATAGATATAGATATAGATATAGATATAGATATAGATATAGATATAGATATAGATATAGATATAGATATAGATATAGATATAGATATAGATATAGATATAGATATAGATATAGATATAGATATAGATATAGATATAGATATAGATATAGATATAGATATAGATATAGATATAGATATAGATATAGATATAGATATAGATATAGATATAGATATAGATATAGATATAGATATAGATATAGATATAGATATAGATATAGATATAGATATAGATATAGATATAGATATAGATATAGATATAGATATAGATATAGATATAGATATAGATATAGATATAGATATAGATATAGATATAGATATAGATATAGATATAGATATAGATATAGATATAGATATAGATATAGATATAGATATAGATATAGATATAGATATAGATATAGATATAGATATAGATATAGATATAGATATAGATATAGATATAGATATAGATATAGATATAGATATAGATATAGATATAGATATAGATATAGATATAGATATAGATATATATAGATATAGATATAGATATAGATATAGATATAGATATAGATATAGATATATAGATATAGATATAGATATAGATATAGATATAGATATAGATATAGATATAGATATAGATATAGATATAGATATAGATATAGATATAGATATAGATATAGATATAGATATAGATATAGATATAGATATAGATATAGATATAGATATAGATATAGATATAGATATAGATATAGATATAGATATAGATATAGATATAGATATAGATATAGATATAGATATAGATATAGATATAGATATAGATATAGATATAGATATAGATATAGATATAGATATAGATATAGATATAGATATAGATATAGATATAGATATAGATATAGATATAGATATATAGATATAGATATAGATATAGATATAGATATAGATATAGATATAGATATAGATATAGATATAGATATAGATATAGATATAGATATAGATATAGATATAGATATAGATATCGCTTTTTAAAGATCGCTCACTTAAAGCGGCAAAAAATGTTGCAATTGTACTTAACCTGGTTCGAAAATCGCCGTAATTGCTTAACCCATGTTCATATAACTATTGAGTCAAGTCATGCAAATCTGTAGTTATATGTTTAGTGTTTGCATTTTAGTCTAGTACTCTTATGTATGTATGTTTGCATGTTGATGCTAAGCTTTTGTGCACTCTGTTGCACTTACACTGTCTGCATATTCATACATAAATATGCATTTGAGTGAGAGGCAAGAGCGCGGAGGCGCGACCCCCTTTTTGGATCCAAACACAACGCGAATGTTATGGATGAATTGTTCGGTATAAGAGAAAGAATCGAGTATCAGCAACAAAAAAGAAAAACAAAATAAAAAGAGAAAGAGAAAGAGAAAGAAAAAGAGTGCAGAGTGGAACACGTGTTTCGAATTAAATGCATTCCCCCTTTTTCCGTCTCTCGTTCATTTTCTTGCGATCCCTATATGAAATTCTATTAGACATTTTTCTAGCTCTTCTGCTGAATGGTGACATTGTCGATGTGCGTTTTATGCCCCTTGCTGAAACATTAACGGCAATAGCCCAACGAAAGGCGCATAAAAAACATGGGAGGTGTAAACAGCAGACCGAATGAATCCAGTAACAAGATAGATATAGAATTACGTTGCACTTGTGTTCGACATTCCAGATAGCAGAGTATTTATGGCTGCAAATTTACAGTTCTGAGCATAATTACAGGGTATGCCATGTCGGCAATTTTCACTTGCGTGCCTCAGTACGAAAACAAAATTCAAACAGCAAACTTCAATCAAAGGCAGTAATCAAATGTACTGAGATACTTATAACAACAATCAAAAGATACTCGTACATACATACACAGTTGTGTGACCGAGCTAACTTCAAATCAACCTGTTGGCAACGCGGACGCTGTTGCTGTTGACGCTGACGCCGAAGCCGACAGCAGCAGCGGCAACCGCAAAGCTGCAAACCTTAGCTTTGACTCCGACTCAGAGTATGAGGCTGAGTCTAGCTCTGGCTTACGAGCGCAGTCGACGATTCGAGCTGTTGGCCTAAAGACGCATCCAACAAGCAACTGTTCGCATCTGAATGCGGCAGCTTCGAAGTTAGTTAAGCATAACAAGCATTGTGTGTTCTAAGTGTGTGCAACAAATGGTTTTTGTGGTAGGAAACAGTTGTTGTGTTGTTGACTTGTCTGAGAGTAGATGAGATAAAATATCTTCAAGTTGGTCAATTGAGGAAAATCCATTGTTGGCAAGTGCGCAAAAAGAGTGAAACAAAAGAAAAACCTCAGTGAAAGTGAAGATGCCCCATCATCATCATCATCATCGTCATCATCAAGATCATTAACATCGTTGCTTTGACTGATGGGGTTGCGGTTACAAATCGGGCCTCATAATTATGGTGAAGTGCCGTTGCAACTTGCAACAAGGAAGCAATAACTAAAGGTGCATGTTGCAAGCATTAAACAAGCACAGCACAAAATTTCATCGCACAACATTTGAAGACGATTTATATTCACATTTATGAGTGACTGTAAGATTGATTTACAGATTTGTTCATCAAAATTATGCTGGGGCTGCACCTAAAAGTAATGTACTAAACATTCATATTCCATTTGAGTTTTATAAATACAGCTAGGTTGTTTAACAAATAAAAACACTTTAATAGCCATAATACTCGACAAAATTTCGCGACAGACAAGAGATCATAAACTCGTCACACTGCACACATCATTTAACGAGCCATTAAAATTGCATAAAATAGACTTTTTCGGAACAACTTCCCGAAAACAACTGACACACATAATAAACCTCAACCTCCTCAGCTGTTTACTGACAATTCTCACAACAAAATCATAATTAATACCAAAAAAAAAAACATAACATTAAAATCACCTTGGACCCAACAAAAGATCTACGCTGTCGCGGCCGCAGTCTCATTTGAAACTCAACTCAACTCTACTCAAAACCAAACAACTTTTTTAAAAAAAGATCATTTTTCTTTGTGTCAGTTTTGCTGCAATTGGAATTCACATCTCACCCAAACCTAATTACCCGCAATTTCATTTGGAAAGTAACCACAAAAATAAGAAAAGTAAAAACGAAAAGTGCAAACCGTCTGCCTAATTAGCCAGAGACTCACAGTCGCTGTTAATCAACCGTGCTGGGACTGTTAATACTCTGTTATCTGACTGTTATCGAGTGGATCGCATTAATATCGCAAAATGAATGATGCTGCTGCCCCTGGCCACAGTCCAACAGCCTTGAACTCTACTCAGGTAAACTATACTTACATTAACATTTTTTGGCTTTTGTGTTCGAACATACTGACTATTCCAACCACAATCGACAAACCGGCAAACCGACAATCTGGCTTTGTGCTCCAAAAATAAAAACAAAAATAACCATATATGAATGGTATATAAAACAAGTTTTCGCTTCGATGCTCTGTCTACGCTCAGCACAGTCGAATTTTTAAGTGGGGGTCTGATAAAGCTATAAAAAGCGCATAGCAGGCAGTTCCGACTTCGTACTCGTTAAGCTTCATTTGTAAACCTTAATTATACCCGCTGCACATAGGATAAAAGAATATAATGCTATAATGGGGCGCCGATAAACCAGCTAAGTTGTTTTGGCCTTTGAATGTTTATATTTTCGTGATGTTCTAATGCAATTTAGTATATTTATATACCAAATATGCATACTTTACTTATGTGTGCATATTTGTATATAGTAGCACATATTTGAAGAATCTTTCAGTCGGTCACATTCAAATTGTTAGTTTTCTCTTCATGTATATCACCAAACTTCCCTATATTTTTGTTACTCCTGAAGATGTAAAGTAGTGAAAAAGATTTCTTCTACCAAACTATTTATATTATTTTTATATATATTAGTATCCACATAAAATATATAGTAATCAATTTTAGGGTAAAACTTAGTCGATCAATGTTACCTTACAAAGCTTTTTCTGTAATTCAGAATGTAAACACAGTGAAATATTTTAAACACAATCAATCAAAAAACCCGTTTATTTTGCCCGCTTTTTCAGTAGCATCTCGATTTTGTTGATGACTCGATTTGAAACTCAAAACTGTGGCATAGGTCAACATTAAAATTGTTGACGGATTCACAGGGTCATAATAATTAAATTGCTATCGAAAATTAATAAAACTCGCATCAGAATATTCTCGGATATTAAGAATCAAATATATTGCAGATCAAAGGTACATTTTTAAAGAAACTCACATAATTTATTCCCATTATCAAAAAGGTATTGCCGGCTTCTTTTGTTTGTTTTAGTATTAAATAACGGAATTCGGCAAACAATCTTGAGATCTTTAAAGTGTTCATTTACCTGCAGTGGCCAAGCAAACAGTAAAGCTTTTACAGCTAATTACTGATGGAAACGAGCTACCCAAAAAAAAATAAAAATAAATAAGAAGTACTTGAGTAATGGCTAACTTTTAGTGATTTACGCGGAAGTGTTGATGTTGAATCAAACCGAATGGGAAAAGAATACCGAAAAACGCAGACTATTATTAGCTTTCAATTGAATTTTTAAAGACTATTAGAAGAAATACTGATCATAAGCAGCTTCGACTTTAAAGTCAAATATTGTATATGGGAACTGCACCACAGATTGTTGTCAAACAAGTGTGATCTTTGCATAAAGTCAAGAATTTAGGCAAATATTGGAAAACATGATGAAAAGCACCGATGATGATCCATTAGTCGGGGACAGCGGACAGAAGTCCAATGATTATCACCTTAAAATATGGCACAAGGTAAAATATAATAGGAAACATAATTCATGTAATCATCTGATTATGACTCAATATCCAGATACTCTTTTATTTGCTGGGTCTAACCTCTGCCCTAACCATCTGTCTTCTTATCCGACTGTCCAATAAGCTAGCAGCTGATGCCGAGCACAAAGCAATGATGCATTTTAAGGAGATATCTAATCGAATAGGTCACAAATTTGATAATTAGATCTTTTTGCTGTTTTTTGCAAATTTTAACCTGTTATTTAAATAAAATATAGATATTGAAAACGCAGTTCATTATAAAACAAGTTACAAAAGTAGAATAAAGAGTGCTTACTATTATGATACCCTCTGATCTAAAATGTGTTAAACCCGAATTTCATATGACAAGTCGGAATCTTTTAAAGAAAATCCTAACAAATACAGAAAAGACAATAAATAGGCAGAATTTAATTCGAAGCGGTGTCAATATCAGGAAATTCTCTAAGTATGCAAATTCGGGACTTTTTCAAAAGTCCTAAATTCAGCATAGGATTAACGATAGCGCCGAATTTCATAACTAATATATCAGTGAACACACTGAATTATATTTGTGAAGAAAGATTAAATTGATTCAGGAATTTTAGGTTTATTTTTTTTTAGAAAAAGCTTAAAAAGAACAAATCTAGTGGAAAGTTTGATTCCAACCCCAATAAATATTGTTTATTTTATCATTGAAGTGTTTCTCATTTACTTTTAATTAAATGTATAATGCTTATATACATCCATGTTTTAAATTAATTTAATTGTCTTTTTGAACCTTGTTTAGAATATTCCCCTATATACATCAGTCGGCCTTGTTCTACATGCTGCAAACATACGTTTTCTGTAATCGCACCCATAAATACTGTAGACTTAAAAATAAATAAAATGAGAGTTCTTGACTGAGAAATACACTCCATACACTTTTAGAGAGTATGCAAAATTCTCTCATCATTCAAACATATTAAGAACATATACAAATGCTCTAAAAATGTTATACTTTTAAGTTAACATACATAAATGACGAGTGTCAAACAAAAAAAAACAGCTCTGTCAAGTTTGGCATTATGTCTCAAGGGCAGCTGTTACTGACCTACAATACTACATAGTAAATGTAAATATATGTGAATACATAATGAGAAAGATACAGGTTGAGAGAGATCAGAAATATATGGTCATAATAAACAATAAAAAATGTAAGCTTGTGCAGATTAAGCACGTGGAAAAGAAATTGATTTTCTCAGGGCCGGTTTTTAGTCGCTTTGCAAAAATATAAAAATGCAGATCTTAGCTACATAATTTGGTATCCAGATGGCCTGCGTTTTGGCATTTTAATATTAGTAATTAAGTAGGCAGGACGATTTTTAAAATATGTTTATATTCAGACATTGATAAAGTGGTGGGGTTTTGGGCTAAACAAAAATTATAGTTGATGATGACTAATTAGAAACCTGTTGTTAGAATTGTATTTTAGCCGAATTCAAATATGACAAACTTTCTTTGCTCTGGCAAACCCAATAAATTCTTTTTCACTCTTCAGTTTAATTATTTGTAATTGTGATTTTTTAATTATACGTATTTAGTTTGCTTAAATCTATTACTTTTACCTGTCGAATTAGAAGTGTATTCAGATTGTAAGCAAAGTGTAAAATCCATTTAAATCTGCTTGTAAAAAGCTCACTTACATAGCTCAATAACAAAGAGTTAAAGTTCGCGAATTTAAACGACAAGCAACCTCAATTCATGATAGTATACTAAATGTATATACTTAACATTCTAATTGCTTTTACACTAGATGCTTGAACTCAGAGTTCATGCTGTTTAAAATATACAGTTCTCATTTGATATGGTGTAAAGAGTGAAGTATACATTTCTTTATTTTAGAGTGCCTCCAAGGACGTTAAGCTCAACATCGAGGCAACCCAGGACACATCCAATGCAGCCAAGAAAACCAGTTGCCTTCGCTGGCTGCTGTTCCTGCTATTGACGCCACTTGGAGCAGCGGGCACAGCTTTGCTCTGGTACTATCAAGGTGCCTACTATGGACTGCTTGGGGTCTATGGCAGCCTCGTGCTGCTGCTGTTGGTTAAGCCTGGCTTCCGCTGGTTCTACATAGCAGCAGTGACGACACCCCGCGACACCATGTAAGCAGCAGAAGTTGACGTTTGCCTCGCTTAAGTTATTAACCCGCATCTTCTTAGCGCTCTGATTGCCTACATACGCGTGATGTTGTTTGTGAAGCGGCAGGAGCGCAAGAACCTCAATGTGGGCGACATCTTCGAGGCGAATGTGGCACAGTATCCCGACAAGCTGGCGATTGTCAGCGAGACGCAACAATGGACGTTCCGGCAACTGAACGAACATGCAAATCGTGTGGCGAATGTCTTCCACAGCCATGGCTATAAGAAAGGCGACGTGGTGGGTTTGCTGATGGAGAATCGCTGCGAGTTCGTTGCCACATGGCTTGGACTCTCGAAACTAGGTGTCATCACGCCGCTCATCAACACAAATTTGCGCGGTCCTTCGCTACAGCACAGCATCAAGGTGGGCAACTGCACCGCACTCATCTACAGCGTTGGCTACCGTGCAGCTGTCATGGATATAGCCAGGGATTTGCCCGCTCATGTGGCGTTGTATCAGTTCAACGATAGCGTGCACTCCCCCGAAGTTACCGATGGTCTCACACAGGGTCTGGCACAGCAACTGAATCCACTGCTGGATGCTGCAGCCAAGGATAAAGTGGCTGCAGGTGCCACGAGGGCGGATCATCAGGATAAGCTTGTCTACATCTACACATCGGGAACCACAGGACTGCCCAAGGCAGCTGTCATTACCCACTCACGGTAGGATATAAATTATAAAAGGCATTTAAGGTAGATGCAGTTGTTATTAAGAGAGATTGACGCGTTTGGGTCTTATAAGCATATGCACAGTTATTAGTTCATCGGAGGAGTAATTCCAGAAGATGCGTCGAGACTTTAGAGTCTCCTGATATCCTCCATTCAAATTGCTAGAAAATTAAAGATAATAGTTAATTACCATTTCAGGAATAATTTGTATACATATAGTATTCAGACCTGTCTGAACAACAGTTGTACCACCAGCCTCCGTGAAGATCAACTGCACAATTCGAGTCGCCACATTTGTCGTTGTCCCTATCGAAGGTCGAGAACTTCATGTGCAAATTCCCGCGAAGCATATCATCGGAAAAGCCTGTGTGGTTGCCTATCGAGATTAGTTCGTAGCCAGTTTGTTCACCGCCAACCTTAAAGTCATCATAGCGAGCGCTGCGAAGTTGCGAATTCCAATCTCTCATGAATATGAAGAGCTCATGGCGCTCACTTGATGTTATCCTATGCAGTTTCTCGAGACCCATGAAGAACTCAGACTTTAAATCGCCGAACCCGTCACGGTATTCATTCCAGCTGCGATAGAAATTAATGCTGCCATCCAATCGACTTTGTATTACTGTCCAGCCCAATCCAGCAATTCCACTATCACACTTGACTGGGAATGTCTCTATGTCAGGAAGCATTATCATGTGAATGCCGGAGGATCTGTCAATATCTACACAACTCAAAGGAAATGGAACGTCCTTTACAATTTCTTCAGTGTTCTCTTGAGCTTTGGGCTTTCTTCTCATTTCAATAGCGAATATCTCTTTGGAATGCTCGATTCTTAATTCACATTGTTTTTCTTTCTCTGCCAAAGAAGTCTCTAAAATTGCCATTTTGATCCTAAGTTCTTCCATCTGGCTTTGCAATTCAGAAACTTGTGCATCCTTCTGCCTACAGACTTCACTCATATGAAGCAGAGGCTTCACCACATGGTAGCAATAGGAAGCACACTGGTTTTCCATTTGTTTTGACAACTCACAGAACTGCACAAGAATGTTTGGCAATGTCAATTAAAATTTTGATGACTATTAACAAGGTCTACATACCGACCAATCGTGGGATAATCCCAGCGACAGCATAGTTGAAATTGTTAATGTATAACAAATGATCTTCATTATAAATTATTCACACAATAAACTGTCGCGTTTAAGGGATGAGATTAAACTGAATTGTTGAAATTTACAGATTTTATTTTCGAAATGAATTCGCTAGTGATAAGACAACGCGTCACCGATAATACATATATACATATATACTTTTTGTAATCTGCCGAGTTCTCATTTCTGCGAACATCGCAATTTCCCATGCTAATACTTTGAGTATATTTATATAATAAGTCGATATCTTCGAAGTACGAAATAAACACACAGAATTTAACCCGAAGCGGTGTTAATATAATTTTTAAATTGAGGATAGAATTCAGAATGCCGAATAACTCAATACTGAATACTTTATTAAAAAAAATCAATGTTCAAATCAAGTTTATAATACTTTATTTTATCAAGAATTTTCTGTGTATTTACATCTACATTACTACTTATGCATTTGAGTGTATAATATAACAGCTGCTTAGTGATAATCAGCAATACAATCTGAGCTTACTTAAGTCTTCCTCTCCTCTCTTCCTCTTCCGCTTTCATAGCTATTTCTTCATTGCCGCTGGAATACACTATACCTTGGGCTTCCGGGATAATGATGTGTTCTACACTCCGCTGCCACTATATCATACAGCTGGCGGCGTGATGAGCATAGGACAGGCGTTGCTCTTCGGCTCCACTGTTGTCATCCGCAAGAAATTCAGTGCGTCGGGATACTTTGAAGACTGCGCGCGCTTTAACTGCACGGTAAACAAGAAGATTGCCAGATTTCGTATTCTCTACTAAACACATTTTGCTTTCAGGTCTCACAATACATTGGCGAGATGGCCCGTTATATATTGGCCACCCCCGATGCACCGCATGACCGCCAGCATCGAGTGCGGATGGTCTTTGGCAATGGGTTGCGTCCCCAGATCTGGACACGGTTCGTGGAACGGTTTAAGATTGCCAAAGTGGGCGAATTCTATGGTGCAACTGAGGGCAATGCGAATATCATGAACAACGACAGCACTGTGGGAGCCATTGGATTTGTCTCACGCATACTGCCCCAGATATATCCCATTTCAGTGATCCGAGCTGATCCCCACACCGGCGAACCCATTCGCAACAAGAAGGGACTATGCGAGTTGTGCGGCGTACAGGAACCGGGCGTCTTCATTGGGAAGATTGTGAAGGGCAATCCGTGTCGAGAGTTTCTTGGCTACGTCGACACGAAGGCCTCCTCCAAGAAAGTCGTGCACGATGTCTTCTGCAAGGGTGACATGGCATTTATATCTGGGGACCTATTAGTGGCCGACGAGCGTGGTTACTTGTACTTTAAGGATCGCACGGGTGACACGTTCCGTTGGAAGGGCGAGAATGTCTCCACCAGCGAAGTGGAAGCGCAGCTCAGCAATCTCGTTGGCTACAAGGACACCATTGTCTATGGTGTGAGCATACCGCAGACAGAGGGACGTGCAGGCATGGCGGCCATATATGATCCAACGCGAGAGGTAAATGTGGCAACATTAGGATCTCAGCTGGCGGCAACCTTACCTAACTATGCGCGCCCAATATTCCTGCGATTCCTGCGACGAATTGATCTTACTGGAACGTTCAAGTTGCGCAAGGTGGAGCTGCAACAACAGAGCTTTAATCCCGCAGCCAGCGAGGATGAGTTGCACTATCTGCAGCCAAATGGCAACTATGCACCGTTGACACAAGCCATTTACGAGAGCATACAGCGCAATGAGATGCGCTTCTGAGGATCATCATAATATGTGTAGACTAATAGTGTACATGGTGCTGCACTTAGGATGGGTTACCATTTATAAAGCTTCATCGGTTTCATTACAGCTCCTAGCACATACATGTCATAGTTATACAAATAGCTTAGACTTAGCTTTAGATTTAGGTTTAGTTAATGGATTCGTGTATTGTGCTAGCATATTAAATAAATCTTATAGGCGAACAGTGGAAGTGGAAACAATATCTAGGGATAAATACTCTCAGCAATCTCAATTCAGTCAGTCCTTTAAGGCAACATCCTTGGTCAAGTCGGCCCGTTTCTTTTGCTCCATGCGTTGTTCCATCTGCTCCAAACGTTCGCTCATCGTATCCAGCGAGCTAAGCAGGCCTGCTTGAATCTCACCATATCGCTTCATGGCCAATATCAGGCTCTCCTCAATTAGTTCACTTTGCTGGGCATATTCCCCATTGTTCTCGGTAATCTGCTTAAGCTTGTCTAGGCACTCATTGGGTATGCTGCGAAAGTATTCAGCACCCAGTGCTGGTTCCAGCTGCTTGACTCGATCCAGTTGCTCACTCTGAGCATACAGCTCTGGTGCCACGGCATTCAGATAGACCTCTTTCGATCTCACCTGCTGCTGCTCCTCTAAGAAGTTGGGGTCCAAATACTTCTCCAACTCATCTGCTCGTCCTACGACCTGCTGCAGCTGTGTGCGTCCGGTGGTGGCTTCGCTCAACAAGGCGTTGGCGGAGCACAACGAGTCGACAATGTTCGCTGCTTGGGAATGGGAACTGCTGCTGCCGTCGATGTGTTCTCCATGAGTTTCTGGCAATGGGCCAAGCACCCGAGTCAGGGCATCAATCCTTTTTTCCAGTAAGTCTAGTGCTTCCATTTCAATTGCCAAATTTCGTTTATTTTGGTAGAATAACGGAATGATGTCAGTGCGAAAACTTGCAAAACAAAAACACTAGAGGTGGGTAAACACCGATAGCTACATCGATATTTTAATAATCGATTTTTTAATGCGCACAAAGGTGTGCTGGAAAGTGACAAACGGGATTTCTAAAATATACCGAAGGGCAGAAACACTCCTGGTATATTTCCAAAACACATGAAGGGCGCGTCATTTGAAAGTTTGTAATTTGTTGATTATTTTTAATAAATCTAGATGTTTTTGAAACACAGTTACGACAACTTATAATTTGAAGTTCTCTAAAGACAAACGCTCTGCATCCTTGTTTATTTGGGCCAAACTATCCTCTGATATGATGCGCACTATATCAGAATCCACATCATCGCCGTTACTATCATCGAGTACGCATAGAAGACCATCGTTTTCCATATACGGGAAGAAGAATTCTGGTTTATCCCACTTAGTACGCTCGCCGATACCACAATGCGACTCCGCAGCCATGTGTTCGGCAAGAAGTTCGAAACTGTCAAATTGTAGATCACAGGACACACAACGCATCAAGCACAGCTGTCGCCGCACAAAGTTGACAATTTTAATCTTCTGATAAAAGTTCAAGGAATTGGTCACTGACTCAAAATCCAAGCCATGCTTCTCAAGCATGTGTTCTTTCAATGTGCCAAACTGAGCATCTTCCTGGGCGCAGTACAAGCACTTTATGGCATTGGGTTCTCCGTCTCCTGCCCAATCTGACCAATCCGAATCATGTTCTGCATCGGAGTCTTGGCGAGCAAAATGCTTGTCGAAGTCCACGCTGGCATTGTCTTCGCCGAGAGATTTACGTTTCTGTCTTTGTTGTTTTCGATGCGAATTTGGCGACGTAGTGCGATTATAGTTGACCAGGAAAAATTTGTCATACTCGCGGCGATTGGGATTTATACGCTTGTGGCCTTTCTTACGCATGTGCTCCTTTAACGTGGGTCGATCCTAAAAAAAAAACCAGTCAGTTTGGAAAATGTTCCAAAGGTAAAATGCACTTACATACCTTAAATGTCTTTTCGCAATACAGGCATAATAATCTATTTAAATTTTCTTCCAATTGCTCGAGCAGCTCGTCCACATAAACTAGCTTCTCGGGCTTGCCCACAAGCAAGAAATGCTTGTCAAATAGATGATCCAAGTAATCAGCCCGCAGTCCTTTAATGACAGTACGACAGAATAGGCATTCCTTGCTGAAGGTGCGATCCGTCAGCTCAAACTGATGACGCACTAGAGCTGCACTCAACCGCTGTTCCTGGAGCCGCTTGCGTAGCTCAAAGTCCTGCGGCAATATATCACAGAGCAGATAGTATTTCTCATTCTTGGCGTAGCTTCCGTCAGGCAGTTGATCCAGAAACATAGTTGTGCAGTACTGTTCGAATTCATGAGCTATAAAAGAAAGTATACATGAGCCTTTACTTTGGATACAAGATAAAACACATTTACCCTGAAACTCCTTTTCCCAATACTGCAAGTAATCCTCCAGCAGCGCAATGTCATCCACATCCGCAATGACCAGACGATGCTCGAGATACAGGTGCGCTAGGCAGTCATCTCTGTCAGCGGGAAATATAAACACTTTGTCGCATTTCAAGCACTTGATGGCTGTATTGAACGACGGTTTCAGCACAACATAATCTTTGTTATTACCCACTGGAGCCACCACATCGTCCTCTGAACTTTTATTATTCGCCTGCTCCATCTGTTGACAATAAATAAATACTTATCGATAAATTTGATGTCACTAGATTTTTCCCCGATACTTCATTTAATTATATTTGCTGCTAACTGCTAACATCTTGATACGAGTGAACCAATTACATGAATTAAGCTTCTCATGAGTGGTACATCTAAATTTTTTTTAAATTTGGGATCAAATTAAAAACATTTTCTATATCCGATTTCTATTTATTATCGAATAAGTTCTATCGAACTTACAAATAACAATCGATAAAGATTCGGTATCGATATAAGTTTCAACTGTAGCAACACGTGTGTTGCTCGGCCATTTTCTTCAGTCAGGCACCGCGTGCAAACGTCTTTTTGGTACTCCATATATTACGGTTAAAATAAAATAGTTAAAATGACTGACGTTGGTAAGCAATTAATTGCAAATTGTAATCAAAATGTTCTGGTGACAATGCTGCATTCACCATTGCAGATGCCCGGAAGAAAAAGAAGAAAATCAAGGAAGAGCCACTCGATGCCGATGAAGATCTTGGAACTCTGCAGAAGCAAAATCAATTCCAAATAAAGCCATCGTCGAAGATTGCCGAGTTGGACACTTCCCAATGGCCTCTTTTACTCAAAAACTTTGACAAACTCAACATACGGTCAAATCATTATACACCGCTGGCACATGGTTCATCACCGCTGAATCGAGACATTAAAGAATACATTAAGACAGGCTTCATAAATCTCGACAAGCCCTCAAATCCCAGCTCCCATGAGGTTGTGGCATGGATCAAAAAGATACTGAAAGTTGAAAAAACTGGACATTCGGGCACATTAGATCCCAAGGTCACAGGTAAGAAGACAATACCATGTGCTTTCATTGTGCAAAATTGGCGAGAATCCTTCGTCTATATGTGATGAAGATGTCCCTTGTTATCATAAAATATTCAAATTTTCAATCGGGAACCAATTCTAAAATTGTTGTGCATAGTTTCATTCATTTTTCCTCTCAAGTTAAACTATTTTCCAAACCTAACCTCAAACGTAACTAACGCACGTGCTCTCCCAATTTTCTCACCCTCCACAAAAACACAGGGTGCCTTCTTGTGTGCATTGACCGCGCCACACGCCTCGTGAAATCGCAGCAAAGTGCTGGCAAGGAGTATGTGGCCATTTTTAAGTTGCATGGAGCCGTCGAATCTGTTGCCAAGGTCCGTCAAGGTTTGGAGAAGCTGCGGGGCGCACTTTTCCAGCGTCCACCGTTAATCTCTGCTGTCAAACGTCAATTGCGTGTGCGCACTGTTTACGACAGCAAACTGTTGGACTACGATGAAACTCGTAATATGGGTAAGTCCATCAAATACTTAGTTAAATTCAAGTTGTTGAACCCTCTGCCTGCCGCTGCCTGGCATAAGGCAGAGACAGCCAGAGCTCTTCCCAACTGAAGTAAATACAACAAAATTTCAGTATTTGCGAATGAGCAAATGCACAGTTTTATTGGTAACGCTTTCTATTCTCCTCTCGCCACAATACTCACGTGTCTAGGTGTTTTTTGGGTTAGCTGCGAGGCTGGTTCTTACATCCGAACAATGTGTGTCCATTTGGGTCTAGTCCTAGGCGTTGGTGGCCAAATGTTGGAGCTGCGACGCGTTCGCTCAGGTATTCAATCCGAGCGCGATGGCATGGTCACAATGCACGATGTTCTCGACGCTATGTGGCTGTATGAAAATCACAAAGATGAATCCATGCTGCGACGTGTCATCAAGCCCTTGGAGGGTCTTCTGGTCAACCACAAGCGCATCATCATGAAGGACAGCTCGGTAAGTCTTCAAGAGAGTGTTATTGAAAGTCTTCCTTACCTACCCCATGATATTAAGCCGGCAGACGATTGTATTTTAACCAGCAACGTCTGTGACTATGACTGGGAACAGTAAAGCCGCTGATGTGTGTATGTTGGAGTTGCGCCTGCCTAGCGTATCTGACAAAGATTTTTTCAGACCACAATAAAAATTAACTTAAATTAAATTGAATATTCCACTTTCACAATACTAAATTCGTTCTTCCTGTCTATATCGTTATCTAGGTGAATGCCGTTTGCTATGGTGCCAAAATTATGTTACCCGGTGTCCTGCGTTATGAAGATGGCATTGAACTCGAGCAGGAAATTGTCATCTGCACGACAAAGGGTGAGGCCATTTGCTTAGCCATCGCTCTTATGACCACAGCGACCATGTCGTCTTGCGACCACGGCGTTGTGGCTAAGATTAAACGTGTCATCATGGAGCGCGATACTTATCCACGCAAGTGGGGATTGGGTCCGAAGGCATCGGCCAAGAAGGCGCTTATTGCTGCCGGCAAACTAGACAAGTTTGGCAGGCCCAATGAGAACACACCCAAGGAATGGTTAACCGGGTTCGTTGACTACAATGCCAAAAAGCAAGTTGCGGCAGTGACTCCACAAACTCCTGAAGCACCTACCAACGGATCCAGTGAAGTCAGCAAGGTAAAAGAGTATATTCAAAAGCTCTTTATTGAAGATAATTAATTGAAATTGTTTATCTGCAGCGCAAACTGAGTACCTCAAGTGTCGAGGAATCCGCAGTCGACGCCACGCCTGCGAAATCAGATAAGAAAAAAAAGAAGAAGAAGCATAAGGGCGAGGAGGAGGCTCCAGCTGAGGCCGAAGATGCGGATGCTGCTGATACCACCGTAGAGAAAAAAAAGAAGAAGAAGAAGGACAAAGATAGAGATAGAGAAGAGGCTTAGGAGTAGAGTAGCTACTCATACTATGCATAATTGTATTAGGAATTAGCCTTTATGTCCTCCACTATTCAGAGCATTTTCGTAGTTAAGTTTTTAAAGTTGCAGACGTCGACGTGCTGTAAAAATGCAAATTTTTAATGCATTTATAAGTGACATTCGCAATGCAATAAACATATATTTTTTATTGTAAATTGTTAAGTCTTCCTGATTTCGATAAACTTACCTTAACATTTACAGCAGCATTGTAACAACCACTTTCTTAAAAGGTAAGAAATTTCTTTATGTTATTATTATAAATGTTTTTCTTCTGATGAGTGCTAACTTTCGCCCCTATCTGAAAAATAAGTGAAACTTCCCCTTGTTGAATGCGAGATTGGTCTTACTGATAGAAATGAAAAACATTTTATTATATTATTTTTCACCAAAACCCTATTTGACTAATTTAATTCAATATTCTCCTTTTAGCTTGGCACAGTAATATGGACAAAATGCTTAATCATAAGGTAAGTCATTTTTCTCAATATGTCAAAGTGTAATCCAAAATTTGATGAGTTTTAAACTTTCGCCCCTATCTGAAAGCAAAAGTGAAACTTCTCATGTTGAATGCGAGATTGGTCTTACTGATATTAGTGATTTCACTCTCTAAATAAATAGCTTTGGAGAATCAATTCTAACGTGCCTTTCTCTTTTTTTTTATAGATGTGAAAACATGAACTTCTTATGTCAAGTATTCTGTTGTTCTCTATTGAATTACTAGGATTTCAGTAAAGGTTAGTATCCTTAAAGTTACTGGCCATATTCAACTCTGTGATGAGTATTAACTTTCGCCCCTAGCTGAAAATTAAGAGAAACTTCTCATGTTGAATGCGAGATTGGTCTTACTGACATACAATTGCATAAACATAATATGGAATATTGTTATAGAAACTACAAGATTGTCCACTTTTTCAGATCATGCTCAAAAAGATCGAGGTGACCAGTTCATTCGAATGCGTTTTAAGGTAAGCTAAAGTTCTTATGACCAAATATAAAACTCCGGTTTTACATGATGAGCATTAACTTTCGCCCCTAGCTGAAAATTAAGTGAAACTTCTCATGTTGAATGCGAGATTGGTCTTACTGAAAATATAAAAAACATGTGCATATATACACATGTATATGATTTCTTAAAATTATACTTATCAGTCTTCTTTTACTTTCAGTATACGGGGGTGTGATCTTTAATTTAACGGAAATTTCTGAAAGGTTAGTTTGCTTTTGATATTTCTATTGGGTTAAATAGATTTCAAAATGATGATCAATAACTTTCGCCCCTAGCTGAAAACTAAGTGAAACTTCTCATGTTGAATGCGAGATTGGTCTTACTGAAAGTTATTTATTGCCATTGAACTAAATCTAAATGTTTGTCTCTTAACTAAATAAATATTTCTATTTATCTTACAGATGGAATATACTTGTTTGGGGAACAGAAAACTAGAAAAGGTACGCATAATGTAAACATAATTAGTAATTCTTGTTAAATTGATGAGAAAGGAAAGCTGAATATGTGTCATGATTCACAAAATCCGCAACAACACAATCCTCAAAAATAGGTCCTACTGAACATAAAAAATAAGCAATACAATATTTCTTTAACGCCAGCATCTATTAAATAAAGTTGTATATCTTCTTTAATTGCAGTTTTTATATTTTGGACAAAAAACGCCACAAATTTTATCTATTAATCGTAAGGTGAGTTTCATTTAATTAAGCCACTTATAAGGCATACATCAAAGTGATGAGAAAGGAAAGCTGAATATGTGACATGATTCACAAAATCCGCAACAACACAATCCTCAAAAATAGGTCCTACTGAGAAACAATCTAAATTAATAAAATATCTATTAAAAAAAAAAACTAATTATTCTTTTTGTTTTTCATATTATTGCAGGTAAAGCTCTTATCCCATGACAATTACTTAAGTTACTTCTGCATAAACAATATACATACGTACATGTAAATAATAGATATAATAAAGCAAATAAAAAGTAAATTAATGTGTGTTATTTATTTTGCGGGGGTATTCGCATCTTAACCTCTAAAATTTAAGGTTAGTCAGCATTTTTTAGTGGGAAATCAAAACCATGGTTGCCACCTGGTAAACAATATCGCATCTTGTATGCAAAGAGTACCCGCCTTTTGTTTTCAACTTACTACAGAACGGCCATAAATGCATGTAATACGATTATCGAAAGGACACATTATAATCACGTGTAACAAATTATGGCGGTTAAAAACAATGTGGAAGCTAAATGAAATTATCATGTAACAAATGGGTTTACTAGGTGAAGAATAACAAAAATATGTACACGAATGATTAAATTCAAGTAACAATGATTAATTGATCTATTTAGTAGTTGTAATGTTCAATTAATTCACGTTTTGCAACCTTTTCTTCAACTTTGAATATCATCAGGCTACATTTGTTGCTCATGAACAACCCTGTGTTTCATTCCATGTTGGTATCTTGGCGCGTTGTTATCGGTCACCATATTGAAATTTAGCATGCAGTCACCAATTGCACACATGTGTGTGTACATTTTGTGTATGTATTGGATTGTGTGTGCTAGCTTTTAGCGACGTCAGCAGCGAGAGCCGCAAGTTATTACGCGTTGAAGTGGACTAGAAGCAAATATATTAAAGGTTCCATTAAATTTACGATATTAAATAAAGTCAAGGCACCTTAGTGTGCCCTATTTTCAGCAGGTGAGTGCTTTTATTAGGTTTTATTTTCATTTGTGACAGGATATTTTTTCGGTTTCTCCGTGCTTCATAAAATGTATGTATGTATGTATTTGTTACATGGGGGTGTAGTTCGGTGCCTTTCATTCTGACGCATGCGATCGACGGTATCGTATGTATGTATCCGTTGACGCCATGTTGGATTTCTTTTGAGGTTATCGATTTATAGCAAAAAAATATTTCATAGTTTTTTTGTGAAGAGTATGTCTAGCGGATAACGGACGAGTTATTATTAAATTTACGAACACATTAGAGATATTGACAGCACAAGTTTTATGTCAGGTATTAAAATTGCATACATTATTATTATTTATGAAAAGTGCACAAATATGGGCGGAGATCATAATAAAAAACATCAAATTTTTCATTTAGACTGATTGTGTATGTATACTATATGCTTGCATACATACATGTTCTAAATTCCTGTGCCTTACGTTTATATGTGTACAAGTAATTAATAATGAAAAAAAAGAAGGAAAACCATCTGCATTTAATTTGTATAATATCCCTTGCAAGACATTCGACAACAATAATCGGTTTTTATCGGTAACCACGTGCGCACACAGACATGTACATAAATGTGCGTACACATGCAGTCGTGACATAAGCGGGACAACTACTGTTGTGCCATTGCCATTGCATTCCGTTGGAACGCTTGAAATTGGTTTTTACCTTATACTGAGGCACACACACAAGCTCATTTTGCTACATATGAGTATGTTTCGATGTATACACAACCAGTCCGTCACAGGGTCTTCACAGCGCTGCTTGCGATCACATCGTAAAATATTTGCACGCGCATATTTTTTTTGAATAAAATCGGTAATTTTTATAATTAATTGAGTATATTAAAGTGAATACAGTGCATTCGCAGCTTACAATTATGTGCGGCTCTTGGCAATAGTTAACGACAACTCGTTGCTGAAAATAATCGAAAGTGTGTAAAATGTTTGGCTGCCGTCGCTGATGCTCTGTGTTATATCTGTATTTGTATCAGTGTGCGGGTCTGCGTGGGCTGTTAAAGGCGCTTAAATAACATCAAGAACTCATGCATTGTTATTGAGCCGCTGTTCTTCACATTAATTGTTATAAATGTGCGTATTATTTTACATTTATGTAGTTTTGCATCTCGTGTAGATTCCGTAAGCTATTCGATAACATGCTAATTTAAGTAGTCCTGTGCTGTCACGTACGCAGTTCTTAATTTTTAAAACATATTGACAGTCTTATCACAGGTAACAAATATGATTTGGTTTTACCTGCCTCATTTTGCATACATATTTCCCGGAAGATTTAAGTGTGTATCTATTACTGCAGTGTGACCCATTTACCTGCAAATTAACCATTATTGGCAGCACTGTTTCGTAATTTGCGAACTTTCTTTAATTTTTTTGATTGTAAATGTTTGTAAGACTTTTGCGCTACATTTACTTTAAATATGTTACATATTATACACTTAAATTATATGTTATTTAGACAATATTATATTGACAAATATTTCGTTTTCTAGTATACATATTTTTTACGGCAATGCGACCCATTTGCTTGCAAAATTTACCATTATTGGCAGCACTGCTTCGTAACTCGCAAACTTTCATTTCTCTTAATTCCTAACCTTAAAATGTCTGAAATGTTTGAGTATACAGATTTTTTTTAGAAGTGCGATTCACTTGTTAAAGTTTTGAAAATTTTGTCAATATTTCCGCATGAGTAATAAACATATAACAAATATAGTTGTTATTTGTAATATTTAAAAAGAAAAAATAATTATTTATCAAATAGTTGTCTCTACAAATATAGTCCATATGACAAATAATATTTGGATTCTATATGTAAAGCGACTGAATATTAAGTGTCTAAATTGTCTTAATTGCTAAAGAAGCAGTTAAGATGTAATTACGTTTACCATTAATTTAATTTTAATTTAATTGAGTCGGGGTTTGTAAATGTAGTTAATAATATCCTTTTTATTTTTTAGAATGTCACCAGAACTACCTCCGATTGTACTGGCAGGCAAGGATTTAAATAAATATCGCAAATTGAACCGTCTATATCCAGTTTCACGGGAATTCCTGCATCGAAATTGGGGAAACGCCAAACGCTTCATCTGCTATGCGCTACAACCACGATGTGTACTTCGCAATTATGCCTGGCGGAAGCGTGGAAATCGCGTCGTCATCGTACGGCGTCCACGTATCCTACTCTTCGATCCGCGACTTAAGAGCATGATTAAGCGGCGCAAGGCGAACGTCAAGCAATGGTCACCAAGCATTGTGCGACTATACAAAAAGATGGGCTTCGTCACGGAGTACGAGGAGACGGAACTGTATGGCGAGGAGCTGTCCAAACAGATGAAACAACAACTCGAATTGCTAAAGAATGGCAAACGAGGTATTTCTTTGATCGAAGATGCCAACAAAAATGTCGAGCTACGCTTGGACAAAGAATACCCTACTGTCGCACAACCCGAAGAGGATAAAAAGGCCAAAGAACTGTTAACGGAAACAATAGAAAAAGACACAGCCGATAATGCTGCAGAGACTGATGCAACGGAAACTAAAGAGCGGCAAGATGTGAACCTCATTGGGGATAAGCCGGTCACCTCAGAGCTGATGGAAATTGAAGAGTGTGAGTCACAGGCCAACAGCGAATCGGTGAATGCAACTGAAAAGTCTGGAGGTAGCAAATTCCTTGACATGCTCATGAGTAAAGTGCGCGTCAAAAATTTTGCCAAGGAGTCGAATATCCCGACGACGACGACTTCAACAAATGAATCTACCACATGCAACAAAGTTATAGCCGAGGAAAGTAGCGATTGCAATTTTCATGATGACGCCAGCGACGATTTCGTGGGCTTCGACGAGAGCGACCATCAGCCAGGAATGCTGCTCACTCCGTTGGTGCCGCAGAGCTGCAAGACTGTCGACGGCAATGCTGCATTTGTAAGCGATGCTCTCGAAGCGTATATGAAAAAGAATAATCTGCGTGAATCGAGCCTCGAGGATCGCGAACGCCTGCTCGAGCCCATGTATCAAGATGGGCGCGTTACGGCGCACAGTGTGCCTCCCCATATGGACATGCCGGCGGTGCCGGACAGCCTGCAACGCCTTCGCACTGTGGCGGATCGTCGACTGTACCTGCAACGGTGCAAGAGCCAAAAGATGGCGATCATCAACAACGAGGCAAACGTCTACAGGGAACTGCAGCGGAAGTCCCGTCAACGTAAGGTGAAAGTGGCTGCCATGCAGACTCTGCAGTCATCCGGTAGCCAAATGCCATTCACCCGCCAGGGTTGGCAGGCCGCCAGCTATGTGGCTACCGACATGGACAAGTACTACTACCAGGTCATCCGCATTGACGGTGAAATGGTCCGATTACCGGGAAGTCGGGGCAACAACAGTCAGCGCGAGAAACGTCCGCATCGCAGTCAACTGACCGCCGAGGAGATCGCCAGCATCCGATGTAACCGAAGTAAATGCGTGGATGCAACTCTCAGCTCTGAGCTGAAGGTTCTACCCACATGGCCGATGAAAGGCGGCAAACTGCAGAAACTCAATCAGTATCCATTGCCTGCCATCTTCAAGCCCTGCCCGCTCTCACAGAAACCTTACCAAAAACCACTGGACGATGATACGGCCGCTTTATTGCTATCTGGCGGCAGCATGGCCATTGTCAGTATGCCCCCGGTGCATCTAGATGTAAAGCCAGAGCTGGGCCGACCTCTGGATGAGATTGCCAAGCGCTATCTTCAGTACATCCTGCCTCATCATGACATAACGCGCGAGTGGGCCGAGTTCAGTGTATCTACTCTGCAGATGCAAGCGCAAGACGAGGAAGCAAATGCTGAAGGATTGCCGGCGGACGGATTGCCTGCAGGCAGGCGGAGGAGTTTCACTTTTGTAATACCCTATTTGAATGATCGAAATCATATCCTTGTGCGTCGTGTTGTCGATCGCTCCGAGCAGCTGGACGATAGTTTCACTGCCGAGCAACCGCCCGAGAAACTGCAGGAGTTTCAGTTTCGCAAAGAACTGCCCGAATCGCCTGATCCCATCGACTTGGCCTGCGCAGATATGATTAGTGACATGATTAACACGGTTGCCATCAGCTGCAGCGAGAACTCATTCGTCAGCATTGATCCCGATGCAAGTTACTCCTCTACTTCTGAGATAAGTCCCATTAAAGAGGAGACGGCAGCTAGTAAGGTGGACAAATCCGGTAATAAATTGTCAACTGGCAAACAACAACAGCAGCAACTGCGGCGCCCCAACAAACAGCAGCGTTTGGCAAAAGAGCTGCGCCGTCTCAATGCCACCATCATCGATGCAGCTGCTATGGCAAAGGATGGTAAGTCCCTACACGTATAATAGGTTGCTGTGTTGATTTTCAACCAAAATAGTTGTTAATAATTTATTTGCTTCAAAATTGAAATACTAAAGATAACAAGTCTAATAGATATAATAATTTGATCATTCTTTATTGCAGCCAACAAACCTTGTGTCAAAGAACACTGTCAGATGGGTTGCCTCTGCGAGAGTCTCGCCGGAGAGTTTCCCGCTCGAGAACATTGCGGACGTGCGGATTGTGTTCTGGAATGCCGCTGCACACGGGCGGAGCTGACTCGCGTAATGCGCGTAGAGACTGACGTAAGTATCTGTGTTTATAGGTCTAGATCCAGTTTAACCTAATGCCATATTTCAATAACAGGGTCGCGGCCTCTCGAACGAGGATGCGTTCAATCTGCGACGGAAGGCGACAGCTCGCTTGGCTAAAATGGAAAAGGATTTCACATCGACTCTAGTGCTGACCGACAATGAAACGCTGCTCATCAACGAAACTCAGTGTGATAAGAAACGACGCTGCACGAAAGCGCCCAAACGATACGAGGACTTTGACGACTCCGTTGAGGATGATGATTTGGTGCGTCCAGCTAAGGCCGCAAAACGTGATCCAAGCGTAAAACGCTCCCGAGTTACCCCAGAGACTGCATTTGCAACTTTGCCATCGCTGCAACCAAAGTGCACTGTGAAGGACACGGATTTTGTGCAGTTAAAACACTGCGAAGTGTCGCTTCGTCGTCTTCCCGACATTGCTAATTTGGGCCATCTTTTGCATGACACATCAACTGTATAATTGCTTCTGCGGCGGAACTGCATTGGAAGGAAAGCCGGTCATAATTGAAAAGGAAGATGGCGATGCTGTTGCCCCTCACTATGTGCCCGAGTTGGCCACAAGGGCTCACTACAGTTTCGAACGACCACCGGAGGAATCGCAAGCACAGTCGAAGAAGCGCCGCAAGGACAATAAGGCACAGTTACAAGACCTTCCGAAGAAACCAACTATTAAACCATTCGTAAAGATATTGCCAAAGCAGGAACAGCTTGCTCCGACAATTAAGCCGGAAATTAAACTCACAATTAAAACCCCAATTCCACCGACAACGTCAGCGCAATCGTCGCTGCCACCACCGCCTACACCATTAGCAACGACCAAAGCAGCTGCAAGTGGTGTTGTGTCGCCTGAACGACCTGCTGAGCTTGACATCATCTTTAGCTACTATCGCTCCCGTCCATTCCTCTGCCGCCGTGCAGTCTCTGTGCCAAAGAATTGCTATTTGCGGCTTAATCGCCGTCGAGCTGAACGCGTGAGCTTGGAGGTGAGGCGCAGTGAGACGCCCCAGACACAAGAGCTGCTTAGGAAGCGCATCTCGAATGCGGTGCACTACTACCGTGCTGAACTAGATCAGCAACGACGCATAGAACAGGAGCAGCAGAAACAGCAACATAAGCTGACGGAGTCAGAGCCACAAGTTATTCTTGTGCGCGACGATTCCGATGAGAGCGAAGCAGGCAATGTAGTGGCAAGCAAACGAGCAACTCACAGCGAACTCGGCGTTGAAATGCAGCCACCTAAGCGCAAGAGGCAGCTGCCCAATTCAGCGGAGGAGTCAAAAGATGCGATCAAGCAGAAAACTGATGTGCAACAGTCCGCTCCAATGCCAGAGATTCAAATGCCCAAGATATCGTCATGCTTTTCACTGTACACAGGCGCCACGGATTCAACTGCTAGCTCGTCATCCCCGAGTTTGGATGACAGCGCCTCGGTGGACTCTGCGGTATTCCGCGCATCCTACAACGATGTGATACTCAAGATGAACACGCATGTGAGCAAAAAGATGCAGGACATTGATCTGGCGCTGCAGCGTGAAAGTAAAATAATTCCCGCTCCCAATGAGGACATTCTATGCATCATCAAGTGGACGAATTTCTTGGCTGCTTTTGAGTCGGACTATGTATTCATTTGGGACGTGCAGATGAAAAACTACAATTTCCTCGCAGCAACCATCACCAACATGATGCCTGCGGTTTGCGGTGCCATTGGTGTGGTCAATACGCGCTTTGCTCCTGATCCTAGCGCCTTGCCGCTGATGGCGCGCATGCTGCTGGAGAGCAAACAGAATGAGAACACTGGTCGCTTGGCAGTGGTCATGCAGGGCAGGCAACAGTATTGGCTGGTCAAGGGTTTCCTGCGGTACATGGAGGGCAATGCGTGCACCAAGCCGACGCCCCAATCCCATCCCATATTGACCAAGAAAATCAATGTGCTCTGCTCGCTGATGGTAAAGCAAAAGATAAGGGAGCAGCACAAACAACTTGAACTGGCAAGGGCAGCCAAAGAAGCCGCGAATTTGCAAAGCTTAAGTGCAACTACATCATCGCAAGATATTGCTACAGTATCAACTCCATCATCAGTTGCTTCGCCAGCAGCAGTCCCAGCAACAATGTTGCCTACACCTCCTGCCAGATCGACGACAACGACGACGCAGAACAAGGATGCTGGTCTCATCATTCGCAGCAACATTGAGTTCCGCAAGGTGCATCAAGGAGATGTGAGTGCTCTGCAAATACCAGAGCGACACGCAAAGGATCATCGCTGGTTGGTGTTGAATCTCTTTGACGACTTCTCGCATATATTCGTTCCCGCCTTCCGGGACATGATCTCTTTGGATCGAATTTATCAAGTTGTTCGCGCTTCCTATGACACGCAGAAGGTCATCAAATTGCAATTCTTCAAGGATGCTCCCTACGATGCCTTCGTGACACCGGCGTCCAAACGCAAAATCTACTTTGGCCCGTTGCCGCTGGACAAGGAACCGCCAGTGCTGGTGCTGCTGCAAAGTGTCGACGGAAAGATGATGTTGCGAGAAGTGTATCAACGTGAGCATAGCATTAAAGTCCAGGCTGAGAGGCGTACGATGGCGTTTTGGGTGCTGCAGATCAATAACCAGGTGCACTTTGAGGTCGACTTGACGGCATCGGCTGGCATGGTGACGAAGGTCGAAAAGACTGAGTCGGAGCAACAGCTGCAGCAGCAACAGTTGCAGCAGTTGAACGCCAAAGACGACGACAATGCCGCAGATGACGATGATGATGACGACTGCATGATTATTGATGATGACGTGGATGCGGCAAAGCAACCAGAGTCGAGTCAGGAAACGAAACCACAGCGTACCAACTACACCATTCAAACGATGTCCGCCGGCAATAGCGGTGTTCTCCAGATAGTAAGATCACCAACAAATGCAGCTGGCGGGAATTCAACAAGCAATGGATCAGTGGCTGGAGGATTTCTGCCATTCATTGCGAATGTGCCTGCCATAGGAAGAACTGCACCGTCTACACAATTCCTTACGCCACAAGTGCAGGTCACACAAACACCGGTGGTGCCATCTACATCTGGTCGGAGTGAGACGAATACGGAGCCCAAGCCAGCCAAGATTAGTCGCATCTCCGTGCAGCGTTGCAAGACTCCAGCCTTAGCTACAACTGCCGCCTCAGTAAACAGCAAGGAGACCGGTTCGCCTCCCGCCAAGATCAATGAATCACTGCAGCAGCTGCTGAGTGGTGGTAATGGGAATATTAAGATCGGCGTTCCATCCACAGGTATTACAATCACCAAGATGAAATCTACAGATGCCAATGGAACATCAGCTCACCCACTGCACAACAATGCAGCTGTGGAGCCCATTAAAATTGGTCTCAAGCGCAAGGCAACAGGGCCATCGCCTGGAGCAAGTATTATCAGACCAGCAATAGCAGAATCATCAATCAGAACACCAACAATTGTGAAGAAAACGGCCACCACAATCTCAATTGGGAATCTGCCTATCCATCAGGTGCGTCCGCTGCCAACCAAACTGCAGCAGTTGGCCGCCGCTCGCAATTCCCTGCCGCATAAGCAACCCGCCGCTGCAGCAAAGGACGCCAGATCGTCACTTCCCGCAAAGCATCCAGTGACAGAGGCGTCCTCGACGACATCGACACCAGAAGCGGGCAATCGGAAGGTGCCAGCAACGGCGAGTACAAGTAAACCGCAGTACGGCTTTTTGGTGGCCAAAGATTTACCACGTTATCGGGTTAAGTTTATGGACTCCAAGTACATGGTCAAGATACCCGATAGAGGTGTCTATGCCTTCAGAAATTGTGCAGCTGCCAGTGATTATTTAAATCGGTAAGTTTGTGTAAAACCTGAAAATGTGCTTGCTTAAACTGGAACTATCATTATGAACATTTTTATTTACAGTGAATTGACACGCAAAGAGAACCTGAAGCCATTTCTGCCAGGAGAGTGGAAGTTTTTGCCTTTTGAAAACTGCGTTCAGAAGTCAACAACGCCACAAAAACAGCAATCACCACCACAACAACAAACACAACAGCGCTCGGCGGCAAAGTCCCTGTCACAATCGACGACTATGCCAATCGTTATCGAAGACTAATTCAATTATTAGAATCGAAATTTTCAAGCCTCGAGCGAGATACACACACATCGTACGTACACACACCCGCGCAGCAGTTAACAATAACTCAAACATATTTAATATGTAGATTAATAAGACATAGGTTTAATGAATTATGTTAATATTATTTGATATGAATTCTAATATTTTTTTTTAGTTTTTCTTGTTTGAATTGTAGCATAATAGAAACCAGCAAATGTGAGCAAGTAAGATAGAGATACAAAGTAAGGCTGAAGGAGAGAGCACAAAAATAAACAAAACAAAAAATTTCATTGCCACTGTTGCGATTTATTAGCTTGCGACTTTCGAGCGCGTTGTTTCATTTCCATAATGTTTCAGCTCAGCTGTTTGCGGTACGTTCTCGCCGAGTGCAATGATTGATTCAAAAGAACGACTGGTAAATAAGCGAATTGAGTTGTCCGGCATTTATTGTTAATAATCAAAAATACACAAAGCGTAAAAGCTTCGATAAACAGGCTGATTAGTGCCCCAAGCATTAGAGCGAGCCAACAGTAAATAACAACTGAAGAAATTGGCAACAGCGTTCCAAGGTCAGGTACCGCTCATTGGAAATAGAAAATATACCTTCGCTCGTGAGTATGTACACATTAGTGTGTGTGTGTTTTGTTTTTGCACCGATTCGTGTGCTAGTGATGAGCAGACTTGGATAACAGTGACTAATGAATACAAAAAGTCTGTTTTGTTAATTCGAATTTGAAACTGCAATTGCAATTTGTGATTGAATTAGGATTTGGTTTCACTATCACAGAGTCGTTCATCCCTATGCATAATCACATATACATATATATATATATATATATATATATATATATATATATATATATATATATATATATATATATATATATATATATATATATATATATATATATATATATTTATACATATGTATATATAATGTGAGAGGAACTAAGCGAATGCGTGCGATATGTGCAAATTTGCAAATGCCGTGAAAAATGAGAGCGCAAAGTTCTAATCAACGAAATACTGCTATATTTTCAGTCGTCGAAAAGAACCCACTCCGAGAACACACGAATATTTCGGTTCGCTCTTCTCATCGTCTGGCTGTTATAACTATAAGTAAAAATAACAGTACATTTTCGCAATGGGCAAGGAACAGGACGAAAATGCGGGCTATTTGCGCATCCAAGATATTCCCGCGTTGAATCAAAGCCACTGCAAAATGCGTGATCCAGAACGTGTGGAGAAAATCATCAATGAGTTCGTTTGCGGCGGTCCAGAGCGGATGCAATTTGTTTCGGATTTCGACTATACCATCACTAAACAGCGAACTGAGGATAATCTTCCAGTACTGTCGAGCTTTGGCATTTTCAATGCCTGCAAATCGCTGCCAACGTATTTCAAGGAGGAGTCCGACAAGCTCTTCCACAAATACCGACCTATCGAGATCGATCCCCACATGCCAATCGAGGAGAAGGTCCAGCACATGATCGAGTGGTGGACTCAGTCGGCTAAACTGGCCAGCGGATTTGCCTTCGATGAGACCGAAATCGAGCACACCGCTAGCAAATTCAAACGTGCGCTACGTGACCATACGCATGAGCTTTTTGCGACGCTTCTCCGTCTCCAAATACCGGTGCTCGTGTTCTCCGCTGGACTGGGCAATTCTGTAGTGTCTGTGCTGCAGCAAGCAAACATAATGCATCCCAATGTCAAGGTCGTGTCAAACTTTTTGCAATATCGCAATGGGGTGCTTGATGGCTTCCAGCAGCCGATGATTCACACCTTCAACAAAAACGAAACGGTATTGGATGGCAGCGAGTATTATGAGCTTGTACACACACGTGACCACATCATTGTCATGGGTGACTCTCTCGGCGATGCGGACATGGCCAACGGTGTGCCCGCTTCATCTCACATCATGAAAATAGGGTTTCTATTTGATCACGTGGAGGCAAACATGGAAAAGTATATGAATACCTTTGATATTGTGCTTGTGGATGATCAAACAATGGATGTGCCACGCGCTCTCCTCGCTCTCGTCGAACAGCGTCATCAGTTACGCCATCCACACGTCACAAATGGAGCCTCTGCCATAGTTCTGCCAAATGCTGCACTTTGAATTTACCAAGCGACCACAGAAAACGCCAGTTCTAAGTGCTCAAGTGCTAATTGTTTATTAATGATAAAAATGATAGGAAAACAACAGAAGCTATTAATTAGATGGTTTAGATATAAAGTTTCAATCATGTTCTACCATATTTGTATATGTTCGAACTAAGATACACTATCATAATAAAATCACATTGAAGTGATTAGAAACACATGATTATCTGTAACTGATTTATTGTATTTGTAGTTTAATTTTTTTCATATGGACGAAATTTTAACGGGAAACGTTACTTTAATGTTTAATGTCAACAAGTCATACCGTTACTCACCGATTCGTGACAGTAATTAATGTTATCCGTATCAGTTGATTTAATACATACATACATATATTCCATCACAATAAATTCAAAATTGGCGCGCTAAAAGTGACTTAATACGAGTACACATAACACAATATACGGATGAAATATATCATCGTTACATCGTCTGAGATCAATATTCTTAACGAAATGGCTTTTCGTAAATGGACCGTTAACTTACAGAAGTGTACTAATTTATTACTATTTTTGTTGTTCAATATTTAAAAATTATATTTAATAAGAAAAACATATGCAATTTGAACAAAACTGTTATTTACATATCCATGACGGAATTTGTCTCGTGCGAGACTCTTTACAGTGAAGATAACATAAACTGAAACAATTTTAAAAATAAGTGAATGTTGTTCCTAAAGCTTTAGATAAGCACTATATTTAGAGTTAAGATTGATTTTAGGAACTTGTTCTATTTTACGATAAAATATATATATTCGTTAATTTTTTGGTTTTGCGTACGAATTTGTAAATTTTTGCAATTATCAGAACCGAAAACTAAACAGAAAGAAAATTCCAAAGCCATTCTTAGCTCTAATTAAAGTACTTATCTAGGGCTATAAAAATAACCTTTTTTATTTTTAAAATTGTTTCAGTTTATGTTATTTTTAACGTAAAGAGTCTCGCACGGGACAAATTCCGTCGTGGAATTACCCATATTGCATTTATAATATAATACTATAAATATAACTAAAAATTTACAATACAATGTACCTGTACATATTTAATATTTTTAATCTTTATCAGATTCAGTTCCACAAAACAAGCTAAACACAATTGACGACTTTCTCTAGCTCTACATTGTGTATGACAAAATATAAAAATTTTAAATGTTGAAAAAAGGTCGAAAACGGTGTAATATGCTCATTTTAGTATAAAAATACTGAAAATAATATAAAGTATTTTTCTGATATTTTCAAGGTTCAAATTTCGATCAACTATTAAATATTCTGTTACTCATTTTTACATTCCGGATTTTAACAAAAGTTTAATCAGCAAGAATACCACTTGAATAAAAAATATACCACATGAGATGTAACCAGATAAATAGTATCAGGGTTTTCTGTAATAATGCCGATAGAAACATCGTCTCCATTTGACAACTTGGAACAGCTGGCGCTTTTGTTATTTTTTAGTACTTTTGTGCAACACGGAGAAAATATACAAATCATTCGTTTTTTTTACGCAGCCAGAAAATTTATCGTAGGCAAGTGAAAAAAAATAGTATTAATACATTTCTGTTAACAAAGAAGGAAGTTATAAGGATCATCAGCCGTTTGTTCGAAATTGACGCAGCAGTTCATTAATGCATTGTCACTCTCCATTAAAGATTTGAAAATCATAAATGATGTGGTGAGTGGAGGAGGGGGCGATTGATCAGCTGGGTTAAAATATAACAGAAACAGCAACAGAAACAGCAGTAGTACCCACCAAAGCCAGCAGCGAAACTGTTGAAAACTAGTGCAGTATCATGTTTGGTTTCGATGGCGAATATCGGCGAAGGCCGGTGCAAAGTCTTGGAGGTGCCTCGCACACTTGTGACCGAGACACAGCCATTCGCAAAGCAGCACTGGAACGGCAGAAACGCAACGAACTCCGACAGAAGGCGAATGGCGCCGTTGTCCTGCAGTCATACGCTCGGTCCTTCATCCATCGCCAGCGTCGCAAACGAGCTGAGCGCGAAGCCTTCGACGCGTATCTGCAGCTACATCGGGATCGGGTGAACGAGGATGAGAGTATGTGTTTCTTGTTGCGACGCCTTAGTTTCTTCTACAGCAGTCGGGTGGCCATGGACAGTGGGCGACTGGTGAGTATAGATTTATAGCGTAGATCGCGATATATGCTATATTACTTTTGTATTGTTTTTAGATTGAAATTTGCCAGCAAATTCTGCGAAATCCATCACGCCTTCTACAGCACTCAGCACATGATCCCATTTGGATGCTGCGCGTCTGCAAGCTGCTGGATGCGTGCTTGCTGGAGCTGTCGCTGCCACAGAGTGCTGGTGCTATACCACTTCGTATGCTGGAGACTTTCACTACTGTCGCTGCCGTGGAGCGCTATGTGGAGGATGAAACGCTCTTGTATAAATATTTGGATCGAGTATTTGGCTTCCTCATTGCCCGCAACTACTTTGTGCGCTTGCGCCAACTGCTTGATGAGAAGTGTCCACCGCTGGACGGGGAGACATTGCAGGCGCCCAGTCTGATGGCTGAAGCGCTGCTTCAGTTGCTTTTGCGACCGCTTACAGTTGCCAGGCGCATTTCTGCCGGTGAGCAGTCAAATATCTTCTGCCAGAAGTTCATTACTGAAATTCTGGCTACGCCGCATACGGATCCGATTCGTTATTTTGTGCTGCCCAACCTGGCGGAGAGTGCAGAGTTTCCATTTGCATTGCTGATGCAATCGCTGCACTTCTTGCTGGAGTCCAATTCAGTGACACGGTCTGCGGCTGAATCAACGGACTTGGATGAGGAAATCAAACGCAGTTCCCTGTTCTATGGTGTAATCCAATCCAGTGAGGTCAAGCAGTGCAAGTCACAACCTCGTGAATTGTTCAGTTCGTTTTTACTGAATTCGCTGCTAGTGCTAGATCGCAAACAACTAGGTAAGTAGAGGATTTGGTTTTAGTTTCTAACATTGAAGTGTTAAACAACGACTAATTTATTCTTTTTGCAGACACATTGGAAGAGAGCAACTTGCTGATCGTTTACGTCCGTGTTATTGCTGAAATGATGCCCAATATACTGAAGCTACCCAAGTCGACATTGCGAAACCATGCGGCACCACATCGCCATACAGACTCTGATGAAGATGATGACTCGGATGAGTCGGACGAAGATGACGATGATCAGCCGACTTCTCGCACCCTTGACTATGATATGGAGCAACCTTGCCGCCCTGTAGGCGAACTGAGTAGCAAGGAACGCAATTGCCTTTTGGAATCAATAGCCATATTGAACGAGACACAACGAGTGGATTTCATTGTACAGCAAATGGAGCCACACATTGAGAATGCTCAGCTCATCTACGCACTCTGCGAGATCTGTCACAATCTGATGATATACAATAAGCATGCAGTTTACGAGTATAAGTATGTTCAAATCTGCTCGTCCCTCTTTCAAAGCATTTAATTTGTATCATCTTATTACAGATTGCTCTACACTTTGGCCTTTACGCCCAAGTTTGTGCGTGCAGTCTGGTTCAAACTGGCCGCTGAGTCCACACAGTTGGGCTTTTCTGCGCCACTCACACTCATTTCTAAGGGCGTTGTGCGTAAGTTAAGCAAACAACTCTAAAATGTAAAACAGCTGCATTCAATGTTCTCTACTTTGTACAGCAAAGCAGCAGGGTGTGGATCGCACTATTCCTTTACTGGCAACGTTTTGTATGCTATTCGGACGTCTTCTGCCCACATTGCATGACGTCGAGTTTGTGGAACAAAAACTGCTGGTGACGCCTATCCAGGCAGCTATAAAGCATGTCCGACTGATGCCATTTTCCATTGCTGAAATCGTGCAAATGTCCAAGACGCTAAAGGACATTAGCCTTGGCTTGGTTGAGTTAGCTTTTCGCAGTGTTCTTGGACACACCGATGCCGATGACAAAAAGCTTCGTCAACAGAAGCAAATTTGGGCCAATTTGCTGAATGTGGTGGTGTTTGTCCTCAACCAGATCCATACGCGTGACTTGCGACTTGGCTTCTGCCCGGAAGCACATTGGACAGTCAGTCGATTGGATTTGCCATTGGACAGGCCAACGGATCTGCCTTTGACACACAGTAGTCGCATGCGTGGCATACGTCCATTTCAGCCTATTCGTGATTTCACGCGTGAAGACTTTGAGAACGGCCCGCCCATGTCAACCAAACAGAAACGTTCCATAACCATATTGCGTGAAATACCCTTTGTCGTCGCATTCAATAAGCGCGTGAGCATCCTCCAGGGTCTTGTTGCGGCGAACAAAATGCGGATTCAGGGCCACCAGCAGGCATTCTTACAGGGTCCCTCCATTATGATCACTGTGAGGCGTTCCCATCTTTACGAGGATGCTTACGACAAGCTGCGTCCTGAGAATGGTAACTAATATACATCTATGTGTTTTACATTTTTATTAACTGCTTTTTTGCCAACAGAACCGGATTTGCGTCTCAAATTTCGAGTACAGTTTGTGTCTTCGTTGGGACTGGATGAAGCGGGCATTGATGGTGGCGGTGTTTTTCGTGAATTTCTCTCGGAACTTATCAAGACTGCTTTTGATCCCAATCGGGGCTTTTTTATGTAAGTGCCTTCATTAATTTACTTTTGAATTTTCATAATATCAAAAACATTATCTTTTAGGGTGACAACTGACAACAAACTGTATCCTAATCCAAATGTGGCGGATTTATTTGGTGACTTTGAGAAACATTATTATTTTATTGGACGTATTGTGGGAAAAGCAATCTATGAAAATCTGTTAGTGGAGCTTCCGCTGGCGGAATTCTTTTTAACAAAACTAGCTGGCAAATATTCGGATGTTGACATACATCAATTAGCGTCACTCGATCCGGAATTATATCGCAATCTGCTTTATCTCAAAGACTATACCGGTGATGTTAGTGAATTGAATTTAGATTTCACAGTCGCCAGCAGTTCACTTGGGCAAACACAGATTGTGGAACTGAAGCCGCAAGGTCAGAGCACGCCGGTGACTAATTCAAATCGCATCGAGTATCTACAACTGATAGCCAATTACAAACTAAATGTTCAGATAAAAAGTCATTGTAAAGCCTTCCGTAAAGGTCTATCAAATGTTTTGCCGATTGAGTGGCTTTATATGTTCAGCAACAAGGAGTTGCAAATACTCATATCTGGCGCGGAAATTCCGATTGACTTGGAGGACCTGAAGAAGCATTGCAAATATGGCGGGGAATACACGCCGGAGCATCCTTCCATAGTAGCATTCTGGACAGCGGTGGAGAGCTTTGATGATCTGCAACGACGTCAGCTCCTTAAGTTTGTCACAAGCTGCTCCCGTCCTCCATTGCTAGGATTTAAGGTAAGCATTTCAATTGCTACGTAACTACTTCATCAGTTTTAAAATAATATTTCAATTATAGGACCTGGATCCGCCATTCTTCATACAGAATGCTGGCGATATGGAGCGCCTACCTACAGCCAGCACCTGCACGAATCTGCTGAAGCTGCCGCCCTTCAATAGCGTTGATCAAATGCGCGAAAAGCTGCTCTATGCCATACAGTCCGGTGTTGGCTTCGAACTTAGTTAAGATGTGCTCCCGACAAGTCTGAAACTATACAAAACAAATTGTATAACCATCAGACGTATCGTATCACAGACTCAGACCCAGACTCACACACTGACATATCGAATGAATGTATGAAATCGAACACATTGAATTGGACGCCCATCCACCAGCAGGATTCGAAGGCTGGTCAAGTAGCAATTCCAGTACATAGATAGATGTACATTATGATTATCGTAATTAATTGTCTATTGTAAAGTATGAAGCTTATGAGGTCTGTTTTCCAATTTTATCTTTTAGTTGGTTTTTGTGTTTTTTTCGTATAACACAACAATACATGTAATAAAAAAAAGAAATGAAAATCAATCAATTTCTTTTAAAGGTTTGTCGACTACATTTTCTGAGGCCTACAGAAACTTTTAAATGTGCGATATGCCACCCACCTTACTTTAGCTGAGATGTCAGGTCATTCATGTGGCTATCTTAGGATGGGCGGGGTCATGTGTCTGTGTATTCAGGATGCTATTTCCGTTTCATTGTGACACAAAGCAGACGGAAGTGCACGCAGATACACACAAGAGCTGCTGCACAAACACAAACACAAATACACCCATAGGTACAAACCTTTCGGATTCCTTGAATTGATTTAATGCCGGCTTCTAGATGAATTTATATTTGATTGCAAAATATTTAAGTTCATTTCAATGAAATGTCAGCCTCAGGACACCATCGTAATTAACCACATTTATTTAATAGGATTTATGGATAATATGTGTTTATTCATTTACAATGCTTGCATATTATTGCTATCATCTCAATTATGCTTACCTTTATATAAATAATAATTACAGTTGCTTTACTTCATTTAACGAAATTTTAGGGATGTGTTGACAGAAAGTGGAATTGTGGTCGTGTTTGTGTAACATCGATGTGTTTTAAATAATAAGACCTACACTTGTGTATGAACTCAAAGCGGACCTTTAACTTTGTATGTTATGGTATTAAAAATCACTAACTTATAAAAAATGGGGATCTCGTAAAATAAAAGAACAAGTAAAAGTAGTTAAATGTCAAAACTCATTTAGCTGGATCATTGAAATTCGATTTTCGTCCGCCTAAGGACGCTCAAAACCGTCGAAATTGTTTAACAAAGGCGGTAAATGGATTGATTAAGTTCCATTATTGATAATATATAATATCTAGTTAAACCTCTTGGGTTTTCTTGAGGCAATCATCATGTAATTTGTATTATATAATAAACGAAAGGTTTTTTAATTGAATTGTATTTATCAGTTGACCATAAATATACCATATTTAATATTTGACTGATGACTGTATTTCAAATAAGTAAAAAACCTCTCGTTTTTCAGATAACACATGTCTCACGGCACTCTTGGGAATTAGAAGGTATTAGTCAGCTTGATTTACAGCTTCATCGCATTCCACTATAATTAAATGTTATTACGACAATAAATATGTTAGTTACACGGTTATTCTCCCTCTGTAGTGTACTTAAAACCTAATAACATTTTCAATATAATACATTGTATCAAACGACGCTCGGTGTCTTCAATTTCTAGTTTTCCGTAATCAATCAATTTTTCGGTACTGGAGCTCTAATCAAATATCGTCAACTATCTTTCTGCTTCAATCGTTCGAACTGTATTAATAATTTTCATATCTTATACTTGTTGGGTAAAAATTGGTGCTGTAAGTTAAGATATTCTCTACTTTTCTTTAATTAAAACCCCAAAGCAAAGTATTTATACATTTTGTTTGTGTACGATATCAATAAGTTTTTAAGATTTTTTTTCAAGCCACAAAAAAAATAATATCTGTGGTATTTAAACTCCCCTTGTCCTGTCTAACCTTAGGGCATTGCCCACAGTGAGTGTGGGAATTCCAAAGACAATTTCAAATTACATCATAATAATATTAAGGCTGGTTTGAGTTGGTGTTTAAAAAAAATCAATTGCATGGTAAAAATATTCTAACTATGTATGTTGTTTTATTGCAGTTTCTTAGAATTTAGATGTTGCGCTGTGAGTTGATGTGTAATCGGAGTTTGAATAAGTTGGGGGCAAACAACTATATGTGTGTTATAAAGGAGAAATCAAACAAAATTATATTAAAATCACACTTTTCTTTAGCCGTTAGAAGATTCTGTACTAACTTCTTCTTTGATTTAAGTATAAACTTTTTATAAATTTCTTGAATTTTTGTTTTTATTATTCTTATGATTTACACAACGTGCACTTACAAAATGTGTTGAACTTAAAGTATACATTGGTGGGTGTGTGTCTCTCACAGAATATCGTAGCAGTATTTATTCGCACGGCTAGCGATTAATACAAATTGGGATGGAGGACTTTCCGCCAAGAGTCTAGAGTAGACTGAAAGGCGAAAAGAAAATAGAAAGAGCGAGTTTGCGTTGTTTGTCAAGTGTCACAAAATATCGCCTGCTCCGTTTGACTTTGCTTGCCTGTTGAAGAAGTCATCGCCTTTTGCTATTTGCTTACCAATTTTGATGTCTCTGAGCTTGTTTGTGAAATCTCTCTGTTTACGTTTGCTCTATTTTCAACACGACGATTCCAGAGATACGGCACGCTTTAACATTGCAGTTGCAGTTTTCCCAAAAGCCTCTTAGCAAGTTCGGCAAGAACATTTTGTAGTATTTGTTTAGTTAGGGGCGGGAATAATTTCTACTCTGTTAGGTTATCAAAAGCAGTTGAGGTATGAACTAAAGTTATGACTGCACTACAAAAGCGATTCAGCAACTATCTATTGCCTGTCAAACTTTCTCACCTGTGTCTCACCTGTACACTCTCTGCAACTACTATAAAAAGAAACTTTAAATCCATACAACCTGCTACGTTTACTGTGTTCGTTATTCTTTTCTGTTTTTGCACCCGAACAAAGCTAAAGCCAAAGCCAAAGCCAATTGCCAGGGCCCTTAGCCTAATAACTAACAAGCACTTGGCGCCAACCTCTCCTGATCCCCCGCACTTCACTTTACACCATGCATCGCACATCTACATCGAGCCCCGCACTTCACGGCTAAGCCTTTTGAGCACGCGCCCCAAAACGGCGCACAGATAAGCCATAAAGTTTGGGCAAAAATAACACGAGCGCGATTTATTTGCCATATTTCATGGCAAAACAAAATTTAAATGTGCCGTGTGCGAAAACAAAAAGTGTTTAAGGCAACCTGGCGTATACGTAATATGTGTGTTGTACAGTTAGTCAGGGCACCTTGGTACATGGCCAGCAAGTTGCCGGGACCCAACGGCTGGGCGAGCCAAAAGTTTAGAGCACCTTTTGGTGCACATGCAACACAAAAAATATATATAGTATATATGGAATGCTATGCTCGACTGCGAGACACCCCAAAGTTGAGTATTGGAAAATGCCTCGAGATCATGCATATAACAGAGGTGGCGACTAATCGGTGTACACTTAGTTTTCGTTTAGCTTTGGTAAGTCGATAGATCGGAAGTCAATCAGGCGACATCAGTAGTTTTGACCAGAGAAAGAAGCCGATCGTATCGTATTGAGTCGTCAGCAGCTGCCAAAATTTACTAACTCATTAATTAACCAATCTTACATTTAACAATTAAACTTTACATTGTAATGCACGCCAACTGAACATTTGAACCTTTTAATAAAATAATTGTTTATTTTGAAAGACTCCCCAAAGAAATATACTGAAAATAATTTTATAATAAAAAAGAAACAACAAAAATAAATATAATATTCAAACTAGAAATTACAATTACAATATAATAATAGAATTAAGTTAAAAAAATATATAGAAAACGACATTAAACTACAAATGTCAGAAGACCGTTTCGAATTCCCCTAAATCTGTAAAAATGGATGCATAAATTTTGGACTTTCCCTGAGTTATAATACCTCTGCAGCGTATGGATACAAGGTATAATGCGAGGCTTGAATGAACGCATTCGAGTAGTTAATACCCTAACCCCTATAAAAGAAGCTGCCTAAAATTGATCAAAATTAATAAATTAATTAATAAACATAATTTTTTTATTAGATTGATAATCACGTCAGCACATTTTATGATGTGTTGCAAAATGCACAGAAAAGTGGAAAAACTTGTATTGAAGTGTACTACAATAATAAACGTGCAAAAATAGTTGGCACAACTGGCAGGAAACTGGGCAGGCAGCTCGTTTACGCATTTAAATTCAAATAACTTTTATTACCGAAACTAAAGCCGTCTCTTCAAAGTGTGTGTCTGTTTGTTCTTTCTGCATGTGTGTGTGTGTGAGGGGGTGTGGATGGCGCACTCCTGAGTCCAATAAAAACTTTTGCATACAACGAAACGAAATGAAACTTTGGGGCTGCTTTGTTGGCTAAATTATGGCTGCATATATAATCGCACTCACACGATCCAATGGATATTCGCCGAAGCCCACACATAACGATGTGAAAAGCGCATACGCTGGCAAACCCGGATGCTTCTTTGTACCTGGTCACCCATCTGGTTGATGTGAGTGATGGCGCTGCAAATCGCTTGTGCAGCGCAGGTTGATGATTCAGTTGCAGCTGCAACAATTGCAGTCAATTAGCGAACCTCGGCAGGTGGTAATGTAACATTAAGTATACGCATTGTTGTGCCATCAGGGCCAATAGCCTGCAACTGGCATTAGTAGTTGTGAGTGGTTCTCTCTACTTTACTCATTATGTATAGCGCATGCTCCTTATTTGTAGTTAAATTCTTCTTGATAGCTAAATTCTTTGAAGAAAGTCTTGAGTAAAAAAGAAGTGAGCTCGGCTTCGTTATAATAAAGTTTTATACAGTGTAAGCGCATTACCAACGAATTAACTTTCATATAATTCCAACATCTATGTAGTATCGGATCGACTTTAATCAATCATTAATACAGTAATAACTAAATAAAACGCTCTGAATATAAGATTTTGTTATGTTCATATGGCAAAGAATATAAAAGCAAAATATAAAAAGCAATTGGCATAATTTGAAATCCACTGGTTTGTAGAAATACTTCTTGACATCTTTGTAGTAGTTAAGTAGCACTTTATTGACCAACTAATATAAAGTTATATGAAAATAATGGCGATGGTATTATGTGACGATAAAAGGAGTTGACTTTTGAGGTAGTCTCATTAAATAGTTGAACTCTACGCCTTGGGCTACACTTTACTATATTATTATTATCGATGGTATATTTCAAATGTGGTCTTCCGCATATTTTAGTATTTATGGCATATTATTCGGTATATTTGGTAAATCATTTGGTAAATTTTTGCATTTGCTGTATATCGTTAGGTATATTCTAAGTATAATACCGCACTGTTTTGCTTTTATTCAAAATGGGTAGCGGGTATCTCAGCGTCGAGCACACTCGACTGTAGCTTTCTCACTTGTTTTTAAAAACTGTTCTTGGCATCAATCCGAAAGCTCGTAATTATTTTTACCATTGTTGAAATTAAAATCATTTTAATTTAATATTCACTTAGAAATAAATTTTTAGTGTTTCCATACTTTTTTTCATAAATATTTTTCTGAAAATACCGAACTTTCGACTCAATTATTTACTTTGTAGGCATTTATTATTTCCTCTGATGTATCATTCTATTTGGTTGGCACGTCTTTGTTGCCCTAATTATATTGATATTGATTTGTGTTCTACAGAATGTGTGTTCCACTGTTGGAATTGTAGCTCAAACCGAAATGGTCTTTCAGGTTCGAGTGCATTTTGAATATTGCACATGCCTAACTGCCTGTGTGATTTACAATTTGATTTGCATTTATGTACGTGTTGCAAATGCAATCCAGCTAATTAAAGCAACCGCGATAGTGCGTGGGAAATTATAACACAGAGAATCGATGTCAACTAGCTGCAGTGTTGGTGCGGTTAGCCATTTGGATTAATGGTACATCAATTAAAGGCACAACTGCTGGCAGACCAGTTGACTACTGCCTTTGATTTGAACATAAAAATGATTTACACACTTGTAAAATGTTAGAGAAGAGCTATAACTAAGGGCTATAACTCGCTGCCGCTGCGATTTATTCGCGCCACTGTTGTTGCGATTTAATCGTGCCGCTGCCGCTGCGATTTATTCGCGCCGTTGCCGCTGCGATTTAATCGTGCCACTTCCGCTGCGATTTACTCGCCACGCGATTTAATCGCTGTTAAGGCACCGGGATCGTTTCCATTTATCAACTTACATTAACGCAAATTTACTATTAATTTGTGAAATACACAAAAAAAGAATATACAACAAAAAAAATGATAAACGAATGAATAATAAAAACTACACAAACCAAAATTAGGAAAACAGTTAAGAGAGGCCCCGCGATTTATTCGCGCGCGATTTTTTCGCCTGCGATTCGCGCGCGATTGTTTCGCTCCGCGATTTATTCGCTTGCGATTCGCCCCGCGATTTATTCGCTTGCGATTCACGCCGCGATTTATTCGCGTGCGATTCGCGCGAATCGCGAGCGAATACATCGCTGGGCGAGAACATGTTTGAAAACACAACTTATGTTATATTTTTAAAATATTTGAATATAATTATTGAAGTATTATAAAATAACTAAGGTTTTTGCATATGAACTTTTTTTTCAAAAATCATTTAAATAATAATGCGAAAAAATCGCGAGCGCTCGCGATTCGCCTGCGATTTATTCGCGCGCGATTCGCCACGCGATCTATTCGCTCGCGATTCGCAACGCGATTTATGTTATGTTATGTTATCGCAGGCGAATCGCGGGCGAATCGCGAGTGAATCGCGGGCGAATAAATCGCGGGGCGAGAAACTGTTTGAAAACTCAACATTTAATAATACTTCAATTATTATATTCAAATATTTTAAAAATGTAATATAACATAACATAAATCACGCGCATAAATCGCTCGCGATTCGCCTGCGATTCGCCTGCGATTCGCCTGCGATTCGCCTGCGATTCGCCTGCGATTCGCTTGCGAATAAATCGCTCGCGATCACCTGCGACCTTAGTTATTTAATAATACTTCAATTATTATATTCAAATATTTTAAAAATATAACATTAGTTGTGTTTTTAAACATTTTCTCGCCCCGCGATTTATTCGCGCGCGATTTTTTCGCCTGCGATTCGCGCGCGATTGTTTCGCTCCGCGATTTATTCGCTTGCGATTCGCCCCGCGATTTATTCGCTTGCGATTCACGCCGCGATTTATTCGCGTGCGATTCGCGCGAATCGCGAGCGAATACATCGCTGGGCGAGAACATGTTTGAAAACACAACTTATGTTATATTTTTAAAATATTTGAATATAATTATTGAAGTATTATAAAATAACTAAGGTTTTTGCATATGAACTTTTTTTTCAAAAATCATTTAAATAATAATGCGAAAAAATCGCGAGCGCTCGCGATTCGCCTGCGATTTATTCGCGCGCGATTCGCCACGCGATCTATTCGCTCGCGATTCGCAACGCGATTTATGTTATGTTATGTTATCGCAGGCGAATCGCGGGCGAATCGCGAGTGAATCGCGGGCGAATAAATCGCGGGGCGAGAAACTGTTTGAAAACTCAACATTTAATAATACTTCAATTATTATATTCAAATATTTTAAAAATGTAATATAACATAACATAAATCACGCGCATAAATCGCTCGCGATTCGCCTGCGATTCGCCTGCGATTCGCCTGCGATTCGCCTGCGATTCGCCTGCGATTCGCTTGCGAATAAATCGCTCGCGATCACCTGCGACCTTAGTTATTTAATAATACTTCAATTATTATATTCAAATATTTTAAAAATATAACATTAGTTGTGTTTTTAAACATTTTCTCGCCCCGCGATTTATTCGCGCGCGATTCGCCTGCGATTTATTCGCTCGCGATTCGCCTGCGATTTATGTTATGTTATGTTTTATTTTCAAAATATTTGAATATAAAAATTGAAGTATTATTAAATAACTAAGGTTTGAACTTTTTTTCAAAAATCGTAAGCGAATCGCAGGCGAATCGCACAACTTATGTTATATTTTTAAAATATTTGAACATAATAATTGAAGTATTATTCACCCGCGAATCGCGAGCGAATCGCAGGCGAATCGCAAGCGAATCGCAGGCGAATCGCAAGCGAATCGCAGGCGAATCGCAAGCGAATTGCAGGCGAATCGCAGGCGAATTGCGGGTGAATAATACTTCAATTATTATATTCAAATATTTTAAAAATATAACATAAGTTGTGTTTTCAAACATTTTCTCGCCCCGCGATTTATTCGAGCGAATCGCGTATTCGCGTATTCATTACATTCAAAATTCATATGCAAAAACCTTAGTTATTTAATAATACTTCAATTATAATATTCAAATATTTTAAAAATATAACATAAGTTGTGTTTTTAAACATTTTCTCGCCCCGCGATTCGCCTGCGATTCGCCCGCGATTCGCCCGCGATTCGCCTGCGATTCGCTCGCGATTTATTCGCTATTTATTCGCCCGCGATTCGCCTGCGATTTATTGGCGCGATTCGCTCGCGATTATTAGTTATTTAATAATACTCCAATTATAATATTCAAATATTTTGAAAATAAAACATAACATAACATAAATCGCGGGGCGAATCGCGATTTATTCGCATTATTATTTAAATGATTTTTGAAAAAAAAGTTCATATGCAAAAACCTTAGTTATTTAATAATACTTCAATTATTATATTCAAATATTTTAAAAATATAACATAAGTTTTCAAACATTTTATCGCTCCGCGATTTATTCGCTCGCGGATTATTCGCGCGCGATTCGCTCGCGGATTATTCGCTTGTGATTCGCGCTATTAATTTGTGAAATACACAAAAACAATAAATGGCAATCTAGTGCTATCGGACATTGTTATTATGCTTGCTTATGTTGGATCCAAGCCGATAAAATATTTCATTGCATTAAAAAGTAAATTTAGTTCCCCTACTTTCCAATTTCCGACATTAACTCTAGGTTGATTGGATAATCTCTAAAGAGCAAGAACCATTCATTGTCAAGCTATTAATTTAATGTGATGAGTAAATACAGTTTATCGACACATTGTTGATAATCTTTCTAATAATAATTGACATAATTGTCTGTTTATCTTGGGCTGTTTAACCATCCAGCTATCCGTACACTCGTTTATCCCGGCCCGTGCATACAGCACGACTTAATTAAAAACGGAGTGCTCATTAAATTGAATGCAGTTTCTGAAGCAAAATGACAGACACACTGTGGGAGCATCGCATCTGCTGCCCCCTAAACAACAGACTCGAGACACGAGACACACAAAGACACGGTCGAAAGGATGATGTGGCACTGCAGGTGATGTGCTCAGGTGGGTCACGGGAGGGGGGTATATGGCAAGTGGGAGACGGAGGAGGAGGACGACGTTGATGATGACATTATCTCATGCTCATTGAACGCAAATGTGGCGTTTTGCCGCACACCATAAACGACAAAGAAGACATAAAGAAGGAAAGCATCAAATGCATAGCACAAATGGAAATAAAAATAAAAATATTCAGAGCAAATATTGTATGATATTTTTCTTGTTTTTGCTCGAGACTCAACCTGACTTGTTGACTGACTGTTTGTGAAGCATGAAGTAAACAACTATTGTTTATATGTTGTTTAAAAAATATGAAAGAAAACTTAAATTTCAAAATGATAAACAAGCGAATAGTATCAAAAATCTGTCTTAGCTTTTCATATAGTTTCCATTAATGAAATGAGTGAAGTTTTGCACTCTTCGGGTTCATTTAAATTGACTTAAATCAAGTAACCCTCGATTCCCTCCAGGCCAAGGCTCGGCCTAGCTATTAGTCACACCCTCTGGCTCGGATGGCTCCATTTCTGCCCCTTCCCTAGGAGCAGTCAGGAGCAACGTTTACGCCAAGTACTTAACAACTTTAATGAGCGGCGGGCGAGAAAAAAACACACAGCCGAGCACCCAAAGTAGCCAACGCGCACTTAATACTAATGACTGTCATTATCCTTTATCCTTTGGCTGTCGCTACAACTGTCAGTCACTCCCCTCTCAACTCCCCAACTCAACACCCTTCACCACCCCCCGTTGAGTCTCTAATTCTCTCTTTATCTAACTCTCTGGCCGGCTGTTTATCTGGCCTTTTGTTTGCACGCACATTTATAAGGCAAACCAGAGCGCATTCTTCCCGTTCTATCAAAGAAAAAACCAACTTGGCCAGCAACAAAAAACAATACAAAAAGGAAAGAAAAAGAAAACGAAAAAAAACAACAGAAAAAATTAACTTAACTCAATTTAAAAAAAGTTTTTTGTTTTTCGCTTTATTGTCTGTTTGCTGTTTGTTGTTTGTTGTTGTTTGACAAAAAATGAATTAAGCCAGAGAGCAAAACTTTAAGTAGCTTTTGTGCCAGAGAGAAAGTACCAAAATCGTTTCTCGAACGGAACTCAGCAGAATCAGACACGAGCCTCATCGCACCATCCCTCAGCATTCCCAACAACATCTCACCAACCATCTCCCATCCCCCCATCTTCTCCATCCAGTCACTTCGGCCCGTTGCGTGCACAAAAGTAAGTGGCCAAAGGATTCCATGCGCCAAGTGTCCTTGAGTCATATTTACTTAACTTTGGCTCGAGGGCCTGCCAACATCCACCCACCTCTCAGCACCCTCCGCTCCCATCTCACTTCCAATCTGCTTTCTCCATTTCCACCCACAGTGCTTGTCTTTCTGTTCACGATTTACGCAACATTTTTGGATTTCAGATGAAAATATGCATTTTTACTAGCTTTGTCTCTAGACCCTAGAGATGACTAAGCCATGCTCTTTTAGTATATCTAATAATAGAAAATAGCTCGGTCGCTCACAAGTGGCTGGCTTTGGTTGAAGGGTCCCTTGAAGTGATCTTTTGAAAATCAAATGAATTATTCAATTTTCTACTGTGTAATATGTATTAGTAGTCACTTAAAATGCAAATTTTTTAGGGTTTACAGAGTAGTTTAACATCTTTCAAGTGTCACCTCTATTGACCGGATACGCTCACGATTTATTAAATTTATACAATGAGCTTCTACAAGGAAATAAGTATTAGAAAAAAGTTCTGCGATACAAAAGCATTCATGATGTTAACATATCAAATGGGAAAGATCGCTTTTTAGATATCCGCTATCCATTTATAAGGATAATTATGGTATATGTCATACCGATAAATATTCCAACCTCAGGGACTCCAGTATTATTGGAGTATGCGTATAAAATAAATCACAGGTTGTCACATCGTAAAGCAAACTGTTTCCTAAATATAAGTGTGTATTTTCATTTCAGGAGAATACAAGGTTCTTGTGTGCATACAGAAGGTGTAATAGGTATATGAATATACCGTAAGATATTAGGTTTTTATTTTTTGATCAAATTTGATTTGCGTACAAAAATAACAAAGGTTTAACATTAAATACTAATAAAATGAGTTAATATTTTTATAGACAGACTGAACAGCAGTGAACATGACGATATATTAGTCTTAGTTATTGATCATTATTATAAATGACTTTTACATTTTCTGATAATATACACTTTTATATCATACAGCTTAATTGATATTACTTTGAGATTTTCGTTTTGATTAAACTTTTAATATTTTTTCCATTTTTAAATAAGATTAAAAAGTATTCTCAAATGGAGAATATTTCTAATATTAAGAATCTTATTACAAGACTGGCTAGAATTATTCTGGAAATCTGGTCTTTATTTATGAATTTACATTTTAAACTTCAAATTATTTTGAAGGCAACTTTTAATATGTTAATTATTTAATATCTTCGAATTCGCGATTTCTTTATTTTATTTAAGTGCTTCATACATTACTTTAATTGTTAAATTAGTTTCTTGTAATTGAATTTTACGTGCAATAACTACGCTGCAATCCGTTGGTTAAGTTGGCATCCTGCGGTGCTCTCACGCTTGCACAATTTGCCACAAAATCAGAGTAAGATCTAACCTTTCAAGTGGAGCAAGCCATTAAGTTTTATCTTTGTGTGAGATTTTCGCTGCAGCTTTGCCTTCGTTTGCTGAGCAAAGACACGCATCCTGACAGCATGGCCACCTGGTTGCACCCGCATCCACATTGAAGCACAGTCACGCAGACCAAGCCAACACCAATGAGTAGAAGAAGAAGAACAACAACAGCAACAGCAACAGCAATGGCAGCGGCAACAAGAGGAAGAATAACCTGAGCACCAACACCGGCGGCATAAATCGCGCCATGAGTTTCAACTTTCAACAAAGATGTAAGCCAAGTTAATTGCTTTTTGTTGCCTTGCTACCTTTTTTCGCTGCAATGTCAACAATGAAACTAACGGCTGCTGCTGCTTCTGCTTCTTCTGTTGCTGCTGCTCCTCGCTTATTGTTGCTCTGCTCTCGCTATCCTGCTCGTTGTTTCTGTTGCCGCTGCCGTTGCCGTTGCTGTGCTATTTGAGCAGCTCTTCACAAAGAACAACTTGGCAACAGCAACGGTAAAAGCGTTTAGCTGGGGAAGTGTGCGCAGCCATTTTGTTGCCAGCGCTTGAAAGGCTCTTGAAAAGTCGTTGCCTAACCTTAGGCGCAGCCCAAGTGCTCAGTCAGCGTCTACTGCTGTTCTGTTTCTCCCTTCCTCTCTCTCTCTATCTCTGTAAATTTGTGCGCCAAGTCGAAGTATTCTGTTTCAATGTCCTTTGCCATCATCTTGGCTGCTGTCCAACCAACGGTGCACCTCCTCCACACTCCTCATTATTAATGATTAGAATCGGTAACAGGCGACGACTTTGGCTTCAATCAATTTACAATTCAAGACGCCCATTGCAGCGTCGCCCACCTTGCCCAACTCCTCAAGAATCGCCCTGCGCATGCCAGCGACCAAGCAAAAAGTCGCTAGAAATCAGTCAACTGTGAATATTGCAAAATGAGCTTCCGCCTTCGGATACACTTCCGGCAGCAATTTCCGTTTCCTCATTACCTTTTTAATACCCTGCAAAATACTTATACATGATTTTTATCAAGGTTTTGTAAATCCTGCTGCAGAGCTACAGTGAAAGTTGTGAGGAAAACCCCGAGGAGTGCTCACATTGATGTTAATCGATGCTCGAAACATCGATATATCGACTATCTAAGAAAATTTGAAGAAATGTGACATATTCAAATGGGAAAGGAGTTTAAACTGTTACTGAATCAGATGCTGGTGCTAGTGTTCAAGATAGTCAGATAATTATCTCGAATTTCAGTATCTTTTCTAAATTTTATTGCAGAACTTGTATTACATTTTGGAAAAATTAAATTTGTTTGAATTTAAATTTGCACCGTCTATATTATATATTAATAAAACCCAAATATTTATTAGGTCAACATTACCTAAGCGTTCAATACACATACTATATGTAGGTTTCCTCTTTAATTCCACCCAACCCAACATTATTACCATTATCGACTATCGAACGAAACCCTCGATAGTGGATGCCGAAAAAAGACCTTAAAAATATCGATAGTGGGAGGTTGGTTCTTCAATCCATAAGTCAATCAGTTACAAGTAGAAGTTGCAATGGATGTTGACAAAAGTTTTTATAATTTGTAGGGTATCTTGGCAGCCGAGCAATCATTCGATTATCGCATTGCTACATGAATACATTTTTGCTGCCAACTTGAAGGGCGCGCGCACGCCTTCATATGATAATTTATTATACTTCCAGCTTGGATTTAAACTGCACGACAATTATTATACAATGACGAGGACAATAGCATCGGAACATGCGAATTCGACTATTTATTCATGGCAGCAGAAGCAGAAGCAGTAGCAGCAGCAGAGGAGAACTGGGGCAAAGGGATTCCCCAGAATTAATGATGGCAAATTTGCAAAGTTCACAAATTTCTTATTAGTTGCGTTCGTGGTGGGGATGCTGACGTCGCTGCTCTGCTCCACTCTGTTGTTCGTCGTTCTACAGGCGCCTAGGCTTCATATTTCATTTTGGGCAGTTAGTTTGGGAACTGCCTTGCGGCGCTTTCTGCGGTTCTAAGTTTTCGCACTTTGGCCTGGCTCCACATCCTCATTCACATCCATTTGCAGCTCCAGCTCCAGCTCCAGCTCCATCCACATTCAGCTTGTGCAGCATCGTCAGTATCAGCGTTCGCGTGAAATTTTCCCAAGCGCTCTAATTTGAATTTTAATTGAGGTCTCTTTGAGGCTTTTTTAATGCTTTTCAGCATTTTTATTATTGTTGTTGTTGTTGTTGTTGGTTGTGGTGGTTGTTGTTTTCGGTCGGTTGCTTGCTTTGAAAATTAACAATAATTATAAATAATTATTATGCTGTTCAGGTTTTAGTCCTACGTGACTGGGATTCCACTAATGGGGTCGATTTTTTGAACATTTCGACTAACAAATTGCTCGCATTTCCTTACTTAATATAATATCTAAGTATTTACATATTGATGCATTTTCTTTATGCTACCGAAAGATTGTGATCTTGACTGTAACAAATTATGTCAGATACTTCAACAATAATAATACACTACAATAATACAATAACAACCGCAATACAAAAGCCAAGCTTTTTTCAAACAGTGAGACTGCTGAAAATGGATGCACTAAGATAAATTGGCTGGTGACAAAATGGTACCTCAAAATTTCGATAAAGAATTGATGGTAGCTATCGAAATGTATGTTGTTTTCAAAAAGTGTTTTACGATCAGTTGGTTATGCGGCTGGAAATGTCAACCAAATGTTCATCCCTTCAATAATACAGTTAACATAATTGTCCGTCTGGAATTTGCCGGCACTGACTCAAGTGAGAGAATGTTTTCAACTTCACTTATTATTGGTTATAGATTTTAGCTTACAAATTAACCTTATTATTTATTCCGATTTAAATATTGGAAAGGTGCAACGACAAGCTTCACAGCAAAATAAATCTTTTAAAAATAAAATCCAGGCGAAGACATTGATCAAACATATTTAAGTTTGAATTAACATACTTTAAATCGTTTTGCAAATTTATTAATTATATTTAAATACACAGCCGCCACTTATTATTTTAGTAATTAGTATCTATTCTACCAAGCTTAAGCTTCACTTATTCTCGGATAGTGCAGCTCGTATCCTTTCGTGCTTCTCACTTTGTCAGTGACGTTCTTGTTGTTAGAAGCATTTCATCCGATCAAACAGACAGCATGAACGACAAATACAACAATTCCAATGCATGTATGCGATAACAGCAGATCATAGTTTGAAAGCTCGAGAAAAAGCTTTGCTCATGTAAATTTTTTTAGAGGAGCGATTTGTACTAAGAAAACATTTGACAATAGTTAGGAAGCGTAACAACAGAAGAGAAGGCAAATTCCTAAGGAAATAGTGACATTGAATGAGGGAGACAGAGCGAGTGATGTGAGTGAGCGAGCGATATGGAGAGAGCTTGCACAGTAAGAGATTCCGATGACTTTGCCTCCCATTTTGAACTTTTAGTATTCAAATTGGGTTTCGTACCAAAATGCACTACTGCCATTTGAGTGCCTTTGCGGCCATTTTGATGAGAGCAAGTGAGGATATTCACCACATTTTGACTTATTATTTAATTGTGATCCGCGCATTTGTGATATCTCGTATTTGAGTGCGGCAAGTATTTTTATGACTTTTCTATGGACAGACTGACGACTTGCATTCAACTATAATATTATTTCACGTTTATGTAGGAAAATAACTAATTATATTCACTTATTTTAGTTAATCATACCTTTCAAGTAATAGTGGATTTGGTGACTAAAGTATTAATATAATAGGGAAAGAAATTTAGTATTTGTAAGATACTTCTATGATATGTAATGTGTACACTTTCTTTAATTTAAGTCATAAACGCATTAAATATTCAATCAGAAAATAATGGAAAATATTTTCCTCTGTTAGTTAATCATCCGTTAAATGTATTAATTGTTACGATTCATACATGTGTATTTATATATATTTTTTTTTAATAAATACTGTAATTATTTTATTACCATTCTTGTTTTTCTTTGATTATCGAGTGGGAAATCTAGTTATTATTGATAGATTCGCCATGTAGAAAAAAATTAATTAAGCCAAAGAGAAAATCGTTTATGTTTTATGAATTTTCATATGTTTTATAAAAAATTGACGCGTAAATTGTTCGCATGTGAAAAGCTCATCACGAAAAATGAATCAAAATCAAATAAAGTTTTCAAATGTTACTAAAGCAAAAAAAAAGATGGATAAAATGAAATTGCGTTGTCCCTCGGCGTTACCCTTTAATTTGCGATGGCAGCCCGAAAACAGAGTCAGATAGCCACGCGATGGAATAGGCAAGGGGAATGGAGGAAGTTTTTATGTGCATAAAAACACTTACATACATTCTCGTATGCACATATACACTCATACATATATTCGAGGGACATCCAAATTGTGTCATATATTTAGTTGGATGTATTGCATGAGGATTTCGCATAAAGAATTGTTGTAAATATAAATTTAATTGCGCAAAAAACTTTAAAATGCAAAATTACAAATAAATCAAAACAACAATTGACAACCAACTGCGGAAGAAAAATGTACGTGTATAGTATTTTCTGGATTTAATGGGAATTATAAGTTTTCACAATTCAGATAAAATAATTAAAAGTGATGATTAAAAATGTAATTTAAAATATGACCAGCTTATGGGCTTAAAGAGTAAAAATTGTAACTTAATTCATGATGAGAATTAGTTATGATGAGATTGTGATAGCTTGTAAATATGAGTACAGTGAAGACTCTTTAAGTTAGAAACCGTCTAGACACATTGCTAAAGATTATAAATATTTAATAATATATTATAATTCCAAAGAATGTTTAAAATGTAAGATGAAAGCAAACTTACCTTACACCAACTGAAATACCTTTAAGCGAACAACCACTAAATGATTATTTCTTTTCTTTCTCTTTTATTTTTTTGGTTTTTCAATTTTGCATTTTTTTACATTTTTTTTATGAATTTGCTACTTTGCAGCAGGCCAAAACTACGACTATTTAACTTTATTTGTTTACTTATCCACTTGATTTCACAAGTTTTTAATAAAAAATTGTCTCACGTTTATTTGACTTTTCGAATTTTCAATTTTTTGTTTTTGTTATTTTTCCACATCGAATCTCTGGCATTCAAATATTAATTTGTATTAGCATTAATTGTTGAGTTCAGCCAATTGCGTGAGAAAATATTAGCAACTGTTCATCTGTGTTATTATAATGCAGCTTAATTAAATGAATTAATTTTAAGTCTAACCCATTTAGCAGGTTCAGTGATGCTTTCGCTTTCGCTTTCGCTTTTGTTGTTGTTGTTGGTTTTATAAATGTAGTTTGTAATTAATTTGTTATAACCATTCAACGTTTACCGACGACTGTTTATTTATTTTTTTTTTTTGTGATTTGCTACAAAAAAAGCTCATTGCATTTTTGGTTTGCATTTGTTTTCATATTTGCATACAGTTTGCAGTTAATTACATGTGGCGATAGTTGATCTGTTTGCTGTTAAGTTTTTTATGGGTATTGAATAGTCGGCACTCCGAATATGTATAGAATATTTTGTTTAGTGTTTTCTTTTCATTTTGTGCTAAACTAAGCGCTGATAAATATTATATTCCAAACACAAGAGAGAAACAGCAATATTATCAAATGTGTATATAACTATGGGAGTATTAAATAATGTATATAAAAAAAATTAATTAAATGCCTTTGGACTTTCAAATTGGACGTGTGAAACTGCTCATTTTGTAATACATTTATATTTATTTCTCTTCTTTTTTTTGGGTTTTTACTTTGTCTTTCATAATAATTATTCTGGCAGGTACCTGATACTTATATATCAATTTCGGAGCGAAGCTGCATGTGGGTAGTGAGAATGCAAATCAACTACATAAATAGCATTGTAAAATATATACGATTAGAAATACAAACACATTTTCCTTTACTTTGTTAGTTTTGTTTTGAGTTTTCGCCTGCGTGTAAAAGCGCCTAAAAGCGAGCTATGCACTACTGCAAAAATGTTAGTGATTGATTTCGTGTCTTGTTGTTGTATACATAGTTCGATATATATGTATATATATAAATTTACATATATAAATGGTACATCGATACAATTATGGCAAAAACTTTGAGTTCACTTCAAGCCTACACACACATAAATAGTTAATATATATCTTATATATATATATATATATATATGTATATCTGTAGTTCAGTTTACTAATATTTAAGTTCTATCTTTGTAAATATTTTTTGGCTTTGATTTGCATAGCACTTAAAATTCTATTTTTTCTTTTGTTTGTTTTTCTTTTTTTTTTTTGTATCTACTTAATTAACTTTGGTTTAAGTTGTCATTTTCTTTTGGTTTTCGGTTCTTTTTTGCCATTTTTAACACTTAGGGTTTTTGGCAATTGGAGCTTCGGCCTTGTAGTGGCTGTAAAGCCATTTGTTGCGCCGAAAGACTCCAATTATTGGACGAATTGTTGATATACGTTGCGGTTTATGCTCAAAAAGTGTGAGAGAATGTACGAGATAAGAGAGTTTTTGTTTAGTGAGTCTTCTAGTGATAGATTAGAGCATAGCTTAGAATGGGAAGCAATACGATCAGCGTCTTTGAAATAATGTTTAACGGAATCATTCCTACGCGTTATTAATTGATGCTGATACGCATTGATGCTAGCTAAAATTATAAAATAAAAGAAAAACAATCGTATGCGCTGTGCATATTTAAGCTTAAAGGCAATACGCCAAAGCTCGCCTGCTTGAAGAGCTTTAAGTAGTAAGGAAAGAGCCACACACACACACACATATACACGTATACTATTCACTCACACCCACACAAATGCGAGCACACGTACGCATGCCTCTTGGCACACAATCACATGCTTCGACAAGCACATGTTTCAATTTGTTGCACTTTTTAAGCATTAAGTAGCTGGCCAAGCGTCAGGACTTAAACGCAATATGTGTACGAGTGTGCAAGTATGTGTGTGTGCGTGAGGGTGTGAGTGTTGGTGTGTTGGTGTGTGGGGCCAGCAAAGCGGTTTAGATGCATTTTAGCTTTTAACAGCTACTACTTTTTTATTCTGCAGTTATTTGTATTTGGAATTTTCGCACCCTTGCAGATTTGCTATGCGGAATTCATTTGTAAATCGAAATCGAAATGGAAAATAATTAATTGATGGTAAATAGTCGAAATTATTTGAATTTATTAAAGAATACCTCTTTCTATAATTTAATGGCTTTTCTCCGCAAGGGTATTTCGGCTTCGGCATAACGAAGTTACTTTTTTGGTCTCGCTATATTTTTTTTCATTTTGTTTCTGTTTGCTATTTAGTTTTGTTCAGTTTCGTAGTTTATACCATATAACATTGAAAGCACACGAATTAAGCACGTCTAGAGCATTTAGTTAAAATTACACATTACGCACTAATACACACATAGAAATATTTAACAAAAATTAAAGGAGAAGTGGAAACTTTCAGCCTGGCGTAATTAGTACGTTCTAACTTTTGTAATTTTTTTTCGGCCGCTGCTAGTCTTTTCTTTTTTTTTGTAACTTTTTATTGCTCCATGGCTCCATAGCACTAGTAGTTGTTCAGCGTAATGACGAGGCCAGAGAGTTGCAGCAAATTGTTGCAAATTGGACTACTTAAGAGCTATGCTTAGTTAGTCCAAAAACAGAGTGGACTTTCAATACTGACGTACGTACTAAGGGGTATTTGGCTTGATGTACTCACAAGGCTGCCGCCTGCCTATGAGTTGCTGAGATTGGACGGTGGTGGCCATTGCCGTTTGATTACAGCAAAATGTGTCATTTGAAAGGTGTTTGTCTGTTGGCAACGACGCTCGACGAATCCAGTGAGGCAGTAGCCCATGTTGTAGTCCTCCATCGAGATGTTCGATGTCAAATACAGTTTGAACTCATCATTGTAAGCCATCTGTGATTTTGACTTTGACTGCGCTCTACTACAGCTTCCACTTCCATTTCCCGCCGCTCCTCTCGCACCATCTCCATCCCCTCCATCACGGAAGCCTTGTGGCGTTGCTGTTGCTGGTGTTGTTGCACCGCCTGTCGCTGTTATTGGCGGCCTGCGAAAGTGTCCGGCAATCAGCAGCGAACCCTGCTGCTCCATGGGCAACATCCTTGCTCTGGTTGCCTGCCGTTGCGTGCCAGAACATTCGACAATGCGACAACGATTCGGCTGCCACCAGCAGGGCGTGATGGTCCAGTAGCTGGAGGAGGCGGTGCGCGCCCATCCCTCTTCAGGATACAGCAATATCTGTGTGGGAGCAAAGCAGAGCAGAGCAAAGAGAAAAATAGTTGAGATTTTAACCAAGGCCAATTGCAAATTGGTTTTATGTGGCAGTGCTGTCGCACTTTAATTGAAAATCTTAATTAAAAATTGAAAACTACTCAGCATTTGCATTCACGCAATGTAGCTTGTCATTATTATTAAAGCAACCCTCAATTAAACCTTTCTATTATCAAATTTATTGATTGCAAAAATAGTAATATGTATATGTACTTATATTGCAATTGTTTTTCATTATCATAATTTTCTTGTTTTTATAAATCTGAAATAAATACAAAGTAAATTGTAAAGAGAATGTTGTACTCTAGTGTTGTGTAACCTACGTTGAATATACTGAATAAACTCATTCGTTACTTTTTGATCAGTGAACTAAATCGTTCGATTCGTACTTCGTTCATCGCTCGATTTCGTTCATCATTGGTTCGACAAGTGGAACACGTGAACAAAAATGGAACTTGTAAACAAGAATGAACCAAAGAGCAAAAGTGAACAATTGAACAAGAACGAACTAATCACAAGTGAACAACTGGTCAAAAAAGAGCGATAAAAGTGAACTTATTCAGCTCGTTCATTTAATAGGTAATTTTTGTTAGTTCGTATATGACAATGTCAAAAGTGAACACCACGAATATCAGAATTACTTGTATAAACTAGGCTAGTTACACAATTCAATGGAATTAATGTTTAAGCCCAGACTTAAGCTATCTCTCTAGGTTAATTAACAAACGAACTTTCAATGCAATTTAATCGATTTTTTTGGTTTTCCCTTGCTGTGCTGTTTGTTTGCACCACAAATGTTGCTTGTTATTGTTGTAGTGGTTACTGGCATTTGGCATATGACATATGCCGCCTTATTTAACTGCAGCCCATAAATAAAATGCGTTAGTTAGTTTATTACAAAGTCCATGCAATGCTGAGTGCGGTTATTGTGGTCGCAGAAAGGAATTTTGTTGTGAATCTATTTATTATTATTATTATTATGTTTTCAACCCTATGCGTATGCGTAATAAGCGACAGCGTAGACAACAATAATAAAGCACAGCATTAAACAAAGTAAACAGAGGGCTGCCTCGATTTTAAACGCGAACATAGGGAGGAAATCTCTGGCATTTAAAAAAATATTTTTCAACTGAATTGAAATAAAGCAACCCAGTATAAAAGAGAAGAGAAAACTTGAGCCCCAGGCTGAAGCTGTGGCGCAACGTCGCCAGTGGCAAGTGGCAAATAGCAACTGCCCCTAGATGGGCATTGGACGTTGGCTGTTGCGCGTTGTCCGTTGCTCGTTGTCCGTTGGTTGGGGCAACAGCAGCTGCTTTTGAAATTGAAGTGGCTGCAGTTTCAGCTGCAAAGTGGCAACTGACTGTTGCCTGCTGGATGCCGACTACCGCCAGAAAGATAACGCTAGCAGCCTGGCTTCAAGCTTCCATTCAGTTGCTGACTTTAACGTAAAATGCTTATGAGGATGTTTTTGTTTTTTTCCTTTTTTTTTGTGCAGTTTGCAGTGCGGCATAAAGGGCAGCCGCGCAGGTAAATTGTTTAAAATTAATGTGCCGCAGACAACGCTTAAAAATGCATACATTATTTCTTCTTAATTTGCTCTTAACGCATCGAACATCTACATACAACATCAACAACAGTAATAATAATGGGCTTGCAGCTGCCACAGCCACGCTACATTAATCCCAAATGAAACCCACTTGACTATTAATGAAAATTAAACGATTTTCGAGTGGCCACAATTGAGAGGCAACAGCAACTGATATTGGTATCGGTTTGGTAATACTTTCACATTGCGCATTGTTTTTAATATTAGGTGATGATTACCAATTGTAAAAGGTTCACACAATATATAACTATAGCAATATTAAATTATGTATTATATACTAGTAAATAAAATCAGAATTACGAAAATAACAAAACTCTTTATTAATAATCGTATTTACAGACACGAAATAGTAATATTAATAATATTTAATATACATGCACATGAAAGTCAAATATGCCAATTTGCCTCATCATCAACTCTGCCTTTTTTACTATTTACTTAAATGAATATGCATTCTCCATTCTTTTCTCCTTTGCCTCCTTCCGCCATTGACTGAGATTTTTCTATAATATACTGCATTCTTAATGCTGCCAACTTAACCTGTTTATATTACTAACCTAGCAATCATTTTGTGTTTTACAACACTAAATTAAACGATATATTTCAAAGTTTTTTACACTGAAAATTGCCTTCTTTTGCAAAAGTTCTTGTAATAAATATTTCAAAAACTAATTTAATTGAATATTTTAGTTAATTTTAGTTTAATAGGGATGCTGCAAAAGTTATAAAAACATGAAAAAAGTAGATGGTCAAATTTACAAATTACAAATATGGAGGAAAATAATTGGCTTTTGGAAATTTATTTACTGTTGTCAGTTATGCAATCGCCACTTAATTAGAGACCACAAAATAATGTCGTTAGTCAAATAATTAGCGAAGCGACCAACTTCAATTGCATCGCATTGCAGTTTTTGCATCATATGATTGCCGCTTTAAAGCCCAAAAGCTTAACCGCAGTTGCTGGCCAATAACTAGTTGTGTGGGATTTCAGCAGCTCCATGGCTGGTGTGAGGATGTTTGGGTCATCAATCGCCCAGTCAGATTGGCACACGCAAACACACACACACACACACACGCACACACACTCTCGAATAGAGACACAGTGGGAAATTGTGACAGGTCGCACGTGCTGCATATATGTCAACTAGCCCCACATGGCAATTGCTGCGCTGAAATTGTGCGCTCGTGTCTGAAGAGTATGAAAAAATTGGGAAATAGGAAAAGTTCAAAGGAAAGCGATGTGGTGGAGCAGCACCTTAATAAGCTGCCAAAATGCGCAGCTGGTTAAGGGTTTCGGCAGAATGCAGAATTCAGTTGTGGAGTCAAGTCCGCGCTGCAGTTGGCGCCCAGCCATTGCATTATTCAAAGTTGCCAAAGTGCATGCTGCGAAATTGAAAATGCAACGCAACAAATCGCTTGCCACTATCAAGGGTCATAAAATTACCCTCTCCCCCACTCCCCTCTCCACACTCTGATGACTTTGAGCGGGGGAGGCACATAGATTCAACCAAGCTCAGAGAGACACGTTCGCAGTGGAAAATCACTTCCGCTTTGGGCTGCGAACTGCAGCGTTGGCAATTTCATAGCCAGGGCATCAGGTGGCATTGTCGATGGCAAAATCGAAAACGTGGCTGCCAATGCGGTTGCTTCCTGGTCCTTGGCTATGTGGAATGTGAATGAGAGATGGAACGAGAGTGGGGGAATGTAAGTGAAGTACGAGTAGCTGACTGGTTGCCTTGAGGCGTCCATAATCGATTTCTGCTGGCACGCAATTGTTTGTTGACTTTGGTTTTTATTGCGTGGCATTTTATTGCGACAGCAGAGAACAGCACAGCACAGCAGAGTAAATAACCTTTTCTTTGGCGCGCGCTTCAAAGTTACTTTAGCCACTTGCATTGTCAGAGCTCAGCTGGTAACTTTGTCTATTAATTTGCTTAATGAGTTCATTGACAAATATTGAACGGTTACATTGCTGCCGCCGTTGTCGACTCCTCCGCATCTGACTTAACAAATAAGGACGCCCAACTTTTTCCTGGCGGGCGAATGGTGAATCGTGAATGTTGAAGGCGAACAGCGAAAACTTTTCTCATTTCGTTCGACGGGCGCTGACATTAATTAATTAAGTGCTGCCGCAGATATTTCAACACTTTAACAGTCACTCAGTTTGCCAGTTGGCTATTACTTAGTCAAATTTGTTCAATCCGAAACGGGGATGTATGTATGTGTGTGTGTGTGTGTGTTCTTGGGGCACTTCAAGTTAATTACTCGCCCTTATAAGTATGCTACACTGCGTAGCTAAATCCAGCGTAAGCTCGAAAATCAAAGCTTCAACACGATTGTCTAAGCACTTGAGGCTTAGCCCGCTGTCGCACACACAAAAACACTTACCGACAGACATCCCGCATCCTCAGTTTCATCAGTCTATCCTCCATTCTCTACTCCCTTACCCGCTCTTCTCTCCGCCCACATTGCTTCATTCAACATTAATTTCATTCGTTTGGCTTATTACAACCTGGAATGCTGTCTGCATTCTAATTAAATAAAGAGCAGGACATCTGTATAATATTATTGGATATTGGTCAATGAAGAAAAACAGAGTATAGCACTCGAAGTTCACTGCTTCCTCCTAATCTAACTAAAACGATTTCAAGAGTATGCGCTATTCCAACAGTTATTCTCTATTCAATAAAACCTTTTGTTGCAGATTTTTATTTGATTGGACCCTTTCACAACTTGACTTTGAGTTTTCCTCAACGCTCTTACGTGTTTCGAGTATTCTATTCTATTCGAGAACCAAAGAAATTCCAGTTCTCTCTTTCCATTTTCCTCTCGTAAACTGTAAATGAGTTTCGGTTGGCCAAAAACTTATCTCTTGCTTTTATTCTCAATTGGTATTGCCATTCGTATTTATTTATGCATCTCACGCGCTACATTTTGTAAGAATACCGAATCTCCGTTCATGCTGAATACTCCATACTATTCAGGCTGAATCTAGTATACCCTGTATCTGGAGCTGCTTTCAAATTGGCCTGCAGTTGGCAGGGGTGAAAAATGCTAAAGTTTTAATAAGTTGCTCATTAGCAGAGAAAATGAGGCAGGCAAAACAAAATAATTTACACGGCCAACATCCGTTGCAATTAAGCTCGAAGGCAACTGAAATGCTCTGGCTTAGGAAGTGCAGGAGATTCTTCTATCCCTTTTTTTGTGGCCTAACCCAGCTGAGGACCGTTCCGCCTTAACGTCGGAAGGCCAACTTTACGCCGCGGCGTGCTGTAAATGTAGATGTCAACGGATGTTAGGAAAACGCCGGCGAAAGATGCTTCGGCCTCAAAGTTTGCCGCGAGTATTTTCTAAATTTAATGAGTTGTATTAAGGCGAACTATTTCCTTACACTCGCTCTCACATCCGCACCCGCAACCCGCAACCCTGTTTCCCCCATTCACCCAGCATCTTGAGAGCGCCACAACTTTGGCGTGTTGTTAAGCGCAACTTTATATGGCAAACTTTTCATGTGTCTCGGATGTTTCCCTTCTGCCTCTGGCTCCTTCCGCTTCCACATTGCTCGTAATGCAGAAATTAAAGTTCTTGGTCAAAGTACAAGCGTCTCAAAAAGTTTTTGTGCTATTCGCAGTTGACATGCTGAGGCACAGGATATGCGTAGCTACAAATTTGATATGTTAGACAAGCGCTGCGGCGAACTACGAGATGCACAGTAGATTTCATGCGTCATATTAGTTGATAAATTTTGCAAAAAATTAAAACGGTTATAAGTAAAGTGTCCAAGTTTCAAATCAGATGACAGGTTGAAATTTATTAAATAGTCAATCGTCTTTTTTATGAGCATTCCATCTATTATTGTTAACATTTTCACTATGGTTTTTTAATTTTATTGTATTTATTTTATTTGTTGTTTTCAACAACAAAAGGTAAGTATTTCGAAACTATATTGATTTTAGCGGAAAGCATAAATCATCTATGCTGGATGAAATCATCCTTACTTAAGCTCTATCCACGCAGGAAATTGAAAATACAAAAGACATTTTTTCGTGTTGTTTTCTTCAGACCAAAATACAAGTGAAATCCGGAGCACCTTGAAACGAAAATTTTGGTTTTGGTCGCAAAACAAAAACGAAAAGTGAAAATCGGACCACGCTTTTATAATAAGTAATATACATTTATTTATTCTTATTTTAGCTGCTTTTCGTGCAAGTTGATATGTTTTGGTGTTTATCGCCTCTTACTTAATCTCTAGTGTTATCGATGCCTTTACATCGATTAGCGAAAGTTAATTTCAGATTTGTATGCAGATGCTGCTCGTTTTGACGATGCCGGTTTCATTTACACAATTACTGCAATTACTATTGTTTATTATTTTATTTCTCAGTGAAATCTGAGGCAATTATAATATTTCATTGTAAACCAAAATCAAGGAACCCTGATTAAGTTGTTCTTTTCACCTGTCGTTTGTCGAGTATCAATACACAATGCTTATCTAAAATATATGCATACATAATACACCTTATAGTATATTGGTATTCACATTTTCTTGCAGAGTCGTGCCATGTGAGTAGAGCAAGTATCTTTCCCTGTTGGGTTTACCGTGTGTAAAAGATTAAGCACATTTAAGTGACAGGGCTGAAGACGAGAGCGGAGACAATGTGCCACGCATGTGCTACAATTTTAAAGTAGCATTAATGAGCAGCAAGCAGAGATTTCCACACACACGCACACACACATATATGAGCTCCGACAAGAGCCTCGTTGCACGGGAGCGGCACTAAAATGCCTGACAGGATAAGCTGAACACAGCTAAACTTTATAAAGCAGATCCCTGACTCAGCAGATAACTGTTTAGACAAGTTGAGTTATAGTTTCCGTAAGCAGGACTCGTTAAAATGTTAAAAAGTATGAGCTGCGTTCGTGTGCAACGCGAAAGTTGACATACTACAGCGAGTACTAAACTATGTCTTGAAGGTTTAAATTCTTATTGGCAACAATAAGTCCGCTGCTGCTGTATTTTATATACAATACGAATGCGCTCAGTCACGCTCCGATTCACACATTGAGCCAATGGGCCAAATCCCCAGCCAACAACCGCTCAAAAGTTGGCGCTTTGTAACTTATGCCAAGTCAATGTTAAGTTCCCCTTGTGTATTGCAAAATAGCTCATCAATAACCCATTTGGCTAACGCTAGGCTCATGAAAAGGTTGCGCCACAACGAGGCGGGTTGGATTTGACCTGACCTCCGTTGGATGCAGCCTTCCTGTCGGATGGAGTTTTTGCTTTCAATACACACCGCCACGAATACAAATACGAATGTGAACACGATTGGGAATGTAAGGAACGACGATATCTACATAGTATATGCTTGGTATAAAGCAGTCTTATGCGTGGATTCACATTTATTCAGAGTCTGCATTCATACTTTAATAGTGCTGGGAATTGAAGGAGCTGCACATAAATCAGTTGTGGAAATGGAATGACAAGCGTCTGCTTATAAATTTTCTCAACCAATCAGCGCCAATTTTACCAGTTCCTTGTTTCAATTATTGTTAATGACAGACCACCTGCTGAGGGAGTTGTTGTTTTCCCATTTAAAATCGTCGAATTTACCAACGTCAGAGCATGCAACATGTTAAGCAGCACAAAATGAAATGAAAATTTAATAAAATAAAAATATACGACTTCATACGCCCGAGCAGAGCAACCCAAGCGTAAGAAGAAGAGCCTGTGGCGGCAGGGAGGAGGTGGAGGAGGCAAAGTCGAAGACGTTTGCTTAAATGAAGATATATGCCAGCCGGGCGTATGAGTAATATGCGCAAATATGCGCATAAAATAAAGCAACTTGTAGCAATTTCCCCGTTCCTCTCACTCTTCCCTTCTCTCTCATCTCCCTCGTGCTGCCTTTCATCCAGCTGACTGCCTTGCCACTTTGGCGGCGCTGCCTTCTTGTGTTTAATTTAGCCAACCATAAACGTAATGCGGCGCCTGAAGTACGGACTCTCCGAATTTATATGGCGCCACATAAAATCGGCTTCCCCCTTTGACGTCTCGCCCTCGTATTTCATTGCCAAGCAGTGCCTAACTTAAAATCTTTTTATTTGCGTCTGCTTTAAAGGCAGCAGTTTGTTTAATGTTATTCAGCCCAACCCAATTGCACTGTGGGAGCTCGATGTTTCACAAATATAATTTAATTGAATTTTTGGCAGAAAACTTCAAACATTGACGAGGTTTTTGTTGATTGTAAAATAAAAATAATATAGTCATATTGTTAGATGAGTTTTGAAATGTTTTAGTGGAACTGTAATGCTTTTACTGATTTTAAGGGGTCTCTACTTATAATTAATAGCTTTTACACATAAGCTTATTATTAACTGTTCAACTCCTTCTTTAATTCTCTTTTAATATTTGTTTATTTGAATAGTTTGAGTGACTTTCTCTCCCATCCAAAGTCAATATCCTACCCTTTCTTATCTACTCTAAAAGGATTTTCTATTTGTTTCATCTGCGAACCCCATTGTGATTCCTCTATCAAAGGCACGGCATAGCAGGGCATGACAGGGCGCTGTATAATGTCGCCATTCCGCGAATCCGTTGGCTGCCAGCACGTTAACATATCTGCGATACCATCCATCAAATATCAAGCGCTCTTGCTGCTGATGTGGATGAGGATGAGGATGGGAATATGGATAGAGTTGGGAATGGGGATGGCATGCTGTGTATGTGTGCTGGTCGGATGACTCCGAGTGCCTCCTGTCGAGCCGTCAAATTTGCAAAACCTGCCATTCCCCTTTGTCAGACTTGTATGAGGATGAATACGATGAATATTGTGGCCTGGCTCAAGTTTATTCGAGTGTATCAAGACATTTTAAAGCTGGCTCCTTTATCTGCTCTACTTGTACGAGTACGTATATAAAATTTAAGTTATTTTGTTGTCTAGTTCATTGAATTAGCTCAACACACACATACACACACACACATACATACACAGCATAGAAAATAAATTGAATTAAATTGATGCGCTAGAAAGGAGTTCTTCTTGCGCTCTCGGCTTGTTTGGCAGCAACTGAAAAGGAAATTGCTTTTAATTTTGGCACAAATCTCTTTTTAATTTTCCTTCTCTGGCAAAAGACAAAATGGGAGCACCACACAGCTTGAGCTTGGGTCCAGACAAATCTTGTTTGCCATCAAATTCCGGACTCGACTCGATTCCACCAGGCTGGCTGGCAAGAGTCACAGTCTCGAGCCAAACGTAGCATGACAGCACATGTGCCATCGAAATTGCCACACACAAAGCTAATCAAGCGGCAGCTGTGTGCCATCAAATTGCTGTCTATGCCACAGCAACGGCCACAGCACAGTTATAGCCAAAAACTATGGCATACTTTCAGGCGCCAGTCACTAACAATTTACCATAGGCAATGAGCAAAGTCTGTAAAGCCAGTTATCCGAATGCTAAATAGATGCTGCAATAATTAACTGCATTATTTTAGCGACAACAGTGGAGAGAAGCGAGTGTTGTTTCTCATTTTTCAGGTGGCCCTATTGTGCTCTCTCTTGCCAGCAGCTTAGCTTGGCATTAACGCAATTTGTCACAACAGACGACGCCGCAAACTCCGTCGGCGCTCCTCTGAAAGCCTCTCCCGACAGCTCAGTAGAGAAGCAAACGATTCCGCACAGTGTAGAGAGGCAGAGAGACAGAGGCAGAGGCTTCTCCAATAAGAAAACATGCTTTATGTAGAGCGTAGCTCTTGTACATTGTCTAACAACAACAGCAGCAGCAGCTACCATGGCACATTTATCCGACAGGTGAAATGAAATTGTGTTGGCAGACTCTCGCACTCTCACACCTCCGCACACTCTCATTTTCCCACACCTCGCGTCCACACACACACACACAATTCAAGCACAACATTTATTTTGAATGTGAAAGGCATGAAAATTAAAAAATTCCTCAACATTGACAGCATACATATACATATATATATTTGTTTTAGTTTTAGTTTGCTTACCCAGTGAACTCCAGCGAAATTTTATTTTAAACAAGGTGTGAAACATACATAACAGAGGCATAAGAGGGAGTTACGGGGGGTTGAAAAAAGAAAAGTTTGCGGTTATTCCGCTTGGTGGTTTAACGGTTTGCCTGCACTTTGCATCAGAATTTCGGTTGAAAAAGTCTCTCTTTTTGGCTTTGGCTAGGCAAGTGCCTTCTGTCGTTTTGACAGCAACAGCACGTGCAAGTGAAGGGTTCTTTTGGCCAGCTATCCCTAATCCTTTTGGCTCCAAAGTAAGCTGAATTCCGAGTACCAACTGAACCGATGGAAGTGCATTTGTCACTCATTAAATTACGCATTCATTTGCTCATGTTGATGATTAATCTTGAAGTTCAAATAAATGATAGAATTCTACTGAATCTAGATAGTGAATTAATTTATAATATACTTCAATTTGAAGATTTATACTTTGAAGGTCTGCATTGAAAAATAGTGGTCAATAAAAGCACATCAGCTTGGAACTATTGCTAAAATATAATATAACAAAAAAAAATACAAAATTATACCAAATGTTATATTTGGTATATGGATAGTATATATCTTAGATAACAATATACTAGATTGTAAACAAAATCTATTAATAGAAAAACCTTCATTTCGCATATCGATATACTCATTCATACAAAATATACCATAAAATAAAAAAATATACACCAAGTGCAGCCAGTATTTGCTTAATAAAATTATTTTCTGAATAACTTTTAAGTTTTTTATCTTATCGCAACCAATTTGAAAGAATCATAAGATTAGTTTCATCTTTAAAGTTGGCGAATATAAAAATTGGCCAATTTCATAGTCTACTATTTAAAGTGGTTTTCTGCTTTTGACATATTGGATTGCTTCTCGCTTTCTCAGAGAAATTATCGTCGCCACAATCGCAAAACTCGCCACTCAGCAGTTTTGGTAATCGCAATCTATTTAGGGTTCTGGCAACGCCACAAACTAAAATTAAGCATACGCCTTGTGGGTTGCGGTAGTTTTATCGGCCCAAGTAAATCGCCTTAGCTGCTTTACTGGGTTTTAAGCTCTAATAAACTAGCTGAAATGCATAGTTAAGCTGCTGTGCAGGCTGCAGAAGCGCGTCCAGCGTGGATGGCATTGAAAGCGTGGGCTAAGAAGCCAGCCACACCCACCACAGCTGTCAGTTGTAGGCGTGACTGAAACTTTGTCTGGCATTTAAATCAGCGCCATGGTGAATAAATCTAAAAGTGCTGCTTACTTATCGGCGTCTCTTGGCTTTTAGCCTGGACTGCAGACAACGCGTCGCGACGCGACGATGAGCCAGTGTTGGTAAACGTAGCAATAGATGCTGGATTTTGCCGCTGCCATTTTGGCTGCTTTTTCTATCTCATTCACTTGCTGTCGCTCCTTCTTGACTGCTTCTTCTTCTGGTGGTGGTGCTGCTGCTGCTGTTTCTGGCTGCAAATCAGGATAATAAATTCCAATTTTATTTAGTCAGTGAGGCGGCAAAGCACCCTTGTCATCGTCAACGCTTGGTATCTGAGAGGGGTCATCGCAGAGAGGACAGCCAAAAAAAAAAAGGCAAACGCTTCATCTGCTCTGGAAAAAGGGCTGACTGACTCGCAGTCCATTCAACTACTTGGATTAACAGTTCATTTTTATGACTTGGACCAAATACCGAAAAAACTAGGATGGTCTATTTTGTTTGTGAAAAACGATGTAACAAGTAGAGAAAGGAAGTTCAATTCTGAGCTCAATTCAAGCGAGAAAATGTCAACCGTGATCAAATAAATTAAATTAGTTTTTAAGATGTTTAGAGTTAAAGACAATATGTTTATATATACTTCAGTGTACATGACTTAAATACCTAATAAGAAAATGTATAAAAATTATTGGTGCTAGATTCGAAACAAGACAATGTTTCAACTTAGAATCTGCTGTCCATATTTGATATAGAATTTAGTCCTCTACTATTAATAATTTTTGTTACAGAAAATGCAAAAATTTGACATGTATATTTTAATATGAGTACTTAAGACAATAACAAAAAGTCTCATAAAAATAAAAATAATACAGATAACAAAATATTTAAATCAATTAAAATACCTTAATACCAAATATTATACATAAAATTTAAAATTTGTTTTGATTCGAATAATCTTTTGGGATTTCGGTGAATTCAGTCTTTCAACATTTTTTGTCGCTTGCAAATGTTTTATTTTTTGTGATTATTTTCGTGTCAAACAATTGTGAAAGATCAGAGTTAGCATCAATTGTGATAATGAAATGAGAAATCCTTTACGTATTTCATCAAAGAATTTATGAATTCTTACGAATATCTCAGTAATGTACTCCGACATCATTGTCTACAAATAAAGTACTGGGTCTTTCAAAGTTAAAACTTCAGTTATTCTATCTTTTTATTTTATAAGCTCGGAGCTGGCGTCGCTACTAAAGCGTTTCTTTGTTACCAGAGCGAGGCATTGAAATAAATTTGCTCCCGAATTGTGTTTTTTGTCGTCGGCGCCTGCTTAACTTTTGCCGGACATAATCAGGCCTGATTGTAATGAACGTCACAGTAGGAGTCCAATCATCGGTACAGCAAACTCAGTTGACCACAAAACACAGGATACGGATCCCACCAGTTCTGCAAACCGCGTTTAACCAATGCGACAGTTGTCCCGAGCACATTAGCCGTGTTCTAAAAATGTTGCAGAACTCAAGCGGCGTTCAATGGCCCCTCACAGAAACACACACGTTAGGGGAACTTAATCGAGATGCACGACATATGGCAGCTTCCTCTAGTCCTTTTCTTTTCTGTCTTTTGTCTCTGCTTTCTCTTCATTGCCTCTTGGCAATTACAACGTTGCAAAGCTGCTGTCGCTTTTTTTGCTTTTCATTTTGCATGGGTTTGAAATTACGAGAATGTATGTGTGTGTGTGTCGCAAATAAACATTTCATCGTGTTGCATGATTTGAATATACTCACAAAAATAAATAAAGTAATATAATATAAGCAAAATAAAAATGATTAATATATGTATATTGCTATACAAAAACATTTCATAGTTTAAAATTATATATTTTTTTAATCTACATTTATATTTAATTTATATAAACATTTCGCCACGTTGAATGATTTAAATACACTCACAATAATGAACGTATTCATACAAGCATCCAATTATTTTTCATATTTTTTATAATAATAATTTACATATACTGCTCTATAAACGAACTTTTATTAGTTGTATACTATATATTTCTTATCTGCATTTATATTTATATATGTATGTATCACAATAACAAAACATCTCACTATGTTTTAAATATGCTCACAAAAATGAATGAATTAATATAGTATAAGCCTTGATGCCATTATTTTTCATTCATTCTCTTTAAACGAGCAATTCTTAGATAAAATTATATATGCATTTTTTTAATCTACTTTCATATTTCATAAAGATTTAAATAAATGCCCATATATTTTAATTATGAATGAATGAAGAATATTTTGAATAAATGAAAATAATGCATTAGTCAAAAGCAGTATTTATTTCTAAATAGCAAATTTTTTTAACGCCTTTTTCATATTTAATGTATTCTTCATTCATTCTTTACTTATTATATTTCATTTTGTATTAATTTAAAAATTTATTATTTATTACTTAAAAATGATGTATTTTTTTAAATCTTCATTTATATTTCAATTATTTTGCATACATATAACTCAACTCTGTTTGAGGCTGGGTGATCTCATGGCCTGTTCCTTCAATGCTTGCATACAGAGTGAGCCTAGGCGCACAAAACATATTCACTGACAGCGAGGCGACAGACTGGGCAGACTGGACAGGATGGAGGATAATGGGGTGGACCAGGAAGACAGACAGATGGGGCAGTCACTTCCGCTTGCTAGCGAGAAGGCGAACGAGCGACCGAGGCTGTCCATTTTATAATACCCTTTTTTTGTTTGAGCTCTCACGGCTTTTGTTGCCGGGCAGTTGCTTGATTTGCATTTGCATTTGAGCTATCTCCGGGAACTGGCAGTCAACAGCAGGCAGCAGCCAGCAGGCAGCAGCCAACAACCAACGACAACAGCCATAGATACAGCTACAGCAACCAGCCATAGCATAATTATGGGCTATGAAAGGGAATCAGACTTGGGGCTAGTTTTTTATGCATGTGCTGAGTCACTAATGTTGGCACATGATGATTTCTTTGAAGCGCAAACTTGGCAGAGCGAATGTTTAACAATCAGAGACAGAATCACAAATAGAAAGAGAGAGAGAGAGAGAGAGGGAGAGAGAGAGGGAGAGAGAGAGGGAGAGAGAGAGGGAATGAAAAAGAGGGAGAAAGGGAAAAGGAAAGTAAGCAGGAAGTGCCTCCGACACTGATAAACTGAAAGAAATGAAGCCTTTAAGCTGCTTTGTCCAAAGTTTACGATAGTTTGGCTTGTTTACTTCGTAATGGGCACTTTGTGCACAAAGTGCAGACAATTAAAAGCAAGTGTGCTTGATATGAAGCGAATGCTCCCAAAGCTCTCTCTTTTATCAATTGAAAATATTATCAAAGTGCTGGGAATGTTTCTAACTTATTATTATTACTACTCTGAATATAACATAAGTTTTATTGGATCTTCCTAAGCTATTTTAAATAAGCTAATTGAAGTTACTATCTTTCTTGATGTTAACTCATGTACATTCTGTTATTACTTTAAATTGAATTCATTGGTAATCAAGTCAGTTTTTCCTTTTTAAACTTTTCTTCTGTTTTGGTATTCAAATTAAAAGCAGAACTTTTTCTTTATCTATTTTTAATGTTATGAAATTAATCGGAATGTTTTTAAGTAATAATCTGATATTTAAATTATTATTATTATTACTACTCCCAATGTAAGTTTTATTAGATCTCTCCAGGCTATTTTAAATCAAGCAATTAGAGTTGCTTCCTTTCTATTGTTCACTTAATTTCTTATTCTTCTTGTTCAATTAAATTAAATTCATTTGTAATCAGTTTTGTAAGTCAGTTTGCCTTTTTGAACCTCGCTTCTGTTTTGGTATTCACCTTATAGACTAACTGCATTTCACGGCTGCCTTCCAATGAGCTTAGTTGATGACATAAAAGTAATGATATTAGAGTGTCTGTTGGAGGTTACAAAGCCGCCCCCAATTTCCGGAGTGCAATATAATCCCAAGCATTTTGTTTAAAGGGTAGGTTTTTTAGGTGGTTGTAAATGGATTTGGTTACCCGCCCTGTGGCTTGGCTCAGATGTCTGTACAATAGCTTCACTCCAAAATCGATGGAATGGAGTGAGGTGTAAATTAAACTCTAAACTGAAGAAACCCTCTCGCGTATTGTTACAACAGCTAGAAACAGTATCAGTTATTTAGAAACATTCACCAAGTGGATGAAAGGCTTTTCAAAGAGTTTTACAATAATTTATGATTTCATTTAAATTTTGGTTGTGGGTATGAGTTTTACAAAATCTGGTAATATAATAACAATGCTTTGTCAATTCCGTATCAAGTAGGTTGTGTATTTTTTGTTTTATTTATTTTTGTAGGTTGAAATATTTGATATGCAAATTATAAGATGATTGCTTGAGGAGGAATATTGAAAAATTAAAAAAACGATACATAGTAGTGTTCATTACAGCAGCCTCCTAGCTCTAACCGTAAGGGCAATGCGTTATTAGTTCAGCCACTTAATAACGTAATTAGTTGTAAAAAAAATTGTAGCCTCCTAACTCTTACAGTCTGAATTGTGCCTTGATATTTGAGTCACTTAAGAACTTAATTAGTCAGTCAGTCTGAACAAACTATTTGTAGTTAGAGTTGGAATTTAGAATATTGACTTCTAACTGCACTATCGCACAACATAAACAGCTGTGTACAAATTGCAACCTCCTAACTCTTACAAACCGAGTTACGTGTTGATAGCTCAGTCAGTGAGTTTGTCAGCCACTCTGTCAGAACAATGCTATTACCAGATCACTCGAATAGGGGGTTTCAAATTAAAATTTTTTTTGATTTGCATAAATATCTTGATGCCCTGTGCCACTCTGTCTAGCTTTCACTCCTGCCCGTAGTCTGACGTATCATAGTCCTTGCACTTTTTGTGGTAGAGCAGGAGCAGAAGCAGAAGCAGATGCTGCAGCATTCGGCTGGTCAGTGCAAAATAGACTGAAATTGATGATGTCACTTGATAGGGCGAATGAGTTTTTCATTTTTCACTTTTCACATTTCACATAGCAGAGTCCAGAGATGGACTCGCTATGCCAGTGAGGCACCAGCCACTGGGAGAGCTTCTAGTCGGAGTTCGAGTTGGAGTTTGAGCGTCTGCTCCACGTTCGTGTTGTTTAACAAATTCATCCTGTTGCTTGCGCTTCAATGCGTAGCTAGTGCCTGGAGGACAGCCGCTTGCATTGCATTGTATCCTTTAGAACACACACACACACACTCACTTACTACCTACCATATGTATACCCACACATACACCAACACTTATGCACACTTGCACATACACGAGTTTACATAAGCGATTTTTGGGCTGGCCATTGTTGTGCATCGACCTGTTTGATTGGTTTGCTTTTTGCACGTTTTTAATTAGCAGCATCAAAGGAGAGGAGCAGCACAGAGTGCTGAACATTGTAGCATGCCACATACGAGTATAGCCTTTAAGTTAGTGCCGCATTTAACAGCATGGAATATTTCATATGCGCACTGCGGGCTCAGCCACAATGCTAAATGATTTATATGGAAAATATTATGACTACGGTTATGAGCACGAATATGAGTCTTTGCCTGAGTGCGGCTATAATAGAAGAACAATCTACTCGAGTGTGTGGCGCCACAGTATTGTGTTCGAGCACCTTGCAGGCGCCACTAAATAATAGAAGTAGTGATAGCAAATTTTGCAATAATTCTAATCACTTGTGTATTGCATGTGCTTTTTGTGTTAAAGTTCAATCTCTCTCGACTACTTTTAAGAGTTCCTTGATGTTATGAATGTTTCGCTTTAATTAAAAGTCAAGTCAATAAAATGTCTTCAATGGCAAAAAAAAAGACGCTGAGTTTACAAAGAAAGAAAAAAGAAACACCTTTCCAATAAGACATTTAATTCCAATTAAAAATGTTTTCCACTTAATTTATTACGTGCTTATTCAGAGTTAATTCTTAATAATTAAAGCACAAGCATTAAGCGAATGTAAACTGTGAAATATGCGCATTATATTTTTGAGTAAAGCATCCTATAAAATTGTATTTGAATGAATTCAATGAATCTAATATTTTGTAAGAATACTTCTTTCATATTTTGATTGTAAAAGGTTAAATTAAAATGTGGATCTATATACTTTTTTATTCAGTTAAGTTCAGCTAAGTTCTGTTTTTCAATCTGGTTTGAAGATATAATCGACTCATTGAATTCTTAAAAGTTAAGACAAATACTTTTATATTTAGTTTAATGAGTAGCAAAATTCCGCATTTCAATCTAGTTTAAAGATATCATCGACTTATTGAATTGTTATACCCAAATGATTTCAGTAAATTGTCTTTGCTGTTTTGTTATTCTTAAAGTTATTTAATCTCAGCTTTGCCGGTAATCTCAGGGCTTTTAAATTTGTATCAATTTTGTGCAGAAGCAAGTATCTTTTTCTCGCATTTTGCTCGTCATTGGCAAGCAAAATAAAAAGCACAGACTGCTCGCTTAGTCAGTTACTCACGTTAAACTTTGGAAATCGCAGAGCGGCAGTTTTTGGCACTCACCTTATTGGAATTGCCATTGAATTTCAATAGCTTCTTGCAGGATTTGCCGCGACTCTCGAAATAGATTTCTTGAGGGGTGCGTCGACGTCGCTGCGATGCTGCTGCCGCTGGCTGAGTCGTTAGTGTTTTGCGTTGCATGAATAGTGTTTCGGTTTGGCTGCATTCAGTGCCTGCCACCAAGCGTGTCGCCTTGTGGCGACTCACGCAGAACAGGCGACTCAAGATGCCGCAACAACCGTACGACGAGGGCGACGAAGACGAAGACGTGGCTGTTGTTGTTGTTGTTGCTGCTGCTTCTGTTGTGTCTGTTGCTGCATTGTTGTTGGTGGGACAACAGCGGGCGGATATGGTCATTAGGTTGGCATTGTGTTGTGCCTGGCGATTGACATCCATTTCCATTGTGGGCCGCAACAACAAAAAACTGTTGCCTACTTATGCGCGCAGCGAATTTATTTCGCTTTCCTTTGCTGCAGATGCTGTTTAAACACAACTTCCGACAATTTCGCTGTCTAGTTGTTGTTTCTTCTTTATGCAAATTGTCAGTGGGAAGTGGCTGTCAGCTTTGTGCGTGAGTGTGTTTATGTGTATATTTGCTTTTGCTGTTGCTTTTTGTCTGTTTTTTTTATTGCTATTGAATAGCAACGCGCTGTGGCAGGTGGTTTAATGTTGCTGTTTATGGTTCTCGCTGTTGCTGTTTGCTGTTGCTGCTGCTGGTTGCTAAAGACACAATAACTTGGCGCCCTCTCACGCATACACACACAAATAGAAGCACACCAATACGTCGCACTCTGCCACAACAGGCAACAAACACACAGAATAAAACACACGCACTTCGGAGTGAAGCCGCGTCGTTTGCGAGTCGAGAGCACCGAGCCAACTGAACGCAGCGACTGTTCGAGTGTCGCTTGCTTTTGCCTCAGCCACTAGCTGGCCAGCGTTGCCATATGTTTTGCTGTCGCGTACTGCGCATGCCTGGCCAAACAGTGGGTGCTAAAAGCATGCGACGCGTCTGCTGCTTGTGAATGAAGCTTAGACTTTGGCTGAAGCTGTTTACGTTAGTTGTTACACTTCTGCTGGTTGTCTACTAACTGGGGGAGGAAGAATGAAGCTGAGCGGGCTGCTATACTTTACTATATGTGTGTAATTGTTTGGCGGCTGTCAAGCAGATAGGAATACCCTGTAATACACAATTTATGAAGGCATATCCAACATAGATTCATATTCATATAAATGTGTAGAAGAGTTTTCTATAATAGCTTGTTGTTTTGTGTATAATTTCATTCTCACTCTCAGCTTACCAAACAATGCCATGAGCAGGCACACATTTCATTTTCATAGAGTATATGAGCATGTGTGTGTGTGTGTGTGTGTTTTTGTCTGTCTGCTTCGTACGTAATTTCAATGTTTCAACGTAATCTTTGATTTGATTATGTTGTTGAGCTGCCTCCTAGGGGTGCAGAAAAACGTGCTGCGATGTCCTTTTATCTCTCACTTTCTCTGCCTGCCTCTGTGTATGTGTGTGTGTGTGTGTGTCTCGGCCACTTCCGGCTCGAGCTATAAACGGATTATAAAGTAATTTAATGCTTTTTGTTGTCTGTCCGACAAGCGAACGAGAGAGAGAGCGAGAGTAGTGCATGGGGCAATAAAAACTTTTAATGTTTGTTTTCTGGCATATCGCATCGCATTAGATTACATCACGCATACGCACTGTTGTGCGTCCCCAAACTTGAATGGGCCCATTTAATGAGTTGGACTTTGGCGGTTGCATTAGTTACACTCATTTCGTCTCGCCTTCTCGTCTCGCATTTTTTGTGCGTAATTAATGCCAGACAGTTTGGCATCATTGCCAGCTATTTGCTCGCTTCTCTATTCATCTTTGTGTGTGTGTCCGTATGTGTGTGATAGTTGGTCATTTTGGCAACATGTTTATCTGCCTCAATGCACATACAATACACACAATATGTTTGTGCGGGTGTGTGTCTACACTCTACACTCGCATGTTTATGCTGAGCCCACATCACACACACGCACACACACACACACACACACACACACACACACACACACACACACACACACACACACACACACACACACACACACCCGTGTGGATGGCGGGCAATAGAATTCCTCCACAGTATACCCGCTTGTCGTACGAGGCGACTAAAGGGTGAACAAAAACGGTGTTGGTCGTGACCGATTGGCGCCTCACAGCGGAAAGACTCTGACTGCCTCTAACTTGGTAGGGGCCAGATCGATTCCAATCGTAGCTCGACAAGTAGCTCGCTACCGCCGACCACTAGGGTCAGGTAACGCCCGGGTAGCCCTCTGAACACCCGTTTAAGGGCCAGCAAAAGCGAGAAGGCGATCATGGTCTGGCAGTGAGACCTTAAACAAATGCTATGGGTGATTCCCAGAAGATAATAATCAATATGGAAGGTCCTAAAGGAACCAACCTTACGGTGCAGGGAGTCGGATCCCCAGTACCGGCGATCTTGAGGGGTGAGCAAGCGGGCCCCCGGTCGTCGAAATCCTATGACCGCAATGCCTCGGTGGTGGCGAACTTGGCCACCGATGCAGATAACATGACAAGCGCCCTACACAGGAGAGTGAAATATGGCGAGAGCGGATATAGTTCGGAGCCCATATTTAATCCTTTCCAGGGCAGTAAGAAGACGATTAGATCACCAAAGGCAAAGCCGAAAGATCCTACAGAGGAACCCACGTGTTCGGTGGCCCCACACAGAATAGAGGAGGGGAATCGCAAGGAGCCGTTATCGATAGTACTCGAAGCTTCGACGTGTTGGGAGAAAAGATAAGAGCTCTTAGCAAGATGTTGGAAGGGAGACGCACAATCCACCAACCAATGAGGAACCTTATCGATAATATCATGGAGCTTTACGCGGCAGTGGATGAAGAGAGGGCAGCAAAAACATCTCCGGAGCCAAGGGCTGCAGAAGGCAAGAGAACCAGAGAGGAGAGAGGCGACCAGGTGTCACCGCCGCCTACACCCAAAAAATCAAGAGGGCAGGTTCACAAACCCAAACCGGCGACAGCTCCTCAAGAGAGGCCGCAAACCCACCAACCAGGCGTCGATACCAACAAGAGCAAGGAGTGGAAGAAGGTGCCAAAGCGGGCCAGAAGGACCAAATCAGCTAAGCCGGACGCGATAATAGTGAGAGGGTCCAACGACGTATCGTATGCTGACATACTGCGATCCGTGAAAGCCGAGCCAAAGCTGAAGGAGCTTGCTAATCATGTCAGAGGCATACGGAAAACAGCAAAGGGTGAACTTCTCTTCGAGCTCGAAAAGTCAGGAGATCCAATCACGAAGGGTATACAAGAGGCAGTCCAAGACTTCCTGGGCCCTAGTGTAGAGGTGATAGCGCTGACGGAGTCCTCAGTCATAGAGGTGAAGGACATAGATGAAGTGACATCAGAGGAGGAACTTCTGGAGGCACTGATAACACAGTTCGGAGAGGTGAGGATCACAAAATCCTGCATCGTCTCATTCCGGAAGGCCTACGGAGGAACGCAGACAGCAACGCTGAGACTCCCAGTCGATTCGGCCAATAAGATGGTAGAAGCTGGCAAAGTGCGAGTAGGTTGGGTTATCTGTCGCATAAGAAGGAGGGTCCAGCTAGTCCGCTGCTTTAAATGCATGGACTTCGGTCACGTTGCAGGTAGGTGCACCGAAACAGTAGAGTATAAGGACACATGCTTCAGCTGTGGGGAAACAGGCCACAAGGCGAAGCTATGCAACAATGCCCCAAAATGTATACTCTGCAGCAGGAAAGGAGAGAAGGCAGTAGACCACTCGGCGAATAGCAGTAGGTGCCCATACCTTAAAAAAGCGCTCAGCAAAATAAGCGGAAGATGACACGGTTCTATCAACTGAACCTGAACCACTGCGAGGCAGCACAGGACCTGCTTACGCAAAAAGTTAGAGAGTCAAGGACAGACGTGGCTATATTGAGCGAACCCTATCGCATTAAATCCTCCAACACTTGGGTTGGAGATAAATCGCGTAAGGCAGCCGTCTGGAGTTGTGGGCAGCAGGCCCCACCAGCTACCGAGGTCATGGCCCAAAACGGCTTTATCCGTGCCAAGGTACAGGGTCTGTACATCTACAGTTGCTATCTTGCCCCGTCACTCAGCCAGGCGGACTACAACAGCATACTCGACAAGCTGGTCAACGATGCGAGAAGTAAAACCCCGTGCATCATTGCTGGAGACTTCAATGCTTGGGCGACCGAATGGGGAAGCACATGCACCAACTCAAGAGGTAGGGCAGTCCTGGACTCTGTTGCTCTACTAGATGTAGTACTCCTAAATCGGGGGGGTGCAAACACATTTAGTAGAGGAACGGCAGGTTCAGTGATTGATCTGACCTTTGTGAGTAGCTCACTAGCCCCGAGAGCCTCCTGGAGTCTTAGCAGTGAATACACCCATAGTGACCACCAAGCCATAGTTACCGAAATCCACGGACGCCCCTACCCCTCGGTACCCAACAGGCCAATCCGATACAGAGCAGAAACGTTCGATAAAGAGATTTTCGAATCCATGCTCCATGGACTGGAGGTCAACGGCTCGGCAGCAAACAGCACGAGGCAGCTCATGTCCAGGCTAACCCAGGCATGCGATGCATCAATGCGTAAAGCAGGACGAGGTACTAAGCACCAACCTGTATACTGGTGGAACCAGGATATCGCCAAGGCCCGCAAGGATTGCTTTCAGGCACGACGAAGGTACCAGAGGACCCTTACACTTGGATCGCACAGAGCAGACGCCCATCACCAGGCACTGCGGGAAAAAAGGCGCGTACTGAAATCGCTAATTAAAAGCAGCAAGAGGAAGCTGTTCCTAGAGCTTTGCGACGAAGCCGACGCCGACCCCTGGGGTTCAGCCTACAAGCTGGCTATGAAAAAACTCCACGCGTTCAGACCAGCCTGCCCATCATGCCCAGAATTATTGGCGAAAACAGTAACACACCTATTCCCGAGCCAGCCGAGATCGATATATGGGTTGACTACCGATTCGACGTTCGCCCAAGTGACAGAGGATGAAGTCCTGTCGGCAGCACGTTTGATTAAGCCAGGGAAAGCTCCAGGCCCAGACGGGAATACCGAGTGCAGTGGCTAGAAAGGCCCTCGAGATCCAACCAAGATGTTTTGCCTCCACCTTTAGCAAATGCATGCTGGAAGGAGTGTTTCCTAATGTCTGGAAGAGACAGGACCTGGTCCTAATACCAAAAGGGAACAAGCCACCTGAAGACCCTTCCGGGTACAGACCCATTTGTCTGCTCGACTCGGTAGGCAAGGCTCTCGAGAGAGTAATCTGCACGCGACTAAATGCAGAGATTGACAGAGTTGGGGGTCTCTCCGAGTCGCAGTTTGGCTTCCGGAAGGCCCGATCAACAAGGCACGCAATCCAGGAGGTGACGGACCTGGCAAAAAAGGCCATAGAAGGCAAACGCTGGCTGTGGGGGGAAAAAGAGTACTGCCTGGTAGTAACCCTAGACGTCAGGAATGCGTTCAATTCAGCGAACTGGGACAAGATTATGCAAAGTCTGAACAACCTGAGCATAAACCCACACCTGACAGGCATAATAGGAAGCTACCTAAATGGCAGAATTCTTCGCTACCAAACCAGTGAAGGAACGAAAACGTACGAAGTCACAGGAGGAGTCCCACAGGGATCGGTCCTCGGCCCGACCCTCTGGAATCTCATGTACGATGGGATTCTACGGCTGAGACTTCCACCAGGCGTGAAAATGATCGGTTTGCGGACGATGTGGCGATCGTGGCAGTAGGCAAACACCTACGTGATCTGGAGATAGCCACCAACAGGGCAATTGTACAGGCCCAAGAATGGTTAACCAATGCAGGATTGAGCCTAGCAGAGCACAAAACGGAGGCGGTACTCATAAGCTCGAGGAAGACCGTGGAAACCGCGAACCTCACGGTAGGTCGTACAGTCATAACTTCCCGACCGTACATCAAGTACCTGGGGGTTATACTCGACCACAGATTGTCCTTCAAGGTACATCTGAAGCTAGCAGCCGACAAGGCATCAGTGGCATGTTCTGCATTGGCCCGCATAATGCCAAATACTAGAGGTCCGAAGGAGTTGCGCCGCAGACTCATCAGTGGTGTAGTGCGTTCGATAACCACATACGCAGCATCAATCTGGGTAGGTGCAATCGAATGCAGGACGTACACAAGGGATATACAAGCGGTATACAGGACGTGCGCGCTCAGAATCACAAGTGCGTTTCGCACTGTGTCGGGCCAAGCCGCCGAAGTACTGGCAGGGCTGATGCCCTTCGATATCCACGTCCGAGAACTCGTGCTGAACAGTAACACCCACAGCGGAAGCAGAGCAGCGAACAGGCAGATTTCCCTAAGCGAGTGGCAGCGCAGGTGGAGTTCATCCAACAAAGGCGCATGGACGCGTACCCTCATCCCAGGAGTGAGTGAGTGGGTGAACAGGAAACACGGACAGGTGAACTACTACCTGACGCAACTTCTGAGCGGACACGGCTGTTTTAAAGACTACCTCTTCCGTTTTGGGCATGAGGCAGACCCACTCTGTCCCAGATGCGGGATAGGGTACCCGGAAGACGCTGAGCACGTGTTTTTAACTGTCCGAGATTCAGAACAGAGCGTGAAAGAGTGGAACGGAAGTATGGGGAACCGGTGACGCCATCGAATTTGGTATACCACATGCTGGCAAACATGGACAACTGGGAGGCTGCAGATGAAATGGCGAACGTAGTCATGAAGGAGCTACGGCGGGAAGAAAGATCCCGGAGAAATGAAGACGGGCGATAAGGCCATACTCTCCGCCGAAGTAATACTTAACGGTCGTTCCGGCGGAGAAGTAGACAGGAGTTTAAACAGGCATAGTCCTGGTTTCGCAGGGGCCACTTGTACGTACCGCGGTGCGTCAACGTCCTTGTATAAAAAAAAAAAAAAAAAAAAAAAAAAAAAAAAAAAACACACACACACACACACACACACACACACACACACACACACACACACACACACACACACACACACACACACACACACACACACACACACACACACACACACACACACACACACACACACACACACACACACACACACACACACACACACACACACACACACACACACACACACACACACACACACACACACACACACACACACACACACACACACACACACACACACACACACACACACACACACACACACACACACACACACACACACACACACACACACACACACACACACACACACACACACACACACACACACACACACACACACACACACACACACACACACACACACACACACACACACACACACACACACACACACACACACACACACACACACACACACACACACACACACACACACACACACACACACACACACACACACACACACACACACACACACACACACACACACACACACACACACACACACACACACACAGACAGAGAGAGAAAGAGAGCGCACTCACGCACTTTCGGCTATATTGTCACATTAATTTTGTACGTTAAGCTGTCAACGTGGTCAACATTTTTGTATCTTATTCGGTTTCGGTTGTCCAGCTTGTGAAGCACCCCACTTTTTTCCTTTTCACGCACGTTTTTCTATGCCTGTCGATGGCCATGGCTTTGGTCAAAATATCTCTGTCATTATTCTAGCTTTCATCTTGGGTTCAGCAGCAGCAGCAACAGCAGCAGCAGCGATAAGTGCGTATTAGTTTATCTTTGTTTCTGCTGCTGAAGCTGTTTGCCAAATAAATAGGTTTGATAATGCGGCACGCACATTATATTGATGGTCTCAGGCCTTGTCACCTTGCCCCATCTATGGTGTTGAATTGAATTTCACAGCATTTAAGATTATTCCAATGAAAATAGACTGAATTTGCGTCACATTTTAGTAAGTGCTTCAAACAGTTAATCTTTCTTTCTAGTGACAACAAGAACTTATTTCATTGTAAATGCCTTTAAATGCGATTTGATGTCTAATTGAAAACGAAGTGGTCATAATTATAACAATTCGTAAGGACTTTGGGTAACAAGTTATACAGTCAAGTGTGACTATGAGATAATCGTTACCTGTTTTAATAAATGCAGAACAAAGCAGTATTATCATTAAAATATGCCAAATTAATATACCATAAAATACTAAAATGCATATTTGATTTATCAATATACTACTATGTTACATTCAGCATTGCACCATAAGTTGTCAACCAACGCAATAAGAATTTGACACCTATAACTTTTGTTTGCTATTTCAAATTGTTTCTTAAACCAATTATAAGATATTTATTAAACCATTTTGTCAACAGGAAATGTATGTAACTGTCAGAAGGAGGCATCTCCGACCCTATAAAGTTTATTAATCAACGTCAACAGCCTAGGCGATTATCCTATAAAATACTGGATTTCAGAGACTATACATAAAAGCTATTATTTTTTTCGACAGCTCTTGTTATTTTGATCGCAGATCAAGTTTTTTTTAAATAGTTGCTACACTCCCTTCCTCCCCTGCAAATCGAATATCGAGTTTTTGCAAATACACTAATCACAGTATTAATATTAATGTTAGGCTTTATGATTCCTGAAAATTTGCTTGCGATTACATTGTGGAATTTATTCAAGAAATAGTTTGCAGCATTTTTTTTGCATTGATTGATTTAATTGTATTGTATTGCATATTTTTATATGATATGATATAATTTGGAATGTAATAGTATATATATGTACTAAATATAACTTTCGGTATATTGTAGAACTTTTTAGTATATTCATTTAGTATACTTAAAAAATAATACTGCAGTGTTTTGATTATAATGAGAATGGCTAGCGATTATCTGATTGTTGAGTACACTCGAATTTCAAATTCGGAATAAAGTGTAGCATTTTTATTCATGGCATTATTATTAATAATTGCATTCAATAATAAAAGTAATTTAGGTCTCTAATAATTTCTACTTTCTTGGTCATGTTTCCTCTTTATTGTTCCTTATTAATGACTTAATATATAATAAATATTATATAAATTAGACCTGACCCATTCAAAATCACTTCCATTGCAAATCAAATTATTAATAACTTAATTTTGAATTTATTGCTCAGTTACTAATTCGGGAATCAATCAGAACTCAAAATTGAAGACTGATACTTGGAATTAGTGTTGAAATAAATACTTATTGCTTGTGCACTTCATAAAGTGTACATCGGGGGGCACTCGCTATGGGAATCGCAATCGCAATCCTTATAAAATACTCAATTTGTTAACTAACTTTTATATACGTTATGATTCTATCTCATGAGGCAATCAAGCACATTCGTATACACACTCGAATGCTCGTATGAGTGCAAATACAATTTTGAAACTCACTTCAAACACGCAGCAGAGGACTCAACTTTATCAGGCTGCCATTCCATGTCGCTCTCCCTCTCCCTGTCACCGTCACTGTCCCTATCTCTATTCTTGCCTCTTCCCGCCGTGTCCACAATCAGTCTCAATTACGCAGCATTTTTGTATGTGTTGAACGCTGATAGCAATGAAAACTGTGCAACTGTAGCCGAAAAACTGAAAAGTTCCATTGCATTTTCGCCAGAAACAGAAGCAGAGAAAAAAAAAAACAGCCACACACAAAAATTGAAACTGTTGCCTAATTGCAAAAATGCTGCCGGGCAAACACACACATACACACACACACACACACGCGAACATAAAAAGTTTGGCTGGGTAGCCAAGCACTTCGAAAAAGAAGAGTACGCTAAAAGCTTAAACAAAACCTCAATAAAGCCGATGGGCAGTGTTCACCGTGGGAAAGGGCAGCCAGAGGGCTAAAGGGAGGAGGAAGAGACGCTCGCTGGAGGTCGTTGAAAACTATTGAGGCGGCAAACGGCAACGGCAAACGGAAAAGTTTGTGGCGCAGGCGCAGCATCAGGAGACGACACGACCTCAATGCTGAGGCAGCCAAGGGGCATTCGAAATGACGACAACGAGTTGTAAAGGACGCTTTTATGTTGCAATCACATGCTGCTTTCTTTCTAGTTTTTACATACTTACATACATTTGAATGGTTTTTTGTTTCATGTTTCATTTGCAGTGAAATTTTATGATTATTGCCAAGCCAACAAAAAGTTGGTCACACACAAAGTTTGTTCTTTTTGTCATGCACTTGGCTAAATGTTGCGCTTTGATGCCTTCGTTAAAGGCTCCATGGTTCCATGGCTGACAGTTTAACTCAACCCCGGGATCAAGATGTGACGTGCTTGCACTTGCACTTCGCTGACTACGACGACGACGACGACGATGAAGGCGACGGCGACATCCCAATGAAATTTATGCAAATGCACGGAATTTGTATGAAAATTGTTTTATTTCATAGTGCGCACACACACACATTCCACGAGTATACACATCCTATTCTCTAGCACACACACTCACTTAGTGCACGCGCGTGTCATTGTCTTGTGCTTAAGCTGAAATTACTCATACCACGTGTTGGACGGTGGCGGCGTTCTCTTAAAGTTTTTGTTGTTGTTGCTTCCGACGTTTCCCTTGTTACTGTCTTTGACGTGTGTGTGTTGCGTTGTGTTTTATGCAAATTCGTTGCTCTGCGCAACAATGTTATTAAAAAATGATAACAAGCCAGCACCCGACAACAACAACAACAGCAGCAACAACAATAGGAGCAGCGACAGGAGCAGAGGCAAAAACAAGTCAAGAGACAACGACAACTGTCAGTTAGACGGCTGCGGCTGTCCCATGTCAAGTTTTTAGTTCGCTGCTCCCACAATGGGTGTTCTTGTTGTTGCTATTGTCTTTTGCATGCGTTACGAGCACAACTATGAAATTATGCAGTGAAATATGTTGCCACAGGAGGCAAAAAAAAATAGAGAGAACAGAAAGCAAAGGCAACACACACAACACACAAAACACATCATAGTGTCCAACAATGCTTTATGCCAGCTTTATTCTAATACAATTTCTATTTATTTTGCATGCCAAATATATTATTATGAAATGCTTATAAATTAAAAAGAAATCAAATTAAATTTTTAAATCATATGACATAAAGAAACTATTAAATTCATTTTAATAGTTTTTTGAACACATTGAAGTCACCTCTTATTATTGTTTTAGTGTGGGACCTTTTTGTGTGTGAAGTGCAGCAGCATGTTGGTGCATGTTTTTGAGAGCGTGATGTATACTTTTAGCAGTCAGTGTGTGTATGTGCACGAAACGAACTAACAGTTGTTGTACAAGGGGAAATGACAGACAACGACGTCAACTGATGGTGACGGCAATGCCAACATGTTACCAGGCACCCAACCAAAAACAACAAAGACAATAACAACAACAACAACAACAAGGAGGAGATAGAACAACAATATTACAATGTTGTGGAAAATATAGTTTTGCGATCCCAGTCAAGTCAAGCAACGTTAGAAATGTAAAAAGCATGTCAAAATTGCAAGCTGCTGGAAGCGTTAGATGCGCTATGAATGCCGAATGTCAAATGCCAAATGCCAAATACCCAAATGCCAAATGCCCCAAAACAAGAAGAGTAAAGTATTTTGGTCAGGCCATTAGATGGGCAATAAGTATGAGTAATTGTCTGGCAATAACAAGCGAAAGTGATCCGACACGCAAACTGTCTGATCAGCAGTTGTTTGACTAATCACAATTGATTCACTTTCTCGACACATTTTCGCTTTTGTTTATTTTCATTCATAGATCCAGAAATAACCCTGTGATCCAGAATTATCAAAATAAATACGGAAAAAACACTCAATATTCGAAACGAAAACAAACAATGAATCAATTATTCGCACACTTATTACGCTTGTGCGCCACACTCATTATTCTATAAACTCGTGCAAATATTTTTCTTATTTCTTTTTTTTTGGCACAGTTTCAACTATTTCAAATACTTTCCCTTTCACAAAACGTGTGCTCAATAATTCTCTGAATAATCCATACCAATGTCATGTTGTTGATGAATTGTCTACACGTTTTCAACATAAATCTCATACTTTGATCTAAGATTATTGTTTATTTAATCTCTAAAGAATTTTGTTTTGGTTTGGTAATTGTAAGAGACATTTGTGAAAAATGAATGAAAAATTGTCATTACTATATTTGTGCTTTAGTTTAGTAATATTCGAGAATATAATTTTTAATTGAATCATTTTATGAACAATTTTCAATTTAAATTTATAAAATACTCTGTTTTGTTAAAGTGGATATTCTCGCTTGATCTTTCTAGTTATATTTAGTTTTTATGAAAGTTTGATTGGTTGCTCTTCTATTTCACAATGTTCTTCCTAGATTACAGCAGTGTTGTCTCAATCTGAACTGGATCGATCGATCAATTTGGATGGTCTTTCATTTAATTTAAGAGATTTGAGTCCCATTCTCGATTATTCTTCATTTCTTTTGTTTGTTAGAGTTCCATTGTCATTTCATTTAGACAGATTGCCTTAGAAAGTCCGTCAATAACACATTTTGGTTCAGTTCACTCCAAAATGACTCTAATATTAATATTAAAAACTATAAGCTATCTATTATCGAAAATTAATAAATGTGTATATAAACAAGTAAGAAAGCTACAGTTGAGTGTACTCGACTGTGAGATACCCGTTACCCATTTTGAATAAATCCAATATATTGTGCGGTATTATTCTCAAAATATACCAAATATACTGCAAAAATACTGCAAAATATACCAAATGGTATATGTGGTATATCGATATAGTACCGCATTCAAAATATACCATAGACGGCTCAATATACCAGATTGTCAGCCAAAGCAACTAAGACCCCTAGTAAGTAGCCGTTTTTGCCCATACAAAACTATTTCTTTAATAACTTCGACAATTTTTATCTGATCGCAACCAAATTTTCGGGAATCATAACTACTAATAACTACTAATAACTAACTAATAATAACTATTATATATACCAAAATTCGCACCTCTAGCTTTAAAATTACGCTTGTTATTCGATTTTTTTGATTTGCGGGGCGGAAGTGGGCGTGGCAAAAATTTGAAACAAACTTGATCTGCGTGCAAACAAATGCTGTCGAAAAAAAATTATAGCTCTATCTCTTATAGTCTCTGAGATCTAGGTGTTCATACGGATAGACGGACAGACACACAGACACACAGACGGACAGACGGACATGGCTGTTGACGCTGATCAAGAATATATATACTTTATAGGTTCGAAGATGCCTCCTTCTACCTGTTACATACATTTCCTGTCGACACAAAGTTATAATACCCTTCTACCCTATGGGTAGCGGGTATAATTAACATAAAATTATAGTTCTTTAATAGAAATAACGAACTAAATGAACTCGAATAATTCAGAGTGCAGAATAAGTCAGAAACAAACAAAGCGGACACGAACGGGACTGAAAAGATCGAACACACTACAATGGGGCTAATCGAACAGAAAGAACGAACGAATCAAATGAACTATAGAAAGTAATACTGAACTAAACCAAAATGAAATTCGAAGGACAATTCTACTTCTAGCATCGATCACAAACAAGTTGAGTTTTATTATAAATTCTCCAAATTGTTGCTTCTCTTATCGATACTTTCTTATTTTAAGCTTGGAATGTAGTACTTAATAAATACTACACTTAAGTGTTGAATAGAACGTAACTATAACTTAGTTTAAGTATTGTGTAGTGCATAAAGATTAACGGATAATAAATGAAGTAACTTTACAGCGCCTGTTTTATTTTTTACATTTTTTTTAGATAACCTAATAATTCAATGATTTAATAAAAATCTTTTATTTTCTATTGAATTTGTTTTTAAGAGATATGAAAATTTGAATAATTCCTGCGTATTTCATTTCAATTTCTCATTCTTTTTTCAGCGTATGTCGCATTTGTGTGTGATGTGTCATAATGGCGTTCGGTTGGCATTTGAATGTTGACAGTTGGTCTTGTTGCTTTTGGTTATTTTTGGCAAGCATTTCATTTGGCATTCATTTGGAATGCGGAGATGCTGCCACTGTTAATTACATGGAATGTGACCTCAGTTTGATTTTTGACACGCTTGCTTGGGCAGCAGTCTTCATTCTCCCTCCTCTTTCGCTCTCTGCTCTCTGCATATCGCTGCTGTTGTGCTGTGATAAGGACATTTGAGCAATCATTTCATTAAACGATCTCATCAGCATAGAACTCACACCAACACACACAGACACACATACACATACAGAGATGGACTTTAACTACAAGTTTATTGTTATTGTGCGCTATGTTGGCCGTAATTTTGCAGCTTAACCCAAATCCAATTAAGTAACAAGCGTAAGCCACTTGGCAAGCGACAGCGACGACACATTGGCTCGTTTAACCCATTAAATGTCTCTCGCACATACAGATAGAAACACACACACATATACACTAGCACATATGTGAATACGTGTATTCACAGTGACATGCCAAAACCCAAAGCTGATAATTTCAATCAATTTTAAGCCGCAGTCACACAGAGGCATTTTGCAGTTGGGCGCCTTTTCGACTGCAATTTGGGGCAGCATTCGGCAATGCATTGTATCGAGTATTCGCTTTGATAGAGAGAGATGGATATAGAGGGAGCGAGAGAGATAGAGAGGGAGAGCAAGGGGTGTCAACTTTGTTGTACTACATACTATGTAATTGGGCTTGTTTGCTCGACACTGACTACCTGCTACTGCCTTCTTTCCCGCCCAGGGTCTGCCTCCTCTCTATCTCTCTTTCTCTCTCTCTTTCTGATGGGTCTTCTAATCAAAACTAACCCAACTCAAAAGAGTCAACCAATTAGTTTGGGACTCATGTGATAAACAGTTAGAGCATCATACAAAAAATATAAAATCCAAATTGTTTTGGCCTGTTTTTTTTTTTGTTGTTGAAGTATACCTCGCAAAAACTATCTCCAAATGGGTATATTAAATCCGGAAAGGTTCTCTAGATCAAATATATATATATATATCTTATAAGTAACCATAATTCTTGAATTTAATTTTATTTGCATTTAGCTGCACAATCTTAAAAGTCAAATTTTGGTAGCGCTAACAGAAAAGGATTATCAAACTAAGATTGTCTCACAATACTAATTATACTTTCTGACCAACAGCTGCTTGTGATTTGATATTCTATATTTATGTATTTTCAAAATTCAAGACAAAACAAAATCAAGTCAAGAGAAGAAGATATTGCTGAAAAAATGCATTGCTTTTTAATATTTATTTCATACCTTGATCATCGCAACTTATTGGTTTACTAAAAATTATGCCCATATTTATAAAATTTGGTATTTATTATCTCTTTTTTGATAGAGTAAATAATTTTTAAATTTTTGTTGTACAAAATTGAATGAAAAGATGTCATGAAACGTTCATGTCATTCAGCAGGACCTGTTTACCGATGGATCATAAAAATATAATATTATGATCACTATTGCCTAAAATTTGCAGAGTATCCTATGAACTCTTTTAAGTATGAAGCAGTTGTTGTTGTAGACTGTTGCCTGTTGCTCTGGCTGGGCTTTGTTTATGTAGCGGACCTCCAACGTTTTCGCTTTCGATCGCGAGCTGTGGCGAGAACTGGGACTCGAGACAGAAACTGGGCTCATCGTTCGCTCTCTCTCTCACACAGCACGCAGCTAAACCTGGTCTGTGGAACTGTGTCTCTTCTCTCTGTCAGACAGAGTGTTGTTGTGTGTGCGTGTTGTGGAGCAATTCTTGTGTACCATGCGTTGTTTTGATTTTAAGGCTTTTGGGTTTTGTGCCTCTGTCCAAAGGCGCTTGCTTAATAACGTTATTTTCTGGTCATTGTACTTTTAATGGGCTGCGTTTGCAGGCGAAGCAAATCAAACGCTGCCGTCGACATCATCATCGTCCTCGTCATCGTTGTTGTTGTTGTTCTTGTTGTTGACTATCGCCTGTTGTTGGCATTGGTTTTGGCTTTGGCAAGGGCATCGATCATCATCATCATCCTCATGCACATGCTCATCATTGTGTTACCTTTGTGTGGCATGCTGTTGCCTCGACTCCAGCTTCAGCCACAGCTTCGGCTCCTGCTGCTGTCGTGCAGGTTGCGTGGCAGCAACAACTTATCGAAAACAACGATAACAACAGCAGCAACAACAGCAGCAACAACAACAGCAACCAGGATGAGGATGAGAATGATGATGATGATGCTGATGGTGATGATGATGGAATATGTACGCTCGTATAAACTTGAGTTTCTGGGTGGCAACGCGTAACAGCTCACTACATACACACGACCATACTCACACACACAGCCACACGCATACGAAGGCACTGACACAAAAGCTCTTTCATCGCATGACAAGCAGCCGAAACGTTTAAACACAAAAAAAACCGCAGCAACAAGCGAAGACAACATTGATGATGACAACAAAAACAAAAAGATTTGCGCAAACTAAAAGAAAAACAAAAAAAAAAAAAAAACTGAAAACAAAATAAAAATTAAAAATACAGCAGGAATCAGTGTGTACAAAGTGTGTGGGTAGGATATTTAGTTATGTATGACAATTCGCGTTGTTAATTAATTGTGCGCAATAAGGGAAAGTTAAGGGTAACTTTTGCTGACTGAGTAATTTTTGCTATCAAACATTGTACTCAAGGTACTTCTGAACATTGGTAATACCGATACTTTATACTCTATAATAAATTAAATTACATGAAGTTGGAATTATTGTTGTCTTAACTGACTTCTCTCTTAATTTGGTAGCCAATTTATAAGATAAAGAACAATAAAATGTTGAATATTCAGCAGTTCGCCCACTGATTTTTTCGATTTCCTAAAGAATATTTATTGCTTTCCTTAATTTAGGAATTATATTATAAATTGAGATACTTTTCCACAACACTTCCGCCCCGCAAATTGATAAAAATCGAATCGCAATCTGAATTTTGATGCTGGAGTCGATAATTACGATATTTATGATTCCTTAAAATTTGATTTCGATCAGATAAAAATTGTATATTATTTTGTATGACTGACAATCTGGCATATTTTGAACTCTATGGTAGTATATCAATATCAATTTGAATGGTAGTATATTAATATACCAAAAACATAGCCTTTCGTATGCTTCAATACGTTTGCAGTATATTAATTTGGTATCGAGTCGAAGGCCCCAGTAGCCAGTACTCTCTTCACAATTACATTTAGTATAAAATACTAGATTTAATATAATAAAATAAAAAATATAGAATTTAGTATATTTTAGAAATAAAACCGCACTGTTTTGTTTTTGTTAGAAATGTGTAGCGGGTATTTTACAGTCGGGCACACTCGACTGTAGTTTTCTTATTCGTTTTAATTCTCAGTGAATTACCAAACGTTAAAGCATTTTCTATTGCTCCAGTCACTCAGTAAAAGTGTGTCAAAAAGTGTATTAAAACGCATTTAACAGGCTTTATTTCGACATAAGCAATGTTTTAATAAATTTAGAATTGATTGGCATGCTTTAATTTGTTGGAGTATAGTTAGTTATTTGCAAGAAAGTTCGAAACTTGAGCTTTGTTATTTCTGCAAGTTAAATAAAGAAAATAAACACAAGTATCGGAATTAGTATTTTCCTTTTTTCCAGCATTTTCATTCTTTGTTTTCTTAAAAGCTAACTGCAATTAAGGCTTTTCCTTTTGCAGCATATTTCCCTCTTTCCGCTCGGGCTTTTTGGAGCAGTTGCTCATTAGCATAAGTATTCCTGTGCTTATCCTTATTCAATATCCTTTCTGCTTTTTGTGCAAAGTGAGCAATGTCTCGTTGCACATTTTGAATACAAGCTGCTATTGTCTGCTGTTGAGTTTCCCCTGTCCCATTGCATTTCCCTCCCCAGGGACAGTCGCTGCCTAATGCAACTTTTGTGTTGCGCGAAAAGCGCAAAAGATTTTCCACTGCAATTTCCAACGAAATGAATCGCTTGCCATTGCCAATAATCCGCAGCGACAGTTGGCAAAAATGCAATTAAAAAATTTTCACTTTGTCGTCTTTGAGCTCCCATTGCGCTCGTTCCCTCCCTTCCTTTCCCTGACCCTCTCCTTGTGTATGTGTGTGTTTGTGGGGGCTTGTGGGCTGTGCGTTGAGATCTTTCGATTTGCTTGGCATAAGTTTGACAGCAGCTGAGCCCTCAGTGACTTTCCACTTGCCCCTTGCTTGGAAACATTCTTTCATTTAATAAAATGCGTGCCAAGTTGACAATTTTCCCCGGATCTGGCATGTCGCTGACGAAGAAGGCCAAGGATAAGGAGAGGAAGAAGGAGATGGAGACGGACACGAAACACGAAGCACGGGACATGGGCCAAGGATAAAGCGTTGAGCCCAGCAGGACTAAGCAAAAGTTTTCCCTCAATTTGCTTTGCCATTTCTTGCCAAACTGCCACGCCCAGCCGTCACTCATCCAGCTCCTCCAACTCCTCCCCTCTATCCTCTCTTGTTGTAGCAACAGTTGTCTTTCTAGCAACCACCTCCAGGTGCTGGTGGCAGCTGTTTTACCCAGCTTGCCCAGGCCGTATGTGTAACATTTATTTGCTGCCCACGGCAACTCTCTGCTTCCTCTTGTCTAGGCTGGGAAGGTGTTGTAATGTGATAAAAACCCCTGAGCTGGCCAAAATGCATTCGTAGAGTGAATGATGGATTTGCATAGCTCGATGGATGCGTGTAAACAAATGATCTAGCCACGCCTGGAAGCTAGAAGCAGCCAGCAAGCCATGCTCAGTTCAAACGAAGCCACCGAAAACATGTGAACCATCGGACCACACACACGTACCCAAGAGAAGGAGCTGCACGCTGAGATACCTTATATGTAGCAGGGATCTTTAATAACTTCATCTGGCCAAATACTTTGTAGGGTATACAAGGCACAAAGGTGCGCGGCAATACTTTTTCCATCTTCCATCGTATTGATTATTGTGATCTGCCGTGTGTGTGCTCTGCTCTTCGGCTCTGCTTGGTAATTATGCAGGGAACGCTGAACGCTGAGAGCTGCAGTGCAGAGCAGAGTGGAGCGGAGTGGGGCGCGGCTGTCATTTATTTTAAACGATTCCTTTACACATGTCGGAGGCTGTCGCCGCTGCAGCCACCAATCACCATTCCAGCATCTCAGCTCCTGCTCCAGCTCCTTTTGCCTCCTTTTGCCTCTCTTGGCCATCTTGCTGTCGTTGTCGCTGACGTTGACGATGGCGTGCCAATCATTTCGCGTTGATGAAGTGCGAGTGTGAGGCAAAAATGTTGTTCCAATAACGTGAATGCAGTCACAAGAGAATGCGAACAAGGAGCAGCAACAACAGCAGCAGCAGAAGTCGAGGAATGAATTGAAATAGCAGCTCGCAAAATGTGAATTAAACTAATGATTCATTTCATTATTTTCCCATACAATTACATATTGAGTTGTACTCAGAGTCATTCCATTTATCCATCGATTATTCTTGACTTTTAACAATTCGACTTTGAGATACCGGGAAACATGAATTTTAATACAGAATTGATTACTTTAATGTACGCATTTTAAATTTAAATTGAGTAAAGTCACAAAAGGGAACAGATTAAAAAAGTCACAATAGACATATTAGAAAAAAAGCATACAAAGTACAAAACATTATTCTTCACTGCACCATCTATTATATTCTCAGTCTTATAAGTTATTGTGTAGTATTAGAACAATATTTAAATAAATTGTATAAATGAAATAGTTTAAAAAAAGAACAAAAAAATCCAGGTGAATTTAGACTTATCTACTTAAACTGATTAAATTCAAACTTAGGAACCAAATTTTCATTTTTTAGAAGAAAAGAGACTTTAAGAAAAGTTCATAGATATGTTTATTCTTAATGTAATACATATAAATATATTTGTTATCTCTTGCGGTTGCAAAATTAATGAAAAACAATGAATACAATTTTTAGAGGAAAAAGTATTTAAGAAAACATTCTCTAAAGTTAAAGTTTCCAAATTAAAGCAAAAAATATTTTCTTAAGTTACTTACTATGATATACATATGTTATATATGTCTATATAAATATATTTCTTATCTTCCTCAACTGCTGAATCTTTTAAGCGATTCCATACATCTCAGGTTACCGGGTATAAGATCGTGTCATTTATTTCCACTCTGAGGCATTTGCTCATAAACTCACTCAGTCGGTCTTGGGACTCGTTCCACCTTTTTGTCGATAATTAATTTGTTAAAAAATGCAATGCAACGCCGCTTGGGCCACCATCAAAGCCAGAGGCAAGGCAAAAGCCAAAGTCAAAGCCTGGCAAGCAGCTTGCATTATGCATGAGCTTGGCCTGGCAGGAACCGACCTCAACTCAGCTTCGCTCCCATCCTTCAAGACTAACTTTTGCTCTTAAGCGGCGCCGTCAAGGCTGCCCCGCTGTCCCCCTCTTTACCCTCAACAACAAGTATCCACAGTGAACTGCAAATGGTACGATATACTATATGTTACGAATATGTGGTGTCCGCTGTCATCAGGTGTATTCCGCATCCGCGTCTCATTTCCAGCGCCGCTGATTAGGTCATTTTAATTTGTTGCTCTTGTATATCTAAGCTTAACTTGCAGAGAATTCGATACTACGAGCTACGAACTGTAGACAGGCCCCCAAAAACCTGTGTTTCCTGCGTATGCCAGAATTCCGGGAAAACCTCGAGTGAACTAAGGTAAATGCGCAGTCAGGGAGTCTGAGAAAGTGAGCAAAGTCAGCAATATTCCATAAAAACAATGGCAAAACCAATGAATATAAAAATATTTGCTGAAATGCATTGCAATGTTTGATTTGTCATTCTACAATATCTACATATAATCAGTAGATTATTTCTGAAACTAATTGGAAACAAAACTGAGCTCATCAGCAATAGTAAACCAACAGAAAGCTTACTATTATATTTAATATAAGAAGAAAACTAGTATGCAGTAAATATCAGTTGAGTATCTTATATGTTAAAAAAATCTTAAAAATTCAAACAATATCTTAGTAAGGTTTTTCTGAATATACGGTACGGTATTTGTGAAGATATCGTGTAATTTTTAGCTTAATTACGATATATATATATGTATATATTTGAAATATGTATATAATAATAATAATATATTCTGTACAAAGTATTATAACGCAGTGGAGTGAACAACAAGTTTGATTAGGAATAGGACAAATATGTACATATGTGTATATTCTTACGATCGCATAGATTTCGCAAAAGTTGGAGACTCTCTTAGATTAACTTTCACTTTCAGTTTTCTACTATTAAGTGCCAAAGTTTAAGACCTCATCAACCAGCACTCTCTTTTCAGCAAATTAAATTCAGAATTTAATATTAGATTTAATATAATAAATAAAAATATAAAAACTTTTAATAATAATAACAAATTATGTAAAGGATATCCACAATATATATATTTTTAAATACTTTTGTATTTTACTACATACGAACGTGTCAATAGCGATACCATAATCTATTAATACTGTATTGTATCTCTTTGGTAATACAATTGTGTATTGAATTATAGTCTGAATATACCTTTTGGTTTTTTTTTTAGTTTTTTTGGAATATATTTTTAGTATATTATAACAATAATACCGCATTCCAATTGCTTTGAACTTCTTTGATATGAATAGTGGGTATCTCATAGTCGAGGAGACTCAACTCTAGCCTTCTCACATGTTTTGTGTAACAATTATGGCCCGAAAGATGAAAAGTAAACGAAGCAACGGCTTGAACACGGACTGTGACACGATCTGCCAGGGCATGGAGACTAAACTCCAGATGTCAGTTGCCATTGCCAGTTGCAGGAACGGGCGTGGACTAGTCAGCGGATCAACGCATATGCACTTGACGCGAAGGCAAAAGTATCTCAATTTGGATCTGATTCAATTGTTTATCTTCCGTGTGCTTTCGAGGCACAATATCGGATTTCAAGTTGTGCAGAGTGCAGAGTTGTTGCGGCTCAGTGGCGCTCGGATTTTTGCCTTCAAAGTCACGTGCCGCACATAAAACAAACGCATTTTATGTTTTACATGTTGTTGGCGTATTTTCTGAGTTCTGTGTTTCTGCTTTCAATGAAAATGAAATTCAAAAATTGAAAATTGTTGGTGCCACAGAGAACGAGAGCAAGAACAGCAACAATAAAGCACAATCCTATAACAATGGGAAAGTCAGTAGGAGACGAAGACAGAGACGGAGACGAAGACCGAGACGGAGACGAGTCGAAGTTGGCCGCCTCATCAATGGAGCAGGCCCGAAGCAGGCGCAGGCAGGCACATTAATTAAAGCAAAGAAAAAAGTAGAAGTAGCTATATATAAAAACACTTAAATACATATGTACATACATATGTACACATGCACACATGCTCAAAATCGCAAACACAAACACATACCAACAAATGTGCGCTTGCTGCTGGCAGCGCAGTTGGCACTTCGGCAAATATCTTCGTGCTTTTTTGGGGCGGCATCTTCGTAAACACAGCTGCAGTCGCTGCTGCCTACTCTCTGCTGCTGCTGGCCAAAGCAGAGCAGAGCAGAGCACTGAGCAGAGCAGAGCAGAGCAGTCGACGACAGCTGCCCTCGGGATTTCATTTGCTTTGCTTTGCGCACGACTCTCATTTTGTGTTTGCTCGTCAAGGCAGACGGAAGCAGCAGCTTCAGCTTCCGACATACGCGCGTGCCTCTGTGATTCGCGATTCCTTTATCTAACAGTATTCGAGATTGTGTGAACATTTCGATGTTTTTGTAATCGGGAGCAAAAGCAAAAGGTTTAGTGAGATTCCGCTAGCTAACGGTACACACTGGCCAACGATAAATGTTACGCGCCTTAAAAAAATCACACAGCACCAGAGACTAACTAGCGAATGAGTGTTTGTGCTAGTGCGCGTGTGTATGCGTTTGTGCATGTGTATGTGTTCGCGTTTGTGGTAGGCGTACTTCATTCGTTAATTGCTTAGCTGGGCAACAACAGGTGGCAACCCCCTGCCTAGGACCAGCCTCCCTTTTGACGACGCGGCGTTGCCAAATTGTCGAAGCGCACGCAAATTCGCAGAATATTAATTGCCCATGTGAATGTGTGTGTGCGTATGCGTGTGCGTGTGAGTGTGCGAGTGTGCTTGTGCGTGTGTTGGGGGCGTGTGGACGCAATTAGCAAATCTAACAGTTCCAAGAATCGATTCAGTGCGGCCAAAAATTAATTGGCTGCCCCTCAGCAAACAAAACAAAAGTAACAAAAAACCCAATAAAGAGAAATACAAAAGTAAGAAACCCAAAAAAAAAAAAAAAACAGAAGGAAAACAGAAAAACTCTTAAAAAGCCGCCGCAGTGCGCTGCTAAAAATAATTTCTTTTTTGGCGATATTCGGTTGGCTAAAGCTAAAGCTAAAGAAGTTGTCACAGCCCCGAAAGCAACAGTGATGCGTGTCAAAGGTTCGACAGGCCTTAATTGTGCCCAGCAGTAGAAGGGAGCGAGGGGTTAGAGCGTGTCGGGGCAGAAGGAAGGCAATAAAGGGGCTGGGGTTGGGGTCACAGCGGGGGATGATGACAGCTAGACGCTGAAGTGGTCAAGCAGAAAACTTAAATCAGCTTAAGGAAGATTAACAGCTAAATAAAACAATTGTTGTGGGTTAAGCCGAAGAGCTGAGTCTGAAGTTTTGATCGATTAGTGGTCACAATGCAATTGACAGTCAAGATTTCTAATGAATTGAAATGAAAATTAATTAGCACATTATTTCATTAATTTATGGCGAATATATACAACGTATTCTTTCTCAGACCTGAAATTGACTAGACATATGGTTAAATTTACGATCGAATAAATGAATGCTAGATTATTATTATTACGTAGAGCGCACCTAAATTCACACCTCAAGACCGCAGAAGAGCCGCAAGACTTTATAGAAATAATCTACAAAATACCACGAAAATAAACAAATCAAATAATCACAATGCGACGGCAACCTTTGGTGATCTTATTGCTGCTCAGCTGTGCGCAATTGCAGGCAGAGATTGCTCATTCACCGTTGATCAGCAATCGCATCAGTCCAGCTTCCTCACAGGAGACACATGCCGCGATCTCTGCAGTTTGCCCCCAGCGTTTGGCCTACGAGAAAATGGTGAACAGCATTGACGATGTGGAGGATCTGTATGTGGATGTGCCCGTCCACATTGCCCTTGAGCAGAGGCAGAGGAAACGGTGAGTAGAACTCTCAGTGCTTAAGTTGTAATTTGTAAATTCGTAAGCTGAGCTGAGCTAAGTGCTTCAACTTCTAATTTGAGTAATGCGCCTAAGTGCGCTGGCGTCGCCGTCTGTCACACAAATCAAATTAGAGAGCCACAAACAATAACCAACACACACACACACACACACAAACACACGCTGAGGTAACAGGACGAAGATGCCACTGGGGCAGGACATCAACTTGGGCGCCATTCTCACTCCACTTCACACTAGATAGCATGGGAAAAGAAACCAACAAAAATAATTTATAACCACGACGTGTGGCTGGCCAAACACAAATACAAACACAGACACACACACACACACAGCCATAGACACAGACACAAAAGCCAGCCAGGCAGCCAGTCAGCCAGATTTTTACAGTTGCCATAAATATTAGCAGTGCGAATGTGTGTGTGCGTGTGTGTGTGTAGATCTTTTCTGCTTCTTGCTTTTTGAACGCCCTCTTCATCTGCCACATGCCACAACTTGTATTTGTCTAAGTTGCGCTAGTGTTTGTGTGTGTTTTTGTTTTTGTTAGGCTCACAGCTGCGACCGCGTTGCACGTGGCGTATGAGCAACTTTTTCGTTGTTCCCTTATTATTATTTTATTTTTTTCGTGTTTGTTTTTTTTTTTTTTTTTTTTTTTGCTTGGCCTGCCCTCGTTTGGTCCTGGGTCAAGACAAGTCGTCACGTTTTCGCTTAACGCGCGCCTGGCAGGCATTTTGTTTTCCCCAACTTCGATGCTCTATAAGTAGTTTGAGGTTAGTTTGCTACGATATGAAGATCAATCAAGTACAAATGTGGAAGCATATTAAGCAACTAATTTTAAAAATAGATTATATATTCACTACCATATCAGACTTCAACCTGGCAGGCATTTTGTTTTCCCCAACTTCGATGCTCTATAAGTAGTTTGAGGTTAGTTTGCTACGATATGAAGATCAATCAAGTACAAATGTGGAAGCATATTAAGCAACGAATTTTAAAAAGAGATTATATATTCACTACCATATCAGACTTCATCTCAGTCTCAGTAAGTGCATGTAAAATTCGATCTGCCTTATCTTGGATTTCCTGTTTGAAATTGCTTTTATTTTCAACTTGAAGTTTCTGTCTTTTATTTCGTCAAAGAACGTGCGAACCTTTTCTTGTTGGAATGGCGCTTGACTTTGCTGTTGCTGTTGTTGCTGCTGCTGCTGTTGGTGCTGCTGTTGGTGCTCATATAACTTTGATCATTTTGGCATAGAATGTCATACATTCAAATGAATGTCGCTCTTTTTTTGGTTTTATTGTCGCACGACCAGTGGCAAGTGGCAAGTGGCGAGTGCTCCTATTGCACGGTTTGCAGCACCTCCAAGCTGCCCGGCTACGTGATGTACGTCTCGAGTTGCCGTTGTGGAGCGTGTGAAAAGCGCAGAGCAAACGCGGAGTTTATGAGGCGTTCAGTCATTAAGAGTTTTGCTAGAATTAAGCGATCTGCCTGCCGATGCTTGCACGGCCTGTTAACCGACTGTAGAAGTTGATTCTACAGACAGAGAGAGAGAGAGAGAGAGAGAGAGATAGAGAGGGAGAAGAGTTGGCAGACAGGACACAGCTCCTGTGCTGGAAGCAATCAAGGAACAACTCGGCCTACACTTTATATTCGTTGACGCAAACAAATCATAAATATTAATTTTACGACTTAATTCGACGGCGCAATATCTGCCTTGCAAACTGGAACTTCAATCGGAATTGGCTGCTGGTATCTGTGTGTTGGTGTGTGTGTTGCAACTGGGACTGGGCCACTTGCCACCTGTAGCATACACGCATTTGGCCAATGGCCCGAAAATCAAAACAAACTACAAAATCGTTTTTAATGCGTTGTTGTTATAGTCTCGGGTGTTGTGTTGTGTTCTTTTTTTTTTTTTTGTGCTACTGCTGCCGTTGCATTTTTATGCTCGCCGCAGGCTTGAAATGTTGTAAACAACTTTTATTGCACTCAAAAGAAAGAGAGATAGTGAGAGGGGAGACAGAGATAGACCAAGGGGAGGTTGACTCCCCCACAAACGCAGTTCCTTCTCTCCGCGTGTTGGTTTATGGCGTGAAACTATTTATTTGTAAGCGTATCAAAAAAAGCTGCAATAATAAAAACAACAACAGCAACAACAACAACAACAATAAGAAGAGAGCACTAAAATTTGTTGGCCATAAAATGCGCAGCATAATTTTTCGCCAGAAAGTGCGCAGACCTTCGGCAAACGTTGACGACTTTTAGCATCGCTTCGAAATAAACTTGTAGTCGATATTTTTAGACTCGCACACAGACTTGTCACTGCATCTGCACATGCAACTGCAACTGCCACATGGGACTGAGTGTGAATAGAATGCGCATCAGACAGACACTTGGGCGTCGCACGTACGGCGAGACAGACTGAGAAGACAGACGGACGGACAGACGGATGGACAGACAGACTCCGTAGTGTCGCTTAGTCACTCATCAGACACTGCTCAAACGCCATAGTTCAATAGTCTACAATTTCACCAAAATACAGAAGCAAATCAACACACACACACTCGCACACACTCACTCATGCACACATTTGCATTAAAGTGCAGTCACTAAGTGCACGTTGTGCCCATTTTGTGAGTGCTTTCTGAGTAATCTAGTGAATGTGAATGTTTGCAACAAAGTTTTGCGCGCTAAAATATTTGAATGAATCGCAGAACAAAACTAAATTAATTAATTATTCACCTCTTACAAACATCTACTGAGAAGTAAGAGAATAATCTCATCGCAGAATTTAATAAAATTCAATTTAGTGAATTATACTCTTTTAAATAAGTTGAGTTTTTATTGTAATTACTTTACCTACTTTAAGGTATATTTTAACTATGTAAAGTACTTTAAAGTAGTGTACTTATACCCGGAGGTATTATAACTTTGTGCCAGCAGGAAAGCTATATAACCAGATAACAGAAAAAGACATCTTGGTTAGCCGACTCGATTCATATCTATAGTATACCTTAAATATAAGAGTATATCGATATATGTACATAATATAACATTTGGTATATTTTTTGTTTTTTTTTTCTTATTTTATTTATTTTTATACCTTCTCATAAGGACTACAGAAAGTGTATGTGATAAGCAGAAGGAGGTATGTCCGTCTGTCTGTCCGTCTGTCCGTATGAACATCTAGATGATGGAGACTATAAGAGATAGAGCTATTATTTTTTATGATGGCACTTGTTTTCGTTGGGAGATCAAGTTTGTTTTAGATTTTTGTCACGCCTACTATAGCCCCCATAAATAAATAAAATCAATACCAATTTTAAAGCTATTGTCGCGATTTTATAAGTTTTGAAAATTTTGTTGTTCTTAAAATGCTGGTTCTCCAAATTTTTTTGGTATATTTTATTTTTTCTCTACAATATATTTGAAATGTAGTAGTACTACATCGATATACCAATAATATCCTTCATTAATTTTTAGTATTTTTTTCTATATTTATTAAATAAGTTTAAATTTTATAATTTTAATTGTATAACGTATTTTCGCAGCAATTTAAATTAAGTCGCAGCTAGGAAAAGAGCTTAGAATAGTTGTAAAATAAATGTTCTAGATATGTATCAACACCATATAAGAGTTTACCTTTTTTTGAGGAACTTATTTTGATTGTTTTGTTGAGCTTTTTGTGACTTTAGCTTGTTCACCTTACTGTGCTCTAATCTCTTTGGGTTGACATTTAAACTATCGAAGTGTAAAAGTTTTAATCGCAGAGTTTCTTTTATTTGGGCCACAAATTCCAAAGTTTATACAAATACATTTGGTAACTATGGTGCTTATAAGCATATTATGTGAACTAGCTTGTTCCCTGGCCATTCACTATTCACTATTAGAGTACTATCTGTGTTTTCCATTCGAAACTTGTTCTTTGTATTTTGGTGCAGCAAACGCAGGAATACTATTCATTCAATGCAGATTGTCAATTTGTGTGAGCAAAAAATACGAACTGCAAACTGTGAAAGGACAGGGGAGGGAGAAGGGAGGGAGAGATTGTAGCCTGCAAGCTAAGAAGATGGAAGCTGAGATGGAAATGGCGCTGGAGGGCAAAGCAAAGCAAACTAAAGCAAAGAAAGCAAGCAAGCAAGCAGTCAACCGACTGCCTGACTGTCTGCTTGTTTTCATGCCGTCGCTTTTGATAGTTGCAAAAATAGAATTTTGTCGCTGATTTTAAGTATTTCGCGTGAAAACTACAACTACCAACCAGATGAGGCCAGACATTCAAGCAACAAACGAGGAAGACCACAGCGACAAAGACGACAACGACAACAACAACAACAACAACGACCCCAACATTGATGTTGCCACTCTGCCTTCAACTCTCTCCCTTTGTCGTTGTCGTGGTCGCTCCCTCAATTGCAAATTTATGTGAATTGAGTCAATTTTTATGGTTTCAACTACTTGGTTAGTTGGTTTTGTTTGTCTGGCTGCCTTACAGGACTTTGCGTCTCTTGACGGGCGTGAATCGCACAACCGGAGCCATTGCCTGCCGGAGTTGATAACGTTCTCTGCGCCACTTGGTGCGCCGTAGTTGCCTGCGTCGCTGTCGCCTGCGTAGCCTGCAGCCGCGATAAACGTAGAGCAACTCGAGAAGAAAGGCCAGAGAGGCACTGAAAATACCAAAGATTAGTATGCCAAAGGGACCCTTTACATGCTCCGTGGTCAGCACAATGGCAGTGTCTGCGAAGTTGGGTCGCATCTTGGCAATGCGATTGAGGTACGTGTTGTTGAATCGAAAGTCAGAGTCAATCTTCGCTATGATGCCCACATCCCGCATGTAGCGGATTACCATGTTTATCTCGAACATGAAGGGAAAGCCCGCCTTCATGATCATCTGCATGGGACTGGTGAAGACGTTCTGGGGAAAGGCGAAGATGTCGTCCGCATGTCGATTCTGCATAATGTACATGCGGCTGCTCAGAATGCAGCGCAGTCCCTCCTCTACGTCTTTGAGGTTCTTAGTGCGTGGCCTAAAGTCGACGGACGAATTGTATGCCTTGAATATCCACATGTCGTCGTCGTTCTCGAACCAATCGCGACTCTCTTCCTCGCCGCCAAAGGGAATGCCCGCAGCGACCACTTCCTTCAGTTCGTCCAGCTGATGTAGATAGCCAGGGTATTGGAATGTCTCAATCATCTTCGAAGTGTAGGTGGCCACCAGATTAATGCCATACAAGGTCAGCGATAGGAAAAATAATCTCGTCGCCTCACATATGGGACGCTCCTGCACTGCCACGCCTATGGATACTGCCAGGGCGTTGATGGCTGTCAAGCTGAGTTGCTGAAAGTACTTTGGTTCCGGCAAGATCCGAACCAAGGCATACCAGAACAGCCAGGTCAGGACAAGCACCAACAGAAAGCTAACCCAAGTGTTCCAGGCAAAGATGCCGATCATGGCTCGCCAGGCTGGACGATGATCCGCGAGCTTGGTGAACCAAGTGTGTGCGTCCTGGAGATAAGAGTCGGATCCCCAGAAGTCGACAGTCACCTCGTTGTCGGGATAGAAGCCTCCCATTATGAAGTCGCATTCGCCCTCGGACAATTTTCCCAGCAAACCATTCCAGTTGCCATCTTCATCGACCTCACCTCGTGTGTCCCTAGTGCACGTCTGATTGGTCTGTAAGGAAGATATTGTTGGGAATAACTTTATTCAATAGCAGACGCATCTTTCGCGTTATAGTTGGTTTGGTCAGTAAGCTGGTATATTTTGTACGCTGGTATATTCTAACAATGGTAATTAATATATTATACCTAATGAAGATTTCGGTATTCTTTAATAGTTCTTCAGTATATTAATTCTGAAATGGGAACTACACTAAAAAAGCAGCGTTTTTTTTTAATAAAATAGATGTGGATGTTCGGACAAAGAGTTCAATTTTCCCAAAAAATTAAATATTATTTTCTAGTCCTTAAAATATTTTTTTTCGTTAAATAAATAATGGTTGAAAAATTATTGAAGATATATCTTTTGGCTGCTTAAGCTGAATTCGCAATATAATTGGGAACTTAATTACATGATGCTCGGAGTTTAACGCATTTCTAATACATCCGTTTAATAACCGAAAAATTTGAAGCAAACATTTGTCTTAAGATTCCCCCTATTGATTTGCAACGTCTGATACCGTGTGGTGTTTCGTATCACTCACTTCAAAACCCAGACGGTTGCGCACGAATCCCAATATCCGCATCTCGAGTCCCACAATGCAATCCTCTTCCACGAAGGGAGCAGCAATAGAACAACAGACGTAGAAGGTGCAGTTGCGAGGACTGAAGCCGCTTATGTAATCCAACATGGACACATGAACCGCATGTGAAGAGGGATAAAGCTGACCGTTCTGGCATTGTCCCACGCTCTGCACACTGAGCACGCGACAGTCGATGTTGCTGTAGTAATCGTTCACCAGGAGATTGTAGTCCGTCGAAGAGTTGGCATAAAGCAAAGCCACTCGATGCACGTAGAACTTGGTCATCAGATCGTTGAAGATCGTCGAGGCAATCTTCCAGGGCTTATCTCGCAGCTCTGGATTATGGTAGAGCACAAGGAAGCGAGCTCCTGGATTCCAGGAGCGACTCTTAGTCAAATACTTGCTCATCATCTTCTGCAGTCGCTCCACGCTGTCGACGATGATAACATAATTGTCAGCCAGTAGAATTTCGCCAAAGATTTTCGAGGGTTTCGAATTCAGTTGATCGGAGATGACGCGCAGTTGATAGAACTCACGTTCCGGCGGCATCGATGTGTTGCTGATGGCCTCATTGATGCGCTTGCTGAAGCCCTTCTGGATGAGAGCTGCCGGCAGCGACATGTTGTACACGTTGGTCATCATCAGGTTGTAGGCGCGAGTGAAACGTTCCATGGGATTGCGGTAGAAGAAGATTTGAGCAAAGCTGTCCAGACAATCGACGCCCACCTGCCAGGTATGCGGACCCACATCCTTGCCGGGCAGCATGTAGATGACCATATTGGCGGACTCGTTGGAAGGATTCACAATCGCCTCAGCGCCCATCAGCATCAGAAGCAACAGCGCGAAATTCGGCCTCATTTTCATGCACACTTCGAGCTGAACGTTGGTTGAGCAACTGAGACAATTGTTGGCGTGTTTGGCTTTATTGTGTGTTTGTTGGCGTTTGCTGCCCTACAATGCATGCGGCACATCGGTTAATGGCAACACACCTAAATCATTTATGGCCAGCTTCTGGGGATTCGGCTATGGCGCATTGAGTCTGTTGTGTTTGCCCTCTGTAATTGACTGCTGTCATCAGGCAACAAAAAAAAAAAACAATAAAATAAAGAACGTCATCGCAACTGCAACATGCGAGGCTTGAATTAAAGCAAATATTTGTGCAGTCGCTGTGGCGCCATCGGAAAATGGCCGCCAACAAAGGCAATGCATTAAAGCACTCCATCAAACAGTTGGGAACCTTTTGGCGGTGCAGCCAAATTCGCAACCCTCCAAGAGGGGAGGGAGGGGGGTTGGCTTGCAAAATGGCGTTGGCGTTGGCCGGAAGTAGCCGGTCATAAAACTTGAGATGGCCGGCCATAAGCCAAGTCAATGAGTCACTTTGCTGCAATGGCGCTGTCCGCTCTTCCGCCACCAACACACAAGCACACACACACACGCGCACATAAGTCTCATATGCGTATGTATGTGGGCGTGTGCGAACTGTGGCACATTTGTCTTGGCTTTTGTCATTAGAAAGATTGCTCGTAAATTTCGCATTTAATTACAAAACAAAACATTGAGCGTCTCTCAAGTCTGCCAAGCTCGAGAAGTAACGAAAAAAGAACGAAGCGAGGAGAGAAGAGGAAACTCTTGTTGCAAGCAGAAACCCGTTGAACTCATGCCTGCAACATTGTTGCAGCGCCACAGCTGCCAAAGGCGCTGACTCACCCCGGACTCGCACTCGAACTTGGACTTTGACTTTGAAACGGACTCGGACACCATCAGCGAAACAAATTGTGAATGATAATTTAGTGTCATGATTTTTGACAAAGAGCGCGAACAGTTTGCAGTTGAGTTCAGTTCAGTTCTGTTTATTTCTCCCCCAGGTGGAGAACATTACAATCACATCCACCGCAATTCATTGCCTTGTTTCGCTTTTTCACAGATTCGCGCTGAAGTTAAACAACTCAACACCGCTGACGATTCTGTTCTCGTTGCCTGTGGCACGTCAGCTTTACTACAATCAAACAGGTACGCTCTGACTTGTGTCACGCCCCTCAAGGATGCAACACCAACTGACCAACTCAATTCATTTACTTTGCCTACACACAGCGAACGTCTTGCGACTTGCAACGCCCGCCAAGGGACCTGGCATCGCCATGGGCCGCTTGGTCCTCCCCTGCGCCCTTCGTGGGCAATACGATTTGTTTGTGCAGGCACGACAAGGCGGCGCTCTGAAGCTGGAGGCACAGGCCAAGCATCCGCAGTCATCGGCGATGCTCAATCACTCACATCGCATCGCCATCCGCACTCAGAATCGGGTGCGAAAACGTCAGTTGATTGTTAAATGGGAGCGTAGGTGGGTGCAATCTTAAAGCTCTGTCTTGACTGATATATTGGTAGATTAATAACTGACGCTCTAATTCCTAACTCATTCCCTTCACAGCAAATTCGATTACCATGCAATGCACTATTGCTTGGTGGTTCAACAAGTTGGTTCCGGGGAAGTCAACGACTTTGCCACCTTCTGCGAGGCAATTTATGCCTACACTCAACAACAACAGCAGACAAATTCGAGAGCTTCTTCTGCTCCCTGCTCGGGAGCCAGCAATATGTTCGACTTGGTCTGGTCACGAGCACCGAAGCGAGCTCGTCACCTCAATCCACGACACAACTTGCACATCGTGTGCACCGGAGCAAGGACGCAGCAACAACTTCGCGGACTTCAGCCCAACAGCAGCTATCGACTGCAGATCTTCGGAGTGGATCAGCGGCTTCAGAACATGACATTACCCTTGGCCAGCACTCAGGTGCACTTCAATCGTACAAACCCAACGGCACTACGGGAGCAGAATCTTTCTCTGCTCAAGATTGGTGGATTGCATGGGGTTCAGGTGTACAGCTTTAAGGTACCCACGACCACGCCACCTCCGCCCTTTATGCGCTATCTGCTGCTGCCTTGTGCTGGCAGCGAGATACGAGTGAAGCTGCTGCATCACCACAAAGAAGTCGCTAATCTGGGCAACATCTATGCGCCCACATATATCAAGCAAGAGGGCATCAAGCCAGGTCAACGATATCTCATGCGATTTGAGCCCAACAACGAGGATGAAGCGTTGAGAGCCCAGAAAGTGCGCGTAAGTTAAGTCAAGATATTAAATTCTTTGACGTAAAGAGTGGGAACTTTTGCAATCCCTTTCTCAATTATAGTTGGCACTGAGCAGCGAGCGACTATTTCGAGATCTCCCGGAACTGCCCAAGAACGTAACCGTATTCAATGTTCGCACCCGCTGCACCAGCACAACATTAGCCTGGAACAGCTCTCCGGATGAGCGCGCTCTGAGGTAAGTTAATACAGGAATAAAGTTAAAATTAGATGAAAGAGCACAAAAATAATTTTTTGTAACTTTTTGGTAATCAGGAAACGGCAAACTGTTAAAAGTATTTTTATAGTCAGTATCAAATCTTCATAATGATCAAATAATACAAATACTTGAAGTCCACATTAAAAAGATGCATTTAGTTACATTAAAATTAAAGTATAATATCTTTGAACAAATATGATTGTACAAATTATTTATTACACATTAGAAAAGAATTCGAGTTGCGAATTATTAGTAGCCTAATAAAAAGTAAAGGGTCTTTTACAGTCAAAGCTTGATTGCAGTTTTCCACTAATATTGTATCAGTAGCTTTGTTGAACGGTTTCTAAAGCGAGTAAATTTTATAAATATGAAGTAATTTTTTTTAAGATATTTAAATATTCCTGATATTTTCTCATTTTTATTCTATTAAGCTAAAGACCTTCGCTGCCATTGCTTTACCAATAGTGTTATTATTAATTTTAATTATAACTAACCTTTTAAATAAATTAATAGTCTATACATAGTTATAAAATATACTACATTTTTTCTTCTTTAGCTATTGCGTGATTGTCTTTAGTCTGCCGCAGCGAAGTGGCGTGGAATACACAAATTATTGCATGGACTTTGGAGCACTGCGAATAACGCAGCACAAGAATTTCAAGTTCATACGCTGTCGCGAAAAGCAGCCCAGGTAAAAAAATAGCTATTGGATGGATCGAATCTGTATAACATTTCATCGATTTTACAGTCCAAACGATAAACTGGAAATGGAGACGATATTCGGTTTAACGCCTGGCGATAGCTATTTGATCTATGTGACTGCCAACTTGAGTATGGGCAAGCCGTTGCCTTATCAGACGCTAACGGTGCACATGGGCAGCCAGTGCGTGGACTTGGAGTCGCAGGAGCAGCCCGAGTACTACTAGGCGTATGCGCAATACGCTGCGATACGCTGTCGAAGAAAGCATTTGTCAAAGCAAGAAATTATCCGTCGTTGTAAAGCTACCTAATCCACTCAACTACCATAAACTGAAAACAAAAAGTAAATCGAAAAATCTATCTAAATACCATAATATACTATATATACTATATATATATATTTACATATAACTATGCGGGTTTTTGCGCTAAGCATAAAAGACTATATATATTACATCTAAATGGCAAACGTATCTTAGCTATGTGAATGTTTGTGTGTGCTTGCGTGTGTGTTATTTCGATCAATCGATTATGTGTGCATGTATTTGTGTTTGCCAACGAATTCCAAGTATTTTGAGCAAAGTTTTTTTGATTCTTTCATATAAATTAAGTCTAGCTTTAAATGTTTTTTGTATATTGTTTACGATTGTGTTTTATGTGTGTTCATTGTTTGAAATCTCGCATTGGTTTTTACTTAAACAAATAGTTACCGATAAACATAACGATAGCGATACCGATACCGATAACGATAACTTTATTTAGCGCTAGGCTTTTGCTGTTAAGTTTACCACAATTAAATTTTTTGTAATTTTTTACATACATACATAGATATTAAATATAATTTAGCTAAGCCTAATTGTACGAATACAGAAAAATAATATTAAAGCTATAAATGTATGCATTATATATGCGCTGTATTTTTTGAGGCGACTTCATTAAAAGTTACAAAATATGATAATTAACTAAATAATGTGGACAATAAAATGTGCTATGCAGAGAACCGAGAAGGCCAATTCATAATAAGAAATAAACTTGTTTGAATTGAGTTTTGTTTTGTGGATTTTTCTTTTCAGTCATAAAGTATTAGTCAATCGCTCATCGCGTGTTGGGCAATCAGTTAGCTAGGACAAGCGATAGCAATCAGCTTGGTAGCTAACAGTTAAATGATGGCGATTGATAAGACACTGCGATACCCGTTGATAATTGCGAGCTAACTGCTGAACGGTAGTCGATGCCCCAACACATTATTCACTGCTTAGTTGAACAAAACCCGTTGAGCTAGGCAAACATATTCGGAAATCGTTGCATACTTTTAGGGCTATCCGACAAATGTCGCTGACTCCCTCACTTTGGCTGTCGTTTTCACTCCCTCGTTATTCTAGCGAATTCGCATATCCGATTGTGCTAATTAAGGATTTGTGTCAACTTCCTGGAAAGCAGCGATGCATCTTCATGGTTCTGGTGGGCATGCTCTTTGCCATCGCCTTCGTGGGTAATATAGGCACCCTTTTTGTGAACAGCAGGCGCAAGCTTAGACCCTTCTTCCGCACCTGTCTCCTGGCACTGGCCTGCAGTGATCTGCTCTACTCGCTGAGCTTCACCACTGCCTACGTGGCTCACTTCAATGCCCCGTATCTGGAACTCTGGGTAAGCGGAGTTCCATCACAACTCGAGTAAGTTGCTTAACCCTCTTTTATTTCAGACTTTGGGACATTTCATGTGTAGTCTGGTGCCTTTCGTGAACACTGCTACCATTATGTTCAGCAGCCTGGTGCTGGTTGCCATTGCCTCGGATCGTTATATGGCCATCAGGCGTGCAGCATCGGGTATTTGGAATCCGAGTTGGCTCTTCTGCGGATTGTGCGTTGGTGGCATTATGTTAACGTCGTTCGTTTGTGCCGTGCCTCTGTTTGTCATCTCGGGTGTTAAGCACATCTATCTGCAGTACACGGATGAGCTGGTGGTCAGCGAATTGCAATTGGCAAACGTTTGCCTAGGCATGACTGTGAGTTCAATCGAAAGGTTAATACGCAGCTCGAGATAAGCCCAGGGAAGACGCAATTAAACGTAGTATACCATATTAGATTCTTTATTTTTAGAGAGCCATTTCAAAAGGGGTTGTTTACGTATACGTTCCGAATCTCGTTTATCAATGGGGTGTTGTTTTTGGAGCTGCGTACTAGTCTTAACATGCCGTTGACATGTGTTTCATATCTTATCAGCTAAACAATTTGCATTTCTATTTATACTTGCGCACAGGGAGTGATTGAGGTCTACAATGTGATACTGCTCAGTCTCATCTTTCTGCCTTGCATTGTGGGCTTCTTCTTTCTCAATGGCACAATTGCACGGCGCCTGTGGCAACGACGTCACTTCCAACAGCAGCAGCAGGAGCAGCAACCGGAGAAGATGAAGGAGGAGCCACGCTTTGTCTATCTGCTGAGCAAGCCAGAGACCACACATGCCATGATGACCGCCTTTAGTGTGGCTGCCTCCATGGACATCGCTACCAGCAACAGCAACATCATCAGCAACAGCAACAGCAAGTCGACTGCGATGCCGCAGCTGAGTCCGGCTGCAGCGGCGCGTGTGGCACGTCATCGTCGCATGGTGCACGTGGTAATCCTAATGATGGCCACATTCATGTGCCTGCGTCTCCCTGGTTGGATATTTCTCATACTGCGGTTATATGGGGCGTTCTCCTCCCCAGTTGAATGGCTACTTTACTTCAGCTTCGGCCTGCTCAACCTAACCAGCAGTGCCCTCAATCCCATTTTCTACACTTTCCTCTCGCAAACCCTTCGCTGCCTCGGAAAGATGAAAGAGCAGTTTCGTAATTTTTTGTGTTGCTGCCCCCACAATCGCGAGAAGCAAGGCGAAATGGACTTGAATCCGGCGATGCCGAAGGAATCAACCAGGCAAAGTCATCGTTGCTTCTGCTGTGGCGTTCAGGTAACTTGGCATTGCTATCCCAAAGCTGACAAGGTACCGACTGCTCCTCAGCTATCACCCGTTGAGGATCACCATGAGAAAACTGATGAGGAAGGCGACGACGAAGATGACGACAGCAATCTGAGCCATTTTACAGGGGTAACAGGCGAGATCTTCACCATCTACAAAGAGAAGTCGGTAGCGACGATGCCGAATGCGTCAATGGAATCGAACAGCTGATAAAGCTCGTCATCCATCATGCTTGCTCTGATTGTGCTATAATTATGAGCTGAATAATGTAATGCAACAGCTTGTTGTTGACTGTAGCGAAAGCAAAGATGAATAAAGCGAACTGATAGGCTCAAATTTTGTTTTGAAAACAATTGCCATTCTAATTATATGTTAATGTGGCATAATAATATATTGTAGAACATTTAAAAGTCGCAATCCATAATTATTTCTGAGTCATTTAAGTTTAATTTGGCTTATTGTTAACTCTTTAGTAACAACTCATTTTATATGCTTGTATATCATTTTGACAGTTTCCGTTTTTCCACTTGTTCTTACTTAGATAAGCATCACCCTAATTAATGTCGAGAATTACTGAAGCGAACATACAAGCCAAACAATTCATCACGCTCCTATTGTGAACTTAATGAAATGAGAATATCGAAAGCTTACGCTCTTCAGCGCTCTCTCTTTCGCTCTTTGCTTCTTTGACTCTCTGAACAGCTGTTTGGCTTTGCAAGCTTGACTCGAAAGCTGCCGCCTTTATGTTCAGCTGCAGTTGCTCAGTTGTTGCTTGGGCTTCGTGCTGAGCAGTTGGATTGTAGTTTCGCTCTTTCGGTAAGACAACAAGCGCGCGCGTGTGAACCGACAAAGGCAGCCAGCCAATCGGGTGAAATCTACGACTACACCAACAACAACACGGGAACGGTCACGGGGACGGGCGCAGACACAAGCGGCGGGTACGTGTCTCTTCTTTAATCAGTGTTCGTCGCTTCAATAGTTTAGCGCATGCCAAAAGTGTTTTGAAAAGCAGTGAGAAAATTGTAAAATAAATAATGTAAAAATCAAACAAAGCGAAATGTAAATAAATGAGGCCAATCCACAAAAGAGAGTGGCGAATTATGGCACATGGTTTATAAATAGAAAAGCGGCTACAAAAGAAAGAAAAAGTGGCAAAACCAAAATCAAAATACAACAGAAAAATCAAAAACCAAAGCCAACACAACAATCAACTCAAATCAATAGAGCAGCTTTAGTTTCTCTCGCTTCTGTGTTAATTGAGCAAAGTTCTCTAAATTCATCACAGGTAAAACCATTTAAGATAAAAGTAAACCATAACCCATAACCCAGTCAAAATATAAACCAGTTGTGTTTGTTACACATTTCGCAAGTGAAGGAAAAAACAACAACAACACTTTTCACTTGTCCACAATATGTCGATTTACGCATGCGCAACTGTCGCCTGTCGTCGTTGTCTGTCGGTGTAAAGCTTTTCAGTTAGCTTTTATGTGCAGCTTGCAAAATCTGTATTACGACGTGCTGTCGTCGTCGAGTTGACAGTTCGTAGATTGATCAACTGTTCAACTGTTCATGTTGTCAATCGGTCAACTTGCAGAGCGGCTGTTTCACTTTTCTTGTTCGCTGTGAAACAACCGTTTTGTTTGGCCTCGCATTCTGAAGCTACTGTTCTCGCTCTCCCTCTCTTCCTGTATCTTGTATCTGCCTCTCCCTCTCCCTCTCGCTCACTCTTTTGCTAAGTTCGTTTCACTCTCGCAGTAAATCGACATTTGTCATTCCGTGTGACATACGCAAGTCTTCTTTGGGTCTGGTTACGCAGCGCTTTCATTAGTTTTGGCCGCCTTTGGCAGTTGCTCTTTTGTTTTTAGTCTTCAGTCCGTTTTTGTTTTTGGTTTTGTTTTCCCGTTTTTGTTTCTATTCCAAACGTGAGTAACTTATCTGCATACTTAATTAGATAGTGCTAACTATATAAATATAGGCCGACCTCAGACTTAGCCAACCACTATCATTCTCGCAAGCTGTCAGTTTCACACCTTCTGACCACATATGAGAAAATTACGAGTACAATCGGAAAATGCAAATCATCTGGTTACATTGGAACGTGACAGAAATCTCTTATCAGCAATTGGATTAATATGGGCATTATTGTGATTCCATTTGCGTAATTCTGCCTGCAAAAAGAAAAGAAAGTCAAGTAAGTGACTTTCAGGTGCGGCTGAGTTCTAAAAATATTCCAAGAATTTAACAAGTTTCTACATATTGAGGCCACTGAGGTCATTAGCCAAAAGTGAACGGGAATACATAATTAAGAAATATGAAATTAAAAGAATTGCATTTAATTAATGAATACTCATTTCTTAATTATCTTTGTCATTAGCGGCAAAAATGATTATTATGCACTGTCGTTTGTACCATCACGCATCAGGCAAAAGATATCACTTTTATTTTCACTCTTAATTATTACATATAACACAAGAAAAGTTAATTTAAGCATTACATGCAGCGTGACGACTGCACCGTTATTTAATAACGACATAAAAAACCGTAAATAAACACTAAGAAACTAAAAACAACGAGCTACATAATCGAGTCATAGAGTGTAACTGTGGAACTGGGCTTTGTTCGCTATTTAGCACATTTCTCCATTTGAATCATTTTCAGCCAGAAACAAAATTGTATATACGATAAAGTAAAAAAAAAAATAATATATTTTTCTAAAGAAAGTGAAAGTTTTTTTTTTTTTTTGGGTGTGATTGCCGTACGGAATTTTTGTGCGTCGTTATGTCGAGTGTCTGTTGTCTGTTGTCGCTGGGCTCGATTATAAGCTAATGGATATGGCTTTTCGGCACACGTTGGGCCGCTCGGAGAGCGTGGATTGATTGAACAATGAAAACTCTTAAGGTCTGAGAATCACCGTGACTAATGACTTGATGCTTGTCATAGTGCAAAGTTGTCTTCAGTTAAAGGTTTAAGCACTAACCTTTCCCAAAAATGAAAACTGAAAACTAGTTTAGTTTGCATTGTGAGGAAAACTCATGAAATGTTTTCCCAGCACCCATTGTGGTCGATTAGTGCAAAGTTGACTTTAGTTTGTAGCAGACACTTTCGATTTTCGCATAAAACGAAATCACAAGAAACACAAAATAAATATAATGAACAATGAAAGGCCGCGCAATTTTTTCTTGTTTTGTTTTTTTTTTGCATTTAGTTTCGGACCCTACTATTCACTTATTTCTTATTACACACCATCTCGTTGACGATTTCACTCCATGTGTGAGAGGCCAATGTACCATCATCCCGTGCCCCGCCTCGCCCCGTATCGCCTCGATCCGCCTACCCCCTTAACTAAAAGTCTGCTGTCTGGTCGGCACGACACAACACAACACAACACGGTATGCCAATTACCCATTACGATGCGAGTAAGCACATGCTGCGCGGCATTGGGACAAACCGAACCAAGACCAAGTCACCGAATCACCGAATCACACCCGAGTGTTGCCCCGGCACCCCGCCCCTTGCAGAGCGAGACAGCGAGTTCATTGAAATTATGCATATTGTGCGCACACAATAAACAGACACAAATGGTCTTAAGGTTATCTGTTGGACGTTGCAAACAAATCAATTTGTATAGCGATCCAACATCGGGCTATCATGTGACGCTCCCATCTGGGCATTATCGCTGCGACTCGGTTTGCAGCGGTTAAAGGTGGATTACAAAAACAAACAACAAGTACTCTTTACTATATTTTGATTAAATCAACACTAAGTATGTCAAGCATGGATTAATCAACAAATTCATTTGTTGATTTTCTTATGGTTCAATTGAATTTCATTCTTAAGAATCAGAATAACCCCTTCCAGTTAAACATTTTGTTGCAAGTATTGCAACTATTTATTTGCAATAATAATAACATTTCTCTGACTGACACAAAGGAAAGGTATTGTAAATGCAATATGACGCTGCCTCGAGTAACTACACAAATATTTCCATTGCAATTTCTTTGACGATTGTGTGATTTGTGAAATATGAATATTTCACTGTGGGTTCATTGGGCAATGCTGTTTGTCATCGAGCAGAAACTTCTGGCCTTTAGGGGATGCAAAATCAATTTGTCAATTTCTGTTAAGGGCGAACGCGTATTCAAACTTTGACAGCACTTAAAAACTCGTTAACTGCATGTGTCAGACATGTTTAGCCACCCACAACACACACACACACACACACACTGGCAAACCGTTTTTGGAATGTGGAATGTCATTTGATGAGCGTGTGTGTGCGGTTGCAATGCCATTACTGCAACTGCAACACTTTTGTTTACTAAAATGATTTATGTGATGTGCGTTTGTTTTCTTTCCGTTTCTATTCCTATTTGGCACGTGTTTACCTAAACAAGTCAACCGATTACCTATAACAAAATAGCATCAGAAAGATTAATCTTTGATTAAATTCTTATTCATAGACATCTTATTACTAAACATAATGCAACTGTCTTTAAATTTGGTATTCGAGAGAGTACTATGGCAAATAAATATGCTTTTATTTTCTTTTCGATCTTACTCCATTGACATCAGTTTACTTAAATGAGTCAACTGATTACCACCTACAAAATACCATCATAGAGATTAACCTATGATTAATAAATTTCTTTCCTGCCCCATAAATTCATAGTGATCTTCTTACCTAACATAAAGCTAAACGGTCTTTAGTTTCGGTATTCGAGTGAGTACTATAGCAATTAATCAATGTTTACATTTAAAAAGGTTGTTGATAAGCATTGGGGTGAAAGCGGATTAAGCTTGATTTGAAACATGGATTCAAAGATCAATGGCCTCTTTGTTTTCTTACTATGATAATTATTATCAAAGTTTTTAATAACAATACAACAGTATATAATAAATAATAATATTATATTTATATTTAATATCTATGTAAACAGAAATAATACTAATACGCAATTCGTTTTGATTATGCTGTGAATATTAAATCATTATGATTATAATATATTATGGCATTTTATGGTATATTTTATTTTACTTAAGTATTTTGAAGTGAAATGGTAATTTTTTGTGTTTTATGGTGATATTTTTATTGCGAGTGATTTTAATTTTTGTCCTAGTTTTGAACTCTCAAATAAGTAGAGAATTTTAAATCGTTCCATCTTTACAACGATTGTATGCTGACCTCAAAACACTTTCTTTTTTGCAATGTTGTATTCCGTGGTTCTTAATACGTAAAGATATAGAAAAGCAGTTCATAAGTGCGTCCATAGTGGCCAAGATTTCAATGACATGACAATAAGGGAGGACCAACCAACATATATGTACATATTATATCTACATACATGTCATACTTTATGTATGAACATAAACGATACACAGCGTAAACAAGTTTATCACATTTCATGATCGCTTATGTTTCGTCTTTCCTTTTTATTGGTTTTTGTGTAACACACAAAATGTAGGTCAAGTGGGGCTACCTCTGTGAATACCTGGCTGGGCCGGCGAAGCAGCAGACACAGTGAATTGAGCAGCGGCTAGTGTGAGTCTGAGTCTGCAGAGAGAGCACAGCCAGCAGCTGAGGCTGCAGACGAGGCAAGTTATGACACCGACACAGCAGATGGTCAACCGGCAAATCTGCTGGCTCATTGCGGCACTTGCGATTGCAGCAGGTCTTACAGTTATCGAAGGTATGTACCCGGGGGCAGCTGGGGAGGGGAAGTTCTGACCACTTCTCAACACGACATTTTCAACAATCCAACAGGTCTGCCCTTTCTCTACACAAATGCGCGGGCGCCGATCAACTGGACGGAGCCAGAGCTGGACGACTGGCGTATTGAGGTGCAACCTCGGAGCATAATCCCGCATGTGGAGCTCAAGTACCATGCCAACCGCACCAATAGCGAACCCTCCGACAGCGATGCCGAGTTCCTCGAGAGGCTGCGCGCTCTCAAGAGGAATCGCACCTCGGCTCGAATGTTGTGGTACGATGCCACGGCTGGAGATGGTCTGACGTATCCACCATTTGTGGATAAGGCACTGAAGCTGTTTAACCTCAAGCAGGTGGCATTCGAAATCGAGAACAGCGTCATGTCGAAGGTGTCCTGCACGGCATGCAAGGCAGGTGCTGGACTGCTGCAACACTACATCAAATCCGGCAAAACGGAAGCGGAGCTCATGAAGATGATCGCTCAATATTGCACTAATCTGAGCATACAGAGTCCTCGAGTATGCGAAGGCGTGGCCCAGCTCTTTGGCAGCGAGGTCATCTATGTACTGCAGCGTGTCAATCTCGGTCCCGATGAGCTCTGCAGCTTTATTATTGGCGATGGCTGCGGCGATGTCTACAATCCCTACCATGAGTGGGAGGTTATATTTCCGCCAGTACCGAAGCCTCCTCGCCTATCGGAACTGCCCATGCCCATGGAAGCGGCACCGTTCTTCAAGGTCCTCCACATCTCCGACACCCACTACGATCCGCACTACGTCGAGGGTGCAAATGCGGATTGTAATGAGCCGCTTTGCTGCCGCCTGAGCAGTGGTCGAGCTGCGAATCCCAATGCTGCGGCTGGCAAGTGGGGAGACTACAGGAAGTGTGATACACCCAAGCGAACGGTGGACAATATGCTGGCTCACATCGCTGAGACGCACAAGGACATTGACTACATTCTGTGGACGGGGGATCTGCCACCTCACGATGTGTGGAATCAGACGAAGCAGGAAAATCTGGAGATCATTAAGGAGACGGTTAAGCAGATGACTGAGAAATTCCCTGGCATTCCTATCTTTCCGGCCCTGGGCAATCACGAGAGTGCCCCGGTAAACAGTTTCCCTCCACCCTATGTTAACCAGGTTGACATATCCATTAACTGGCTGTATGATGAGCTCGATGTCCAGTGGCGTCGCTGGTTGCCCCAAAGTGTTTCCCATACCGTGCGACGAGGTGCCTTCTATTCGGTGCTGGTACGTCCTGGATTCCGCATCATTTCGCTTAACATGAACTACTGTAACAACAAAAACTGGTGGCTGCTCCTCAACTCTACGGATCCCGCGACGGAGCTGCAATGGTAAGAAAACAATTAACTTTAGATCTTACTCTAGATATCTCTCTATCTCTTTGTCGATTTAGGTTCATCTATGAGCTGCAGAGTGCCGAGTTCTCCAATGAGAAAGTTCACGTTATAGGCCACATACCTCCCGGACACTCGGACTGCTTGAAAGTCTGGTCACGTAACTTCTATAAGATCATCTCACGCTACGAAAGCACAATCACGGCACAGTTTTATGGCCACACGCACTTTGATGAGTTTGAAATGTTCTACGATCCTCATGATCTGAGTAAGTTGTCGAATGGGGGATCATTTTAAATTGAATTAATTTATTTACTCGTTCTGTTTTCAGCTCATCCCAACAGCATCGCCTACATCGGACCCTCTGTATCGCCGTACTATGATTTGAATCCCGGATATCGCATCTACTACGTAAGAACTGAAATATTGAATTAATTTAAAGCCAGTAATTTAATGACATGGGATTTTAGGTGGACGGTGATCATGATATGACGACTCGTCTAGTTATTGATCATGAGTCATGGATCATGAATCTGAAGGAAGCAAATCTGTACGGTTACCCGATCTGGTACAAACTTTACACCGCAAGGGCTGCTTACAACATGAAGGCTCTGAGGCCCAGTGATTGGGACAAGCTTCTCAATGAATTGACGGACAATCAGGAACTATTCGAGATGTACTACAAGTATGTAAGCTAACGTTATTAAATGCTCAGATATTAATAGCTCCATTCATTAGAAACTACTGGAAGAATTCACCGGCTCGACCTACCTGCGATGCTGAGTGCAAAAAGCGAATGCTATGCGATTGCAAGAGCGGAAGATCCCATGATCGTCGGCATTTCTGCGCCGATGTCGAGTCCAAGATCGATGAGGGTTCCTCGAAGTCATGGAAGTCCTGGTTTTATCGCGGCCTAACCAATTCGTATGTATCGTCTAGATAGAATCATTTATGTGCTTCGTCCGTGTCCATTGTGTTGTTGGTTTATTTGGGTTGTTGTTTGTGCTTAAGCTGTGTTGGTTGTTGCTTGTTGCTTGTTGATCACTGTAAGATCGTGCAATTAATTCATTTCTTTCTCCTTGGTTTGGGCTTACACTTGGAGCAGCGTTGAAGAGACTACACCACAACCGGAAATTGAGAACAGTAATTGGGAGCCATTGGATGTGGTCTATGGCACATTTGGTTAAGGTTGCACACAAACACTATGTAAATATTTTTATATAAGTATATTTTATAGCCTAACTTGGTTGAAGGTTGCTTACTTATGTATTACGCTTTAATGTTTTTGACACATATAATATAAAACTGACAATAAATGACCATATATTGTACGTCCTTCGCACTTGCCACATCTCTTTTAAACAGTTACAGCCTGATTTCATCGATTACCTACCTGCCCAAGTATCTGCTGGGCTATGGCTGAGCAAGTATTCCCCGCTTTCGTCACATTCGGACCAGGTCAATGGAACATACAGTCAACTGCGAGTCAAAGCATATCGAATCAGTGCAAATTTCAACAATTACACAATAAGTTTACTATGTGATAATTAGTAATTAAACTAAACTAACTACCCATATACATATATGATTACGTTAATGTTTATGATTATGTCAACGTTTATGTCTACGCAATGCCCTGTGGCTCAACAACCGACTGCCTCTAGACTCTCCAGCCCCTTCATACTCACAGAGTCAAAGAACAATAGTCATTAAATTAGTCTCGTCATCATCGTCACCGTCGTCATCAGAATCTTCGTCATCGTGGGCGTCGTCATCGAATTCCCAATGCCAGCTCATTGATTGCTCACTTTTGATTTGAAAGGACGCCAGTTGAACAAAAAGTAATGAAAATATGGAACAAATTATGTTGTAGTCTTTTTAGAATTAATTAATACAAATTAAGATAGTCTTATTCGTAAATAAAGTGCAATTAATGTAATGAGATTAAAACTAATGTTTATTACTGACCAGATAAAATAATCTTTATGAAACAATGTAATTCAAATATAACGTTCACTTAAAATAGTAGTGCTGTAAAATATCGTTGTAATAACAGTGCACCGCGCTGCGCACGCTTCATAGAGCTTTAACAGATACAGCTGTTTTAACATTTTAGCATTTCACCTTAGCGGCACAGTGGTGAATTCGACTTTGTATTCAAACTCCTCGATTGTGGTGAATTGCTGCTGTAACGGTTAAAATACTCAGCATACAATTTTTCGCTCGATGTTCTTTTTTTTTTGTTTTTATTTAAGTAATATGTTAATTGAACTTTAATATGAGTATACTTGGAATATAAAAGAGTTATCAAGTTATTAAAATACAAATAAATTAAAAATAAAATACATTTTAAACTTTATTATATTGAAAAACATTTTAAAAATGAAAGTAGAGAGCTTCGTATATTCAATACTTTGATTATTAATTTGGCGTTTTTAGAATAGTTTTTAAATTTTTAATTATGAAATCAAGTAATTAGCTAAAGTATTTGGAAAACTCGAAAAAAAGATTACGAAAATGACGTAGCTTGTAATTTACATTTTTCTGTAAAGAAAAGTAGAATAAATCTCCCAAAACTTCAAAAGAAATACCTTAAATTGAAAGATGAGGTCGGTATTTTGGCCATTGATGAATGAGAAATTAAAGTGCTGTTAACTTGCAGTTTACTACAAACTTCATCAAAGTATTTTGAAAATGGAACTTAACTTAACCTTATACATGCACATATTGACATATTGCCAGAGATCGATGTACAACGCATGGCATCTAAGTGGGTTTAATAATTAAATAATAATTATTCATAGGCTTCCATTTAATATTGCGCTAATATACTTGATGGTTTTTATTATATAATTTTTAATTAATCAATAATATTTATTTCTTAATGACGACAGCCCATAGCCGAAGTTAAATAATCAAATTTATAATAAATATCTCCAATTTAAATATTTATACAAACTGTCAGAATCAATTCAATTATGGTGTCGTACATTAATAATGTTTCCCTTGAACTAACTTCAATTTATTTTAAAACAACAATTTAATTTTCTCTGATAAAAAAACAAGAATTAAAATCCAAGACGCATGTAATGTGAAATTACTATAAGATGAAAATAAACCTTTGCACAATTTGTTATACCAAACGATTTCAGCATAAGAAGTGCAAAGCACTCCAACACAATAAAAATATTTATATAAAAAGATGCTACACATGGGGGTTAGAGAATTTATAATTTCATTATTGACGTTTAATGACAATCTGATTAAAACGTTTATTATCAGTTTATAGTATAAACTGTGCATTTATTATTTGACGCTAATCTAATTTTTCCAGTTAATTTTCAGCTATTGGCAAGTCAAGTTAGCTAAAGTAGTGCGAATTTAAGTAAAATGTTTTCTAAATATATTTTGCTGCTGTTTCTTGCTTTTGCAATTAAAAAGTCTTTCTGTGAATCGGTAAGTGAGCGTGTATTAAGTGATATTTCAGTAGATTAGCTAAAAATTGCATTTATTTGTCAGCTGATAAGCGATCACTTAGCAGTTCAATTGCGCTGCTGTTGCTGCTGCTGCTCGTTCTCAGTCAAGCCAGACTATATATAGACAATCTGATATTCATGCATTGAGGCATTCATCTGACTCATTTGATTCGTTTTAATTTGTACAAAGAATAGAAGGGGAGGGGAGGAAGTTGCCTTTATTATGTGTGTCCAAGGACAATGGAAATGGGCCAGCGAACTAGCAAAACACATTTTGATTGCTCCATGTATAGTAACTAAGCAGGATGCGCAGAGTGCAAAAGGACCACTATAACATGGCAAAGGGAAAGGGCGAGGACTCAGGACCCATTCTCACATTCACAAGTTTGTTGTGTCAACCCGCTGCTTGGTTTTGCTTGAGTTGCGTGCGTGTTTTCCCGCATTGTAGATAAGACACGCAATGCAGCGCAGTCGCCGTTGCCGTCGACGTCAGCTGCGATGCCAACGTCGACGGCGACGTCATCACCTTGTGTCTGCCAATGCATGAGTGGGTGTTTCGTATGTGAGTGTGTGAGTGTGTGTGCGAGTGCCGGCATGGCTTGTGGGTGCTTCCCCGGCAGCTTGTCATTATCCCTTTGTCACATACAAACACATGCATACACACCAACGTCAACATACACACTTACACGCTGAGCAAGCAAAACAATTCCGTTTACATTTCCCACATTCCTCATACGCCCTCGCCCCACCCCAAAGCACACACACACACACACGCACGCCCAACCGAAATTCGTGCGGAGCGCACCGCTTTTTTGCTTTGCATACTTTTCAGAGGCGCTGCTGTTGCTGCTGCTGTTGCTGGGAACCGCACACATGTGCGACAAACAAACAACAAGCAGCAACAACAACAATAGCAACAACAACGGCAACAGCATCAATAACATCAACAGCAAACAGCTACGAAATGCGTGCAAATTTTTAGAAAAATATACAAACACATCAGAGCGAGAGTCGGGCGTTATCTCATGCAGCAGGCAGCGCACACAGAACGATCCGATGCCGATGCCGCTTAAATGGCGCTTAACATATTTGATTTTTTGTTTGTTGTTTATTATTATTATTGCTATTGCTGCTGCTGCTGTTGTTGTTGTCAGCATTGTTTGCTCTGTTGCTTATGCGGCGCTGAAAAATTTATTTGTGCAATTCAACAAATCGCAGCACTTAACCCCTTACTAGCAATGAGTTCTAGAAATCCGGAAAGAACTAGTTCACTTATATTGCACATCTACAATTTAAATATTCTAGTGTTCACAAATATTAGAAAAACGAGGTGTTATTTCATTATTTATAACAAGTAAGAAAGCTACAGTCGAGTGTGCTCGACTGTGAGATACCCGCTACCCATTTTGAATAAAAGCAAAATGTTGCGATATTATTCTCAAAGTATACCAAAAATACTACAAAATACTAAAAATATACCAAATAGTAAATTTTGTATATCAATATAGTACCGAATTAAAAATATAATATACCATAGACGACACAATATACCAGATTGTCAGCCAAAACAACTAACACCCCTAGTAAGTAGGCCTTTTTGCCCATACAAAAGTATTCCTTTAATAGCTCCGACAATTTTTATCTGATCGCAACCAAATATTCAGGAATCACAACTACTATAGTTATTATTGTATAAAACTCGCTTTAAATTCTAGCTTTAAAATTAATCTTGTTATTCGATTTTTTTTATTTACGTGGTCGTGGCAAAAATTTGAAACAAATTTGATCTGCGTGCAAACATAACAAATGTTGTCTAAAAAATTATAGCTCTAATTCTTATAATCTCTGAGATCCAGGGTTTCAGACAGACGGACAGACAGACAGACAGACGGACAGCCGGACATGGCTAGTTCGTCACGGCTGTTGACGCTGATCAAGAATATATATACTTTATAGGGTCGGAGATGCCTTCTTCTACCTGTTAAATACATTTCCTGCCGGCATAAAGTTATAATACCCTTCTACCCAATGGGTAGCGAGTAGAAAAAGCAACAACTAAGAAAGCTTCACTCAAGTGTGCTCGACTGTGAGATACCCACTAACCGTTAGCAGACAAACCATATTTACATTTAAGTATACAAAAAAATATTGAAATATACCGGAATGTATATTTGATATATACATAGATATATCAAGTGCTGTCAAGTAGAATTATTGAATTACACCAAATTAATATACCGAAAAAATACTGAAATATATATCAGAGGAGATGTATGTATATTTGGTATATTGAAATAACAAGTGCTGTCAAGAAGAATTATAGCGCTATATTCTATAGTTTATACACGGATAGGAAAACGGATGGACAGACCAACATGGAATTTTCGGCTTAGTTGTTAACTCTGACCAATAATACATAGGTATACGTTATGAGGTAAACATAACCCGCTGACACAATGTACCCTATAGATTGGAGGTATAAAGACCCCAGACTATTCGTCATTCTGTCTGTCTGTTTGTGATCATAACAACTAGTTAGATTAACCTAGTTTAGTTTTCATTCCTCAAATAAACTTTACTGCAAATGTCTAACAAATTTTTACCACTCCATCAAATATTTAGTTTTGCCATAACACAAAAAAACTGGACTCTGAGTGCGCATCATATTGCTACGAGGCTTGCAAACCTTTGCTCCAAATGGCACCCGAATGCTATCGGAAAGATGCGGAGATAGCCAAACTAAAGGATCAGGTGGCAGAGCTACGGAAGCAGATAGCAATCCAGGAGGCAAAGGATTCCCTCTGTATAAGCCAAAGATCAGTTGTATCGGAAATTAAAGCGCTTTTTGACAAATGCTCAATGCCGGATAAGATGAAAGACACAACTCCGAAGCTCAAAGCTGAGACTATTTTGAAAGAAACTAAAGTTACAGAATTGACGCAATTCAAAAGTAAATTTAATGAATCGATTAGTTATCCCGACAACTGTGAACAATCAACGGGCATAAAAACTATACAAGTAGCCGGAATATTAAGACCCTTTCAGGTATTCTGTGATAATATAACAAACGATTTTCCATGGATTGTTATGCAACGTCGAGTTGGAAGAACTGTTGACTTTAATAACTATTGGTATAATTATGCCAATGGCTTTGGAGACATCAATGGTAGCTATTTTATTGGATTGGAGAAAGTCTTCAGACTCACATACACACAACCCTACGAATTGTATATTCACCTGGAAGCCTTCGATGGTACGATTGGCCATGCAAGATATAACCACTTCTTAATATCCCGTGAAACGGGCCAGTACCGACTATCTCAGCTGGGAAATTTTACTGGTGACGTATACGATGCAATGTCAGACTATCTGAATGCAAAATTTTTCACATTTAATAATGATAGTCGCGATAGATGTGCTACCAAGATGTCAAGTGCTTGGTGGTACAAAAGTTGCGATATTTCAAGGTGAGTATTGTTATTATGCTGAAATCTACATAATCTAGTATGTGATCTTCATTTTGTTTAGCAATCTGAACGGGCGTTACTCTGATTTTGAAATTAATAACGCCTTCGGCATTTGGTGGAAGAACTTCAGTGGAGGTCGCACTTTAAAGTCGGTTAAAATGTTAATTAGGCCAGCTCATTAAAATGCCTCACAGTGGCTCGAATTCGCAAAGCTCGATGCAAAGAATTATAACCTTCGAATTATCTAAAATGTGGGAATAATACTATTTGTAGCGTATCATAAAACATACAGAATTTGAATGTCTTAACTTAAAATTATTTAATTTTCTCCAATGTTATAATTAAATTGCTGAACTGTAAAAAACAAATTTAAACAATGATCTTGAATATTGCAGTTTCTTAAAATTATATTTGAAATAAATCTATTTGAATAATTTCTCAATTATTGTAAATGTGGCTGTAATCGAATGGAAATAAGAAATATACATGGAGTATATTTTAAATATCATAGTATACCGATATACCATTTAAAGAATTTAAGTATATTTTCAGCATATTGATGTGTTATACTTGAGCTCAGTTCGTATAGTTTCGTTTTTATACCCGCTACCCATAAAGTATTATTACTTTGTGACTCCACCAAATGTATGGAGTATGTATGGAGAAGGAGTCATCTCCGTCCCCTTAAAGTATTTATACATATATATGTTATTTTCGATCAGCGTCAACAGCCGAGACAATACAGATATGTTCGTCTATCCGTGTGAAACACTAGATCTTAGAGACTACAAGAGATAAAACTATAAATGCCGCAATTCTTTGTTAACTGTTGCGCGCAGATTCAAATTAAATTTTAGCCCCGACCACTTCTGGCCCAATAAATCAAAAAATCCGAATAGCAGTCGTAAATTTGAGCCTAGTGACACGATTCATAAATAAGGCTTTTATGATTCCGGATTTGGTTATGATCGAATAGGGAAATAATTTCATACGCCAAAAAAAAAAAAAAAACGATTGCTGCAGTTGGGTCTTTCGATCTGCTTCGATTGACAATCTGGCATACTTTGTACTTTATGGTATATACTTTTGAGTATAATAGTATATCTATGTTACATATTAAATATAGCCCTAAGTATAAAATTTACTTATCTGGTATATTTTTACTGAAAATGGGTAGCGCATATATACAATAATAATTATAGTCTTTATGATTTCTAAAAATTTGGCTGCTATCTGGTATATTTTGCATGAATGTGGTACTATATTAATATACCAAATATAGCCTTCTGTTAATTTTTAGAAATTTTGCATAAAACTAATTTGGTATATTTTAAAATGAATACCGAGCTCTTTTGCTTTTATGCAAAGTGGGTTGCGGGTATCTCAAAGTTCGCACTCTCGATTTTAGCTTTCTTACTTTATGCTATTTTGAAAAGTTCTTATTAGAAATAGTCTCAAATATAAAAATATTGTAAGTTGTGCAGTCTAAGAAGTCTATAATAGACTTTCATTGTTCAAACTACAACTAAAAAAATAGCTTTATTTTCGTTCGAAGTTTTTGGCTAGAAATTTTAAATTTCCATAACATATTAAAGCTCGCTCTTTGAGTACTGTGAAATTCATCACAATAAAAAGAATGATCATGTAATTGAGTGACCAGTGAATCTTTATCATTGTGCAGACAGTGGGTTAATCTGTCTATATTGAACCACTTTCGAGATCTCATTTGAATGCCGAAACACGTTTTTAAATAAATGAACGCATTAATTATTTTAGCACGCATAAATCGCTAAGCTGTCGATGTCGATTGCAATGTTTTTCTTCTTGTGACCACGCCCATTAGCCACACACCCGCCCACAAACAGAAACACACACACACTAGCACACTCACAAATAAACACACATGCAGATACAGGGATTTTTATTAGCTACGCATAATTGCTGCGGCAATAAAGTTGCTGTCGTTGCTGCTGCTGCTGCTGTGGCTGCTACCAACTAGGCACATGGACACGGACATGAACATTGTGCCGCGCGTGACCCGACAACATAACGACATTTAAGTAGCCACCACAGCTGTGGGCAGTGGGCGGTGGGCGCTGGAGAGTGGGTGTGGCTGACTACTGATGTAACTTAACCATGTTTGGCAACATGTTACAAAAAATTGATGCGACTGTTGTTGTCGTTGCAGCTGCACACACACACACACACACACATACACACACAACACAACATACGAGAACAGCAGCAACACTATGTATTTGTAGCTGCTGAAAAACCTTGTCAAATATTTGCCAAAATTTATTGACGATTCGTTCAACACGGCGTATGCGTAATACCCCATGTCCTTAAATCTTGCCTTCCGCTTGGCATCGTTTGTTGGTGCCAGCAACAGCAGCAGCAGCAACAGCAACAGCAGCAGCAACAATCAATCCTCTCACACTTGCTCTGCCAGATCAGCACTCAGTGCTATGAGCTGCATTTGATAGCTGACTGAGCAAGAATAACAACAACAACAGCAACAATAAGAACTGTTGATGCTGCCTTTGTTGTTGCCGTGTAAAACGCAAAAGAAAATTATATTTAATTACTCAAGCAAAAGCATGACAACTGCAAACGTTGACAGTCACAGACACATACAACACGCCGCTGACTGAGCACGCGGAGCGTTGCGGAGAGTGGAAGGGAGGGAGGGTGATAGGGAGTGAAGGAGGTAGGGGACGCTGCCTGCCCTGGGTGCGGACTGTCAGCTTGTCAGCAGCAGGCGCCAATGCCAAGCGGCTGGTCAGCTTTTTTCTCTCCTCTCTTTTTTTTAAATTTATATTTAAATTGTTGGAATAAATATGCCTCAGAAGTAGGAGAGGAACTGCAGAGCTGAGGGGGGACAGAGGCGTGGCAAGCATGCAGTTGCAGTTGGCAGCTCTGTCAGCTTCTAAACAAAAGCCGCAAAAACAAATGTTGTGCTACTAAGTACGAGCGGCTTTCTTTATGTTTTAGGAATTGAAAACGAGGCCGAATAACGAACTAGAAAATTAAGAGTAGTTTTCTTATACCATTTATTATTTATATATTATTAAAATATATACCATTTATACCCAAATATACTATAATCTAACTTGTTATCACATTGATGACATCATACTCGCATATCTCTACGCTATAATATATAATTAATTATCGAATTATGACAATGCCATACGATAAAACTGATAAATGTGATAGTAAGCATTTCATTTAATCGTATTAGAATTTTCTTTTATGTTCACAATGAGGTAAAGCAAATAGAACCAGGCAAAGTTCACAGTCCACATGAAGTTTTTCGTTGAGCTATTTTCAGTGGGGTACAGGGGAAAACTGAAAATTATATAAATTGTCTAGCACTAATTTATTTCAACTAAAAATCAAAAAGGTGAAATGTAAGAATCATGAAACGTAGAAAGTGATTTACTTGGTATTTTGGTTGCACAGCTTATATTATGATTTTAGTTGGACCATTTTTTTTGATTTAACACACATTTGCGTAATTGTTCCAACTCGGAAAAGAATCTACAATACTTTCATTCTGATTTAAAAAAATTGTATTAGTAAACTCAAGATAATTTTGGAGGATTTTTGGCCTAAAAAGTGCGCCAAGAACATGAAAATCTTAATGTTAGATAACACATCAAGAAAATTTGATAATAAAAAGAAAATAAGATAAGAATCTTATTACAAGATCAAAAAATATTATGTAGGAAGGATTGCAGAATCTATAACCTAAATTTAGTATTTTTGGTTTTATTTTGAGAATTAGCATTTTTCAGACTAATGTTCTAAGTTTTAAGAATTTTTTCTTATAGGGGTTTTATTTAAAGAGCACAATTTTTAAGGCGAATGTTCTTGATTTTAAAAATTTGTTTTTTTCAGTGTATTTTTTACAAATTGCAGCTTTCATTGCTTTCAGTGTTTTTTGCTATGTTGAGATATTTCTGCCTGAGTTTGACAATCAGACAATAAAATAGGATATTATTTGATAATAAGAGATAACCATGTTAAAAAAATACTTTTGGATTTCATGTTAAATTGTAACCGCTTCGGATAATTGTGAGGTATTATTACCCATAGAGCAAACATATAACTATGTGCTTCCAGGAAATGTATGTAACAGATAGAAGGTCACATGTCCGACCTCATGAAATATATATATTTGGTTGTAATCAGATAAAAATTGTAGAAGTTATTTAAGAAATATTTTTGTAAGGATAAAAGCGCCTACTTTCTAGGGGTCTAAAATACTTTGGCTGACAATGTAGTATAATTTCCACTCTATGGTATATTTTGAATGTGTTACTATATCAATATTCCAAAGATATCATTCGGTATACAATATTTTTAGTATTTTTGCGGTACCGAACTGTTTTGCTTTTATTCATAATGGTTACCGGGTATCTCTCAGTCGAGCACACTCGATTGTAGCTTTCTTACTTGCTCAAATGCCAAATTTGAGAATTCATTGCCATAAGATAGCTGCCCTACAATGCTAATCTTAAGTTGAGCATTCTTTTTCTGTAGTTGTTGCACAGATTTCATTGGCATCATTGTTCGTCTCCCTCATCATCGTCATCCTCTTGGTTTTGGTTACCCCAACCTTTTTCTCCAGATTCACCTATTCACCTGCATAGAATCGCAAAGCGAAACCAGAGCGAACACGACTGGGACAGCAGAAAAAGTCAAAAGAAAAATAAGACAGAGTGCGAGAGAGAGGTAGAGACTAGAAAGAGGAGAGAAAGAGAGAGGGGAGGGGAGAAGGAGTGTGGAAAAAATCTCAGCTGCAAATGACTTGTATGCCATTGAGATAAACCCAAAAATTATTTATTTTTGCCATAAACTCGTAAAGGACTTTTGGCTTTGCCATTGTTGACTAGTCTCATGTGCCTGTGTATGTGTGTGTATTTGTGTGTGTTGCTGTCGTTTTCTATATGTTTTGTATTTGTATTTGTATTTCAGATTCCAACGCCAACACCAACACCAACAGCAATAGCAGCAGCAGCAACAACAACAACCACATTGGACAATGGCAACTAACTACAATTCCGTAGGCAATTAATTTAGCTGGAAAAACCAAAAATACAAAACAGACTCACAAACATTCAAACACACTCTCACACACATGTATAAACACGTGGCAAAAATATAAAATGGCCGCAGAGCCGTTGCCGACGTCGTCAGTCACTTGCAAAAATAAACCAAAAAAAAAAACAGAAAAAAAATGAAGAGAAAAGCGACAAAAAATAAAAGAAAACTTGAATGGAAATTCAATTGAGTGACATGAAAATGGAATTTTTCATATTTTGCTGTTGCTTCTACCGCTGTCTCTGGTGTTGCTGCTGTTTTTGCTGTTGTTGTTGTTGTTGCTACCATCAACTGCTGCTGCTGCTGAGTTGAGGCAAAGCGAAGCGAAACGTTTTGGCTGCCAGGCACATCACAAACACAATTTTCTGTTGTAGTAGTTGCTGTTGCCTCGCCTGTTGTTGCTGCTGTTGCTTTTGGCCGCAATAATAGTGAGAACAACAACAATAAACTAGCAAACCGTTTTACAGCAACAACAACAAAAACAACAGCAGGAGCAGCAGGCGACCCACACTCACACACACACTCACACATACACACAATCGCAACGCACAAACCAGCAACATCAGATTCTACTCTCTATCTCTCTCTCTCACTCTTTCACTCTCTTTGCCTCTCCCCTACCCCCAATTTCATTCGCTCTTTCTGTAGTTCTTGCGAGCTGCCCCCCAAAAAACGTTTGCGTCTGACATTTTCATAATTAGGTATTCAAAATCTTTAATAACGGTTACTCTTGCTGCCGCTGCTGCTGTTGCTGCCATTTGCCATTGCTGCTGTCGCTCTCATTGTTGTTGTTGTTGTTGTTGCTCGAGCTGTTGCTCAGACACAGACACACGCGTCTTTCTTAAACGTTTTTTTGTTGTCCTTGTATTTTAGTTTGCTTTTTTGTTTTTATTTGAGCTGCTGCTGTGGCTGTGGCTGCTGCTGCTGCTTTTGCCGCTGTTGCTGTTGTTGTTGCCAATGTTGCCACAAGTTTTTGTGTCTGTGGGGCATTACTCGCCGTAACACACACTCAGTTGGGTTTCGCCAGTATGCCGCTGTTACTGTCTGTAGGTTAAGCAAACGTCTGTCTATAGCTGCTGGCAGTAGATGTTGCAAGTGGCAGCAACAGCAGCAGCAACAGCAGCAAGCAAATTGCCGTTTGAGTCCTTTGAGTATTGCAATTATGTTACAGCTGTTTCCCAAATTTCGTCATCCCTATATTCCTAAGCTCAGTTAGCATACGCCATACTTTTAACAATCTAGCGTTAACTTATCTACATATATTCTTTGTTCTGATTATTTACTGACAGACGAATTGACAAACAGTCAAAAAAGTGAATGTTTGAACTCGGAAATTTACACACAATTTAATAAGGAAAGATTCTTTACGTTCTCTCTTTCTCTCTCTTTCTCTCTCTCTCTCTGCCAACTCTATCGCCTTAAGGTTAATATGAAAGCTATAGATTTGAAAAGGTTACTAATGTAAAATATCTTGGATGCCTGATCAGAAGAAGCCAAATCAATATCAACCGTCTCTTAACATATATACAAAAAAGATCAATTGGTTATCTGACAAATTTCTATTTAGGATCTCTTCTGAAAAAAAGTTTCGAGAAATAGTTTAACGTTGTGGAAAAACTAGTTGGCACATAATAAAACAAGTCAGAAAGCTGTATATCAATATATACTAAATTATACTATATTTCTTATTTAGATATACTACTAAATTAAAAATAAACAATGAAATAAAAAATAAACCAGATTGTCGAATTCAATTAAGACCCGACCTTTGGATTTTAATCGGAAGATGCTTGATTTTTATACCCGCTATCCATAGGGTAGAAGGGTATTATAACTTTGTGCCGACAGGAAATATATGTAACAGGTAGAAGGAGGCATCTCCGACCCTATAAAGTATATATATTCTTGACCAGCGTCAAGAGAGACGATCTAGCCATGTCCGTCTGTCCGTATGAACACCTAGATCTCAGAGACTATAAGAGATAGAGCTATAATTTTATGTTTGCACGCAGATCAAGTTTGTTTCGAATTTTTGCCACGCCCCCTTTCGCCCCCGCAAATCAAAAAAAATCGAAAAACAAGCGATCAAATAAAAATTGTCGAAGTTATTAAAGAAATACTTTTGTATGGGCAAAAACGCCTACTTACAAGGGGTCTTAGTTGCTTTGGCTGACAATCTGGTATATTGTGCCGTCTATGGTATATTGAATGGTGTACTATATCGATATACCAAACATACCATTTGGTATATTTTTAGTATTTTTAGTATTTTCGGTATATTTTGAAAATGATTCCGCAATATTTTGCCTTTATTAAAATGGGTAGCGGGTATCTCACAGTCGAGTACACTCGACTGTAGTTTTCTTACTTGTTTCAAGTACTTTTTTGCGCAGTAGTCAAGCATTGTCATAATAATTTTAATCAGTAATTAAATATATTGAAAGTAAAAGTATAAAAAAATCGAATTTCTATACCTGCTACCCATTGGGAAGAAGAGTATTATAACTTTGTGCCTGCAGGAGAAGTATGTGACAAGCAGAATGAGGCATCTCCCACCCTATGTTCAGCGTCAACGACACGATCTCAGAGGCTATAAGAGATATATGTAGATATTTTCAGACCCCGAAAATAGCAAAAACACCAAATAGCAAGTGCAATTTTACAGATAGATTTTTGGTACATACAGTATTAACAACAGTATTTATAATTCCTGAAAATTTGTTTGCGATCGGATAAAAATTGTGGAATTTCTTTTGTATGGAATAAAATACCTACTGCAATCGGGTCTTAGTTGCTTTTATTAATAATCTGGTTTAACTTATACTCGATGGTATATTTTAAATGTGGTACTATATTGATATACCAAATACAACCTTCGGTATATTTTAGCTTTTTTTTGTATATTAATTTGGTAAATTAATTTGGTAAATTAATTTGGTATCTCACAGTCAAGTCCATTCGCTTTCTTATAACGTTCGAACTACAGGTTCATAGTATTAACTTGGCCATTGATGTTTAATTAGTAAATAATTGAGGACAAAGAAGTTTATACATGCATATATATATGTAAATACATTTAATCTAATTCATCGTTATTTCTTTGAAACCCATCAACGACAGTCAAATAGATGTCGAAATAAGTTTTACTTCAGTGATTTCAGTAATTTCTGAATGTATTCGACAGCTGTGCTCATTAAGAAAATAAATATGTAGTCTCGTGGACTTTTTTTTTTTAATTTCAATAAGTTCTTAGAACAACTGTCTTCCTCGTCTTGCCTTGTCAAATCCCTTTACATTGTTCACACTCAAGTTACCGTCAGTAGCAGAAGCACTATTATGCCTTCATCCTTCACTTCAGCTCGCCGGGAGGCAATGTATTGAAACCCCGAGGAAGAGACGGCATCAGTCTCGGTCTCAGTTTGAGTCTCAGCCACAGCCACAGCTTCAGTCTCGGCTCGGCAGCCTCAGGTCAGTTGTCACTGCCGGTGACAATTTTTACGCGTCTTGTTGGACAAGGCAACTGCTGAGCAGGACAACCAGCAGGATGCAATCGTAGCCTGCAGCATCATGTCATAAAAAAGAGTTCATTTAATGAAATTTAAATATATTAAATTAATTAATTGAATTGCTCAAATATTTGGCAAACATTTCAGAATAAGAATGAATCAGTTCTAAATTTTCTGCTTGATTAATAGCGAAAGTGAATTGTATCATTCGACAGACTACCTCAAAATTATACGAATGAGTAATATAAGTTTTATTTTTGTATAATCGGCAATATTCAATCAAACATTTTCCCTTATCGAATTTCATACGAATAAGTACTTACATTTACTATCAGATTAATAGTTATTGCTCACTGCCCAACAATAAATGCGCTTATCGCTTTTCATTTAATATGATAATAATTAATGACACTTATTTTACGGCCCATTGTACACTTAAAAATTTGGGTACTGAAAAATCAGGAGACAAAAGGGGGACTATCTTTATTAATTAACAATATGTAGAAATAATAATTATAATTATTATTTTTTATATATAAAGATTTTCTGTACATATATTAATAAATGCAGTCTTTATGAATTTTCTGTTATAAAGTTGTTTTGAAAATTTAGTAAATTTATTATAAATTATTATATTATATTATAATAGTATTATAATGATATATGTCAGAAAAGTGCTGCTGCAGTCGGATTTGGTTGAGAATATTTAACACTATGGTATATTTTCAATATATTTGTATATCAATATACCAAGTAGATAGTCTAAAATAATTTAGTATTTTTTGGAACGCTGATTTTGTATACTTAAATTTGATACCGCACAATTTTTTTTTTTTTTTTTTTTTTTTAACGGGAATCTTGTAGTTGAGTAAACTCGACAGTTTGTGACTTTGTAGCATTCTTTGCCTTACTTCACTGATTCGCCGAGTGTAGCTTTACGATACGAAAAAGTAATGAATGAAAGTAATATCGATAAGCGCTGTTATCATCAGTACTTAAACTGCGCTATTTTCTGTTTTAGATCAGTTCTTAGACGGATCTCAAACAGAATAGTTGTCAAAAATCGCAATGCATAGTAATATTTCGATTGTGTTAGTGTTGCTTCTTGGCTGCTTTATGCAGACAACTTACTCAGAGGATCCTACAACTAATAAGCCCACAACAATTGCGCCGGAGTTTTCCTGCACTACGCACAATGGATTAGCTACCGATCTAGAAGCTGTATGTCTGCAGACATTTTCTTCCCGTCATCGAAATTAGTTTCACTTATGAATTTTATTGTTTATTGTTTAGATCGCTGGCTCTTGGTATGAGGCTGCGCGTGCATACGATGAGGACGATGTCCAGTGTCTGAAGTACTCCATTGAAGCTACTCCCGATGGTGATAATAGGATTAACATCAAATTGGAGTATGTGAGCACCGCCGATGGGAAGTGGGAGCCTGAAATAGATTCAGCTCTCCTTCCCTGGGACGATAACGCCAAGAATGGAATTTTTAGCTGGACCAATGACGAGACATCTGAGACGTCTGTCACCTTCAAAATGGTTTCCATGGATAACTCCTCTTATGCATTTCTTTGCGGCTACAAGGGAATCGGTTCTCAACCGCTTTTTAAGGTGCTAACACGTGAGCGAGCGCTAAGTAGTGACCAAAAGACTCTCATTGAAGAAAAATTTAATGATCTTTGTCAAAATGAGGCATTGGTCTGGGTGGAACAGTCAGAGCAAAAATGCAACTCGGCAATGCGCTCTATAGGTCAAACACTTTTAGTTTTGCTTTCAACTTTACTTATTTTTCAATAGTTCAACTCGACTAAATCCATAAAATATCAGATTAACTCCATAATGTTTTTTTAACAATTGCACAAAATATTTAAAGCTCTACATTTAAAAAATCATATGACACATGCGATAACATATCTTCTTCTTAAAAAATGTACAGATAGAATGTAATGATAACACTCAAAATATTGCAGAACTTAAACTCGATTGAAGCTGTTAAGCAGTATAGAACAATACAAAAGTATAACTCCAATTAAATTTATTTAGTTTCGTTATTACTTTCCTCAAAATGTGTTAAGATCCGGCTCAAGAACATGTATTCGCTATGGGGTTGGAAATGTCTACTCTTATATGTTGATACAAATAACATATATTAAAAATTGATGTGAAAATATACTGTCATATTCAGCCAGCGGCATTATTTTTCACATATGTTATGTATAATTGAAAAATTGTAATTTAGAATTTACCCATATCCTGACTGTAAATTCAAATCGAAATCAAGTCAAGGTGAAGTCATAAGATTATATTTTGAGATGCATTTATTGCATTAAAAGAAACAATATACGAAAGCAACTTAAACGTTGAAAAAAATGATAAGGTGAACAAAAAGGAAAAGATCATGACTTGTTTACTTTGGGCCGCTCTGTCCGCTGTCTGTCTGTCTGTCTGTCCGTCTATGAACATCTGTGAGCATTGTCCTGTCCTGTCTGTCCTGTCTGCCCTGCCCAGGCTATATGGGCAAATCCTACAAACAGTCCACCAGCGACCAATTTATAAATTTCACATTTTGTAATTTTCCTTTACATGGAACATTAAAGGAGATATCGAATTTTAAGAATTTAAAGTAAAAAAGAAATTTCGATCATTATGAATGCACAAATTTTTATCAAACGCAACCCAACCTCTTTGCACTTTTCAAAATTCCAAATTTTACATTAATGTTAACACAGTGAATGAACTTATGTTCTTTAATTTTAATGAAAAAAAAAATTATTTTTCCGCTCTGTGCACTGTGTCCGCTCTTACATTACATTTTACATTTAACATTACATTTCACATTTTACATTACATTTTACATTTTACATTACATTTCACATTTTACATTACATTTTACATTGTACATTGTACATTTTACATTTTACATTTTACATTTTACATTTTACATTTTACTTTTACATTTTACATTACATTTTGCATTTCACATTTCACATTTCACATTTTACATTTTACATTTTACATTTTACATTTTACATTTTACATTTTACATTACATTTTACATTTTACATTACATTTTACATTTTACATTACATTTCACATCTTACATTACATTTTACATTTTACATTACATTTCACATTTTACATTACATTTTACATTTTAAATTTTACATTTTACATTTAACATTACATTTTGCATTTCACATTTCACATTTTACATTTTACATTTTACATTTTACATTTTACATTTTGCATTTTACATTTTACATTTTACATTTTACATTTTACATTACATGTCCGCTCTGTCTCAGAAACAGTGAATTGGAGCAATAGTAGTCTTATTACTTAACTTATGTTCTTTAATTTTAGTGAAAAAAAAACATATATTTTTCTTTTACAGAAATTTAAATTTTAATTTGAAAGTAGTGATTCAGTCCGCTCTGTCCCAGCCCAAAGTAAACTAGTCATGATCTTTTCCCTTTTTTCACCTTATCATTTTTTTCAACGTTTAAGTTTAATCCCAAAAATTTGATGCATAATACGCATCTACATTTTTCGAATAATTGTTAACAATTTCTTTTTAACACTTATTCTTCTTGCAAAACTGTGAAAATTGTATAAGTATGTAGAAAGCAAGGGTTACTCGCAACTGAAAATTTCCTGAAACTATACTCAATACCAAAATATCAAAATGTTCGTCCTTTAGCATTTTCGGAAATTAATATCTCTTGGAAGTTGGATGACCAACTAATTTTAGTATGCCACAGGTGGAAGCCATCAAAATATGACTCCACACATTTCTACAAAGCAAGTGTTTGCAGGAAGAGCTCGACTGAGTTTTTCAGATACATAAACAATTTTACACCCATGCCGAGGAGCAAAGTAAGGCATGTGAGGAAGATGGGATATCGGTTATCTGCTAGCACTCGTCTGCCAGTTATCTATTGTGCAGCACCCTCTGCGGCAGCTTATTATCAAAAGTCAGTCAATGTCGCGTCGCACACACTCACTCACTATACAAACAGCTTCATTCTGACCTGCTGCCCTAAAAGGAAGCTCACTCGAGAGGGAGGAAGGTCTTGGCGTTGGTGTTGAGGGTGGACTCGGTGTGTTTGCTGCTGAATTGGAGCTGAGTAAACAACTTCTTTATCAGCACAGTACACGCCACAGTCAGATAAATACGCGCCGCAATTTGTGGGGCTGTTGCTGCCCGATGAAAGAGACTTTGCATCGTGCAGCAGCAACAACAGCAGCAGCAACAGAAGCAGCATCAGCAATAACTACAACTGTCATATATAAATTCGTATTTAAAATAAAAATTAATAATTCAATTATGCGTCAAGAGTAAGGCAAACATTTGCAATTGGCCATTTGGTAACGTTCTCACTCTGCTCTCGTTTCGTTCTTGGTTCTCAGTTGCCGATTGTCGACTCTCGGCCTGGTCACAGCTGTGTGTATGTTGCTATGGCAGCCAAATTGCCGTGATTTCATTCAATTTGTCGCAGAGGCAACACCAACACCAACAGCAACAGCAACAGCAGCGGCTGCAATGGCAGCGGCAACAGCAACGGCAACGGCAGCAACAAATGTTGCCACTTGCTGCCCAAATTGTTTTCGTTTGGGAGATTGAAACCTCCCCGCAGCTTGTGCAAAATGCGCATAAAAAATGCTGCTGTGTCCAATGCTCACAGCTCACAGCGGCTGCTCTGTCAATACGAAGTGGCACACACCTCGTGCCCCCTCCTCCATCGTTTTATTCCCATCTCCATCCACCAGTCATCGAGCCAGCCAGCCACCAATACGCCCCAGACGCCCATCGACTACGTCAGCTGCCTTCTGTGTGCCAATGCACAATTGTTGTTTGTATGAGAAAATCTCGCCTAATGGCGTTTTACATTATTTGCCGCCTGATGCCATAGCCAACTGTTACCAAGTGGCAATGCCACAGAGCGAGAGAGGGAAAGGGAGATGGAGCAAGACGCTGCAAAGGAGAGCAGGACAAAAACCATAGCCAGTTGTAACAGCAGTTGCTGGCTACGTAGATTTCGCTTCGTCGCCCCCCCTTTTGCCACCTTCGACGAGTACTCTTACCCCTTACCCCTTACCCCTTAGCCCATAACGAGTGCCAAATGGGCTACGCTAAAGTTTGTGGTTAGGGTGCTTCGGTTTTTGCTTGTGGCAAGCAATGTTAGAACTGTGGATTGTGGCACAACTGTCAGGGCTGGGGATGCTCTGAGTAGCGACCAAGCAGCTGCAAGATGATTGGCCTTTTATTGCCAAAATTGGCTGATTGACTCAATTTCCAATGGTCAACTCTAATAGCCGTAGTTAGAATATTCAAATCTTTCAGCGCCATTATCAAATATTGATTGATCTGCAGCGCATCGACTCCGTAATTATCTACTTAATTTAAATGACACTTAAGATATTACTAAGTACCAAAATATAATGCAATTCAGTAATATTTTGTATTCCCTAATTCATATGAGTTGTGGAAGAAGAGGAAGGATTACTTGGAGAATTTATATTTATAAAGTGGATGAAATATAAATAATCTAAAATAATCACCACAGCTAAAGTGATCTCTTAGAGTAGTTTTTCTAGTCCAGACAAACATACGGATATATCCATTAGAAGACAATTCGCTGTACAAATAACCACTAATCAATTAATCGATTTAGCCAATAGCCAAGACTAAATTGCCGCAATTCAATTCTAGAAATACATTAAATATTTCATAGATTCGGCAGCCAATGCTCTAAAGTAATCCGTTTCATTTGTTCTACTGTTCTCAGGGGTATCAAGAAGCACTCCATCATAGCACAGCACAGAGCTCTCCTCCTTAGCAGTCTTCGAAATTTCCTTCTGCGCTTGGACCATTCCATGTTGAGAACGCATTCCCCTGTCGCACATAATCCAACACAGCTGTAGAAGAACCCAAATCCCCAATCCCAGAAACGAAATCGCCTTTAATTTGCTCGCTCATTTCGACGTTGAACTTCTACTCTGCGCTGCGGCTGCGATTGGAGTTGGGGTGGGGGTTGGGGTTGGGGTGCTTCGTGGGTTTATATGTATTATGTGTGGGTCTAAGCATTTGACATGGTGTGAACACGCGCATAAGGCCATTTCAATGGTTTTCAAATGTACAACAACTGGCTGGGGGCGGAGGGTTGCTGGGCTACTCTGCCCCAAGGCGGGTGACAAAACTCGAGAGAGTGAGAGCATGAGTACTCCATCTGTCTCACACGTGTGCGAGTATGTGTGTGTATGTGTGTGCACAATTGGTTGGCAATTTATTTAAATATCGGCACGCAGTTGGAAACGCAATGCCAACTGGAATTTCATGCCAAGTGAAACACATTTCAGCGAAAATAAAACGAAATAGCAGCAGCAGCAGCAACAGCAACAATAACAAGAACAGCAACAACTGAGAAATTTCGGCTGCCAAAAAGGAATTTTTTCAGCTGCCGCCGGCAGCAGCCGAGACGAACCGATGGTTGGAGGGAGAGGAGGCTGCGATTGCGACAGCAGCAGCAGCAGCAGCAACAGCAACAGCAGCAGCAACAGCGACAGCAGCTGATGTTAATAGCCCAGCGGGGCCAAATGCCGGCTGGTGCCAGGCGAAATAAGAGAGAAAAAGAAGCAGATGAGAAGGAAGTGTAGACTGCGACGATGTCTAGGCAGGCAGTTGTTGTTCCCTCTGCCTCCGCCTCTGTCATCTGTCCTCTGTCCTTTTGATAAGCCTAAAGGGAGTCTGGTTGTGTGTGTGTGAATGTGAGCAGCTGAACAGCTGTTTCTGACGGGAGCAGACAACTGCGCAAGCGCCATGCAAAATGCAAGCGAACACAAACGAATCAAAACACGAGTCGCACAACAAAGCCGAAGTTGCACCCGAAGATGAATTCGAAGCCGATGCTGTTGCCGAACGACGAGAACGATACATGTGCGACTACCTGTGCAAGTTGAAACTGAAGCAGCGCTCACAAACAATTTCAACTTTCAACTAAACGGATGTCACGCTGCTGCATAGCGGAGCCAGTTGAAGCGATAACATTGGCAGCAGCCGCATCTTACTCTCTCTCTTACTCACTCTCTCGTTTCGTCCCGCGTGAAATTTGGAATTTCGTTGCCGTGGCCGTAGCCATAGCGCGTCGCTTCAGTCGTTTGCCAGTGGCCCGGCATGCCGGTACATGAATCGCATCGCATCGCTTCGATTCTTGCTTTTTCGCTCGTTGTTTGTTGTTGCTTCGCGTCGCGTTCACAGCAACAAATAAATAGAAAATAAATCAACAAAAATGTGCAAATAAATTCGATTAAAGCGCGAGATTCAATCGCAATTGGTTGCTAGTCAGTTCCGCCCATTGCATTGCGTTTAAAGTGGGTGTCAAGAATACGAAAACAATGCACCAAATTAAATTGCAGTGTGCAGCGTGTGAATAACATAAACAAGCCAAGTAAACCAAAGACCACAAAACAAGCAGTGCTGAAAGAACAAAAAAGAAAGCAACAAGATTTCGACAAGATCAACCAGAATCAAAATGGTAAGTTAATGCAATGCTGCGTATGTGTGTGTGTGTGTGACTCTTCTCTGCCTCGCTTCCTTGCTGAGCGCAACACATGCTGATTGACCATGCCGCGATAACGCCAGATGTCCCAGACAGAGAACAGAACACAGACACACTCAAAATACATATTTGTGGAATCTGGTGGCTCTTTAAATACATACATATGTATGTTCATACATATATCTGAAAGTGCGACGCATCTGTTTTTTATTTGCGTGAATGTTTGCCCCTAACTAGAGTCGCATTTTTGCATTGCCGGAAGAACACAAAAATATTCTGCAGCATATTCATTTTGTCAGTTTCACGTGCGAAATTATAAATTACAAATACAAGAATTCTTTCCCCCTCGGGGTGTTCACGTGAGATTTATTGTAGGATGAGCGAAACTTGCTGCCAACTGCCAACTGCCAACCAATGACTTTAGCCGCCATCTGTTTCTGATGGCCTTGGGCTGAGCATCCCAGCTGCAAATTATTGCAGCTGGCTTCGCTGTCATTCCAATTGCCGTGCCGTCTTCTCTAATGTTTTGCTCGCCAAGCGGCAAACACACAAAACTTCTCAGCTCAGCAATTGATATCAGATAGATATTTAGATATTTATTTAATTTCCATAATAAGGGTGAGTTTGTCTCGCCAATCCCAATTCGAATTGATTCCCACAATAATAATGTTGCCTAATTGAGGCACGTGCCACAAATCCGGCTGTTTGGCCAGCTGCAGCAAAGCAATCTTTGGGCCATGCTGCAAGTTGCATGAGTCAGAGTTCTTCGTACCTTGGTACCTTCTGCTTTCTGCCTTCACCTGGCCTTGACAAGCCGACAGCTGTTGCTGAATGATCTGCTCAGTGTGAAAGATAAGAAAGAGAGAGAGAGAGAGAAAGAAAGAGTGGCAAGTGTCTGCTTCTGCTTATGCTTCTGCTGCTCAGCCAGCTGCTGTGCTGTGTGTTGCCTCTTTGCTCTGTTACATCTGCTACGTCTTGCCAATTGCTTTGTGCTGCTGCTGCCTTCAGTGGCAAGACACCTGCATAAACATTTGAACAGCTTGTGGGCTCAGAGCAAGCGCTGTCTGCACTCTGCTTCAAACACTTGAGGGCATATTAGTTTATGTGAGTGGGTAAAGCACATCTTATTATCATTATCAATTGGAATTGCAGAACAAATGATTGCCCACAGTATCGATGTGCAATGATTGAACTAAACTTATTTTTTGTATCATATTACTTAATTTGAATTGCAAAATAAGGATCAAAGGTAACATCTTACTATCTTATGTTATGTTACAAAATATTTAATATATACAATATATTAAATAGTCCCCTTAATGTTATGATTATTATTCTGTATTACCTGCTGAATGTATACATTGTATCTGCAATTGATTTGTGTTATACTGAATAGTGCTTTAAAATAAATAAAATAAAATAATAAAATAAGAATGAATAGTGCTTTAAAGAACTTGTACGATTTTGATGCAGTGAGTATCAAAAATAGTAATGTTTGACAACAATAAGTTCTTCATTTTCTTACAATTTTTATTTTAGTAGAATATTGCATTGAAAGAAATAAAAAATGTGATATAATATAATATTATAATATATATTTCATTATAGAAGAGTATTCAAGAGTCTTCCTATGTAGATTGATTGATCTATTAGATCAGCTTGCACCTTCACACATACTTCAACACTTTGAAGAAATAATTTGCAATAAATTTTGCTACCAACTAGATGAAGTAATAACCAATATGTCTGTCTAAAATGAGTTTAGTTAATTGAAATTATTTGGCATAACTGAATCAGAGCTGAAAGAGTTGGCTAAACAAAAAAGAGGATCCGATAAATAATGCAACAGATGGATAAATGGGCAAATTGGTTGATTGGACGCAGTGTCAGTTCATTGGATTGACACATTGACGATTAGGCCAGAGGAAAACTCAGTGAATGCATTTCAAATTGACAGCGTTGTGAAAAGGGCAAAGTTATTAGCGTAATAAGCGCAGGCAGATAGAGAGAGAGAGAGGAGAGAGGAAAAGCGCAGGTGGAAATGCACATGACAAGTGCAGCTGTTGTTTGATACTTAGTGGGTGGCATGCCACATTCGGCATTCAACATTCGGCATACGGCATGTGGCATGTGGCAACCCAAAAATCCCTGCCCAGCCAGCCATCCATCAAGCGCTCAATCAATCATTAGCGTTGTAAGCTTCGCCTTCGCATCTCCGCCCTCCACTTCGCATTTCGCTCCCCTGACAGACGAAATAAAGTTGAGGCAACATTTTCACACCTAGGCAATTAAGAGGTACGTACTCCCCTCTGGAGGCACGCCCATGTGGCTGCCTAGACGACATTGACTAATGAGGCGCCATTTTGTTTGGCCTCCAAACAGCTGAGCCAACGACACAGCAACAGCAACAACGCCAACGACAACCACAATGCAAATGGCGACCGGAAATAAGTCAATTTGCTTATTAACAACAACGAGGAGAACAAGGAGAACAACGCAAAGCTCAAAGCTAAACAAGAATCCAAAAATGTCACACACAACATTTCAACTTCTGTGTGTGTGTGTGTGAGCACACTCTTAATCGAAAAAGTCAAAAACAATTTCTTCGCTTTTATTTTCCCCCACTCTTTCATTCTTATGGTGAACTAGCTTCGAGTTACATTTGTTCAGACCTTTCTCTCTTTTTGTCTGTGTGTGTGTGTGTTGGTTGGATTTCTATTGCGCCACTGCAAAATTGTTGTCGCTGCAAGTGGCAGTTTATTAAAAAGACGTGCTCCCAACCAAAGTCACAAAAAGAAGCCTCCAAAAATGTTTTGCAGGCATGGAGCACAAAAAACGAAGATAAACTGAAATTATTTTTATTTGCGCAAAACAATGCAAGGAGCGGCAGTAGAAATAGCTTAAAAATGAATAATATTTTTTTTTGTATGAGTTTTTTTGGTACTCACATATGAATTACAATACAATACAGTCACAGACGAGCATGTTCGACTGTGAAATACCCGCTACCCATTCTCAACAAAGAAGCATTTTCATTTATATATACAAAGTTAATATACCGAGAAAAAATACTGAAATATACGGAAATGTATACTTTGAATTTTTGTGTAAAATAGTATATAAATAAGAGTCATGGCGAAGATGTCCTTTAACTCTATTAATATATCTAAAAAATTCCAAGTGTACTTAACAGTTAGTTGCATGTGGCAGGCAGCAGGCAGAATGTGGCATGTTTCCAGTTGCATATTTTCTGAAATCCGGTACCCATTCTCAATAAAAGGAAAGAATACGGTATTATTATTTGAATATACCATTTTATCATACCCCAAAAATGCCAAAATATACCAAAATATCTATTTAGTATATTGATATAATAGCAGAGTAAAAATAAGAGCCAGGGCTAAAAGGTTATTTTGCCATATTATCATACCGTAAATACTGAAATATACCGATATGTATATTTAGTATTTTGATGTAACATAGTATAAATAAGATATCCTTTAAGACTTTTTATATACTTTTATATATAAAATATCCAGTGTAGTTAACAGTTAGTCGCCTGTGGCAGGGCAGCATGTGACATGTTTCCAGTTGTGTATTTTCTGATAAAATAAATCATATCCGCAAAAATACAAAAATATACCATAATTTATATTTGGTAAATTGATATAAGATCGTTGCAAAATTAAAAGGCAATGTCAATCAGTTATTTATACGCATGATATAAGCTCTATTATACTTTTAGAAAATACCAAGCGTAGTTAAGCTAATAGCGGCATGCAGCATGTGGCATGTGGCATGTGTCCAGTTGTACATTTGCTGCTATTGAGGAACTTAAGAGAATACTACCCTGAATGCAGTACAATTCATTCATCTTCTTCAATGTTTCGATTCCACTTTCAACGGTTTCTTCATTGTGTTGTTTTATAGTCTGAGTCTCGCGTTTTCCCTTCACAATCCTTTGGCCTAAACTGTCGCCTCTTATGTTTAAAACATTTTCTAAATAGTGCGCACAAGATGACAAAAAAAAAAACATACATATATAAATGCCACGACTAACGGCATGTCCAGCGCAGATACACTGCCCTCCTCCACCCCCCTGATTTCCCCTTCCTCCTTCAACCCGCTCTCTTTGTTTTGCGTTTTGCTGGCAAGCGCCCAAATTGTCTGGTCGGGTTTCCTGCTGCCGCCGCCGCTGCTGCTTTGAGCCAAAAACATTTGAATTGAATTTGCAGCCGTCTCTACTTCAATCTCCAGACACAGCGTTGACCTTGTCACACATACACACAGAGCATCCCCGGGCAAAAGGGGCGTCGGCCAACAGCAACGACAACGACAACGGCAACGACGACGACGACGACAACGACACAGCTGCCGCAATATTTCTTGCGCCAGATGAAACGCAGATGATGCCAGGCAAGAGCGAACAGAGAACATTGGAATGGACAAGGGACAAGTGGCAAGTGGCAAAGGAAGCAGCAGCAACAGCAACTGAAAAACTGCGTTCGCCAAGTGGCAACAGCTGCATGATTTAAGTACGGAAGAGAACATATCTGCCATCTCTTTCTCCTCCTCTTCTTCTTCGACTTCTTCTTGCGTCTTGTAAGTTGTCATGTGGCACAGTTGTTTGAGCTGCAGCTCAAGTGCCGGCAACAGATTTTTGCTGTTGGTCAGAAAAAGAAAATAAGAGAGAAAGAAAAGAGATTGCTGCTGCTGTTGTTGCTGCTGCTGTTGTTGCTGCTGTCGAGGAGGCAGCAACATCAATCGATTCGAGCATGTGTCGCTAATGGTTGCCGCTTGCGAAATGAGCAAAAAAGTGTTGTGTGCCACCATTTGATGCACAGCAATTTCACAGGTGCTACCATAGCCATCAGCAGCAGCTGCTGTCAGTCGCAATTTTTAATTGAAAACGACAGCAACACGACACCACAGCAGCAACTGTCGAGTGCAGCCCTGGCCACAACATCAGCGTCAATGGCACGTGCCAACATGTGTTGCTCTCTCCCCCCTTTTACCTCTCGACTCAACTCGACTGCTGCAGACAACTTGGCTGCACAAGCAATCAACAACAAAAGGCAGCAACTGGCAATGGCAACTTGGAGTTGTGGCACGTGCTGCACTAACTGAAAATGATTTTCCAATCAGACTGAGCACAGAAACAACAGCAATCCAAGCAGTTGGAAAATCTTCAATTGGCAACAATTCGGCCTCGTTTCGCTAGAAAATTGCATTTGCCACAGACAACAGACAACAGACAGCAGACAGCAGCAACATCGCAGCAACAGCAACTGCCACAGCTGCGAGGCATCAGCTGCATAATTGAAATTCTGGCAACATTCAGTCTGGCAACAGACGTTCAACTATCCGTTCTAGTCGCAGCTGCAGTTGCGAGTTACTGTTGATGTTGCAACAGTTGCAGCTGCAGCTGCAACGCCATCTCGCGACTCGCTGACTGGCCACTTAATGCCCAGGCGGCCAGGCGGCCAGGCGGGGCATAAGACAGTTCATATCGGAAATAAAACAGACCGTAAAGCCGATTAAGCGCAACACTCGCTCAACTGTTTCTGTTTTCACTGCTGATGCTGATGCTGCTTCCTTTGTTGCTGCCACTCTTTGTTATTGCTGCTGATGCTGCTGCGGTTGTTGTTGTTGTTGGTAGATGTGACACACCATTATCTTATTATGCCTGACACACTCACCCAACCACCCACACACACACACACACATACACATACACGTAAGAGGACACACACGTGCGGTGGCTAGTGTTAAATTGTTGTTTGTGTTTTTGTGTGATGCGTAATTTAAAATGACGCTGATGCTGTGGCACGTTGCAGACACACTTACACTTGTGGCAACAGACATACAGCGCATCCCTCGAGAGTTGCCTCAAAACTTTGTCAACTAACAGTAAACTAAAATTGAATACTAAACTTATACGTTGTGGGTTATTTTGGTGCACTCGTTCAGTAGTTCAAAATGAATTAAACGATCTATTTGTTTCTTTAGATCATTTAGTTCGTTTCTAAGTAGGTTTTAGTTCGTATCCGTCCTTATTTTTTCATTAAGCTGGACTTCTACTGTTAGAGAACCATTATATTATGTTAATTTTCAGTATGATAACAAACAATAAAGAAAGATCCAAGCAAAAACGTGAATGGGACTTAAATTTACGACCATCAAAAACTTAGTTCATTTGTTCACTTGACTGATTCGTTAGATTGAACTAGTTCAGAACAGTATGACACAACTTTATAGAAGGGTTGTGTGAAGATCATTCGATTAAATGAATAAGTTGGTTCGTTCATTTTTAATCAGTGAACTAGGTTGTTTATTTCATTCATACATTTCGAACTTGAACTTGCATCGTTTAAATAGCAAAATCAGAAAACGGATAGGCGCATATTAATACTCCTCTACAAGATGTAAAAAAAGCTACAGTCGAGTATGCTCGAAATCCGGTACCCATTTCGATGAAGTTTTCAAAATGTGAGTGTGCCGAAAAAATACTAAAATATACCAAAAGCTGTACTGCTACATTCAAAGTGTACTTTAGAGTACAGTATAAAGCAGATTGAAAGCTATGGGTAGAGGATATTTTAAACAAGAATTAAAGTATGCATTCGATAAATCAAAGCAAAGGAGTAGCAAATCATTTCTGATAGAGATGAATTTATTAAGATGAGAATGATTGATGGAAATTGTTTGAATTTTTCTTAAGTTACATGTCATGTTATTAATTCAAGTAAAGAATTACCTATAACTATAAATAGATATCAGTAACTCAAATATCAAACCTTTCTGCTTACAAACGATAGTATCATATCGAAGAATAATTTCATTTAAAGTTTTGTTCACATCTTCACTTCTAGTTGAATACTAGAGTTGAACTTGCAACAACATTTCTAGCAACTCCCTTGTGAGTGCTTGCACTAGCAACTTCATGTGTAATGAAGCAGCTGACGCGGCAAGTTGCAAAAAAAAAAACCTTTTTACTGTAAAATACACACATCACCACACTGAAGAGCCGCACACACAAACACACACATACACTTGAATGGAATATGTACGTGTATCTTTTTGTCGAAATGTACAACATGTGTTGTTAGTGTTGCTGCTGTTGTTGCTGCTGTTGCTGCTGTTGCTGCTGTTGCACAGGTGTCGTCGCCAGTAATCCCTTTCAGACGGCGTCGGCGGCGAGCGCCACTTGTGCATAATGACGCAGTCCACACACAACTGCAATTGCACAGCTGGACTGTGTGTGTGCGTGTTAACTGGACTCGTCCACGCTGCTGTCATTTGCACACACACACACGCATACACACACACACACACACAGATACAAACATACGTGGCGAGAACGTGAACTGGCAGCTTACAGCTAAAGCACATGCAGCTGTGCTGTGATTTCAGCCATTCCCCCTTTCCCCCTTCTCCACCTAGACTCCGTCCACATCTCTCAGCTGCCATGCCACCCCCTGCAACCCTCTCTCCACCGCATACAGTTTTCCTATACTAGCAACCCTTCATGTTGCTGCTGTGTTTCTGTTGTTGTTATTACAGTTGGCGCGCCTTTTCGTTAACTCTGCTCTCCACTTCTCTTTATCCTCCTCCTCATGCTGCTGCTCCTCTCGCACAGCTGTGAGTATGTTATCGCTGTGTTTTTGTTGGAAAAAGGGATAAAAGTATAAAATGCTTTGGAGTCCAGCCACATGGCCACAGTCAGAGCCTTTGCTTTTGGCCTTTTTTACACACGAATTAAATGAATGTCGTTGAATTTTTTATGATTTGTGCCAAGGCATACTCGTAATTGAAAATTATGCGCAACTTGCTGTTGTTGTTGTTGTTGTTGTTTTTTTGTTCTTGTTGCTGTTGCTGTTGCTTTTAATTTGTCATTGCTTTGCTAACGGCTTGCCTAATAGTTGCCACGCCCACGATGCGTCCTTTTCTTCGCCTCCCTTGCCGCCCTTGCCGCCACCCCCGCATCGTTTAAATAATTACTTTTTCTTTTAGCAATTTTGCCAGCAGCCGTTGCCTCGTCGTCGTCGTCGTCGTCGTCGTCGCCAATGCCGACGCAGCGCCAGCTTGGCAGCTGCCCCAAGTTTTGTGGCAAAAGTTCTGCGGGTGACATTTTCCATTTTAGCTCTGAAGCTCAAACTGAGGCAGCTTTGAAGTGGCTGCCCCCAAGGGTTGGGAGGCGAAGGAAAACAACTCAAGTTGAAGCCTGCTGCTGCTGCTGTTGCTGCTGTTGCTGCCGCCGACAGGGCGACAGCTGCTTGAGCGACGACAACACGGCTGCTTCTGACATTTGATTCATTCGTCATAGCTCTTCTGGTCTATGGCTCTGTTTCTGCCTCTGTCGCTGCCACTGCCACTGCCTCTGCCACTGGCAAACGGCGGCAGCTGCTGCCAGCCAGCCATCCAACCATCCAGCCAGGCAGGCAGCCAACCAGCCAAGCTATTAACTGAGTCAGGGCAACCGCCCACTTGGCCGCCCACTCACCTGGCGCACACACAAAACACTTGTTGTTGCCGCCTGTCACGCATGTTTTGCTTTGTTAGTTATTTGCCAGAGCAAGAGCGAGAAGCAGAGCCGCAGCCACAGCCACAGCCCGAGCCTTCCCTACCATCCTCATTCTGGGCCAAACAGTTGACAAGTGTTATAGACGCCATATGCCGGCTGGATCCGTCATTAGTGGCCCCCGCGCCCCGTGGCGCCCCTTCGTCTAGCCGCTTTGCCAAACGGCAGCTGCCATGTCAAGTGTTTGTTTTTAATAGAATTTCATTTGCAGCATTTTTAGTAATTTGCCTGATGTGAAACAGCTGTCCAAGAACTCTCTCTCAGTCTTTCTCTTTTTCTGTCTCTCTCTATCTCTCTCGCTCGTTGTGTCTTCCGCACACACTTGTAATACTCGTTGAATAAATATGGCCAAATGCGACGATTGACTTTAAACATTGCGCTAAAAACTGTTTTTACACCTCAAATGGTCGATTCAATCTCTGGCATTTGCTTTTGGGTAGTTGGAGAGCTGCGGGATGCGGATGGCGGGTTGCGGACTGCGGATCTAAAACATGAATGAAAATGAGCAGATTTTCCCCTTGCCTCTTATTTTTCTTGCTCTTGTTGTTTTTGTATTTGTGTTTTTTTTATACTTTTGCGCTTTTGTTTATGCAGCCGGCAAGCTGCACAAACTCCCACAGTTCGACCCAGGTATTTACATATTTTAGTGATAAAAATCAACAAAATATTCCCATGTTCACTCGACATTCGTCCGACCTGAACTGAACTGAATTATACTCAACAGAACCGAACCGGACATGAACATGAGCATGAGCAGGTGCGTGCCAAAAGGGTGCTGATTCTGATTCTGCGGTTCTGATTGGGTTGAGTGGGGGAAAATTGGTTTAATAGGTGGTAAGTGCAGGCTGTTTGCATTGTTGAATGAAAGGCGGTGGTAGCATGTGAGCAAGTGAGCAAGTGAGTGTGGATGATTGGAGCAAGGTGGATGAATGCATTGCAAGCTGGCAAAATCTACTCTCAAGTGATTACGACTCAATTAAAATGTTGCAGTTAATTGAAATCATTACTACAAATCATCAAGTAAGAAGAGCCTTCAACAATCATTTCATTATAGTACGTTGCTCTGACATCTTTCGCTATTTAGTTTAGTTTTATTTTCAATGTTCAAGTTTGTCATTACATAGTGTATAGTGAAATGTAATATATTAAAATTAGAGAAGTAAACCCAACATATTCTTTCGTTTGTCTATTTGTGTCAATTTCTGCATCATTTATTTTCTAAGCTTATTGTTTTAAATGAATACTTTTTTACCCAAAACCCATAGGGTAGAAAGGTACCAAATATAGCCTTAGGCATATTTTAGTAGTTTTGCGTATCTTACAGTCGAGCACAATCGAGTTTTACTTGTAATTACTCTTATTATTTGGGGAAAGGATATTCGACGACCTATAAGATCTATTGTACCCCTTCTGAGCATTATTTCTTCCATCAGTTCAACTTCTTGACTGAATTCAAACATTTTGGACCATAATTCTTTATCTCAGTTTCAGAGCCTGTTCCTAATCTATTGATATACAGTCTGCTGGTTGCATTCCGAGTTTAATTTTCCCTAGGATTAAAATCCATTAAAATGCCTTCTCTCTTCTTCCCTAAGACATGTTCTTATTATATTTTTACATATTCAACAGAAGTAGTTTAGGTCGTATGAGGGAGTTTACTGCTTCCAAATTGTCCGCAGCTTTGATTCGCAAAATATGTTATATATTTTTTTAAATACCAAATGTTGCTTCTCTCTAAATTCATTATTCATTATGTTTTTAATGCAGTCTTGTGTTATCCTGATTGCATCAGAATAGTTTGCAACTTGTTTGTGTGGCATTAACAATTCCAATTGTGGGGTTCAAATTACTATCGGAACACAGATAAATAATACCGCATAGCTAAGACCCGAAGGCAACGTTACAGCTGCCCATAATGAGTCTCAGTCACAGGCCCAAAACACGGACTAAATCGTCTGATTTGGGAGTGAGGGAAGGCGAGAGCTTTGTGTTTTGATGGTGCGCCCAATTTGCATGTCAGACAACAATTTAATCAAATTGAAATCAAATAATTTGAAATCATAATGTGAGAACTTTGTCACTTGATGTTTTCGGTAGACGCATGGGAACCTGGACATGCTGACAAAATGTCTGACTGCCTGGCAGTCTTATAATTACAATTTGGAGCCCCTTTGTTGTCTACCGAATAAAACTGAAACAGAAACTGAAACAGAAACAACAACACAACACACACACAACAAACGCAGTCTGTTTAAATTTCTCAACTAATTTGCGACTATTTACAGATGGCGCTCGATGGCAAGGCGATAATTAAGGAGGAAATTACCGACAAGGACGCCTATGACGCTGCCACAGCGGCAGCAGCAGCAGCGGCAGCAGTAGCGGTGGCCACATCGACAGCTGCCTCATCCGCGTCATCATCAACGACGTCATCAGCAGCAGCAGCAGCGGCTGTGGCAGCAGCGGCCACTGCAGCAACTGCGGCTGCAATTAGTCGACGGCTTAAAGGTGAGTGTGGCATGGACAACGAGATATGGGAGACACAAGTGGGAAATAGGAAGTGGCAAGTGGCAAGTGGCAGTGGAATGTGGCAAGCGACATATGAGTGTGAAATGGGGTTTGGCTGCCATACATTAAGGCGTTTAATTGAGGACTTACGACTAGGGATTGGGATTGCGTTCGAGTTTGCGTTTGGGTTTGGGTTTGGGAATTCATGGCACAAGTGCAGCCAAGCGACAGGCACAACGATTGATGGTGTGAATGCCAGCAGCTGTGTGCGTGTATGTTTCTCTCCTCTCCTCTTCTCTTGCCACTGAGTTTATGCGTGTGTTTTTGTTTTGTTTGAACGCGTATTGTGACAGGGCAAAGCAACACGAATCAACAACAAAACCCGTAATGAGCGAGGGGTGAGATTTGTTTGAGCTGCTTTCTCTATGATATCGCAATCTTGGGTTCACAGATTTCTTGCCGCTGAATTAGGAATCATTGTTTTATTCAATTTACTGAATATATTCATAAAAGACTAAATAAAAACATTTTGAAACATACTTTTTATACCCGCTACCCATAGGGTAGAAGGGTATTATAACTTTGTGCCGGCAGGAAATGTATGTAACAGGCAGAAGGAGGCATCTCCGACCCTATAAAGTATATATATTCTTGATCAGCTTCAACAGCCGAGACGATCTAGCCATGTCCGTCTGTCCGTCTGTGTGTCTGTCCGTCTGTGTGTCCGTCCGTCTGTCCGTATGAACACCTAGATCTCAGAGACTATAAGAGATAGAGCTATAATTTTTTTTCGACAACATTTGTTATGTTTGCACGCAGATCAAGTTTGTTTCAAATTTTTGCCACGCCCCCTTCCGCCCCCGCAAATAAAAATAAAAATCGAATAACAAGCGTAATTTTAAAGCTAGAGTTACGAATTTTGGTATATATAATAATTACTATAGTAGTTATGATTCCTAAAAATTTGGTTGCGATCAGATAAAAATTGTCGAAGTTATTAAAGAAATACTTTTGTATGGGCAAAAACGCCTACTTACTAGGGGTCTAATTTGCTTTGGCCGACAGTCTGGTATATTGTGCTGTCTATGGTATATTTTGAATGCGGTACTATATCGATATACCAAATATACCATTTGGTATATTTTTTTTGGTTTTTAGTAGTATATTTGGTATATTTTGAGAAATATACCGCAAAATATATTGCTTTTATTCAAAATGGGTAGCGGGTATCTCACAGTCGAGTACACTCGACTGTAGCTTTCTTACTTGTTTAACTTAATATAGTGGAAGTATTCCAATTGTTATCTGGGATTGAATGAATTAAGAAGCATTTAAGAAGCACGTCAAGATTATCTGTCCAATATTTTTTCTGCTCAATTTAAAGAAATGTTGTATCAAAAACACATATAATTTTTTTTGCTTTGCTTAATAATTAAAATACCTCAAAAGCAATTGATTATGAAGAATATTATAATGTACAAGGAATCGCAGGCTGTATTTGACGTAAAATATAAGGAACTTAATAATAATTCATTTTTATTTAAATAACCATGTTTATACTACTCAGATTGAGCTAAGCACATTTTGATTAATTTCTAATATTCTGAGTGTTGAGAATATTCAGAGAGTGATAAAATTCCTTGTTACTGGCGAAAAGCAAGTAATTTTTTTTTTTTTTTTAAATATGATGTTCATAGAGTAGTGAGAACTTTCAGAGACACTTTTTGATAAACAAAGCAAAGTATTGTAGTCACTTTGTTGAGTTTCAACTGCTTTTATGCATCACAAATAGTCTCGCAAGTCTCGCCTCTGTATTCTATGTGGGTAACAGAGGCAGCTAGCGTTTCCTTTTACCTTTTGGCCACTTACCATTTCCAACTTCTTTTCATTCGTTAGCCCAAAAAATAACAGCCGCTGTTGGCATTCCCAGCAGTAACAACGGCAACATCAACGACAGCAGCAACAGCAGCAGCCACAGCCACAGCAACAGCAGCAGCAACAGCAACAGAAGCCCGCATCTAGCAAAAAAAAAAAGCGTAGCATGCTTTTAGGGGCTGCTGTTTTGTGTGCTTTGCTTTGATTACTGTTGTTGTTGTGGTTGTGTTGCTGTTGATGTTGCTGTTATTGTTGTGCATACCTGTGTCCTCTGTAGCTGTGTCAATTCCCAGGCCATTGATGTGGGCGTGTGTGTGTGTGCGTGTGTTCGCTCTGCATATAAGGCGCTTAAATTCTATCAAAAGCTTCCCTCAAATTAACATTCAAAACTGAAATACTCCTCTCTCTATAAAAGAAGAAGTTTTGTTTAACAAATGTTTGCTGTGTGTTGCATAGACGCCCACAATAGCAACAACAGCAACTGCAGCAGTATCAACTTCATTACGGCCGCCTGCTGATGGCCATGATGATGATGATGTTCATGATGATGATAATCACGAGCTGCGCATGATGAATATTTGCCAAAATGATTGTTTTCCCAAATGACTATGCCAGCAACAGCAACAGCAACAGAAACAACAACACAAGCTAAACTTGCCAACGTTTCGTTTTGTGCGCTCGACTGCAATCTATGGGACGCAGCTGTGCAAATTCTGTTGCCCGCATACATACACACACACACACACAGCAACAGCAAAGAGAGAGAGAGAGAGTGGCAAACAGAATGCCACTGGCCCATGCTGCGTATACGTAACCTTAAATCGATGGCTGTTGCTGCTTCTGCAGCTGAAGCTCACTCATGATGCTGATGCTGATGTTGCGCCAGCCGTTGAGGCTCCCACAATGCCGCATTTTCACGCCCCTTTCGACCGCCCCCCTCAACACACTCGCAGAGAGACAGCAAATGGCCAACATTATGTTTTAGAAAATATGTGAATTGTCAACACAAAATTTTCGTAAATAGTTTTTCGTGGCCGAAACATTTTTCGTGCCCAGTCACAGCTGTGTGTGCTGTTGCTACCCCCTCCCCAAAACTACCCCCTTCCACTCCCCTGAGGCATAACTTTGGGTCAGTTGTGGTTTTTGCGGAGGCCGGCGAAACTTTAAAGCCCCAACCAAACCAACTGCAATATTTTACAATTGTACACAGCAGCCAGTTAGATACTCAGTTAGATAGATAGCCAGATAGATACAGCGGCAGATGTAGATACAGACAGACAGACAGACAGACGGACAGACAGATACATTTGCTGAGTGGGCGACAGCTTCGTTCTGTTGTACTTAGTTTGCCTTCTTCTGCTACTGCTTCTTCTTCTTCTACTTCTTTAGTGGGTTTTTTTTTTGCATAGTAGCCAATTACAGGGCAGACGGCATCATGTGATCCATCATTGTCTATGTTTGGCGTTTGATAAGCCGCCGCCAACTCAGTTGAGTGATGCCCTCTCTCTCTCCCTCTCTTTCGGTCTCTTGTGTATGTCCCTTCGATTGGCGTGCCTGAATGGCTGTGAAAACACAGCCAGTTGCAGCTGTATCCACAATCATTATCACAAAAGCAAACTGTGCAGCAGCCACAGCAGCGGCAGCAGCAACAGCAGCATCGACGTTGCCAACGCCATCGCCATCGCTATCGTCATCGTCATCAACAGCAGCAGCAGCAGCAAAAGCAGCAACAGTGGCAACAGTGGCATCATTTGCACCCCACACCAACCAGCAATTCACCCTCCTCCCTCCCTCACACACACACTCATATAAACAATTTCCATTAGCTTGTGCAAACAAAGTTTGTGTATAAGTCTGTCAGTGTGTGTGTATGTGTGTGTGCGTGTTTGGTCGCCAATGTAGAACAGGCGACAAAACATTCGCCAACCGAATTTCCTATGCAAAATTTAGATGCCAAAAAGAGTTTCTGGGAGAGAAGAGACATATGAGTTAGGAGACTTAAAAAGAAGAAGTTAATAGGTACATAAAACTATTTTTAGACCTGTTTACGGTTTAAGTAAATATAACGAGAGCATTTGACCCTTAGAGCTATTCCAACTTTGTTAACAATAACTCACAGCTGCGTTCTTTTGAGTTTTCTGACATTAATTATAATAGGACAATAAAATAAATAAGCATAGATTAAATAAAGAAATTCGTTATCATATTTCAAACTATCAAATTTTGTTGTTGATCGTTTGACTATTATTAGAACCATTTTTTTAGGATCCATCCATTTAGTTGAATATATGTTTTGCTAGTTTTTTGCTAATTACAAGTGCAGCATTATCATTAAATTAAAGGAAATTAAAGATATCAAAAAATATTGAAATATAAAGCTATTTCTCGTATTTGCGGTATTATACCAACAAAAATACTGATGTATCGGTATATACCGAAATTTATATTTCGTGTATCGACGGACAGATTGAGGGTCATGGCTATATTATCTGTGTTGTTAAGACTGATCAAGAATATTATCTGCGTTGGGTTCTTTGGACACAAAGGAAATGATTTTATGTTATAGTTGGGAATTTCATGTAGTATCACTTAGCGTGAAACAAAATCACTTTAGTTTTCATTTGCCGCCGTTTTGCGAAGCTGGAAACTTGCCATTTTTGTTCCATGCTTCTCTCGTTCGTCAGCTTTTCCGTTAAGCTTTACGTTTTGAGCTAGTGTCGAGTGCGTTGCTGCAGGTTTCATTCCCATTCCCTCCTCCGTCCCCATTCTCCGCAGCCTTTTGCTTGGCTTGCAATTAGAGCGTGGCGTCTGATTTGCTTGCCTGGCTGGGCTTGTTCCCTGGCAAATGGCACCCAAAACTGTTTGCTAATTTATTTCCCATGTTCAAACAAATTTGTTAATGTTGCAACCTACAGCGCACATGCAACATGCAGCAGGGTGGTGATGGTCAGCAGACTGGACAGGACAGGACAGGACAAGATGGGACAAGACCTGACAAGTGCTGTAGCTTGTTGTGGTCAAGAGAGAATGCGATATATATACGTATATACTACAGATATTTGTGGCATGGCTAATGTTGCAGCTTCCGAGCTTAAGCTGCTACAGCAGATCCAGCTACTAATGCATTTGTAATGCGCTTGGCCTGAACATCCTGTGTCTGCCCCACGTCCCTTCTCCTTCCTTGCTCAGGGAGTTTGTGTTTTCGAACTTGTTCTCTCAAAGTTGTTTATTGTTAACTAACTAACGAGCTTCTTCCTTTTGCCAAACAGCCAACAGCAGCAGTAGCAGCAGCAGCAACAGCAGCAACAGCAACGGCGACAAGAGCTCATCCACCTCCTCCTCATCCAACAGCGGCAAAGACATGTCCATCTCCGCCAGCAACAACACATCCAGCAGCCAGCACACGCCCAATGGCAGTCGCGAGCGAGAGCGTGAAAGAGAACGAGAAAGGGAACGGGAACGGGAACGAGATCGTTTGTGCCGAACACCACCGGACTCCCCGCCTGAACCGGCTCGCAACATGGCGCCGCATTCTCCGCACTCTCCCCCACAGCAGCTGCATCTGCATCAGCGACCACAACGCAATGCGAGCGCCTCGCCCGTTGTGAATGGCGGTGGCGCCAGCTCAGCCACATCCCCGACGCCGGGATCACAACATGCCGCATCCCTGGCAGCCGCCGCTGCCGCAGCCGCTGCAGCAGCTGCCCACGTGGAGCAGGCGCGTCTGTTGTCCAAGCTGCGCAAGTTTCTGGGCGCCTTGGTGCAGTTCTCCCAGGAACTCGGCCAACCGGAGGTGAGTGAACGAGTGCGTGCTCTGGTACTCTCGTTGTGCAGTGGCGCCATCTCGCTGGAGGAGTTCCGACTGGCGTTGCAGGAGGCCATCAACTTGCCGCTGCGTCCGTACGTGATGCCGCTGCTCAAGAACAGCATGGTGCTGATGCAGCGCGAGATTATGGCGCTGGCCAGGGCCACCAACCAATCGCCGCTGCAGTATGTGACCAGCAACGAGCAGTCCGTAATGGAGCTGACGCCTCACGGCGTGCCGAGTGCGGAATTCGCTGATATCTTCGTGCAACTGGAGGCGCCACCAGCGACGTCTGGGAATGTGAATGGTGGGTCACTGTTCAAGCGACGCTCCTCGGACTCCATGATGGAGCACGGCGCACACAACGGACTCCAGGAGTGGAGCGAGTACATGGCCAGCGGAGGAGGCGCCAACGCAGCCAATGCATCAGGCTACGCTCCAGCTAGCAAGCGACTGGCCATGCATCCGGCTGGAGGTCACTCGGTGCTCGCCTTCGACTACAGCGCAGCGGCTGCGGCTGCCGCTGGCGATGTGGCAGTTGCGGCAGGTTTCATGCAACGTGACGAACGCGAATTGCAGCCCGCAGCCAGCAGACATGCTCCGCCCCAGGTGGCAAGAGGCAACAATGCCCCTGCAGGTGCAGCACTACCAGGCGCTGGCGTTGGAGGTGGCGGAGTGGGTGGTGCTGGGGGAGCTGTTGGGGGAGTTGGTGGCGAGGAAGAGTGGAAGAACATTCACACTATGCTCAACTGCATCTCGGCAATGGTGGACAAGACGAAGCGAGCCATCACAATACTGCAACAGCGGGGCATTGAGCCACAGCATGGCAGTGGCAACAGCCAGGAGGTGACTCCGGCTGCTCTCGCCGAGCTGCGTCGCCAGACCGAGGAGAAGGTGGCCGAGTTCAAGCGGAATGCAGAAGATGCCGTCACACAGGTTTGTCTAGCAATTGTTCTCTTCAGCCGCGACAGATTTTGAATGTGATTTGATTTCAGGTGAAGCGTCAGGCAGTCATCGAGATCCAAAGGGCGGTGGTGGCAGCCGAGACACGTGCTGCAGAGATCATGACCCAGGAGCGACTGCGCATGGAGAAGTTTTTCATGGAGATGAGTCGTCATTCCAGCGGAGAGCGCGACCTGGACAACAAGTCGCCTTCCATAACCAGCGCACAGAATGTAAGTTTCTTACCTTAATATTTATACCCGCTACCCATAGGGTAGAAGGGTATTATTTTAGAGATGGTTTAAAGACAACTTTATGGCTTCAGGATATGTATGAAAAAGGCAGAAGAAACATTCTTTGACAAAATAAAGTAGCCAAGAGAATATACTCCTGTCCGTTTGTCAGTCCGTATAAAACACTAGGGGTATAATACAATAAGTAAAGCATTTATGCTTTCTGAAATTTTAATATGGGATGTTAGTATATTTTATGAATATTACCAGTCAGTTTATTTCAGTATTTATTCGGAATATTTAAAGAATAATGTCGTTCAGTAAATTTTAGTATTTATTCGGTATATGAATATGAATATATTCGGTATATTATATGAATAATACCAGTCGGCCTATCTTAGTATTTATTCAGAATATTTAAAAAACAATACCTTTCGGTATATTTTAGTATTTATTCAGTATTTTTAATAATATTATAATTCGGAATAATAATTTTGTATATTTTAATAAAAATTCAATTTGGTACATTTTAATATTATTTTCTTTATATTGATGAGGTATATTTGAAGAATAATAACATTCAGAATATTTAAGTATTTTTTCGGTATAATAATGTTATACGTTTTATTAATAACACAGCACTGTTTTGCTTTTATTAGGATCTCACAGTCGAGCACACTCGAATGCACACTCTTACCTGGTAGAGGTCTTTTTTCTAATTTTCTATGTATTTCATTTGCCACACAGGGCAGCAACTTGCAACAGCAGTGCTGGAATTGCGGTCGCAAGGCAACTGAAACCTGCTCCGGCTGCAACATGGCTCGCTACTGCAGTGCATCGTGTCAATACAGGGACTGGGACAGCCACCACCAGGTGAGTGAAGCAAACGGACCAAAACGGGATAAAACACCAATACTTACATTGCGACAAATCTCTTCCTTCATTCATTTCACAGGTCTGCGGCAACTCACGAGCCAGCGAGCTGAGCGCCAAGCATCTACACTCGACTAGCGCCAGCGGACATCGCAGCGCCATGGCCACCCGCTCCCCTCCCACTCCCACAGCAGCAGCTGCCGCCGCCGCCGCTGCGTCGGCTCATCTTCAGGCAGCCGCAGTTGGCGCTCGTGAAGCTGCAGCAGCCGCAGCAGCTGCGGTGGTTGGTGGCACTCCAGGCAGCGGGGGTGGCGGTGGTGTGGCGTCTGTGGGCGCTGGCACGCCCAGTGCGCTGGTGCCCAATGGCCTGGGCTCCAAATGACGCATTCGCATGATGAAACCCAAGAAGAAGTACTTGTGCTAGTCAAATTAAACGTGGCGATTGGAGGCGGACGAGGAGATGGAGGCGCCAATACCATATATGATTCTCTGATTATATGATTATATCATAACCTACATATACGATTATGCAGTTCAACTAAAGATAAACCTTAACCAAAAAAACAAAACACAAAATGAGGAGCACGTTTCCCACATTTTCCAAATAGTTTTCTAAATGATACTTAAAGTAAACGAGAAAAAGATGAATAATTCACATTCTAACAAGATTTGCAAAAATTCCTTTTGCATTTAAGAAAAATAGAAACTAAAACTTGAGAAGCTGTTGAATGGGTGTAAACTTTGATTTCATCACTTTATTGTTTTCCATGACAATTTGATTTGATAAGAATAACTCATTCAATCGCAGCTGAATTCAATTAGGCACATTGAGCACTTGAAATTAAAGTATTTGCACTCACTTTCAACATATTACAGAATACGATTTAATGGAGCTGTAAGTAGGCGATAGGTAACCCAAAACAAAACAAAACAAATGAAAACAAGAAAAGAAAAGAAAACTGAACATAGTAGTTATTATTATTATTATTAAACACATGATTACAATATTTTGAATTGTGTCTAATTTATTGAGTATATATTTAATTTATTAATTAGTATTTATTGTATCTCTAAATCAATATTTAAATGTATTTTAACTATAAACAAGAAGAAAATGAAAACGAAAATGAAAACCAAAAGCAAAGCAGCAAGCAAGTAAAGTAAATGTTACAACAACTACAAAAAAGGCTAAAAGAAACCAAGAAATAAAGTGTTTTAAACCAAACAAAGATTTCGGATTCGATTCATCTTTTATGGGATTCAGGATTCAGGATTCAGGATGCTGCCTAAAAGCAGGCAACACAAAGCAGCTGCAGCTGCAACTGCAACTGCTGCACGATGTGCTGCCATGATTTGCACATTAGGGAGTGTGTGTGTGTCTGTGTGTCTGTGTGCAACAAAACCACAAACTACTGTGATGAAATTTCAATTATCGTCACTCAGCTGTGCCCTCAGTATGTGTGTGTGTCTGTATGTGTGTGTGTGTGTGGCACACCTGCTGCTGTCGCATTGCAAGAGCAAGCAAAAGCTCGTTAGTGCCTCGCCTTGCGTTGCCTGGGGGCGCCCACAACGTTTGTTGCACACAAGCGCACATGGCTTGTGGCTGCCACACACACACTCGCACACACGTGCATACCCACACATATGTACATAGTCTCGCATACACATTTGTAGACACTTCAGGATCAGCATGGCTCAACTTTGCTTTTGTCTGGAATTGCTGTGAGTGTTTTTCCTTCTTTTTTCTCCATGTGTGTGTGTATGTTGCAACCCTTCACCGGACAACCAGAGGCAAGCTCTCATGATGAGCATGGCCATGATGATGATGATGGCATTTTGCTACCTGAGTGATTTTCTAAAGCCAGCTCAGTGGACGGTTCGGGGCGAGGCATGTATTCAAATAGCTCCTTCCTAGCCACTTCCTCATTGTGCTGCCAGCATACGTTGTTGTCGTTTTGTTTGCTCCTCAACTCGAGTCAACTCGACTGTCCATCTGTTCGTTCGTTAGCTTCTACTTAACATGCAGTTATCGTTTGTTATCGCCAGCAGCTACAGCTCAGCCCAGCCACAGACATGGGCATGTTGTCAACGACAACAGCAACAATTTCTCCCTCCCACCTTCGGTTCTTTTTAGTTGCAATATAGTCAGAGAACAAATGGTCGCTATTCGCGATGCCTTTAGCTTCGATTGGCTAAATTGCATTCACATTAAAACGTTTTACTTGAGTGAAAATTTTAATTAAAATGCTGGCAACTAGCGGCAGCACAATGTCGTCTGGCAAATCTGGCTTTCTGCTGTGTCTGGCATAAAAATATTCATCATAAGTGGCAGCCACCAGAGCCAGAACCCCGAACTCTGAGCCAACAGCAGCCGCCAGCTGCTTACTGAGGCAGGCAACGAAGCGACGACGACGACGACAACGACGACGCTGGCAGCGACGCAGGCAGCAATTGTGCCATTTCAATCGACATCTGTTACTGATTTCAAAGAAACTTTTGTTGACAACACAAACAAATGCCAAACACAGCAGCAGCAGTAGCAGCAGTGGCAATAAGTGCGACGGAGAATGAGAGAGCGAGTGAGATGGGGCATGCAGCACACGATGCTGTCGCCTGGGGGCAAATGGGGCAAGGTACAAACGTTTGACGCTCGCCTGCGCACGATGCCAGCCACGACTCTAAGTCCGGGCCTCTCACGTGTGCTCCTCCTTGCCCCTTTGCCCCCGAGCTTCGAGCCCCAAAGTGCTGCACAGCTGACGCTAACGTTATCAGCAAGCAAGCTGCCTCTCCCCTCCCCCGCTTCCTCTATAACTGATGTGTGTGTGTGTGTGTTTTTGTTTTTGCCGGCTACAAACAAAGTTGACTGAGGTAGCTTGCATTTGAAGGCTGTGCAGCAGCAGTGAAGAACATGTGCGTGTGCTTGCCTATGTGTGTGTGTGGTTGTGTGTGTGTTTCTGGGTGTATAAGAGAATGTGTGTGTTTTTGGCGGCGCCATTGTCGATAATAACGATTGGACTGGCCGGGAGGGGAAGTGAAGGAGACTCAACACAGAGACGCAGTTAGAGCGCAAGTTGCCGCTTTTGTGCGCGTAACATGTGTCAATTACAGGCACACACACACAAACTCGCACACACACACAGAGTCAAACTAACTGCTCTCACATACACAATCACAGCAGAAGGTTCCTCTCTCACCGCCTATAACTCAAAAAGCTGCCCAAAAGTGTGAGCACATTTTTTATACACGCCGCCCGAAAGTATGCACATATATTTTTTATATTTCTACTCTCGGCATTTGACAGCTACTGCGACGCCGACGTTGACGTTGACGCCGACAGCGACTCTGCCGCCAGCTACCCAGCTTTATGTTAATTTATTTTAGCATTGGATTTTTCTTTGTTTGAGATTGGTTGCGTGGGGACAAATTGTTTTTCTTTGCTTTTATTCGCTGGCGAAGCAAATGCGTTTAATTAAATATAAAAATTTTCTTATTATGGCCACATTCAATATCTTGCGATGTACACAATATTAAATTCTACTGATCTGTGCTTTGTAGATCACTTTTAGAAGCTCAATCTTTAAGTTGAAGAGCAAGCAACATGTTATTTACTCACAAAATATATTTAAAATCAATTTCTGTTATCAATATTCAGTGTACCACAAACAATGTAATAATGCTGTTGAAAGTGATTTCATTTAGCTTCAAAATAGTAATGCACCTTTAAATGACACCTTAATGGCAGAAACTTAAGGTTGTCACGTGCCACAAAATATTTTTAAAGAATGTGGCATCATTCGTAAAATTGTTCAATTTGTTGAACCTAATTACTAACATAATAGAAAACAAATTTTCATTAAGATGGGAAATTCATGAGCAGGAAATATTTTGTCACAGCACAAAAGTATAGAATATTTTGAACAAGACATAAACGATGCGCCGAAAAGTTTGCAACAAACATTCCAGTGCATAAATATTTCTGCAGATTTTCAAGTTTAATACAAAATGCGCTCTACTAGCATTAAGTAAAATCAGGTTTTAAATGTTAAGTTGATGCAGCTGCATAGGCTTTCTTGACTGTGGTGGACATTTTGGTATATGTATGTATTGAACTGAAATTGAATATTATTACACTAAAGATATTCTTCAATTCAAAATAAGTAACATATATGTATATCACAATCGTGAAATTCAGCTGTAGATTTTCCACTTGTCTTGCGTTCTTTCAGTATGGAGGATCATAGGTAGATGCTGCAGATCGTATAATCAAAATTCAAACAAAAAAAAAATATCCAATTTTTTTTTATTAAACACACTGTGTAATTAGCCCACATATTCTCGCTATAAGTTCAGTGCTCTACGCATAATTTATTTTATTACTGATAAGCAATTCTTAATCAGCATAATTATTAATTTTATATAGTCATATTACATACGTTGGTAGAAAAATGAAAAGTGTACTTTATGAGTCAAGGTCATTCGATCACAATCGAATATGATCAGTTGCCAATACACATATAGCAAGTTAATGGATCAGATCTCATTCATAGATTAAATTACTCTCCCGAACACTCTCTCTCTCTCTCTCTCTCTTGGCAACGTATTGCTCTCAGTCATCTGTTGATACTGCGTGAAATAATAAATAGAACCGGCATGAAGCGAAGCGAACGCTAAAAAACCGCTCAGTTGTAATTAGTTCTCGCTGACGATAGAACGTATTCGGAGACTCGCGTGTTTTCTCGTGATATTGTTGTTTGCTGTGTGCTGTGCTGTGACGAGAATATTGCAAAAAGTATGTCAAGCGATGCATAATGCGATAACAACTGCAATCAACGGATCGCATTGCATAGAAGTTTAAAAAGTGAATTGACCGCTCAAGTGTCAGACAGACAGAGAGACTGACCGACAGTCAACTGTTGCCTAGCAATACCAACAAAAAGTCAGTGTCAGGCTCATGAATATTTACTTTGTATCGCACTCGTATGGCAGCCAAGTTAGTCAAGACGGCCAAAATGAAAAAGCCATGGGCAGAGAGCATGTGTAGAACCGTTTAAATGTTATGTGTGTCGCATACGCAATAAGTCAAGGTCCCGGTTTCTTCTAGCATAGATCAAGTCAAGTCTTACAGCGACAGCGAAAACACATTCATATTTATGTGTGACGCACTTTGCACCGTGGGACGCTGCAACAGTTAATAATAATTATTAAGTAGCCGAAAATTTAGTGAAGTGTATTCGTTATGGTATTTCCATTAAGCAAAAAACGGCTTTGTTTGTTTTTACTTTGTTTATAATCCGATATATTTTGTATGCTATAATATATTTTGAATGTAGTAGTATGTCAATATATAACATTCGGTATATTTTAGTAATATTTTGGAATATTAATTTGATAGATTTTAAAAAGTCAGCTGCTGCTTTTTCTTTGGTTGGCTATCCGGTATATTTTGCTCTCTATGGTATATTTGGAATAATGTAATACTAGTATAGTATAGTATCAAATGAATCATTCAGTATATTTTAGACTTTTTGTATATTCGGTATATTTTAATGATAATTTCACACTGTTTAGCTTTTATTAAGAATGGGTAGCGGGTATCTCGCAGTCGAACACCCTCGTTTGAAGCTTTCTTATTAAGGAATAAAAATGTTTTTGTTCTTTACTATAGTTTTATTAAGTGTTTGTTATATTATTTCAAAAAGTAAATAAATAAATCACTAATGTCATCAAGTAATTGTTAGTGAACGAAAATTACACCTTGCTTATATAGGGTTAATTTATGAAGCATAACTCGAAATTAGATGTTACCACAAATTCGAAAATTCTGAGCATATGACCCACTGTACCTTGCCCGTTTACTCGTCTACTATACGACAGAGAAGTAGCATTGAACTTTATCGTGCGCCTGTTGATATTACCGTTGTATTGTTTTTGTTTTTACTATAAAATTATAGATGTTAACCCTTATGTTTAGTTATTGCGCGACTTTATTCACCTGAAGTGCATTTATAATTTAATATATGTAATTGTTTGGAATTTAGTAAGTACAAACTTCTGAAAAGCGTGAAACACATTTTCAGTCCACAGTTGTCTGTTATCAGACTTTTCATTTGTATATGCAACTGCTTTGTTGTGAATTCTACTTTTCAATGTTTTTGTTTGGCTTCTGTCGCGATAAGAATTCTGCGACTGTGAAATCAGCTGCTTGAGGCGGCGAGTGTTAATGTATCAATAACAATAATAAAAATAAGTAGGATTAGCTTCAGCCCGAGTGTTATCTATATCACGCTAAATATTCCACAACAATTTGTAAGCAAATCGATTTTATGGGTTAATTGCCCTAATTGATGTTGTTATGTACTCGCAAGTATTATACGATAATATGTTTTCGAAAAAATTAAATTGCCCTTCATTATAATTATTACTACAAATTAGAGTAAAGAGAAGCACTCAAATTCCATCTAGAAAATGCGTCTGGTGTTTACATGTTCACTGAAAATAATTTATCAATGAACAGTTTAATTTTAAAAACTTATGATTTGTGTCAAATTTAAAAAATGTAAATATCATGAATAATATAATTATAATTAATTATTCAACAAAATTTTAAAAGAAAAATATTTATAGTCCTTACAAAAAGAACAATGGAATTATTATTATTCTATACTCTAAGCATAGCAATAATCCTAACAAGAATTTAATCTAGGCAACAAGAAAGATAAACAATCTGAATCTGTATTAGCTTGTGAAATATTTGCTAATCGTTGCATACTTCAATTAATAAACTTCTTTGAATTCGATTATCGAACGGTATTCAAAAAAGTTATGGGTACTTGTCCAAAATAGTTTAATTCTCGGGAACCATTGAAAATATGAATCGCATTCATTAGCAAGAAAACCACTTAGTGCATACTCATACTATATTTAAGTTGTAGGTTTGGATAAGATTAGCCCTCAATCATCAATCAATTGGTTAGAACTTTGTAGGCGGAAATTTCTGCAAAGTAATTCGAATTTTAACTTTCCTGTCAATTTGTATAAGAGTATTATAAATTTATGCCTTATAAAATTTGTGTACTCCTGATCATCATGAAAAAACGACACTATATAGCTATCTGTTCGTATAATGTCGAATAACAAGCATAAAGCTACATTTTTGTTAACTATAGTATATGCTTTATGATGAAAACTTAATTTTGATCAGATACAAATTTTTGAAGTTATGTCAGAAATAATTTTGTATAGTCAAAAACGGCTACTTATTACGGGTCTTAAATGATTTGGCTACCAGATTTTTATATTATATTTTAAACTCTTGGCTGTATTTTGAATGAAGTATTATATCAATATACCCAATATATAGCATATATTAGTCGAGCAACCTCGACTGTATCTTTCTTTCTTATTAAAATGGTTTTGGTATCTGACAGGCGAATCAAACAAAAAAGAAATATAATGCATTAGATATTCAAAACTTACAATTTGAAATGTAAATATAAATTGCATTTACGTAAAACATACGAAAGAATAACTAGCATATTATTCTTGATGTGTTCGATACGATAAATCCACGTGGTTATATGAATACGATAATGATTGAATCTCCAAGTTAAGCTCGTATATGCCTATCACCATGAGTAATATCTTTACTGCACTGTTGCAAGTGCTCACTGTTAATAGAGGTTCACATTGCCCAACTTTAGCTTACACTAGACGCGTTATCTCACCTTCGCCGACCCCACCTGGAAATCAGTGAGTCCCGCTCCATGCCCATTGATAAGGTCTGCTGTAATTCTTGGTGGTAAAAAGCGTATCAAAGCAAATTGCACCTGATAAGCACAGTCGGGCAGGCATGTAGATTGTTAGGGCCGGTCCGGTGGTGCTTAGTCAGTCATTGGCCGTGTGCGTGAAGAGAAGTGTGAAAGTGAGGTGTATCTAGTTTGGGACTTGAAGACTGTCAATTCACATAAAAATAATACGACTCAATAACACTATATTAAGTGACTCAATAATGTAAATATCTATATATTCAAGTGAGTAAGTGTGAGCAGCAACAGCGCGATAAGGAGAAGGAGGAGGAGAACAAAATGGAGATACTCTTGGAGCTCAATATGAAGCAGAAGTTGGCCACTCGTCTCTGCATTCTGATATTTGGCAGTCTTGTCTTTGCCTTCTTCTGCTCGGACAGCGCCTTGGCCAGCCTCACACTGGGTGCTCTAATGGCTCTCACGCTGCGGAGTCCCACAAATATCTATGCCTTGGCGATGACGTGTCGCAGGGATCTCCTGTGAGTAGTTTGTTATCTGTAAAGTACTTGACGATTGACTCTTCCCCTCATTCCTCTAGTGCTTTTCACCGCTTTGTGGCACTCAACTTCTATCTGCTTCGCAAGGATCGCAAGGGCTGCACCGTGGCCCACTGTTTTGAGGAAGTGGCACTGCAGCAGCCAAGCAAAACTTGCTTCATAATGGACGATCGTCGTCTCAGCTTCGGCGAGGCGCTGCTCTACAGCCAGAAGGTGGCCGGTTACTTCCAGCAACGGGGATTGCAACGCGGCGACTGCGTTGCCCTGCTAATGGAAACTCGCGTGGAGTACACCTGCATATGGATGGGTCTCAGTCAGCTGGGTGTTGTCACGGCGCTGATAAACTCGCACCTGCGTGGCGACTCGCTGCTGCACTGCATCCGGGTGGCCAAGGCGGCGGCACTGATCGTGGGCGCTGAACTAGCTGATGTGCTGGCTGCAATGCCTTCACTCGACATTCCCATCTATCAGTTTACGGATCAGGAGCAGCACCAGCTACTGCCAGGTGCCACTGAGCTAAGCAATGCGCTCAACGCCCAAACCCCTCTGCCCCTGAGTCGCAGCTTGGAGTGCTCCGCCCGGGACAAGCTGCTCTATGTTTATACCTCGGGCACCACGGGATTGCCGAAGGCTGCAGTCATCACCAATCTGCGGTTTCTCTTCATGTCAGCGGGCACCTTCTACATGTTGGGACTGAATCGCGATGATGTGGTCTACAATCCCTTGCCCTTGTACCACACTGCCGGAGGCATCGTGGGCGTGGGTAACGCCCTGCTTAATGGCAGCACCGTGGTGCTTCGGAAGAAGTTCTCGGCATCAAATTTCTGGAGCGACTGCAGCAAGAACAACTGCTCCGTCGCCCAGTACATTGGTGAGTTGTGTCGATATCTGCTAGCCACGCCCTACGCGAAAGCGGGGCAGCAATCTCAGCAGCCCCAGCATCAGCTGCGCCTCATGTACGGCAACGGACTCAGGCCGCAGATCTGGACGCAGTTCGTCACCCGCTTTGGCATTCCGCAAATCGGGGAGATCTATGGCGCTACCGAGGGCAACTCCAATCTGATCAACATCACTAATCGCATTGGCGCCATTGGCTTTGTGCCCGTCTTCGGTCGCAAGCTGTACCCAGTTCAGATTCTGCGCTGCGACGAGTTGACGGGTGAACCTCTGCGAGATGCGAAGGGTCACTGCATGCGCTGTGCTCCTGGGGAGGCGGGACTGTTGGTGGGTCAGGTGGATGCCAGGCGAGCGGTGAGTGCCTTCCATGGATACGCGGATAAGGAGGCCTCGGAGCAGAAGCTGCTGAGGAATGTGTACACCAAGGACGATTGTTACTTCAACTCCGGCGACATGGTTGTCTGTGATATACTGGGCTTCTTCTACTTCAAGGATCGCACCGGCGACACGTTCAGATGGCGCGGGGAAAATGTGGCCACCCAAGAGGTCGAGGCCATCATTACCAACTGCATTGGACTCAACGACTGTGTTGTGTATGGCGTTCAGGTAACACATTACTTTCCCATTACTTTTTACACTAGATACTCATAGGGTAGACAGGTATTATAACTTAGTAACTTAGTAACTAAAATGCAGAAAAAGTCATCTCCGATCCCATAAAATCTTAACCATCGTCAACAGTCAAGACAATACATCCATGTTCGTATGTCCGTATGAGCACTTATTAAAATCTCCGAAATTATAGGAGATTGAGCTTTTTCAGTCCTAATGGTATTATTCTTAGGATATATCAAATCAATGTACCGATAAATTATTTAAAAACACTTAACGCTATACTTGGTTTAATGAAAAATATATCAGATGTGTTCAGATAAAAGTTGTAGAAGTTATTTAAGTAATACTTTTGTATACCAAGCAACGAGTACTTCAATCGGGTCTTAGTTGCATTGTCTGACATTTCCGTTATTTTTTTTTCGCAATGGTCTATGTTAAATTTAGTACAATATCCATATATCAGGTATACGCCTTGTTATATATTTTAGTATTTTTCGGTACTCTGGTATATTTTAAGAATATATGTAGAGAGTACCTCACAGTCGAGTACACTCGACTTTAGCTTTCTTACTTGTTAATTATTTTTGGAATAATACTGCACTCCTTTGCTTTCATGGAGCCATCCATCGACTGTAGTTTTCTTACTTTTACTAAACCGCATTTCTCTTCTGCAGATCCCCCATGTGGAGGGCAAGGCTGGTATGGCTGCCATTGTGGATCCGTCACGCAAGGTGGACATCGATTATCTCTCGATTGTGATACGTGGCAGTCTGCCTCCCTATGCGCGTCCGCTCTTTATCCGCCTGATGGACGAGATTCCTCGGACCGCGACGTTCAAGTTGAAGAAGCGTGAGCTAGCACTTGAAGGATACGATCTGGACAGAGTCAGCGATATCATTTACTATCTGAATCGCGATGGCGTCTACAGAGAGCTAAGCGCGGAGCAGTACAAGTCCTTGCAGGCGGGCACTGCAGGACTCTGAGGATGAAGGCGTGGCTCACTTTGATATTAACTGCAATTGTTTTTTGTATATACACACACACTCACGCTTACAACCACTTACTTAGTTGTAACACTCAAAAGAATCGACTGATGAAACTTTAGCAAAAGCCGAGCGCGTTTCATTCCAATAACTTGGCCATAAAAAAAGACAGCTGAACCGATAATGGTCGCCAATACATTCCCGGTTGCTCCTGCACCACATAAGACAGCAGCAAGCAGCAAGCAGCAAGCAGCTACGGCCAAGATATATCGAAAGTGTTAAATCCCGAAGATTAAGTTCTCGCTCATTGGCAGCTGTTGTGGCCATTTGGTTGCTGCTGTTGCTGCTGCAGTTGCAACATTAACGCCATTTCAGTTCGCCAGCGGCAGCTGCGTCGCGACGTCCCAGCAACAACAACAGCAGCAAGATAAACGATGTGCAAAATCCATACAAACAACAACAAGGCATCTGCAGTTAGAGTTACTCTCACATTGTTGTTGTTGTTCTTGTTGTTGTTGCTTTTGCTTTTACTGCTGCTTGGCTCCGAGTTGCAACCACAAGCTGCGTTGCCAAAGTCGACAAAGACGCCAACGTCGCACAGCGCAACGCGTCGATAGCGCCAATATCGATGGCGAAAAAGTTGTGGCAGGCAATCATAAAAAACCAAGAAATACCAACAAAGCCCCTTCTTGCAACGAATTGGATCCCAGCTAAGGCTAAGTGCAGCACACGATGCCACCTCGACCACTACCACAAGACTGCTCAACTACGTCCCGAGTTGCGACATAAGAACAAAAAATTCTGTTCTGCTCGATACAGTCTTAACTGTAGACAGCATTTTAGTCAGCAATAATTGTTGCATAGTTAGCGAACCTTTACTAAATGTCTATAACTATCATTAGCACTATAAATGGACCATGTAACAGCGCTCAACCAATTTCTTCTCACTATGTTATCACTTTCAAATTGCTTTGTTGAGATATCAAGTATTTAATCAGTTTGCAAAACTCATTATTACGGGAGCTTATCAGATTAACATCCATAACAGAGCAAACTAGGTAAATTCGGATAATAATTAAAATCCAGTATCAACTTAATCAACTAAAATGGATTAATGGATTAACCTCTTTCTTACATTACTTTTTCTATTAAACAATTGGGTATATACATATATTCATTAGGTATCGTCATATTTGCAATCTATTTTTAATCAGCAATAATAGTTTAAAGAGCAATAGTAACCGAAAGAGCAAGGAGGAGGACAATCAATGGTGGTATCAATGGTTAGGCGCAATCGAACCACAATCGATAGATATTAGACACTTTTGATAGTGGTTCAACCACTATTGATGGAGCCATCAAAAGGTCTGGCGATAAAAAAAACTTGTAAAATGCCTTGGCTGCGGCAAAAAATACAAGAGAAGCGGCAATGCGTCAAAATTTGTATGTCAGGCGATATTATAGGCGACTATGAATTGCACTATCGACACTATCGATCACAACCTATCGATAGTCCTCTACCTTTACTATCATGTAAGTTCAACAAGGATATACAAGGCTCTTTTGTGACTGTCTTAGGCTTCATCAAGCTATGCCCGCAACAAAGCCCACGTTTTTATACCCGCTACCCATAGGGTAGAAGGGTATTATAACTTTGTGCCGGCAGGAAATGTATGTAACAGGTAGAAGGAGGCATCTCCGACCCTATAAAGTATATATATTATTGATCAGCGTCAACAGCCGAAGCGATATAGCCATGTCCGTCTGTCCGTCCGTCCGTCTGTCCGTCTGTCCGTATGAACACCTAGATCTCAGAGACTATAAGAGATAGAGCTATAAATTTTTTTCGACAGCATTTGTTATGTTTGCACGCAGATCAAGTTTGTTTCAAATTTTTGCCACGCCCACTTCCGCCCCTGCAAATCAAAAAAATCGAATAACAAGCGTAATTTTAAAGCTAGAGTTACGAATTTTGGTATATACAGTAATAACTATAGTAGTTATGATCCCTGAAAATTTGGTTGCGATCAAATAGAAATTGTCGAAGTTATTAAAGAAATACTTTTGTATGGGCAAAAACGCCTACTTACTAGGGTCTGAGTTGCTTTGGCTGACAATCTGGTATATTGTGCCGTCTATGGTATATTTTGAATGAGGTACTATATCGATATACCACATATACTATTTGGTATATTTTTAGTATTTTTGCAGTATATTCGGTATATTTTAAGAATAATACCGCAAAATATATTGCTTTTATTCAAAATGGGTAGCGGGTATCTCACAGTCGAGTACACTCGACTGTAGCTTTCTTACTTGTTATTAATGTATGTATGTAAATGTTTATATGTATATTTTTCATCAAGCTGGTTTTAACTCCATATTGCTAACTAATGTCCCCTATATTTAACTCGTGAACACTGATTGCCCGATACTTCTTTTAGCATGGTATATCATTATAGTACTTAATTCTACTTGTGTTATAGTTAAATATACATTATCACTATCCTCGCCATACCATTATTTATCTAACACTGCCAACCTGTTACAATATTGCATATTATATTCATTACAATTTCTTAAAAATTCTAGCTTACAAAAAAGATAGAATCATAATATTTGAATATTGACAATTATTTGAAATGCTAAATTAATTAAAATTATGGTCATATAGAATATATTTGGTATAAAAATATACGAATATTTGTACAGACATATAACCCCAGATAGACATATCACCCCATATTCTGTTAATTACAAACATACCCTGTTTGCTCAAAGTTGTAATACGCTTCTATTATATAGTCAGAGAATATAAAACATATTTAGCACTTTTACAATTCTATGTTTTAACCCATATCGCTCATATTTATTGCACCTATGATATTTTCGATTACCCTATCATCAAACCGCCAATGTGTGGAATATAAAAACAAAGGTCCCAGGCAACACGAGCAACTTCCACTGTTGCAAGTACATCACTCCACTCGTATAATAACAAGAGCAAGAGCAATTGCAATGTATCCGTGAGCTTAAAAAATGCGCATAAAGTTGCATTGGCAGATGGGGCAAATGGGGCAGCTGGGAGTGCAACAAAACGCGATTCGTGCTAGTTTTGTCACCATCATCACTGGCAGCAAAATGGCATGCCCCGTGTTGCATGCTTCCTCAGCTGGCTGCATCGTCGCCGTCATAAACAAAATGGCAGTTGCTGGCTGGCGGGCAGGGCACATGCATAGCTAATATCAATAAAAGCAACAACAATAACATCAACAACAACAGCAACACCACCAACAACAACAACTGCTGCTGTTGCTGCATCGACAGCCATTGCCACAGTTCTTGGTGTTGCTGTTGTCGTACTTGTTGTCGTTGTCGTGTGCGTCGCACTCGCGTTTAAGGAGAAAAATTAAAAATTTTTCAATAATTTTTCAAAATGTTCGACGAGTTTGCCGGCAATCGCTTTTTGTTCCTTCTCTGTATCCGTCTCGTTCTCCTTCTCTCTTTCTCTGTCTTTCTTCTTTGTTTCGGTCTATGCTCTCTGCCGTTTCTTTCCTTTAACTCATTTTGGGCGCCGGGTGTTGGCGTTTGGCGCCACAGCTGCCATTGGAATTTCAAAGCTATTAAAACGCTGCCAGGCGAACAAGAACCAAACGGGATCCTTGCTGTTGCCACAACAAACCGACAGTCCATCAGCTGCTCTAAACGCCTTGTAACTCTCAGTTGCGAGTAACTTCACTTTAAGCAAGCTCGACTACAAGGTGCACTACACTCGGTACAGGAATACAACTTAGACCAGATTCATTTAAGTGTATGTATGATTGTGTTTCAAATTACTAAAGTGTCTTTAAAGTGATAAATGGTTTATAAAATAGATCAAAAAGTAACATATTATATATGAGACGAGTAAGTTAATACAGCTTTTATAATCAATACAGCATACAAAAATCCAATATAAAACAAGTAAGAAAGCTATTCGCTACCTATTTTATATAACAGCAATAAAGTACTATATTATTCTTAAAATATATCAAATGAACATTTTTTCAATATACAGAAGGCAATATTTGGTATATTGGTATGCTATTACGTTGAGAATATACCATAGAGAGTGTACTTAACCTAAGACACGACCCGCAGCAATCGGTTTTTGCCATATAAAATGATTATTAAATAACTTCTACAATTTGTTTTCAATTTCAACCAGAAAACACCAAGACTATTGTTATTATTGCATGTACCAAAAATCGTTAAAGTCGCTTCAAAATTATGCTTAAGCTCCGAAGTAACTTATGTGTAAATCATAAAAGTCTATATTCTATATTTGTTCACTACATAGAGACCTAACATTATTTCCAACTAATTTTCGATACCATTTTATACGTTCTTTTTTAGAATATTTAAATTATATTTGAAGTTCTTTAAAAAAGAGCCCAAAAGAATTAATACAGTAAAATACAGAACAACCAAAACAAATGGTCAGTATAATAAGTTCTCAATTCTCAGCCTACTATCACTGTAATAAGTAAATATAGAAACACTCATATAAATATACAGATATATATAAAATAGAATATAAAAATATAAATATAGAAATAAAAATAGAAACAAACAAAACAATAAAACAAAAATTAAATTCATTTCGCATAAATAACGAAAGAAAAAGCTAAAGATCTATCGATCCATTCTTGGCCATTTTCGATAAAATTTACATATAGATATCAATGTTATCGAAAAAGATCAATAACGGCATTGAAAAGATAATTGAATAATATATATATGAAAAATACATATATAAGAATTAAGCATGTTAAAATATAAAACAAATTCATTGCAGTGGTGGACGACATCTGTTTGTAATTTTTATGGATATAATGTTTCTTAATGTTTCTGAGGTGCCTTTCAGATCTATTAAACAAGCGTATAGACTATTATGGATTGTATGTTATATATTGTAGAAGAATGGACTTATCAAACCTTACAAATTTGGTATTTAAGAGTAATAAAAATTCGGATATGCTCGATAATAACTTAATGCCAGCGAGGTTGTTGTTGTTGTTGTTGCTCTGCGCTGGCTGCTTGTATGCATTTGGGCTTAAAGGTTTTGCTTGCTTTTGTTTTTATGTGGCACGCAGCAGCCACCGCTGCCCGTTGTCCTTTCGCTGCCACTGCTGACGTTGCTGTTGCTGTTGTTGTTGCTGTTCCTGTTGCGTTTGCTCCTCTGTCGACTGCTCTGCTGCTTTGCAGGTTCGTGCTAATTACATTGCACCTGTGCGTGACGTTTGATGTCCGAGCTTCAACTACCGACTGCCGACTGTTTGTTGCTAGATTTTGCTAAGTTTGTTTTGCGGGTGTGTGCGAATGTGTGTATAGGTATGTGTGTGTGTGTGTGTGGTTGCTGTTGCCCAATTGCATCTGCAGTAGTCGCCCAGCAAAAATTAATTAAAAGCCAACGTGCGGCAATGCAATTAAATTCGATTTGGCTCAGCAATCGAAGCTCTGACGTCGACTGCGACTGCGGCTGAGACTGCAGCTGAGACTGAGACTCAAGCTCAGCTGGGCGGCTGTTGTTGACATCATTTAATACAACAATACGACAAAATTATATTTCACACACACACACACACACACACACGCTCACAGGGAGGCGAACATAAAAAAAGTTCACACAATGCAACTGCCTACTTCGTGTCTTTTCCCCTCATTTACTCATTCCCCCCTTTAGCCATCGACTCGCAAGCCTTTGTTTTGTTTGTGTTTGTATTTTTATTGTAAGCATTCGCATACGTTGGCATCTGTTGGCTGATCTGCCTATTTACTCTCTCTCTCTTCCTCTTTCTCTCTTTCACTGTATGTCTCAGTGTGTGTGTGTGTGTGAAATGGCTGACTGGATGTTGCTGCTGCTTTTGGCATGCCACTGCCAATGTGTATATGCGCATGTGTTTGTGGGAATGTATGTGTGCGAGTCCGCGCTGTTTGTTTGCCCGCTTCGTTCATTTTCGTTTGCTCGTTGATTCGTGGCACCTTTTGGATTTGACAGTTTTGTAATTAACTGCAGTCAGCATGTGCGGCATTGGCGGCGCTGGCGTTTGTGTTTGGCTTCGACGTCGCTTCGTCGTCGTCGTCGCCGTCGTCAGCGACTACGGAACTTGCTGAACAAAATATGTTGCATACTTTCAGGCTGTTCAATCGAAATTGCCAATAAGCTAACGGCTCGTTTTGACATTTTTGGTACGCAATTAGTTTTTGTTTTCAATTTTACGTTACACACTTTAAGTGAGCTAATGCAATTAAGAAAACGAATGCTCTGCACGTTGTCTTACTTAACAAACGAAAATATAATGCAAAATCGTCAGCAATGATGGAATTTGCTAAACAAAATATGTTGCATACTTTCAGGCTGTTCATTCGAAGTTTTGACTTTTTGGTGCACTGATTACATACAATACAAGTGGGCTTATGTAAATACTTAACGTATTTTAAATCGCATTTTAGGAAAATAAAGGTCCTACTATTTGTCTGATTGAACAACTGAAGATGTGAAGCTAATTAATCAACTTCGACAGAACTTGCTCAACAAAATATGTTGCATACTTTCAGGCTGTTCAATTAAAAATGCCAAATGGCTCCTTTTTGACATTTTAATCACGAATGATGTTTTTGTTTTACACACTTATACACATTTTATATCAATTATCAAAACCTATACTCCACAATTAAATATTGATTGTTTTATTGAACACTGTTTTTCCACATCTGAAATTCAGTGGGGTAATTACGTTTGGTAATGTTGTAAGTCACAATATTTCAGCTGAGGAATCTATGCAATGTGAATACTTTTGTAGAATACCTGCAATTACAGGAAAAAAGTTTTTTTTTACTTACTTGCGCAGGTTGCGAGAGCAGCTGTGCCAACATTCAATGGGAGGGCTACGAAGGGGAGTGAGCAAACAGGAAGCAGGACATTGGACACCGCATACTGGACACACGTGTGCGATACTGTTAGCGAGTTGTTTTGGGCTTCGTTTGGTTTTGGCTTTGGATGTGGCTGTGGCTTTGCTTAGGTCTCGCTTGTACGAGTTTGGCCCGAGACACAGCTTTGCCCTTAGCGTGTTGTTGTTGCTGTTGTTGTTGTTACTTCCGCTGTTGCTGTTGCTACTACGACTGCTGCTGCTACTCGTGTTGTTGTTTTTTATGGGCAGTCCTTGGCGGCCTTTATGCGCCCGCATATTAAACAATTATTGCCAAATGGCAAACGACAGCTGCGTTGTGTCACCAACGCCAATGTCGTTAGTGTGGGCGAGAGAGCGAGGCACCAGGCACCAGGCAGCAGGCCTATGTGACAGCCACGTTTTTTAGCCAAGCAGCAAAGCTACAACAGCAACAACAGCAGGACATGGCCATGATTGGGTATCCAGCATACTGGCCCAATGCCGTTGCCTGCATTGGCTTACAGACGTTTTTTCGCGTTTCAGCGTCTGCTGCAATTTATGTGTATAAATGACAAAAGTACCGTTATTTATGGCCAGCAACCGCAACGCAATTTGGCAACACTTGTTGGCCAATTGGCAAAAATGTGAAACGAGCTACTCCCACTTCTTTCTCCCTGCTTCCCCCTCCCATCCCTCGAAAAGAAAAGAAAAAACAAAGCATTTCCAACATATATAAATATATATATGCATATGTATTACAGCAACGTGTATTGTAATATCTAAGTATAAGTCACAATATTGTCTACACTCCAGAAAGCTCCTTAAGAACATCCAAGACTGAAAACTTGCAGCGTCGAGTCGAATAGTGAATGTACTCTATCGATATCAGAACTTGATGATCAACTTTATTTCTTTAAAAATAGTTCTTAAGTGTGAATCAATTTATTTTAAAATACATTGATATCAATATGAATATCTTCGTCTTTTATTGTCGCAAGGACTTGAACGAAGTCGAAATTCTCTTTCATAGAGTATTGTGAAGGACAACTGCCCACATTTTGGTGACTTGGGCGCAAAATATTTTGTGCCGTCTTTGGCAAAATTTGAATTTTTATTGCTGATCAATGCACGCGATGCTCCATTGACACGCCCACGGCTCTTCCTTCCCATCTCCTTTCTCCCTTCTCAGTAAGGCAAATTATGCGTATTTAGGTCGTTGACTATATCCGTATGCCGTATCCTGCCGCTTGTTGCTGTCATAAATTCAGCAATGCTCGCTGTGTGTAAATGTGCCAATGCGTTCGCCTACAGCCGAAAGGACCTGCCGAATCCATCCTCCCTCACATTTCCTTCCATCCGCACTTCGCTTTTCGCACTGTGCCAATATTGACCCTTCTGTTTTTTTGTCGCGCTTTTATTATGCTAATATTTTTTTTTTTTAGGGCATTGGCAAAATTTATTGAAATTACTGCGGCGCGGCTCGTAAAGGATGCTTGCAGCAGCAGCGGCAGCTTTCACGAAGCTGCAGCTACAGCTACAGTTATAGATAGGTGCACGCGGCGTATGTGTGATATCAGCAAGCATCAATTAAAAACCCATTTACTAGCGTGTAGTCGCTTGTTGCTGTTGCTGTTGCGCATCTCCATGTTGCGAAGGCGTCCTTTTTTGCAATTAAAACAACTAATTGGCAGCAAAAACTATTGTTGCACCAAACAGCAGCTGTTGACAAGCTGCAAAAAGCAGAGCAAAAACGTCGCTGAAAAATTAGTTACACAAATTTGTTGTTGAACGTTGACAAGCAACAAGGAACAACTCTACAGATATTTAACTGTTATGTTTTTTTCTTAACTCGCTTGAATTATGCAATTCCTAAATCTGTGTAATATGGAAATGTAATTATTATTAAAATACCCCAAGGGAAGTTTTGAAAAAAATTGATGCTATCATTGAAGTGCAGCAGATTTGCCTGATTTTGTCAGTCTGTATTGGGCTGTATTTTTTTGACAGGTGCAACACAGACTGGTTATGATTTTACAACAATATTATTTTTCCATCAACAATATCAGCAAAAATCAATCAAATTCAATTAACAAGCGCAGCCGAAGGACTAAAAATCGACCAACAAAAGGCACTAAAAAATAACGCTTGCAATTAAGTAGCATTCAAATTAATTTTAATTTTTGCATCAACAACAACAACAATAATGGGAGCAAGCGTGGAAATAATCGCATTTCTTGTTACATAATTGTAAATTCACATTAAAACTGAATCGTGAAAATAAATTAAAATTTCCACAAGCGCAAATCAATCAATTATGTTTATAATTAAGAGTGTGAGTTTTTGTACTCGTATAAATAAAATCCTTTGCAATAACAGCAGAGAACACTATGCTAAGCCTGCTTTTGAATACCCTTCTCAGATCCAGAAAAGTTCGCTTGAATGCAACGCTAGAAATATACAGACAGACTTTACAATCATGTAAATAATTTAGCCCTTGGTCTGTTAGGCAATAACTCAACATATAGAAGACTCAAAAGATTTCACATTCTTGATCTCCCTGAAAGGTAAATTTAAGTAAACGAGAATTTATATTTAATAGCAGGTTTATGTTATGTAAATATTAGTCATAAAATTTCCTTATTGTAAAAAAACAGATTGAGAGTAAAAAAAAAAAATGCAACGCTCCAATAGTGAAAGCAAGAAAGCTACAGCTGAGTGAGCTCGACTGTGAAATACGCGCTACCCATTTTGAGTAAAAGCAATACAGTGCGGTATTTTTCTTAAAATTTTCCACATAATATAGCTTAAAATTTAAAAAAAAAATACCGAAGACTACATTTGGTAAATTTTTATTGTACGACATGTAAAATATGCCACAGAGTACAAATGCCAAAGCAACTAAGACTCGTAGTAAATAGGCGTTTTTGCCCATACAAAAGTATTTCTCATCTAATTTCTGCAATTTTTATGCGATTGTCTGTTTAAAATTCCTTTTACCTTAAGGGTTGCGGATATAATCATTGAAATATTGTTGTATTATTTTTGAGGCATGTTTCAAGATTGGCATAAGTAAACGATTTTTTGTTGATCATCCATTTTTAGTATTATTTTTTTGTTTTTAAATACATTCAAATTTGAAATAAATATAAATTCTAAATACAAAAAATTTATTTTTATGGCTATGTAAGCTGCCTCCATCTTTTAGCTCTTTAATCAATATGGTTTTAGTATTTTGGCACACATTCTTCAATACGATAATTTTTGTATGAGCAAAACAAATTTCGACATTTGTTAGGAATATCAAAATCTTATATATTATAATAACAAAAATAGAATTTATAAGCTTAAAGCCCAGTTTTCTAAGAACATTTTAGCCAAGCTTTAGGTCTTTATCACCAAAACTGTAGCAATGGCGAGGTTTAGGTTGGAAAATTGTATTTATATATCATAGTGAAAATGTCTTTAACTAAAACTTATACAAAGTCCGCTGAAGAATGAAATCTTTGACAGGTCATAGAAAAATTTGCTGGCATATTTTTGTGTTCTACTCTTATTGCAATTTCATTTTGATTGTCTATGTTTATGTGTTGTATAATTTCTGCCATATTATCCGTAAACGTGTATGTGTGTGTATATAAATGTGTGTGTGCGTGTATTGCGTATACATTTACACAAGTGCAGAAATTCCCAAAACACAAATCCTAAAAAAACATTTGTTACTTTTTGTGAAACGATTTATACTACATACATTTCGGGGTCGCCTCGCTTACGGTTGAGGGTGTGTAGAGGGGAGGGGAGAGGCTGGGTTCGACCGCACAACAGTTGACGCAGAACACGTGCGTGTATGTGTGTGTGTGTGTGTGTGTGTGTTATTGTTAGTGTGTTGACATAAGCAGTTCTGCTGGACCAATGGGGTTTAAAGTAGAACTCTCAACGATTACTCAACATTTTCAGATTTTAGTATTTAAAATATTAAAGAAAAATTTCGTAATTTCCTTTATTTAATTTTTTAATAAAACAATAAAGACCCCCTCTCAATTATCCTGGACTACGCCAACGATTGTAAATGTCATCAGTCCGCCTCTATTTTGGCAACCAAAAAATTGTCAGCAAAAGTATTTGTTATGTTTTTGTTCTATTTGTTTTGGCCAGAACTTGGACCTGAGGCTGGACCGAGACCTGGGTTGGTTATTTAGTTTGCTGCTCTTGTTGGGGAATAAATGTACAACATTTTATAACTTACATATTCATGCTCGTAAATTCAAGATTATTTTGTGGTATATATTTAAATTTAGCCGTATGCTGACCACAAGCCTGCCTGCAAATGCAATTTACTGGCCTGACTTCCAACAGCCACATGAAACAATCAAATGTGCTAAAGATGGCACTTGAGGCAAAGCAACTTGAATGTAATTTGAAAGTAAAACGACTACAAATTGCTTGAAATACTTGGCGTTGGGAATTGATTGATTTCCGAGGAAAGAGCGCCAGCCACATCTCGAGTGCCACATCTAAAAACGTTAAACTAACGACGCGAAGTGAAGCCAAAAATAGATGCATGCAACATGCGATGCGTTTTGGGCTCATCCCAGAATGAAAGCAAAACAAAAAGCCATGTACAAAATGGCTCCTAATGACTGCGGTGACACTTTTTTGGAAGCGCCCCGAAAGAGAAGTCAAAGTTGTGGCACCAAAGCGGGATGCGAGAGGCAAGAAAGTGCATGTGTATGTGTGTGTGTGTGTGTGTTGCATACCTGTAAATGTTGTGCTGATAAAATTAGAACGTGAAAGTCGCTGCAGTTGACAGCGTGAAAATTTGTGAACTTAGAACAGGAAAAGACGACGGGATGCCAGCCGTTGCTTAGCTCCAAAAGCAACCGAACCGAATAGCTTAATACACAGATACAAATGCAAATATAGATACATCCACAAATACTTGCAGATGCAGATGCAGCTACAGATAGACGGAGACGGAGACGGATGTCCTCAGATACAGCTACAATTTCATGTTGTACATAAACCAAAATAGCATCCCTAATATTTTTGTTACTCTGGACTTGGCCTGTCATGTTCGACTGACTGAAACTACCATAATAAACAAATCTAATATAATCATCAAAACTCAAGGCTGACTATGCTTAGTATACCCTGTAAATAGTATTCACCTGTAGCAGAAGCGTAATTTAAAGTATTCTTTAATAATGGATCATCATTTTAGAGCATTACATGTCAATTCTAACATTTTTCTATAATACAAATCGTATATAAATACTAAAACTTAAAGCTGAATCTGGTTAATATTCCCTGCAAATAGTATCTATCAGTTTTACCACAATTTTATAAATTTTTTTAAAAATAGATCATAATTTAAAAACATTTCAAATGAATGAATCAATAATCTATATAATCTATACAAATTATAATCTATAATCTTTACGACTGAATGATAAAAATAATGATAAAAATGTCGCTCATTAATATACCCTGAGAGAAGTATTTATTTCTTGAACAAAACTTAAAATAACCTTTAATAAAAGTTTATTATTTTAAGTATTAAAAAAGAATTAAACAAAGAACTCTAATATAATCATCAAAACTTTAGCACTTTTTAATACACCCTGTAAATAATATTCATTTCCTCAACACAATTTAAAATATTCGTTATTATTATATTATTATCTTAATGTATTAGGTATGAACTCAAACCAAAGTTACCAAAACAGCCCTAAGAAATATACCTACTATAACATTAAAAAGTCTGCCTCTACTTAGAATACCCTATAAATATAATTTGTCTTCAGCAATACAGTTTTAAAATATGCTTTAATAATCGATAAGATTTAAAGATTAGTACAAATCAATTCAATCACTAATCTACACACATCTCTTGAGTTTCGTCAAGTAAAACGTTCCACATGTTTCGACTTGGGAGCAGGGCTTGCATACTATGTACGTATGTATGTATGTATGTATGTATGTATGTATGTATGTATGTATGTATGTATGTATGTATGTATGTATGTATGTATGTATGTATGTATGTACTTGCAGTAGCACTTGCTTGCATGTGTTTCTATCTCAGTGTGTGTGATTGATCGTCTTTCTCACTCTACTCGCGTTCGTGCGGCAGCGAGCCGAAGCACCGACAACGACGATGACGGAGCCGAAGACACTTCGACTTCGGGTTGGGTTGGGCCGGCTGTGGGGACTCAACTCAACGCAAAGTGGGGAGTGATTCTTAGGCAGTGAACGTCGACAACGTTGCGTCGCTGCGATCAGTTGAGTTTTGTGCGTTGTGCGGTTAAGTTGCGCGTTCTGCTCGGGTTCCCTCCTTTCAAAAGATTAATCAGTGCAGCACACACACACTAAAAAAGAATTATAGTCCACCTCCTGGCTCAGTTCAGTTCAGTTCAGGTTCAGGTTCAGAGTAATTGGCTGCATCGACGACGACTTTCGAGTCCCACGCAAAGGAAGCAGAAGAAGAATTGTTAAATTGTTACATCAAAACCCATAAATCAAAATGAGAGAAATTGTGCATCTGCAGGCTGGCCAATGTGGCAACCAGATTGGCGCTAAGGTAAGTCTTACTTTTCGGTTCGGTTTCGGTTTTTTTTTTTCTGCTCTTGCTGTGCTTTTTGCTGCGCTGCTTTTTGGCAAACGCAGCTAATTTATGCACATTGACCGAAAACGTTTTTCAATGAGTTTCCAAATCGATCACAACTCGGAATACGAGTAAACGTCGCCAGCGCCTTTTACAGCGTATTTAGCAATTAAAGCAAAAGAAAATTAACGAATAAAAACTACAACAACAACAGCAACAACAAGAAAAAAAGGCCAACGAATAAACATAAAGAATAAAACACAAAAAGAAAACTTAAATGAAAGCAAATAAAAATGCCAAGTGCAAAAAATGAGCAATGCGACCGACGTAGCGAAAATAAAAAAAAAAACGAAAAAAGAAAACAAAGCGAAGAAATTTACTTTGGTTCATCAAGCACTCGATGTGCCCTTCACTTGCACTGTGGTTATTAAAATTATTATGATTATTAAACGATCCGTAATTTTGCTGCTCTAATACTACCGAGCTTTACTTTGAACAATTGCAATTGCTCTTCATTCCTCAACTTCCCTTTATGGTGCATTTGTTTGATGCGTGGATCCCAAAAACCTCTTGAATTATCATTGTGGTTGTATCTTTTCGCTTTGTTGGGTTTCCTTTATTAGCCAGAGCAACCGCAAGAGGCCAAAAAGTTGAAAAAATTAAAGAATATGCCACATTTTTGTAAAGAATAAAGAGGGGAAACTCTAATTTATGGCATGTAACAAACGCAAGAAAATTGTTGTAGAGAAAACCTTTCAAAAGTGTAATGATCGTGATGTTATAAAAAGGATATTCTAAAAGAGAGAAGTCTTTATGTTGGCACTTTTATACTTAAACTAGTTAAAAATCAACTACAATTCACTTTAAACAGCTGTTTATTAAAAATAATATTTTAGCAACAGCTGCTGAGTTGAGTTGAGTTAAGTTGAGAAGCGATCGCACTGGGGAAATATCACTCATAAAAGTATTTTCAGACTGTTAAGTTGTGAGTTGACTCAGTAGCTAATCAACTACAATTAGAAGTATGTAAAACATTTAGTTGCCCTCTCCGATCATCGGTTTGCCAATTGATCGTACGATCATGTGCCACATGCCACATGCCACAGCTACTCCTGCTGCTACTGCTGCTACTGAGGCTGTAAATTTTGGCAAGATCAGACCGGTTTGTCAGGCATTGACATGACAAGCCTGCGATGGAGGCTACAAAGTGTGTCACGCTAAGCAAATGCTGATAAAAAGCTAAAAGGCAAACGAGCGATGATTGAACTATAACGCACAATTAAATAAAAGTAATTCCTAAGCACAAGATAAGCGAAAATAGTACGACGATGATTTCTCTACTTCATTTCTTTTCAACTGCGATTACCTCCAGCGCCGCATTCATGACTCAATTGAGATTCGCGATTTGTGGGAAATGAGACAAGCAGCCGGTGAACGGTGGACGGTAGATGGGGAAGTAGAAGTGAAGTGAAGAAGTGGGCAAGTGTGGAAGGGGGGGGTCAATGTCGCTTAATTTAGCGCTAACGCTTAGCATTTCTCAGAAATTCGGCATAGTAATGGTTTTATGGGGCAGTACATGTCGGTGTCTGTATGCGAGCGTGTGTGTGTGTTTGTGTATATCAACTGACTTACTGTAGTTACTTACCATGAATGAGATACGAAGACTGTTTATCTAAACCAGCCGGCGACGGTGACGGCGACGGTGATGAAGCCGACTTGGTAATTTGAGCAAGACGTCGGTCTCACATTACCCAAGAGATTGAGAAACAGCTGAGTGGACATTTCAAATGTGTGAGGCAATAAGAAGGGGCAGCGTGGCAGCTACCTAACCCATCTCCATGGCCATCATACCCCTGAGTACATTTTGAATTTGGAATCAGAATCAAAAGTCACAATCAGAATCAGAGTCAAAATCGGAATTTGAATCTGCATCGCAATTGGAATCATTCAAACCGCACAAGTGCACAAAGGAAGTGAGTCACGAGTCCATATGCTACAGCAAATTGCCAATCGAGGAGTGAGAAGTGAGGGTGCATTTGGTCAGTAGAATAAAAGAGGGAAAGAGAGAGAGCCTGCACTCGGATTCAGTTACAAGTTACAAGGGGCAGGATAGGGGCCCATATGAATTTCGAATTTCCGTTTTGAGTACAAGACGATAAATGCATTTTAAATAATCAGCTCGTGCCCCCACAAATAAGTATATAACAATTATAATTTTATATATTCGAATACGAATATATATATATATGTATGTTAAGTATATTTGTGTGTCTACCCAATGCACTGGCAGAGTCAACAAACTTCTGGCGTTTCTTCTGAAAGATTTATTATCGCCCTCTCGTACGACTGAAACAACAAAACAGCTGCTGAGCTGCTGAACTGCTGAGCAAAGACAAATGCTTTTGATAGGCGGCAAAGATTCGGGGGGGTAAAGAGATGGTAGGAGGGGAGCATAGCCAAATGCCTTGCCATCATGTGAAAATGATTTTTTGCATTTGTAGCGCTTTTTTTTCAAGGGCTGCCGGAAAAGCCGATAAAGCTGCAGACGATCTTCTCTCTTCTGTCCAGCTGCAAGTGTTGCGCGGTAGGTGAGGCAATTGAAGGTGGCAGCGAGGAGCGAGGAGCGAGGAGGCAGACACGAGGCAGCAGGCGGGAAGCTTAAGATTTGTGCTTGTGCTGCTTCAGACGGGCTTCGGCTTCAAAGTTCATGCCCGAGTGATTTCAAGTGGCACAAACTGAAAGACAGCAGCAACGATGGGGCAGCTACAGACATGCAACACTTAATGAGGGCGTCGGCAGCTGATCGCATGTGGAGTTGAGAGGGGAAGGGGAGGCGAGGCGAGGAGTGTGGCAGGACAGCAGCGGCAACATTTAAAACTAATTGCAAGTCTAAGTTTCTAGCTGCAAGTGGCAAGTGGCGGCAGCAACCAGAAGCAGACAGCAACCAACAGCAGACTCTTGTCAATAAATTACAAATTCTATTTGGGATTTCTGGTTGGTTCTTAAAGTCAGACAATTTCATTACAAATGAGGATTTCAAAATGAAGTTTATACATTAAAATATATTTTAAAATGTTTATCAGCACCCGCATAATTCTTTATATTTTTATATTTAGAAAATAAATCAATGGCTATTGAATCAGAAAGAAATTTCTTTCTTGCTTTCACAATATCTCGTATTTATACTGAAATTTCTTTAGAACTTTCTACTCAGAACATTTGATGAATTAAAGTTTTTCTATTATCGACAGCATTACGCTGTAATTCATAAATTCTATTATTTTTAATTTGATTTTTTAATTTGATTTTCATTTAATTGGACTGATCGTGACGCTGATAGATCAACTTCCAGCAGATTCTCGCATTTCTGATATTGAATCTAATGCATTCGGTGTAAGCGATCGCAAAAGCATGACGCAGCTAAAGACAATTTTCACAGCTGGACTTTGTACACGATACAAGTATCCCCATCCTCTGACCAATCATAATAGTTATCCCAAAAAAAAAAGCAATTTCCCGCAACTATCAAAAGCATTATCATCAAAAGGAAAAATCCGAAGAAAAAAAAGACAAATTAGTTGAAAGTAAAGCAAAGACAAGAAGAAGTAGAAAGAGGAGCAGATGAAAGAGAGTAGGAGACATGAAAAACGACTTTTCACTTCAACAGTTTTGTGTGCTAATTTATTTTTGTTATTACCCCTTTTGTTGCCACTGCCGCTGCCGCTGTTTCTGCTGCCCCAAGCGAAGCAATATATAAGTTGCATGATGTTTGTTTGGCTGGCTCCGTCCGGCATACAAACTGCGCTTTATTGCTTTAAGCTTCATAATTGCAACGGCCACACTCCAATTAAATTTGATGATCTTGCGGAGATTGTACCGACTAGTTGAGTAGTTGAGCTGCCTTTCAAATAAACAAAAGCAAACGCAGACGCCATCGACTGCGTCTGCGTCGATGCGCCAGTGACTACAAACAGAAGACTAGACTATTCAGACTGGAGACTGTAGACTGGAGAGTGGAGATTGGAGACTGCTGCAGTCTGGACTATGATTGTGATTCTCCTTAGCGACTCACACGTCAAGTTCAAGTGCCAAAGGGAAACGATACAGACAACAATATAGCAACAAATGAACTTGGAAATTGTGGAATGGGGAAAGGAATGGGGAATGGAATGGGAATAGAACTGAAAATGGGAATGAGAATTGGGAATTGGGAATGTGTTGGCAGCACTTCAAGCGATAACATTTTTATTATTTCCTCGATGGCATTTGTTTATTTCTGTTCTGTATAGCAATTGGAATTTGAAAGAATGCGTTGCGCTTCAATGGGATCGAGTCGTTGCCTTGTTAATGAAAACTAATGCGATCCCTTTTTTGGTATAAATTGTCGAAAAATAGTCGAAATCTAATCGAATGAGAGATGAAGACGCATGTTAAACGCAGCAAAACATTTGCAGTGCGCTTCCGCAATAAACGCTTCTGTATCTGTATCTATGAGATACGAGCGAGGGCGAATATCTTTTTGATTTGCTTGCTGTTGCCGCTGTTGTTCTTGCTTCCTAATGATGTTGTCGATGTCTGTTGTCTGACGTCTGCTGGGTTAATTTAGTATCTCCGAGTTGCCGCCCAGGTCGTTGGCCTGCAGTTTAGCTATGACTCAGCATTAGAGTATAGCGTGTGTGTGTGTGTGTGGTTTGTGTGTTCGGATTGGTATCTGGCCAGTGCCCACAGGCAACCAGGCAACGGGCAACGTGCAACACACATCGTGCAACGCCCATGGCTGCGCTATTTTTAACACTTTCGCCGCATAAGGTTGCACCCCAGGAGCGTTGCCGTGCGGCGGCATTCAGAATGAAGTCTCTTAACTTGGAAATGTCCCATGCCGCGACACTGTGATGCTGCATTGAAATACATTTTCGAAAGTATACTCGAAAAACTATTTTTGACTGTGACAGCGGCGTTCCTCATCCTCATCTACATCCACATCCACATCCACAGCGACAGCGACTGCGACGTTTCTTTTTCTTTTAAATTTAGCACTAAATCAGGGCATGCGGCAGCCATACAACTGACGGCTAAGCTAAACATAAATTTTCAGCCTCAACAGTGTACAATGTGTCTCACTTTTGATGCCGCCCCTCTCCCCACACCCTTCGAAAAATATCTGGAGAAAAAAAGGGAATTTCAAATAATTTGTATATGAAGTTTGAAGTGCTCTTTGGGCGGTTTCTGCGGTTGGCAACATGACCTCGCCGATGACTGGACATGGCTCGTAACTCAGTTTGATGCACGTCATGTCTGCTCTCAAGAAGTTGTTGGCCAAGAGCTTGACAGATGGCTGACTGCAGTTTGACTTTGCCGTCAGCGATAAGATAAACTATATGGCTGCTGGATATAGATTAGAATGCTGCGTATAAGTAATTATTTTGTAGAAGCTACTCATATATGGACACCCAAGAGCTAGCTAAACAAAAATAGATTCATAATGCAACTGATTTCACCCGATGTGCTCACCAGGAGTAGGAGAAGATGAGGTGTAAAAATAGCTGCAATATCTTTTCCAGCTGGGACGCCTACCCGAGCCATTAAAATGGTATAAACATGTTCATTATGAAGTGTCTTCTTCACAAAAAATAGATTTTTATGAAGAGGTGTCATTTGCTTATACAAACAGAAGAACAAGAATGACATCTGATCAACTTGAAGCTGATTACGAATATTGATTATTAATGTAGTACTGAAATTGAAATCGCACTCACGCTTTTTCTTCCATTCTTCTTTGCAGTTCTGGGAGATCATATCCGAGGAGCATGGCATTGACAGCAACGGCATCTACGTGGGCGACAGCGATCTGCAGCTGGAGCGTGTCAGTGTCTACTACAACGAAGCATCGGGTAAGTGTCTCCCTCTTAGCCTCAACAAAAGAGATGATTCATTGCCCCTCTTTAAATAGCCGTTTCGCGTTCTTCAGGCGGCAAGTATGTGCCACGTGCCATTCTGCTGGATCTGGAGCCTGGCACCATGGAGTCGGTGCGTTCGGGTCCCTATGGCCAGCTGTTCCGTCCGGACAACTTTGTCTTCGGCCAGTCGGGCGCAGGCAACAACTGGGCCAAGGGTCATTACACAGAGGGTGCCGAGTTGGTGGACAATGTGCTCGATGTGGTGCGCAAGGAGTGCGAGAACTGCGACTGCTTGCAGGTAATCCCCAGTCTCCCGATTAAACTTGATTCAGTTGTATTAACCTACTTGTTTTAGGGCTTCCAATTGACGCACTCGCTGGGCGGAGGCACTGGCTCCGGCATGGGTACGCTGCTGATATCGAAGATACGCGAAGAGTACCCCGACCGCATTATGAACACCTACTCGGTGGTGCCATCGCCCAAGGTATCCGACACGGTCGTCGAGCCCTACAATGCCACGCTGTCCATCCATCAGCTGGTGGAGAACACAGACGAGACTTACTGCATTGACAACGAGGCGCTCTACGACATCTGCTTCCGCACATTGAAGGTGGCCAATCCCAGCTATGGGGATCTCAATCACCTCGTCTCGCTGACCATGTCCGGTGTGACCACCTGCCTGCGTTTCCCAGGCCAGCTGAATGCCGATCTGCGCAAACTGGCTGTCAACATGGTTCCATTCCCGCGTTTGCACTTCTTCATGCCCGGCTTTGCGCCGCTCACCTCGCGCGGATCGCAGCAGTATCGCGCCCTCACCGTGCCGGAGCTCACCCAACAGATGTTCGATGCCAAGAACATGATGGCCGCCTGTGATCCTCGCCATGGTCGCTATCTGACAGTCGCCGCCGTGTTCCGCGGTCGCATGTCCATGAAGGAGGTGGATGAACAGATGCTTGCGGTGCAGAACAAGAACAGCTCGTACTTTGTTGAGTGGATTCCGAATAATGTGAAGACAGCTGTCTGTGACATCCCGCCCAAGGGTCTGAAGATGTCGTCCACGTTCATTGGCAACACCACCGCCATCCAGGAGCTGTTCAAGCGCATCTCCGAGCAGTTCTCGGCCATGTTCCGTCGCAAGGCTTTCCTGCATTGGTACACCGGCGAGGGCATGGACGAGATGGAGTTCACCGAGGCGGAGAGCAACATGAACGATCTGGTGTCGGAGTACCAGCAGTACCAGGAGGCCACCGCCGATGATGAGTTCGATCACGATGTTAACCAGGAGGAGGTCGAGGGCGATTGTATTTAATGGTGTGGCCAGAGGAATGAGATGCGTGCGTGAGCGTCTCTTTTTCGGTGGTCAGCAGCACGTCTTTATGCGTGGCATGCGGCAGCAGTTGCGGGCCAAGCACTGCATCATCCTCTGAAAAAGGGACGCGACAACATAACCAAGCCAAACACACACACACTCACAATCACAGTCACACATTTACACTCACAGTCACACTCACGAATACAGGAAATGTCAAGCGTAGTTTGACAGAAATTCAAAACATCATCAGCCGGAAATGCTCCAAGACTCTCATTTCACTTCATTCGCCATTCGCCATTCGCACTCTTCCCTCTTCACTACTCATCAGTAACGACTCGTTACTCCCAAATCACACTACTCACTAATCATTTCGCTCTCTTTCTCTCTTCTACTTCATTCTACGCTACACTCTACAGTCTACACGAAGGCACGTCTATCGCATTTCTCGCAGCCATTTTCTCTCACTTTGTGAAACCCTCATCTTTCACCTGCTTGCCCTCTTCATCTCTACACTTAATCTCACTAATTTAAGTCGCAATTTTACAACGTTTTTACTATACATAAATAATTATTTATATACAAGAAAAAAAATCAACAATTTAGTATCATATTATACGTCAAATATACGAGCATATAAAACATTTTAAATGCGAACGCAAATGAGAACGAGAACAACAATAATATGAAATCACATAAATTGCACAATTTTATCAAATTATTCATTTTAAAAACACACACTATATATTTCAAATTGCACCGAAGACTGACGGACAGGCATAAGTTTGGACTCAAATGGCAATATTACGAGTATTTGTAACACATTATGAAGACCCAAAGATCAATCCTACTGAAACAATTTGAATTTGAATATATCATTGTATTATTCTTAAGCACAAACTTGTTTCTTAGCATCCTGTGCATAATTCTCTAGTAGTCTTTAAATATTACCCAAGTAATTAACTAATTATAAACTTGAAGAATAATTCTGCAAAACTTTTTCAATAAATTGCAAATTAGCTACAAAAAAATACATCTCATGAGTTATTGTCATTTTTTAATATTTAATTATTTTCTGCATATAATTAAATATTTTCAAAACTGAGTAAGTGTAACACAATTGGTGTTGCGAGAAGTTAGGTGGATTGTCATTTTATTGCATCCATTACAAATTTGATTTAATTAAAGTTCACTTAAAATTTAAATTCAGCCGCTATCCAGGTATTAAATCTTTTTTATTTTTATATGTTTCATATTTTGTGAATGTCTTTTATAATACAGCAAGGTGTATTAAAATTGAAAATAAATTATTTCAATAGAAATCTAAACCTTTTGTATGCAGCCCATGCTTAGTTAAGTTTTGAACCCACCACTAGCAACGTTGCCACATCGCTCAAATAGTTCGTACATTAGACGCTAGGTGTCGCTTTACCGGGAGCTTTTTAAAAAATGCTTTGCTCAGGTGTGACCGTCACGATATACATCATTTGAACAAATCCCGAGAGAAAAAATATTTTATACATGAATAAATAATTAAAAAATTGTTTATTTAAAAAAAGTAGCAAATATGTTTTAGTATAAAAAAATTGAAACCAACCATAAGTGCATTAATGGTATTTTACTAATTTTCAAGTGTTGTGATTCTTATTCTTTTTTCAATTAAACATTTTTCTAAAAATTTATATTATATAATTAGCCATCTGTTATTGTAAAGAAAATATAAGGCAGTTTAAATGAGGCGCCTTTTGTCAGTATATAACTATTCCATAAAAAGTGTTACCAGAATATAATGATCGCCGTTTCAGCCTTTAGTATACTTTCCCAGCCTTAATTTCTAGCTAAGGTCACATTGAACTGCCCGGTTAAATGAATGTGTGTTTAAACCAATTTAAAGAAAAACTTCAAACATTAGTACTAATTTAACATTTAAAATACATTTCAAAGCACATGAGCGAAAAACGCTAACAGACACTAATTCAAATTAGTTCAGAATTTATTGTAAATATTTGTAATTATTCTAGATATGTAAATATTCTTTATTTGATTATTTTTTATAACATAGGCATACATTTTACTTCCTTAACTTTTTATGTTTCCCCAAATATTTCCATGCATAAAAGCTTTAAATCCGAAATAGGCGCTGGTAATATCTGAGGACGATCTCACAGTCGTACAATCGTTTCCATTAACTAACTCTCATGCATATGCTACAAATTCTGCTGAAATGAAAGACATTAAAGACATTAAAAGTTCCCGCCTTTTGGCCCGCGATGCCAACCTTGATGTTGGTCTCGTGACACACAAGAATACCCACAATTGTCGAATTACTTGCCAGAATGAACGTAGCAGAAAAGAACAGAACAGAACAAAAAAGATCATAAGTAAGAGGAAGAACAAGAACCATAACAACCAGAAGAAATCGAGAAACCAGTTTCGCAGAAAGAGCCGGCCGGCATTCTGTGCAGACGTCAACAACACACGTTGTTCCGTCTAGACTCTCAACGTCTGTAAATTGTCAAAGTGACCAAGCTGAAGTGGTTAAAGTGCGTTTAACAGTTATGTCACTTGCAATTAAACGACACATACAGAGAGCAGGTCACTAAAGTCACCGGGAACGGAAGTTCTTAGGTCTGAGAATCATGTTTGCTTTTTTCTGCTGTCTGTAATATAATCGTACTTGGCCAAATCTAAACTGAAACTAAACTTAACTCAGCAGAGTAGAGCAGAGTCGAGTCGAACCGAGTCGAGCTGTCAACCAGTTAGTCACACAAAGAAATAGGCAAATGAGAAGACAATAAAAAAGTTTGCAATTTACACTCTTTGGTGTTTCAGATTTTCCACCTCACCGCCTCCCATTGCCCGGCAAGCCCGAACCGAATCCCAACCAGTTGTCCATCCAAATCCAGTCGAACCAGGCAACGAGATGCAAGACAACACAGCAAAACTAAATAAATGTACGTAGACAACAGCTCAAGCAGCGATTGACCCAGTTTTCAAGACGACAACAACATCAACAACAAACAGCAACAATAACAACAACGACGACGGCGACGACGTCGACGAACGGCCGACGAATGAACAACCTACGTGCCAAAACGGAGACGGACTAAGTACAGTGGGGCAAAACTTAAGTTTAACTTATTAACTACTTGGTAATCGCATTATTTATTGTAAATATTTTTTGTTATTGATTTAAATTAAATTCAATAATTAATCTTATTGTATTATTATTATTTTTATGTTAAATCTCGATCACTTCTAGCAACTCACCTTAAATATGATATTTGAAAAATATTTTGTTTCGATATATAAAAACCTATTCAGTTCATAATATATTTTCGAAGCAATTATATTTGTTTTAAAAATAAAAAATAAAATAACACTTAACAGCAATAGCATATAATAAATTTAAGATTAAAATCAAACCCCATAAAAACACATCAGGAAAAATATATTTATTATTTCCTTTAATTTTTATAATTTTTATTATTAATTAATATAATAAAAAGTTTTTATTAATGTTATCATAATAACTTAAACTGACATTCAGTATAATAAAAATGAAAGCAAAATATCTTTTGAATATATAGGCTTAGATCAGAAATAGCTATATCAATCTAATATCTGCACATATACATTATATATGAATTAAAAGGTTCTGACGATGATAATATATAAATACATATATATTTTATATTAAAAACTTAAATCTCCCTTTTTTCATTATAGAAAAATCATATTTAGTTATAATATTGTTTGAATTATATAAATAGTTATATTAGCTAATAGTTATTACATAAATAGTTCAATAATTGAATTATTAATTTCGATTTTTTAATCGTAATCTTATTCTTGATTAATAATTAATTTGATTGCGATATACATATAGTTTGCCCCACTGTGCGACATCGTTGTGGCTCTCTGAAGCGTACCTGTAGTCGGCACCGATCCTCAGCTTGAGCGTACCAACACTTTGACTGAATCCAGCTGGAAACTGTAGCCAAAGCTGTAACTGTGTCTATGGCTGTAGCTGTGACTGTGGCTGCGGTGTGTTCGTGTAGTTGTAGTTGTAGCTCGAAGTGCAATGTACTCCACGTCAAATCGAAAAATCTCGTTTTCTGCAATTTTCCGATTCTTCAGAAAAAAATAAAAACGAAACTTGCTTGGCTAGAAGAGTTAGGAAGAGTTACGATTCAATAGGAGAGGGTGCGGTGCGGTGTGGTGCGGAGAGGTGGCAACAACAGAGATGGGCTGAGCTTTACTGCAGTTTCTGCTTGCGATGGCGGTGGTTGTTGCTGTGGCGGGGCATGCAAACAACACGTCAATGCACTCTGCTGCTGTTGGTTGTTAATATCGTAGTTATTATTGTTGTTGCTGTTGTTGTTGTTGTTGTTCTCTAGTGGCCACAACAACCGCAACGCCTCGACTAGTTTAGATCGGACTAAGACTAGGCAACGACGCTGACTAGACTTGATCTGGGCGCTATGGTGCGCTGTTTATTTTAGTTGTTTTTCCCCCTCCTTTTTTACCATCAATTTTTCTGATACTTGTGTACTTGTATTTTAGCTGGCTTGCGGTTTTTTTGACAGTTGTATAGAACAGCACACATTCACGAAATGTAATTGCATTCAGGTAAACCCATAGAGACCCACACACACGCTGCAGTTGGTGGCCATTGATGCGACCGCACAACGGGCCCAAAAACTTCAACTAAAATGTGTAAACATACGGTATACCTCTAATATACATTGCTTATGCCTCATACTTACACATGCTTGAGTATTGGGGCTTGAGGCTTGGGCCACACCAGGCAGGGCAGACGTTCACTTGCAACGTTGCCAAGTTTCTGTCTAACAAGTGGTTCACAAATTGCAGCGGAAGTGACTCAAGTGGAATCTGTCACCTCGCGTTGTGGCTAGCTTGAATATTTGCACTGTTGCCAGATTTCACATTAGCATAAAGGCGCTTTCTTAAGACTGTCATAAGTAAATGATATATGATCGGTTTGTGACTAGATTTTAGTCTCATGTAATTTGTAGTTGACTTTAAAAGCAAACTCAGGCCAAGGCAATTTTTCATTAGTTACAGGAATGTAATAAGCAGAAAAGAATGTGTGTGTGAGAAGAATGTTTTTGTCAATCTTTTACATTGTTGTTAATCTGCTTATCTGCTGTTTTTTTTTTGTTATTTACTTATCAAATTATTGATTAGTTTGATGTACTTTATAGAACCAAACTAGATTCTCTAAAAATTTGTTGCTGATCTTTGATGATGCAGATCATACATATCCTATGCACTCTACTCTCTACTCTCAACTTTAATTTATAATTTTATATATTTTATTATATTATTATAATGTATATTTTAGGAAATATTTTTGCCACATGCTTATCCCGTTCCTTAAAATTGTAATAATGCACTTTATGGATCCGAACTAAGTTCTATGCAAAACAGATGCTGATCTTCGAAGGTGCAGCTACTTTTGTTTCATTTATAATCATTTCATTTATTAAATTATTATATGATCTATGTTTCAGAAAATGTTTTTGTCATTTACTTATCACATTCTTTAAAAATGTTATGATGCAATTTGAAAATCCCAACTCGGTTCTTTGCAACGGAGTTGCTGATCTTAGATGATCCCCACCTATATTTTTAATCATATATGAAGTCCATTTTACAAAATGTTTTTTATCAGTCACTTTTCACATTCCTTAAAAATGTAATAATGCAGTTTACAGATCTAAGCTCGGTTCTTTGCAACGCCGTTGCTGTTCTTTGATGGTGCAGCTCATACATATGCTATGCAGTGGCAGATTGATTGTTTGTTGATTCTTTTGATTTAGTTAGAAAAGTTCATTGCTTGCCGCCAGTTTTCGATAAGCCGCAAAGCATCGAGTTCGGCGGCTTCATCTAAATGCGCATTTTGTTAAGTCGCTGCTTTTGCCTATTGTATCTATATCTATGTATAAATACAATATATATATATCAGCATCAATCAGTCAATTGGAGGTGAGTGCAATGAGCTGTTGTTGCTGCTGCTGCTGAATTAGCATTTGCATCAAATCGCCGCATTGCAAAGCATCTGTGCAATTGAGAATTGAGTTTCATTTGATTCAATTGAGAGGGAATCATTAGCACCTAAGTTGCGTGGCAATCTGGCTAACTGGCTATCTGTGGCAACAACTCATTAGACAAATTGCCAACGCCAACCATTCGATTGGATTTGCTTTGCGTTGCTTCGGTTTGATTTGATTTGATTTGATTGATTTGTAGCAACTGTGAGCGTTGCCAATAGGCAGAGAGTGTCTCAGTAGGCGTTTTGACCAGCTTTGACTTGGGCATTATTTTGTAACCAAGTGGGGGGAAACAGAAGAAAATGGAGCACTCCATAGTGTGGCGTTGTCAATGGTCTTTCTTGGGAATAACTCGCATTAAATGCTGCTGGCTCGGAAATGTGTCATAACGGCGTACGCAGCACATTCAAAAACATACAGAAATTAAATAGAGCTAACTGTAAGCGGCGTGCGTTAAACAAATGTCAACGGTTAATAAACCTCAGACATGACATTATGACCGACGAGAGCTGGAGCTGGAGCTGGACACTGCGACTTCCACGAATTGGCAAGTGATAAACCATCAAATAAAATGTGACCAGTAGCTGTTCTCAGCCTGGCCAAAAAGTCGCGTCGAGAGTGACTGCAGCATTGTGTGACTGATGTCGGAGTTAATTAACACACAATCAACTCACACTCAGCACAACACCACTGACTGACAGCGGCTGTAAGAAGCGTAACAACAATAACACACAAGTAACAATCTAAGCATGCAATAATAACACAAAAAAATCATACGAAATTAGCTGCACGGCGTCGTCGGCCACTTCAATGCGAGAATGCACCGAAATTAGCTAAAGAAAAACTCAAGAAAAACTCAAGAAAACAGAAATTAAAGTTTTCAGATTTCAACAGTGGTGCTGACGATGCCGAAGTCGAAGTCGAAGTCGCAGTCGATGCCACAGCAACAGCATCAGCATCACCAGCATCGGACGGACAGACAGACAGACAGACAAGAGTATAGTATACTATATGTTAGATAGCCAAACTCAATGTAGAGTCATGCCATGTGAACCAATTTGTGGCATCAATCTCAGGCACAATGCGAAATTGGCCAAGCAGCCAAAGACTCACAGACTCACACACATCGTCAGAGAAGATCCCGGTGAAGTGTAAACTCACTCGAAATTCTCCCATATGTATAATATATGCAAATGCATAAAATGTACATTCAAAACAGCATAGGAATTTAATTAAATTTCTTCAATTAAATTCTTTGAATTCAACTGAATTAATACTAAAAGAAGAAATTTAAGTAATCAGGAAGGTAATGAATCAAATAGTTGTTTTAGTTTTTAATCATTTCTAATAGTTTTCATGCTGGTAATAAATAAACCACAGCTTCTCTTTAATATAACTTGGTAAATTTTATAACCCATAATAATAATTTATCTTTCATTTATAGATTTTCAGTGTACTGCAGTGAATTAATAATTAAATAGCTATGCAATTTTCAATAAATTACTTGAGTAGTAATTGCAGAATTTAATACTTTTACATAAAATTATTTTTAGGCTTTTGTTTTTGACTGCAAATATTATGAATCATTAACCTATTAACCTGTGTAATGGGAAAGCATAAAATTAATTGTAAGCTATGATTGCTCCTTCTCCTTATTACATGCTAGTAGTTGTAATGTTTCCTATCCTATATTATAATTTTTGTTGATCAAAACATTTTCTAAGTTATAGTTGTAATGGCTTTTGACTTTTTTTAAAATAAATAAATCAAGCATTAACAGTTTAGTCGAAAGTACTTTGCTCCCACAAGCTACTATATACAAGCTGAATACATATTTAGTTTGTCAATTTGAATAGGTAGTTACTTTTTTCTTTTAAGGATTTAAAATATTTTAGACATTAAGATAATAAAAATCACATAGAAGCTTCACAAAAACAAATTATACTTGATTTTAAATAATTTTTGCCTGAAAAAGAATGTTTAGATGAATAATTCCAAAAAAAAAAACAATATCAGAGCTAGTGAGTTTTCGAAATTTATGGTTTATTGGAATGTGGCATAAAAAATCGGAATTAAACTGCTTTATAACTTCAAACCCCTTAGTATCAAATTGGAGTCTATAGAGATCCACGCACTTGTCTAAATAACATTTTTTAATTTTGCTGATCAATCATATATTATGGGGTTGGGTGTCACTGCTTCAATCTAATACCTTAAATTTGATTATATACTCTATATCCCCAATAAAAGTTTTTATAAATATAAATGTAGTAATATCGTGATCAAGCTCATTATATATGATCCAAACCAATGATTTCAAAAAAAAATTATAGTATCCTTCCCTATAAAATTTTAAACTTATATAGAAAACCCTAAATATAAAAATATAATTTAAATAATTTTATATATAAGTTATAATAATTTGTATACATTAATGCAATTACTCTAAATGTGCACCTTGATGAAATTTTCAACATTTCACAAAGAAAATTAGATTTTCATTTTAATCACAATTTAATTCTAGTTATACTTGTTGCTCGTTTTCGCGAAAAAATCTTTTTATTTCTTTTAGGAAATGAAAATGCATTTCATTACATGGATATATTATTTTTACTTTTTATTTATTTTTGGTAAGAAAATGTTTTAATTTCATTCAGTTTTCAATTTACATTTATAATTTTTCTTTTTTTTTATGTGCAATCTTTTTTGTATTCAAATTTCCTTTTGATATCCAGCAATAGCGTAAGACACATTTTGCTGAATCATTGTTAATTCATTGTCTAAAATATGTAACGATTCACGGGAACCACAAAATGCTTAAATACAATATGATTATAAGCTTTTATTATAGTTTATCGATAATGTTGTTATACTTAGTCGCACATTAAATCATAAACGGAGAGCGGAAATTTAGCTGTTTACATGTGAGTTAGATTAGACTGATGAAAATGTCAAATGTTTCTGGCTTAAGGCAAAGGCCAACACCAGACACAAGAAAAAATCATAATAATAAAAAGGTAAGGAATAAAATTAGAGAAAAACAGCAAAAAATGTGGCGACAACAAAAAAAAAAGACTCGAGCAACAACATAAAATAATTTAAAGCAGAGATACGTGAGCTCGTGAACGTGGTTATGAACATATGAGTGCGAGTGCGAGTACTCAGAGTACTCAGAGACCGGAGTACAGTACCTTAACAGCCCTAAAGTGGCTCACGATGAATCATTCGAGCTGAGAGTTATATGGAATGTGTGCGCTTATAAAACTATGTTAAATAGGGCTAATTTAATTACGGACAAGACTAACTCACAATTCATCAACTTTTATATGAATCACTTTATGTTGAGCTTAATATTTCTTTTAAATGCAATTCCTAATATTATCAGCAAATATTTGAATTTCCCAAAGTTCACGAATAATGCAAATCCGGCAGCTAAACCCAAAACTGATTTCTTGGAATATCTATCACACTTTGAATACTTTATTTTTATCATAAAATTATATATGCAAGCAAGAGTGTAAGCTCAGCATCTCAAGGACAATCTGACTCATTTCGATTTTTGTTTACAAAAATTTTACAAAGTAAAGCGAAATTTATGTTTATTTTTAGTCGCATTGATGACGCGCAGATATTTATTATATATTCAAGAAAAAAAAACGTCAATTGTATACACTTTTCTGTTAACTGATAAGTGAGAGAGCAAGACATTAAAGCCTGGCCAAAACTGACGCAGCTATTATAATAGAAAACATTTTTAACACCCGAAACAAATGATTTTTGACAGCTTTTCACACGCAGAAAAATGGCATTTACATTGACAACAAAATAAAACCACATAAAGGAAAGAGCGCAAAAAAAAGAAACAGAGAAAAAAAAACGTAGTTGAGATTGAAAATTAAAAGTAAGAAAAAAAAGTAACAGCAAGGGGCATTGTTGACTTTTCAGCTGAGCTTTTGTTAGTAACTAACTCTTTCTTGTCGGCCAAAAGCGCGCGCACAAAACTCGAATTTGGGTCAAACAGTATTCAAATACAGTCAGTCAGGGGGGGGATAGTGAATGAATGAACAGAGTGAGAGTGAGACGGCAAAAGCAAAAGTCGTCGTCGTCGAAGAAGAAGACTTGGACTCGTTGGCTGGCTGGCTGACTAGCTGACCAAGCTCACTCAAAGCAGCCAAATAGCCAACCAGTTGTCCATTCGAGCATTTAGCGCTCTGCTGCTGCTGCTGCTGTTGTTGCTGTTGTTGTTGTTGTTGGTGTCCCGCTTTAAAAATGCATAAAACGCGCACGCGGGCTCCTAAGTCGGTCGCTCCAGCCCCGCTGACCATTTGGCTAGCTGGCTGGCTGACTGGCACGTAAGAGCACTGATGATATAACCAGGCCCAGGCCCAGGCCAAGCGCTAAACAAAACAAAACTTAGCTACTAGCAAATATGTGTGTCGCTGCAAGGGGGGGAAAGAGGTGAGAAGAGGAGGAGAGGGGGGGGCAGATCGGGCGCATACCGTGGGCCGATGGACTGCTGACTGACTGACTGACTTAGTGACTTGGTGGCAGCCCAACTTGGCTTAGCTTGACTTCGACTTCGACTGCGACTGCGACTGCGACTGCGACTCAGCTTCGACTTCGGCATCGGCTTCAGCTTGGTTCGACTTGGTTTGTCTTTACTTAGCTTTGGCCTGGCTTGGCTTGGCTTGGCTTGACTTGGAGTATCTTCGCTGGCTTTCGTAATAGCGCATTATTTTTATTTTTTGCAGCGCTTCGTTGATTTTAACAGCTTGATGGCTAGTCCAGCGCTATATTGGCTTAAAGCTGCTTCTCTGGCAGCAGTTCTGCCCACACACACAACACACACAACACACACAGCACACACAACACCCAGCACACCACAACACAAACACTCACAACAGTTTAATCACAGTTTGTAAATCTCTTCAACGCGCTTTCTTGTTTTGGGTGTGGTCTCTTCTGGCATAGCGATTCCTGAACCGGTTGTCCCGCCTTGCCCCCTGTGCCCCATGCCTCGTACCACATTCAACTACTTCACTTGCAATTGAAGAGCCTTTTGTTTCCCTTGCTGCCAATTCGTAATTGCCTGATCACGTTTCAGTGCCTGCGGCTCGCTTTATTCATTGCAGTTATCACGGCATCTGCTCAATAGGAATTTACAGAGCAGCTCCAATTATTGACACATTTTTGTTTAGCTTCAATAGCAGCTGTTTATGAGCATCTTAAATGCAATTGAATCCTATTAATTGTACACAAATGGTTGATATTACATTTGTAATGTAATCGATGAAGCTTCTTTAATAGATGCTTATCAGAAAGCCACATAATGAAAATCCATAATTGAAGGAACTCATCTTTTTTATTGAAAATTTCCATCTTAGAATCAAAATATAATATATATTTACATATATATAATCTATAATATATATTTAGACAATTTTAAATCAATCTTTTGTGGTTTTATGAATATTAGTTGAATAATTCAATAATTACAATAGAAATATATACGTATGTATATGTATATGTCAGAATCACGAAAATGTATTAATAGATAATGTAAGGGCGCTGTGCCTATTCCATATTGATATGGGAGATTCCTTATAAAAAGAAAATAAAATATTGTGACGGGCGGTGGCGTTAAAATATTTTTGAATATTTATTTAGTTATCAGATTTAATAGTTCGTGGTTAGCAATGATAGCAAGATTATTCAGAAAACTATATAAGATTCGATTCTATGCTTTTCTATTGCAGAACAAGTATACTTATTAATTTTAGGGAACATAATTTCACAGAAATAATTTTATAAAGCATGATATTTATTATTATAGCACTTAATAAAATGTATGATGCACATAGTGTAAATAGTTATTGAATCAGATATTTTAATTTAATTTAATATTTATACTATATGCAGCATAGATTTTATTTAAGTTTATAATCTTAATCTTTTGAATGAATCAATGAATAATAATAATAAATAAACAAATACTCTTATAGCTAACGCTACACTTATAAATAATTTTGTAATTAAACTATTCAGTTAGGAGCCTAGATATCATTCAGTAATGATTCTCTAATGATTGTAAATTAAAAGCTTGTATTACATCTTCTTGAGTCTTCAGGAAATTCGACTTTAATATTGTTTAAAATTATTATTTAAAGTTTGCAGTATTGAGCATTCCTAATATGATATTACTGGCTAGTGAATCGAGAAAAAAAACTTTAAGCGATGGAATTTTTAGAAACTTGATGTTGACCAAAATAAAAAAAAGGCGGCGTATGTTTAAATTGTGCCTCGATTTTTTATTATCATTTATTTATTTATATTTACAGTGCTGCGTGCATAATTTTCCCTAAATTATAATTCACTTATGTGCGTTGTTGTAGTTGTTGTTGCTCTCTGCTTGCCTGCTACTATCACTAGCATTGTTGGCGTCAACTGCGACGCCAACAGCGACGTCGACTGCGACAGCGATTATGTGATTTTTCATGCCGTACATTCGTCATAGTCTCATAGCCATTTTGTTGTCGTAGTCGCTGCTGCTGCCGTCTCTGCAGTTGCTGCTGTTGTTGTTGTTGTTGTTGTTGCTTTTGCTGTTGCTTCGTTTTCACTTTCTATCGTGCGCCGACAGCAACAGCAACAGCAACTTACATGTAAGTATATGTATGTGTGAAGTATGTGCGAGTGTGTGTAAGCTCAAACGACACGCTGACCCAGTTTCTCATACAAATACAAACGAACGTGGAAGCAAGCACACACTGGAATTAATATTATTATGGTTTTGGGTGATGTTGTTGTTGTTGCTGCTGCTGCTGCTGCTGCTGTTGTTGTTGTTGTTTTGGTTTGCTTGAGTTTCTTGCCTTGTCTTCGTGCCTCGTCGGCCTCTGCCTGATTCGGTTTCTTATGCAGTTATGCACACTCGCAAACATACCCATATAATCGAACGAGTACCATACCCATACTCACACTCACACACTCACACTCCTACTCATTCTCCATTATCAATTATCATTCGACGATCATTCGATATTATGCAGGCACAGCATGTGGGCCTTATTCAGCCTGATTTTGCCTGACAAATAATTGAAATTGAAGTTCCGATGGCATTTGGGCCCTCGATTGACCCGCAAGCTAAAGAAAAAAGAAAGATAGATAGAGAGTGAGAGAGAGAAAGAGAGAGAAGCAGGCAACTGTGGGCAGTCAGGCTAGAGGAGCATTTCTGTTTCTGTGTTTCTGTGTTTCTGCTTCGTTGAATGTGTCTGCAACAAAAGCTCTATTAACTATAGAGACGCTCGCTGCCGCTGGCTGGCGATATTGATCAGAATCACGAAAATGTAATGCACATTAACTAAGCACTTTGATGCGCTAACAAAAGAGCATCTACGAATTGCCTAAAAGCTTGCAGTCTCCCCACTGAAACTATACTTTAGGGATGTAAGTGAATAAGGTTAACACAAAATAGCGGTATAAATACGCCGAAGTAAAACCAAAGTGGTGTCAATATCTACATAATTGGGGTTTTTTTAACCCACGGACGAAAATACTTGATAAAATCCCGAAATTTTTAAAATTTGCTATCATATAAACTACGGTATTTGACATTAACATTTAATTTAACTCAAAATGAGAATTATAACATTTACTATTGCTATTTAACTACCATTTACTATAATACTTACCTACTTCTACTTATTTCTTAAATATTTTCACTTATTTTTTTACTGACCTCAGATCACACCACATTAAGAATGATTAACGACGGCTGCATTAAAAATGTTTACTAAAGTGGACCAAATTTATAGTTAGCTTATAATTTTAAAAGAAGATTCGATGTATACGAGAATGTTGTAGCATAAATCTAGTATTTACGGTTAATATTATCAATTTAATCCTCAACTAGTATTAATATAATATAATTATTTTATTTGTAGTATAAAATTGTTAAAGAAGATTGTATAGATTCCAGAATGTAGTAGCCCAAAACTAGTATTTACCGTTCATTTTTATCAATTTAATCGTCAATCAATCTTAATTTAATATAATTATTTTGTTTTTAGTATAAAATTGATTCGAGAATGTTGTAGCTCAAATCTAGTAATTACCGTTTCAATTTAATCCCCAACCACTATCAATTCAATATAAATATTTTATTTCAGTATTTCTTCGTTATATTATAATTTAAATGCACATTTAAATTGCAGGCCGTAAATGAAGCCGAAAATAATAATAATTGAATAAAATTGAATAACGAAATGCTTCTTCCCTCAGGTGAGGGTATTTGAAAGTCTTTGCTTGCTTTGAGCCCGTGTTCCTGCCCTATGCTAAAGCCACTTCACGCGTCAATGAAAGCGAAAGGAAAACTGCTGCTGCTGATGTTGTTGTTGTTGTTTTTGATGTTGTTGCTGGAGTTGGAGTTGGAGTTGTTGTTGTTGTTGTTGCTGGGGGCTGCTTTGAAAAGCTGTGAGGAAATGGAAAATATTGAGCAAATAGTCAGTAAAGATTTTGCAAGCCACAAGAACCACAGCAGCGTGACTAGACAAACTATGAATGCAGATGATCAGGACAGGAGAGCGGTAAGAGGGGAGAGGTGAAGTAAGATGGGCATCTAAAAGAGACGAAGAGCTACCTGAGCACAAACAACACAACAAAGCAAACGAGTATAATAATAAATTCGAATATGAAATTAATTTGTGGCTGACTTTGCATGCAAATTAATGTCATACGCATAACGGTTAAAGTGATGTAACTGCCTGTCAACTAAAACTATAAATATATTATGCCCCCCTCTCTCTCTCTCTCTTTCTCTTTCCTTCGCACTTTGCACACTTTGAATTTAGGTAGATTCGTAATACTCATGCATATGTATGCATATATGGGATACACACACACACACACATTTATACTAATAAGTATAAACTCGTATAGTGATAGTTATGCCTGTTTCTTTTTGACGGTGTTTGTGCTCATGTCTTTGGGCCTAAGTGTGTGTATTAAATATGCAAACAGCAAAAATACCAACAACAACAAGCAAACTCGTTTGTTTTGTTGCTGTTTTTGCTGTCGGTTTCTTTAATAAATAAATAAATAAAAAATTGTTGAAAACATGTTAGCATGCACTTACAAGTGTGCTGCTCCCCCCTCCCTCTCCCGTTTTGGTCAGCCAGTCTCCCAGAGTCCCAGTTTCCCGTCGACACCAATCCCCAATCTCCAGTCCCAATGGCCCCGATCTTTCCCTTGTCGCTCCTCGTTTTCTCCAGTTTGTTTGACGGCTCTGCATCGACATCGGCGTCGTTGTCGTCTGCTTGTTTTGTTTGCCTGCTTGTTTGTTTGTTTGTTCAAGATACTTCAACACTTGAGTTCAGGTTTTTTTCTCCGTCTGTGTTTCAATTTCCTTTCCATAGTTTTCCTTTTCATATTGGCCACTTGGCGGTCCACTTGGCGCCCCGGCAACAACTTTTTTGGCGCCTCCGGTTCAGGGTGATTAATAATTTATACTTCCAGTTCATTTGAATAACTAAAAATCGTTTCATAAAAATGCGTATGCTTAATGGAACAAATTTAACTGCTGATGTAATGCAACACATCGTATACTTGATACGCAAAAAATAATTCAAAATACAGAATTTTGTTAGACTTTTGTTATAGAATAATAACTCTGTTAGTTGGTGAATGGATTATAATTGATATGGACCAAATATGTATGCTTAATGTTAAAAATGTTTAACAATCAATCTTATCTATCCAAATCACTAAGGTAACAGATCGTATACTTGATACTAGTATTTATAGAAAATGCATATCAAAGAAATTACAGAGAAATTAAGCAATAACTCTTTTGTATTCTGGATATAATTCTTAAAAATCTGTGATTATTATTGATCAGTCATGCAAGCTACAGATTCTCAATGTAAAAGTGGGATTCGTACAAAATATGCATGTAAGCATAACTGGGAGTATTTAATCTAACTTATAATATGTTAATAATTAAGAATACAGAAATTCATATCAGAGACAAAACTTGGATTATTATAGAGCAGATAGCTCTTCTATCTGCAGGTTTGGTCAATCAAATAGATTGACGGCAACAGGTCGCATACTTGATACACAATTAATAAACCAATTGTTTGCAATATATAATTATTAAGATTCTGGTTTTATGTTTAGTTAATTCTGTAGTCTTCACCTTCAATTTATCCCAAAGTATAAAATATATTCTTAATTTGTAGCAAATGCGTATTATTAATAGGAAATATTTCATTGTACTTCCGAGCTCACTTTCGGTTGCATGATTTTTATAGTTTCCTATATTTCTCTCTCTACTTAATAGTAAGTTTATAGATTTTGTTGTTCCTTGGTTCCATTTATGTTATCTCTATATTATTCCTATTTTATTGCTATGTTGTACCTAAGCTAAATGAGGCCACAGAGCGTATACTTAATACAGATTACTTATACCAAATTCTTAACTAGAAAAATTTCTTGCTTATTAAACAATAACTCTATCACCTGCAGGATATAATTATTGAGAATCTTAAACTTTTATTCAATGATGAAGCCTATAGAAATAATCTATGAAAAGGCTGTTCCAAACTAATCAATCTAACTAATTACACGGTTCCCAATACATATTCCTATTAGAGAAAATAGTTGCCATGAAGCATGGAGAAATAATGCTATGGTCTGCAGTCTATTATTATTAATAATCGTGGATTATTATTTAATACTGCAACCCATTATACAGACTCAATCACTGCATCTCAATGAAAGAGTGTCACCACATTTTGGCGCCAAAAGCAGCAGCAGCAGCAACTGTAATCAGCGGGGAAAGAGCAACGGAGTCGCGTAGCCAGTTGGCCAGGCCGACATTGCCTCATTTCGCCGGTTGAGCTTGAAAGTAAAAGTGGTTTGGCTTTCTTTTGTGGCACACGCTTTTGGCGCTGCTTTCGAAGACGGCGACAAGTTGCCGTTGGTGTTTCAGTTTCTGTTATTGTTGCTGCTGCTGTTGTTGCTGTTGAGTCCAAGGTCAAGAGGAAGACTTTGAAAATGCCTCGAATGCGGATGAATAATGCAAAAGCAAAGCAAAAGCCAAAAGCAAGAGGCAAAAGCCAGGCCAAGACAATCAAAGCCAACTGTGTGAGTGAGAGTGAGAGTTTGGATGGGCTTGGAGAGACAATTCGATCTCTGCTTCGCTGCTCCGCTTCGTCTTTCGGCTCACGCTGAGAGCTAGTAAGTACCGTTATGCGCGCCAGTTCCGGTTTATAACTGGTTGGAGCATCTCAAGAAATGTAGTTCATGTAACTGGCACAGTCGCATCAGCGAGCTTAAAGTTACGTTTATATCTGCTTCTCTCTATCTCTTTCTCTTTCGTCATCAACTTCTCTTTCTGATATTTATGATTACGCGAAAAATGATTTGGCGTAGGGTTTAGTTTCCAGTATTTTTGTACCCGTTAGCCTAAGGGTAGAAGGGTATTATAAGGAGGAGGAGAAGGAGGCATATCCGACCGAATAAAGTATATATATTCTATATTATCGACAACAGCAGATATACCAGTGTTCGTCTGTCCGTCCGTTAGTATAAACACCTACATCTCAGAGACTGCAAGAGATAGACATATAATTTAAAACATCTACTGCCATCGGGTCTTACTTGCTTTGCCCGAGAATCTGGTATATTTTCTACTGTATGGTATATTTTATACTGTATGGTATATTTTGCACTCTATGTTATATTTTACGGACTATGGTATATTTTGTACTTTGTAGCATATTTAGAAATTAATAAAATATTTTTAGTGTTTTCAGTATTTTCTGGTATTTTAATTTGGTATAATTCGAAAGTGGTAAACATATTTTTACTACTTTCGAATTATACCAAATTAAATCACCAAAGTGTTTTAGTATTTTTTTGGTATTTTAATTCGGTATATTTTTGGAAGTTGGTTTAATTGAATATCAGATGCGGGTATTTCACAGTCGACACCTATGGACTACAGCTTTCTTACTTGTCGTATCTTTATCTAACTCTTAATTTAAATCTGTATCTGCATCTGCATCTCTTCTCTCCTAGTTTGGCTCTGTTTATGGCATTTTGGTTTTTGGATTTGGATTTGTGACTTGTGCCTAGATACGACAGACGCATAACACATTTTTCACTCAACTCTTTTGCGTATGCATAATTAAGCACCGTTAACGGAACTGCGTTTTATTTATTCATCTTTTTTTCGTTTTTGTTTGTTTGTTTGTGCAGGAAAATGGGCTTAATGAAACGACTTAGTTTATGTTTTTGGATACTCGTATTTTGTAATACGTACAACACTGCAAACAAAAACAAAAACTTAAACTTAAACTAAAAAGAAAAATATGTAATACTTTGCTAGGTAGTTAAAACAATTAAATGTGTGTGCTTACGTGCCTCCTTATATAATGGGCCGCCCAGTTATTTAATTGCCACAAAATGTTTTTAACTGCAACTGCTTATGAAATGAGGTTGCCCGTTGCCCGTTGCCCGTTGCCAGTTTCCAGTTGCCAGTTTGTGTTTTTAGACAATTAATTTACAGCTTTGACTAAACAGATCTTATGGAAATTTTGCCAGCAGTCAACGAGACAATTGGACAGCCAGCAAAGCAGCAAAGATCTACGACTCCATCAGCTTGTGGGCGTTTGTTCCAAGTGGGCGAAGCCTGACTCTAAAAGGTGCCAGAATTTGCAATTCATGTCGACTTCGAATGTTTCTTAAAACCACACACATACATACACTCTCATACACACACACACACTGGCACGTATTACAAATGTCTGAAAAGCGAAAGTTCCGCGCTCGACACCTTTTCACTTTCAAGGCCGCGTAATCGATACACAGTTGTCACTGCATGGCCCAAACAAACGCAGACACACACACTTACTAACACACATAGACAGACACACAAATCCGAAACTAACACACCCAATCAAATCAAAATGCGGACTACACAAAACTCACACATGTGACCTGAAAATGCGGAAGACGAACTAGAAGAATCACAACGGAAGGCAAGTTGAAGTCTCAATACCCTACACAAGCTAATGAATAGTTAAATAAAATTCAACTGACCTAGCTTTGCTATCTTCTAGATATTATATATTTAATTATTTATTAAGTATAATGCAAAAGCTCTTCAACAACATAAGGATAGAAAATGAAAAATAAACGAAATGTCAATTTAAAGTATGGGGATTTCATATAGCATTACGACAGTTTTATTGGCATCTAATTGTATTTCTATATAACATACAATATTAAGAATTTTATTTTTTTGTTCTCCCATCTTTCTTGTAACATCTAACTTTCGATTTAGCATTTAAATATCTACTTATTATTTTAAAATTTTGTATTTCCTATAGTATAAGTTTCTAATCACTGTAAAATCTAGGAAACTTCAATATTTTATTCATAATTAATAAGTATAAATATTTTAGAATTACGTTTACTTATTCAGCAAGTTTTCATTCTCGCCTAATTGAACAACAAATTTTAAATTTTATTCATCAGCTTCTACAACTGTATCCAACTTCTGATGAAGTTGAAACAGCCGCGCGTAGGGCGCACGTCGTGTAAAAGTGAAACACATAAAAATGGAAACACAAAAATTCGGTGGTTTGTGATTATGTATTCGATCGATGTGTGGGCATCGATGGAGTTGAAGAGGGACGCAGCGTAGCTGATTGATAATGCGCTGGCTACTGGGCTCGTATTAGAATCATGAATGGGCTAGGATCCGAGGTGGAGATCCGCCTCGATCGTTGTGTGTGTGTATGTGGTTGTGTTGCACAACACATGTTTAACTGGCTGCCAACTTGGCGAGATGGCTTAGGTCAGTTACGTAAAAGTTGTTAGGCGTTGCTCATACGACTGGTTTGACATCCTCATACCTATTAGCACTTCGCAGCACAGTTCCCTAAAACAGGCAAAAGACTTAATTATGATAAATTCATAATAATATGATTATTAAACAAGTAAGAAAGCTACAGTCAAAAGGACTCAACTGTGAGTTACCCGTTATCCATTTTGAATAAAAGCAAAACAGTGCGATATTATACTGAAAATATACCGCCACATACTCCCAAATACCGTCAAATATTCAAAATTTAACATAGAGTACAAAATATACCAGATTGTCAGCCATAGCTACTAAGCCTTGTAGGATGTATTTACCAATACAGTTATATATAATAACTACAGTTTTTATCTGATCGCTACCAAATTTTCAGGAATCATAAAAGCTATAGTTATTAATATATGTACTAGTTTCAAAATGATGCTTGTTATTTGATTTATTTATTTTATTTATTTTTTTTGATAGTGCGCGTGGCAAAAATTTGAAACAAACTTGATCTTTTACGCTGTCGAAAATGAAATATCTATCTATTTATTATAATCTCTGAGAACTATGTATTCATACTATATCGTCATGGCTGTTGACGCTGATCAATAATATATATACTTTATTGGGTCGGCGGCTTGTATAAAATGATAAAGAAATTCCTTTTAAGTATTAATTGTTATTACTATAAATCTGACTGCTTTCGTTGCACTTGTTTTTTAATTACTTTCCAAGTTGAAAGTGAGCATAATTTAGAAATCTGAAGTACAATGAAATGTATATTAGAATATAGATGATCTTAAGATTAAATAAAATCTCTAATGAAAAGAAACTGCAGTTTAGCAAAGGTCAACTTCAAAATTGATCAAAATTTAAATATGCATATTCAAATATGAAAGCAATTGAAAATTTAGAGCATACTTCTCTATACATACATACATATATCGTTAGTTTTTAGGTCGATCGCAATCAGCTGCTTTAATGCGATCATGAAAATGTTTGATTGCTGCACTGACCACACAAATTGCTATTGTTGACCTACTTAAGAGCCAGTGTCTGTTCTTTGGCCCTTTGAAGAGTTGTTCTTGGCGAGAGAAATGCCTCAAGGCAGACAAGATCAGACTGCGATCGTAGCATAAACGCAGCCACCCAGACGCAGTCTGCATTTCAATTCAATATCCATTCGCAAGCTCATTCCCATTCCCATTCCAATTCCCATCCCATTCCCGTTCCCATTCCCTATGCCAATATCAATTCCAATTCCAATCCCATTTTCGTTCGCTTGATGCACATGCTCTGTTAGTTCTCAACCATTGGCACCCTAAAAACAACAAAATATTTCGATTTGATTGTTAGGTCTGTTCTTTTCTATGCTGCGCTATTCTGTTTTTTTTTTTGTTTTTCTTCATCTATGCGTCTTTTTTACAGCTGCTGACCTACATTTGCCTCAAAGTCAAGCGAACTATACGATATTATGCTAGTTCTGGTTCTCCCTCTGTTCTTGTTCTTGTTGTTGTTGTTGTTTCATTTCTTCTTTCAGTGCGCCCAAATTGAAAGTGAATTCTGCTGTTTGGCTGCAGCAACACAACTTATTTCCCCTCCCTTGGGCGATCACTTGCCCCCGCGTCCCGGGCAAACAACTCAACAATGCCGCAAAGCAAACAGAAATTAACAACAATTTCAATTTCTTATTATTCTCGTTGTTCTTCTCGTTGTTGTTGTTGTTTTATTCTTTAAGGGAGCTTTTCTTTATGGCTAGGGCATATTTAGGATTGTTTGTTTGTTCCCTATGCGTGTATTTGTGCGCTGTAAAAAATATGTGTTGTTTTGTGTTTTTTTTTTCGGTTCCACAAAATTGGGTCAATTTGTTGTTGTTTGTGCGTTTGCCTGCTTGCAACAAGTGTCTGGTGTCTTGGTCCCCCCTCCGCACTTTGCCCCCCTCCCTTTGCACACTTCCCACTCGCGCCCTGCGCCCAGCGTTCATCTCTTTCCGACGCCCTACGATAACTTAACTACTCCATGCCTCTCTCGCTCTCGCTCTCCCTTTCTTTTTTTGTTTGTCCCATCCGTCAGTCGTCTCCCTCTGCGCTGGCAGATTGATAAAGCAGCGACTGCAACTGCGACTGCGACGCCAACGCCAACGCGCAGCTGAAAAATGAAAATAGCAGCGACGCGCGCGACTTTTGTGAGTTTTTTTTTCGGTTTTCGTGCGCTTTTTTCAAGAAGTTTTGGAAAAGGGCGCGCTGTAAATTTTGCCGCACCAACACAGACGCAAACATAAACAAACACACACACACATACACAGATATGTTTTGTTGATTAGCAGCACACACACATACACTTACATTCGATGTGTGTTGGCGTTGAGATTATTTTCTAACATATATATATTTTTTTATTGTATTTCCTTCAGTTGTGTTGTTGCTCTGTAAGAAAAGTAGGCCAATAGGTCTTTGGGTGAGTGCTTTAGATTTAGTTTAGTTTTTCATTTCGTATATTTCTTGCCCCAGCCCCATACTCTGTCCATGCCCTTGCCTCAAGCAAAGAATTTCGCCTATGCAGTGCAGCTTGACACACTCTTGATAAATATAAAGTATATTTTGACTGCGATAAGAACTGTCAATTAATGTTAATTATAGGAATTGATCACTTATTATAAGTCTCAGCAAACGTGATAATTTAACAACCAAAGTAAACTGTTAACAAGTAAGAAAGTGTGCAGTACTGAAAAATATTCGCTATCCATTCTCATTAAAGGCAAAACATTGCAGTATTATAATTTAAATATGCTAAGAAATACAGAAAAATACCGAAAAGTATATTTGGTATATAAAAGTAATATGTACAGTCAAAAATATTACAGCTCTAACTCTTAGTCTCTAAAATTTAGGCGTTCAGACCGACATGACTGTATCGTACCGGCTGATCAAGAATATATATAGCATCTGCTTGTTATATACATCCAATTCCTGTTGTTATAAAGTTACTTTCTTCCCTTCCACTGTTTGGGTAGCGGGATTAAAGCTTGTGATTCTATAAGTGATTCTCTATCGACTTTTTGATCAGTTTCCTATATCATTTACTTTAAATAAAAAAGAGATAAAGAGTATCAACAGCTTCAGTTTGGCATCTTCAGTTTCTCATATATTCTATTTGGAGAACTGTTTAGTTCTCATGATTTTTGCACCTCAGCCTCGGTCTAGTCCCAGATCATAAATTGGTATAGATTGTTTTGTATTTATTGTTTAGCTACCTCTGGCCCTTTCAATAGAAACTAAAGAAATAGTTGTTTTCATTTAGCATACTCTATGTAAATTTATAGCTTTTTAATTGTGCTGCTGTGTGCTTTGTTATTATTGCAGCAACTACTCGCTGATTCAAATATCTTTTGTTATTGTTATTAACTTTTGCGCCGCCTGAATGAGCCGGAGAGCCGAAGCTTATAAATTCAATCCAGGGGATTGCATTTAATGCCCCAATTGCGTAACATGGTGCAAGGGGAGGAAGGTGGGAATGTGGGCAGATGGAGAAGGGGGGCTGCCAATATATAGACGGGGGAGTTTGGAATGGATATCTGTATTTTTGCGTTGTCGCTTGATTTATAACGGTGGAAAATCGTTTAAACAACAAACATCAAAACGCATAACAAATTTTGTAGGCCACGTTAATAAGCGCAACATAACGAACATAATATCTTAACTTGGTCATCAGCCGCACAACAAAAGAAAAGGCATCTTTTACAGCAACAATAACAGCAACAATCGCAGAAACAAGAGAAACAACAACAGCAACAACAGCAACAGCGAGCTGATTACATAAGAGACCCACACTCAGATGCACACTCTGAGACGCAGCTAGCAGCCGAAAAGAAAATAGTCAAAGCATTGTTCGGGAAAAAAGAGGTGAACAGAGCAACGCCGTTAACGTCTCCATACCCTGTAGTCATCAAAAGCGCGCATGGGGTATGCCGACTTGATAAACAGTTAAGTTGAGCTGCTGCTTAATTTTGATAATTATGTTGGCAAAAGTCAGATAAAATAACTAATACCAAACTTTGTATTGTATTAATAATATTTAATAAAACCTAATTACTTTTATGATGTACAAGATAACTTAACATGAACTGTAAGCTTACTGCAGTATAAAATAAACTGTTCCCATATACAGAAGTATGTTAAGCAAAGCAGGAAAATAAGCAAGGAGAGGATAAGTTTACATAAACTCAGCGAAATATAACGTACACTGTCAACCTGCTGTTATATAACATATAAAAGAGAGAATATGTTTACATAAGCTCAATATAACATAACATGAACTGTAAGGCTACTGTAAATTAACATGCACTGTTCTCGCCGTTAAGCGAATAAGAAAAATAACCAAAAAGAGAATAAAAGTTAAATTATAGAAATACAATCTTCAATTTGGGCAACTACAGCAATAAGCTGAATGTATTTATGCATTATTTTATATTTTAAAAATAGTTCTTTTTTATTCAAATTCATCCATCTCAATCCTAGGTTTACTTATGTCCAACAACAAGACAACAGCTTTTGCTCGCAGTTAAAGAGTATCTTGCAGTCAAGTATGCTTTTTCTGAGCACTCTTACTTGCTGTTGCTGGATGCTTACTTCATTATTGTTGTCGCTGTTGCTGTGGCCGTTGCTGTGGCTGTTGCTGTTGCTGTTGCTGCTGTTGGTAGATAGCAAAAGTCAGCGGCATAGAAAGTGAAACCGCGCTTGCCGCAGCAGTTGGCCGCACGATCAACGCTGCTGCTGCTGCTGCCAAGCCACTGCCGAGTGGCGATCAAAGAGGGGAGCTGCTTAAGGGGCGACACGACGCGTCGCTTGGCTTTAAATATAAACCAAACAGCAGCAGCAGCAGCCGCTCCAGTAACAGCAACAACAACAACAGCAACAACTATTACTCAATCTGTGCTAAAAAAAAAAAAGAAAAAGAAAAAGATAGACCCCGATAGATTCATAGATGCAGAGCTGAGTATGGGTTTGGGTATTGCTATTGGAAGTGATAGTGTTAGTGTAAGTTGTAGTTGTTGTTGTAGTTGTAGCTGTGTTAGTTAGTGGCAGCTCCAAATGCAAGAAAATAAAAATGAAGTAACCCACTTTTTTACGTTTACGTTTTATTGTTGTTGCTGCCGCTGCCGATGCTTTTGCTTTTGCTTTTGCCTGCATTAAAAGAAAAGGCAACAATGATCAAAATGTGTAACAGTCAAAATCGAAATCGAAACCGAAATTGACGCTGGAAGCTGGAATCTGTAATCTCAATGATAAATAGATGCAGTGAATGTTGTGCAGCAGAGAGAAGTAAAAGATGTTCAGGAGCTTATTCCGAATTCCAATCTTTGGTTAAGGAAGGAGAACCAACTGCCAATAAAAGATGCTCAAAAGTTTGTAATGAGCTAGCATGCAGAATCCGCAATTTTGCTTCCATCGATTAATGATATATTCATGTAAATTGCTTTTATTTTGGTTGCTTATCAAGAGAAATTTCCAAAAGCTAATATGAAAAACAAATATTAGTAAATTTGATTATTTTTGATAAAAAAATCTCTTCTTTAAAGAGAGTCCACAATAAAAATCTAGAGGCAAAAGCAAACACGCATATTTCATGTCAGGCACTAATATTTCAAAGAGATCACAATTGCATTTGCAAAAGCAAAGTTTGGATGCAAGTGGAAGCGAGTACGCCATAGTCGATTAACAAAACATGCGTTCGCTAATCGTGTTTTACACACAGACGCACTTTCATGTTGTAGTGGATGTCAACCTGCATTTGCAAAACGAAAGAGCAAATCTCATTAACAATGTTTGTTTGGTGGGTTGAAACGAGTGCGCGATAGTCGATTGCCAAAGCAAACGTTGGCCGGTCGTTTCTAACACATAGACGCATTTAGAGTAGATGTCCATCTGCATTTGCAAAAGCAAAGAGCGAAACTCAAGAACAGCAAGGCTGCTGATGAGAGTAGGAATGAGAATGAGTGAGAGCTCTGTATTGTACTCACACGTATACGGGCTTGCCTATGTATTGTGTGAAAACGTTTTCATCTTGAGCTTAGATAATAAATTTATTGCTATTAAAACATTTATTAAATGCACTTGCAGATCGACCGCTTCTTACATTAATTTATTGTGAAGAAATGCACTTTCAAGATGTAATATAAAGAAATACAATTGTAATTCTTAAGGAGCTACAGCTTGGGTCTAATAAGCATGTGCACCGCCTTAAAAGGGGTGTATCTCTGCCAAGGTCTCCACCAAATGCCCCATCTACTAGCTTCATCTGTTCTCATGTAAATTCCATTGAGATTACTGTAATATAACATATAATATAATAAACATAAGTATAGACGCATTCAATATCAATTGATCGATCGAACTCTTAATGCTGTCTGTTGATCACTCACCTTTCAGTGCAATTATTGTGCCACCACCCACTTTTATACTCGCGGGCGCAGTGAACACGATCGTAGCTATCGTTGTCCCTATCCAGTGTAGAGAACTTCTGGTTGTTGTTGAAGGATAATGCATCCCCCGCATCACCAGCGCCCCCGGAATACTTGCCCAGGTCGATTAATCTGTATCCCTCAGCTTCGCTATCCACTCGGAAATTGTCGTAGTACGCCTGGGTTACAAATTCCTGAAATGTAACCATATGGATGTAGAGCTCATGGGGCTGTGATTTTGTGAGGTGATAAAGCTTCTCCAGACCAATAAAGTGGCTGCCATGAAGGTCGCCAAATCCCGATCGATAGGTTTCCCAATTGCGTTCAAAATCGACAAGGGAACCCTTCACTTGCTGCTGAATAACCATCCAGCCGGGACCTGCAATTTCATTGTTGCAACGCACACGGAAGGGTGCAATGTCCGGAACTTGAACCTTAAGGATAACAATAGGGTTCTTAGACCCTAAATAGTTGCTAGGATATTCGGGTTTTGCTTCTGCTTTACTCTCTTCAACCTTCGTCGTATTTGCATCTTTGTCCAAACACTTCTTTAGTCGATCTCTAGTTTCAGTGAGTGTTTGCTGTAATGTCCTTGAGTTTCGACAGCCGATCGTATTACTTAAGCGATCTTGACATTTTTTTAACTCAACAGAGGCATCCGAAGTATTGACGCTCCTTGAGTTCGCCATGGATTCAACTGCACTTCTTAATGAAGTAAGCTCATCAAATATTTTACAATGCGATTCCTGTGCCTCAAATGCAGACACCTTTCTTTGGAGATCCTGCAGCTTATCCTTGAGTTCAGATATCTCCTGATCCTTCCTATGACACAAGGGTGCCATCTGCAGCAAAGGTTTCGAGACCGCATAGCAATAGGAGCCACACTCCGCATCAGTTCTGCGCGCCTCTTCACAAATCTGTTATTAATTGAACGAATTGAATTATAAAATTCAGTTTCTTTTGTCGGTTCACTTACGGAAATTGATTCAGAATTGATTACACTGCAAAGTGCAGCTGCAATTAGGAAAACGAGGACCCAATTTTTCATTGCGAACATTGCTGCACCACTTGATTTGAATAACTAAATGCAACTGGCGGCTTTAAATCACAATCTCACTAAATGCTGGTGTAACACATTGCTGATAAGGGTTAGCACAAAATTTCCCAGTTCAAAAAGATTATCAAAGTGCATCGCATGAGGCTAATTCTCCTCCCTAAAGGCAGGCATAGGTATTTTGCAAATATTTTGAGTACTCTTATTAGACTTGATTCGCTTAATCTGAATCACTTGTGACGAGTGCTCGAGTAGATCGTATAATTAGCGAGCGTGAAATAAAAATAAAACCGCAAAACGAATTTATGTTATGTGTGGCTCGCTCAAATTTATCACTTGCCAGCTTGCAGCTCATAACTCATACGTCGTGTGGTCCGGTCCGACTGCGAATGTCAGTGCTTGGCGCTTAGTTGAGTAGTAATTGTGCGTCAATTTGTTGGCACAGCCAAATGAACAAATGGTAGAATGAACAGATGTGAATGCATTTACGATGCGTACTCGAATTTAGTTTGCTATTTGATTTGGCATTTGACACGGCAGCCACTTTCACCTAAGCCGCTTAGAACCCTTATCAAAGTCGAGCTTACAAAAAAAGGGAGAAGGGAGAAGGGGGCAACACCCACAACGTCAATCGCCAGTCAATTTCACTTTTTGTTGTCCGAGCAACTGCAACTGAGGCTGCAATTAGCTGTCATCAATCACAGTGCCTCAACAATGCAGCCCTTTAACCCAGACTGAACTGAATGGGAAGAGCGAACGAAGTGCGGGGATTCGAGTGCTTAGACAAATTGTACACACGCAGCTCAAATGAAAGTTTTATATACTTGTATATATATATATCTTTTTGTTTTTTTCATTATAATTTTTTGGTCTGAGGGCCGCCTCAGGTCTCCAAAAAGGGCTAAGCCCAAAACTTTTTAAGTGATTATCTGCCCGGGGCCGTAATGCATTTCATATTGTTGTTGTTGTTGTTGTCGCTGGCTGTTGTAGCTGCTGTTTGGCTTTCTCTGCGCGTTAATTTTGTCTTTTTAGTTGCATTCATTTTGTGCTGTTGTCGTTTATAAATTTGCTTTTCGTTTTGGGTTTGTCTTACTGTCAAATTGTGTCGTCGCCGTTGTCGAGGCAATTGTGTCTGGGCTTTTGGCTTTTGGCTCTGAGCTCTGTGGTCTGTGGTCTGCGATCTGTCTCCCAGAAAGCTTATCGCCTGCCTGCCTGCCTGGCTGTCTGACTGCCAAAGCAGCCACAGATCAGATCAGAGCAGACACTTGCATCTCTAAATATGGCAGACATTTAATTCAACATTTTTTTGGCAACACTTTTGATTTTCATCTGACCAATCGAACGGACTTATTACACTTATTAGCTCATTATTCAATAAAAACACGATTCTCGATATTAATGTAAAAGCTTTTCATGTGTTTTTTATTTATTAAAATTTATATTTGATGTACATTGTGTGTTGTTGTTGTTGTTGTCGTTTCGATTATAAATTAAAATGAGAACATTGCGTTGGCCTTACAAATTAATAGCATTTTTTCATCTACTTCCCTTTCAAGCATTATAATATTTCTGTTCTTGTATTGTATTGTGTTGTGTTGTGTGGATATTGCTTACATTCTCATTAAATTTGCTAGATAAGAATTAGATTAATATACAATATTATTCATTTTTGTAAATGAGGGGGGAGGGGAAATCCTCCTTCGATTTCTGTGCAACAAAAAGCGATTGAAGTTGTGCTTAACTCTAGAGATTTGCTAATAAAAAACGTTTTGTTTTTGTTGATGATTATGATGATGATAATTGGTTGACAACTAAAGCGGGGCGTGGCAGGGGCAAACAGAAGCATAGCGCGAGCTGCACACCAGAATTGTTGTTGTTCTTGTTGTTGTTATTGTTGTTCTCATATTTATTGTATACAAGAAGTATTTAAATAGATTTACATAAATAGTTTTTGTGTTTTTGTTTTTGTTTTATTCTTTTTTTTTTGCTTTTGTTTTTGCTTTGTATTTTATGTTTTCTTTCCTGCTTGCATTATTCATTTATACACATATAGTACATAGATATATATGTATGTAGATATATATATATATTTAATTAACATTTTTATTTTTCTTTGGCTTAACTTATGCCTACTAAATTATATAATTTGTATCAAAATGTGCAAAATTAATTTACAATACACTAGAATTAAGTACAAAATAGAACAAAATATGGAAAATAGTTTAAGAAACGCCCAGCCAACAAAAAAAATGTACAAAAGAGAAGGAATGCCCGAGGCATCAAAGACGAAAGAAAAGAAAGTAGTAGAAGAAGAGGAAAGTGAAAGGAATTAGGTAAGCAAATCAAGCTTATGCTAGTCAGAAGAAAACAGAAAACAACCTGAACTGCTTCAAAATAGTTTGCAAATCACAAGGACAGGTACAGTTCAATCAGATATACTAAATATAGTATATAGTATATTTAGTGCACTCGTGTTTGCAAGCATTATTCATGCGATTCAAGCGATTCTGCTTTTTATCCTTATGCTTAGGCTACCCCTTGAATCAGTCACACACTCATACACTCACACACACTCACTCATTCACTCGCACACACACTCATTCACACTGACGTCAGTCAATCACAGCTGCTGCTACAGCGCATGCTCGTTGGTGTTCAAGAAGCTCCGACAGACGCGACTCACTTCGGGATTGGTGTGATTCATGAGCTGCATGTAGATCTGTTTGTGCAGCGACAACTCATTGGTCATCTCGCTCAGCTGCCGCAGCAGTGCATCTTTCTCCTTCAGCAGCGACTTCACCCGCTCCTCCACCTCCTTGGAGCGCACCTTTGCCTTCTCGCGACTCTTGCGGACTGCGATGTTGTTGCGCTCCCTCCGCCTGCGGTACTCCTCGGTGCCCTTGTCCACATGCTTGTTATTGTGCTTGCGATGCTGCTGCTGCTGGGCGTGCTGCTGCTGCTGTTGCTGTGACTGTTGCAGCTTGCTGTGGTGCTTCAGCAATTGCTGTGCATTCGCCGTCAGGTGCGGCAGATTGTGATGGGCCAGCACATTGGCTGTCGTCAGATTGGTGAACTGTGTCGAATTGTTATTCGAGCTGTTGTTGTTGTTGTTGCTGCTGTTGTTGCTGCTGCTATTGTTGCTGCTGGTGTTGCTGCTGTTGTTGCTCAGCGTGTTGCTCTGATACGCATTGTACAGCCCGTTGCTGTTGTTGATGAACGCCGCTGCCGCCGCCTGGCTGCTCACCGACTCCTGCAGATGCCTGCGATAGTCCGGATCGATGGGCTCCTCCTTGATGGTGCTGCTCGAGTCGCTGCCCACCGAGCTGTTCTCGTCGCTCGAGTGATTGTTGTACGTGGCATTCGAGTGCACCGCCTGTGGCATGTAGGCCAAAGCAGCTCGGCCGTAAGAGTGTTGCTGCTGCCGAGCATTGGCCAGCGTTTGTTGCTGTTGCTGCAACACCTTGGCTGCTGCACTTACCATGCCACTCGGCGGCAGTGTGGCAGAGAGTCCGCCCGGACTGGTCACCATATCACTGAATATGCCCAAGGTCTCGGTATCCCTGAACTGATCGTCGATGAGGTGCTGCAAGTCGAGGGTTATCTCCTGGGTGGTCAGCTCATCGAGGTCCGTCTGTGTGCTGTATTGCTGCAGCATTTGCTTCTGCAGCAGATTGTTGCTGTTGTTGTTGAGCTGCATTTGCTGCATGGCATGCTGCTTCACCAGCAAGGCCGCATCTTGCACTGTTGCATTGTTGTTCGCATCAGTTGTCACCTGTTGCTGCTGCTGCTGCTGTTGCTGTTGTTGCTGCTGCTGCTGTTGTTGCTGCTGCTGCTGTTGCTGTTGCTGTTGCTGCTGCTGTGCACTGGACATCGCCGTCAGCGTAATCTGGCCAATTGTGGCCTGCTGTGGCAGCGGCTGCGGTTGCTTCTTCAGGTCCAGCTGAGCTAGCGTCTGCACCGCATCCGCATACATCTGAGGCGATTCCATGTTCAGCATTTTGAGTTGGGCGAATGAGGGTAAAATTTTGATGCCTTTCTTTGCAAAGCTCCAATTGTCAATTTTGGGGGGGGTTTCGGGGATAATTCCTCTTAGCAAATATTGGTTGCTCTTCTTCTTCTTTTTCTTTTTATTTCACTATTCTCTGACTGGCACTAAAACATTTTCTAGGCCCTTCCAAGCGATTTGAGGTAAACTGTTCTTTGGAAATGTTTGCAGCGATTTACATTTTATGTCGATTTTAGGACACTTATTCACATTTATTTATATTGTATATCGATTTAATCAGAACACATTTTTTCTTAGAATTTGTTTTTAAATATTTCTTCGATATTTTTTATTTCACAACAGTTTAATGCATTATTCGCTTAAAGCCGCTTTTAATTTTTTGTCACTGCAGCTGCGCGCACTTCTTCTTTCACGTTGTTGTTGTTTACAGTTATTGTTGTTGTTGTTGTCGCGGAAAGTGTTGCCTCCACGCACGCGATTCAGCGACTGAAGTGTTTCAGCAATGATGCAACAGATTTTATATGCGAGTATTTCTTTATTTACAAGTCGTCAACGCTGACGTCGACGCTGACGTTTGCGTTTGCGTTTGCGTTTGCTTTTACGTTACGTTAGCGTCGGCGTATGCGCTTTGTGTGTTAGAAGGCAACTCCTGAAGAACCGTTATGCGCTGTGCGCCGTGCCAAGCGAGCTTTCGGTATTGCGCGTTTGCGTCCGCTTCTTACACTTGGTAAATTGTAACTGTGACAAAAAGTCTTTAGCGCAGCAACAGCAGCGCAAAGAAAATGAGACAGAGACGCAAACGCAACTGCGACGCTAACAGCGACGGCGGCCGAAAAATAATAATAACAGCAACAAGCAAGCAGCTCAAGCACATTCACACAGACACACTCACACATGCTCAAAACACAATGAGAGGCAAAGCGCCATAAAAGCCCCAAAATGACTTCGTCGTCGTCGTCGCTGTCTGCGACGTTGACTGCGCTGCGCTGCGCTGCCTTTACACCAACTACCTGTGGATGGTGGTCAGACCAAAGCGAGAGAGCGAGAGCGAAGAAATTGAGAGCGCCAAAGAGCGCAGCAACCGGGCGATCGACAGCGAGCAAAGCAAAAGCAAAAGTTTTTCCCAATCACTTTTACTCTCTACGGAACGCCAAAATCAACAGTAGCAGGCAGCAGCAACAAAAACATTGCCCAGGGCGCTGCAAGGCAGTTTACTTAACCTGCAAGTTGTTGGTGTTGTTTTTTCCATTTGCTTTGGCTTTGTGAGTTGCAAGCAAGAAATAAAGTCAAACTGCTGTGACGTAAGTTACAAATACTTACTATGCACTAATATGAGCATACAAATATTAATATTATAAATTCAATTAACTTGCAATAAAAACATTTTAGTAATCTAGTCTAAATTTGGAACTCTGAGATGCTAATGCTAATTGTATCCACATACATATAATAATAATAACTATTGTGTTTTTTTTAGTCCGCATTGCGATAACCGCTAGACTCCTTTATGTCGCTATTAATGACACAGCACTTTGACTTTGCGAAGCATGTGACGTCACTGTAGAGCCACAGAGACGCACACATACAGCACACACGCAAAAACAAACCAAAAGCTACTCGTATACGTATTCGAATATAGTGACGAACTGCTGCCGAAACGACTTTAAGTTTGTGTGCGTTCGCTTTCATTTTCGTTTGCTGCTCAGAGAGCAATTGTGGACCCAAAAGCAAAAGCAATAGCAACAACAAAAACAACTTAGTCGGTACTCCAACGCACTTCCCCCCTCTCTATCACATTTTGTATTGTGTTTGAGCTGCTTGCTGCTTAGAAGGAAATAAAGCTTTAGATGCACTGCTTGTTGTTGTTGTTGTTGGTGGAGCTGCTGCTGCTGCTGCGCATGCGTGACTGAGCGCAAGAGAGCGTGAGTGAGGAGCTTTCACGTAACGTTTGAGTTTTATTTATATTAAAATGATTAAAACGATGTTATGAAATTCATAAAAATTAGCACGCTTCGTAGTTTCGTATTTTCGTAGATTTGTTGACTTAAATGCAGTAATTTGTTAAGTCTCCATTTAGTCTATCTCACTCTCTCGCATGCTCTCCCGCAGCCTTTCCTTTCCCTGTTAATCTGGCTATTTAGGTCAAGTTGCGTGTTTTTAAGGTGAGAGACTTTACCCTTTGTTTATACTCGGCGAACGCAACTTACTCATCCGCACATGGACGATAAGCGTTCATTGCTGCCGCTGACGAAGAGCAGTGGTTAGGGGTGGGGGGTAAGGGGAAGTGGGAAGTGGGCAAGTCACGCTATCAGTCAAATCATTGATTGCAGCAGACATCGCAGCACAGCACAGCACAAAAGCCCAGCACGGAGGGAGACGACGCTCGCTTAGATATCGAGATGTAGATATCGATGACTACATTGCTCCGAATTGTGCAAGCTGCAAAAGTTGCTTCCTTGTGCGCGTATTGCACAAATTGCAACGCACCTTTGTTGTAACATTGACAAATCCTCATTTGCCAATCATCAGCTGATAATGATGTTCTTATTACCTTATCAAGAGTACGAACTTGCTAACAAAGCACAGCTGATGCAATTGAGCAAGCTACGCAATAGAATAGATATTAATAAACAATAACAATAACTATAGTGTATTTACTATCAACAACAGTTCGACGTCTCGCCCAAAAAATAAATGCACGCTTATTGTTCTTTCACTCTTTTTTGTTTTTTGGCAAACGACAGATAAGCAAGCTACCAACCCCAAACAACAACAACAGCGACAAGCATAAAGCGTGCACGTTAAAACAAAAACAAATAGCAGTGGAGAGAAAATAGCAAGCAGAACAGCAACAAATTCGACATAATATTAATAATAACAATAACTCGAGTTGAGCGTTCGTTGCACCCAAGCAAAGCGGTAACATCAACTCTTTTAAATTCTTGCTCATAATGCTATTGATAGCCATTCATATTAATATTAAATGCTGATTTTGACTTCTAATTGTCAAGTGAAATTCGTTTAATATTTTAATCATTAGCAATCTATATCGCAAGTACACAAACTAATATTGTCAAAATTTAGACTTTGGTTCGAAATAAATATAGGTATAAAAAATATGCTTAATATTTGAATTCCATTTAGATTTTAAATATGTTATAAATTCAGTTAATTTACTAACTTAACTTACTCGTTAATTAAAAGTCATTTTTAAAGAAAATCTGTTTGTATATTCGAAACTAATTTTCTGCTTTTCTATTCAGTTTCTTCCTCTGGTGTTGGCTTGGCGTTACTTCCTTAAATTTGAACTGATCGCATTGAACCCGATGATGAGTGGCCCAAGCATACAACGTATCGCATATCTGGAGCTATGCAAATTCTCACGGCACTGCAACTCGATGACTTTCGATTGAAAAATTGTTGTCAATTCGATTAAGCGAAAAGTTTCGGCGAACCAAGTGACCAGAAAACCAACTTTCATTTGATAATCCCGTAGAATCAGCAGTAAAAATTCGTCGTCATCAGGTAGCACTCGAGTAGCAGCTACGTTCTGCTGCCTGTCTTCTGTCTTCTATGGAAGCGCAGCACTGCAAAAGCAAAACAAAAACAAGAATGAAACAATAAAAAAAAAGGAACACAACGCCGCAAAGAGTTCGACGAACTTTTTCGTTTATTGGTGTTAAATACACTGCAATTAAGTGGAAACCGCTTATGAGAAATAATAAGAAAACTAATCTCGATTTTTCTTTGCCTGGGATTATAACAAGTAAATTTCATGTTACAATTCAGGCGGTTTGTTTTTTGAATCGGCGCCAAGTTGTTCATGAAAAAGTAAACAAGATAAACTCGTTTTTGACGGTGCTCAGCGCCATCTATTGAATATCTTCGAGAAGAAGCAGAACAGTTTACTGCTTGGTTGCATTCGTGTAATGTAAGCAGTTTTTGTGTTGTGCCGCAAGCGCCATCTATTGTTCAAGGCATAATTTTGTCACTCTACACTACTTGCAGCAAGTAGTGTCACACTGCTTGTTAAAAGGTGAATTAAAAGCATTTAAAGATTATTTATTGTAGTTAGCTTAATTCCTTTGAATTTTCTTGCGGTGCACTTGATCATGTGCTATTAACATTTATTTACGAAAAACTTCATTACAATTACAGCTGAATTAAAATTAATAAAATAATTTCTATACCGCTTTAAAAATAATATTTGAGTTTCAATTTCAAATTATAATATTTCCTAAAACATTATATGAGTAGCATTAAAAAACAATTACATACTTGGAAAAATGTCTTTTTCAAATTCTGACAAACTTTCCTTCGCCTACATCGAATTTTAATGTTGAATTCACTTTTAAGCAAAATAAACATTTTTGATTTTTTCATTTTATTAGAATTGAATTCGAAATATTCGAATTTAGTTTTAGATTTTGCTGTGATTCACTTTGGGCCAAACTCTGAAGAGACTAGCTCAATCTATGGGGTGGATGAGGATGAGGATAAGCATGAGGGATCAAGAACCAAAACGCATTGATTGAAATAGTTTATTTGCAGCTTCGAACTGGAGCTGAGGCTGAAGCTGGAGTTGGAGATGGACATGAGGCTGTCTCGCTGTCTGCCGGGGGCAATTGCTTTTGTTTTGTTTTATTTATTTTGTTTTATTCTGCTTGCAGTTGTTGTTGCTGTTGCCGTTGCCGTTGCATTTGTTTTGTGTGCTTTTTATATTATTTGTAATGCTGGCAGCGCAGAGATAATGATGACGAGCTGCCAGCCAAGCAACCAACCAAACAGCCAACCAAGTTGGCTACCTGCATCCAGAGGTTGGCTGCTCTGTGCCTTACCTGAAACGCCATAGAGTGCCTCCGACTGATTGGGATGCCTTGTGAAGCGACGTGCACAGAATGACATTTTGTGTGCGCACAGTGGGCGCGATAAGGTCGCCAACAAGAGCCAGCAGCGATCCAGTGAGTATATCTCGAGTATATCAGCCCCATTCCCATTGCCATTCTCATTCCAAGTCCGAGTCTGAGTCTGTGTTTGATTCCCATTCCCATTACCAGGTCTCAGAGTCACAGAGGTTTTGCTCTGATTTCAGGCAAAGTGCAGCACAAATTAAAAATCGACCGCAATTGCAGCCAGCAGCCAGCGATCGATTGGACAGACAGATCGATCGATCGACAGCTTCGCTGTGGAATTTTCATATGAGCGCTTGATTTCAGCAAAATTACATACTTGTAATTTTAAAATGCTGCCAAGTGCCTACTGCGACTTCCCAACTCCGATTCTGAGTCCATCTCGAAGAGGGGGAGAGAAAAATGAAAAGAAAAAGAAACTCGAAGAATTTTAACCCCAACTCATGGAGTCGTCTCTGCACTGATCACTTACGCACATTTTATCACAGCCAGGCTGGAGACATCGCTCAGCATCAGCATCAGCTACAGCTTCAGATTCAGCCTCAGCTCGGATTCAACTTCTGCTTCAACTCGATCGCTTGACAATAAGTGGAAAAAATAAGTTACCGTTCTACGCGCTGAAATTTGTTGTGCCATCGTCGATCCTCAGTCTTTGTGTTTGTCTTTGACTTTGACTGAGTCTACAGCAAACAGTGTTGGCCAAAAGAGTCCAACAAAAGGCTAAAATTCGTCTTCAAGTTTAAGATCTAACAATATGAAACAGTCTCATATGATAGCCATCCGTCCATCCGTCAGTTTTTTCGTATGATCTCAGGTCTGATCATCTCTTTTGGTTATAAAAGATAGAGCTATTTTTTTTTGTCAGCACTTATGATATCTACATATATGCCAAATATATATTTCGGTATATTTCAGTAGTTTTGGTATATTAATTTGGTATATTTTAAGAATAATAACGAACTATTCATCGATTTTTTTTTTTAATAAAACATTGAGTTTGAATGGAAGAGTAAACAAATTTTATTCCAAGCTTAGAAAATTAACTTGTCCACATTTTGACTAAAATTTGATACTGTTTGTGCATTGACTAGCTATATATAGTATGTATGTAAATATATTTTAAAATATCTTAGCAATCAACCAATTATGGTTCCATCGCAAGAAATATTTCCTATCACCACAATCATATCTTAACGCTCATACTAATAAACCTTGTATATAGAAAATTTTTTAGCTATTTTATGATTACGAAAATCCGCCAAGCTCAGCTAGAAAAAGGCTAACAAACGGAGCACTGACTGACTGACTGACTTAGCTGCCTTGTGGCCCGTCTTCTGTCCTGATGATCGGCGTTGTCGATGTCGATGTCGTTTGCAGTCGTTGTCAGTTTTTGCTCAGTAGCAGCCACAGCAAAAGCAACAGCAACAACAACAACAACTATTGATCACTGGCAATCGATCAAGCATTTCGCGTACATTATCCGAGATGCGTGGGATAATTCTGTTCTAATTTGTAGACGCAGTCGAAGCTGAATCGAAGTCGAAGTCGAATCGAAGCTTTAAACAAACTGACGTCAGTTGGCCAAATAAAATGCGTGGGAGAGGCAGAAGGGAGAGAGGTAGAAGGGATCCGTTTGTTATCATTATCATTAGCCAAGTGGCATGCAAAGCACGTGCAACACTTTGTACCACAGAGACACACACTCACCCACACTCACACACTCAGAGTCGCATTCGAATAATTGGCTACTTAAAATGCTAAAGGAAGTTCTAACTGAGCAGCAAGTGACGACGAATCGGAAGAGCAGAGTGAGTGAGTAAATGGGAGGAAGGGAGTTGAACTTCCGTTGGCAAGTGGCGAGTGGCACTTGCCACACCACAGACCATTATACGAGTACACCACACACTTGCCTCCTGGCCATTGGGGACTGTGGCTCATGGTCAACGGCGATTGCATGCAAATCAGTTTGGGCCATTTGGTAATCAGGTGAAATGGTCACGACCTGTTAATCGTTTTATGATTGTAGCGGTGCTTTTGTTTCCTGTGTGCGCAGAGCAACGGTAATATCGAGCTACTACAACAATGGCAATGGCGATGGCGATGGCGATGGCGGTGTAGACAACTGGCAACTGCAACTGCAACTTGCCACAATGAGGAGACTCAAGCCCTTTTGCTTTCCTTTTGTCTTTGGTCACATTTTATTTAAATTGTAACGCGTCGCCTCGAGACGAGCAACAACGAGTTGATGCCGATGCTGATGCCGATGCTGATCGCAATTCCAATTGCAATCCCAAAACCGAAACTCAAACTCAAACCCAAGCCCAATCCTGCTGCTTATGTGTTATTCATGAGCTGCCCAAGCGATACGCGACTTCTGTGTTCGCTGTGTCCACTTCACCAATTGGCAATTGGTACAACTTTTGCAACTTGCAACTGCAACTCGGACTTTTCTTTGACGTTGGCGTTGGCGTTGGCGTTGGCGTTACCATTTCTCGGCTTGCAAGTGGCTAAGTGGATCATTGTCACCCCCAGCGCCCAATTAGACACCCGAAGTGAGTCTCTGAACAGCTCTTTGCTTTATCTGCCTTGAACATATCTCAGTTCATGTAGAATTCTCGCTGGCTGGATCTAATGTCGCAGACTTGGAGCAGCTCTATAAATACGCTGTCCAAAGTGCCGCAGATCGAAAATGTTCGAAGCGTAAATGGAGCAAACATTTTTGCCGCAGCTAAAAATAATCTAATCTTGCATATATAGACAGACATCTCGATCCAGCTGCACTCGTTAGTATATTCGCTATAGATTTGAAGGTGAACTTGGATTTGACTGTGATTGCATCATAAGTGGATCAACAGAGAGAGACAACGGACCAACGCATAGCTGGAATAATCGCACGTGAAACGCTCGCAAATCGCGCACAAATAATTAAGTATTAGAAATGCTGAGAAATTCCAAGGAAAACGCAACACGCAACAAAAAAAAAACGTTGTGTTCTTCCCAGATGAGAAGAGGCAACAACAACTGGAGCCATATGGCTTGCTTGTCTTCGAGGACAGGCCAGACTAGCTGACTAGCTGACTAGCTCAGAGCCAGCAGCAAAGCAGCCGGACTGGAGCCAGCTGCAGTCAACTATGTGGCATGTGGCAAGGGGCAGCGGGAGAAGGAGAAGGAGAAGGAGGGGAGAGCTTCAAGTCAATACACAGTCAATAGCAAACACCAATTAGTAAGCGCTGCACAGAGCCCAGCCATAGAATTGTGAGAACATTGTGGCCACTAGCCAGCCAGCGTGTCAGTATGATGAAATGTCAGATTCAGCAACGGATTCGATTGGCGATTGGATGGAGACTGAAGATGGTTCTGCGACCCGCTGCTGGGTCGAGCCTTATAGAGCAGGAGCAGCGGCAAGCAGCGTTCTATTTTGACAGTCATTATGATTAATTTAAATCATTAGGCAGCCCAGGCAGGTAGCCAGCACATTTGTAATTAAATGCAGACGGGAGGGAACACTATCCACAATTCCTATTCCTAACGCTCTTTCTGTTGCTGTTGCTGTGGCTCTGGCTTTTGCTATTCGCGGAAGAGACAGGCTGGCGACAACGTCCGAGCAGACGACGCTTGAGCCCGAGGCTGGCTGCAAAAGGCAATGCTTGCCATTTGGAGCGGGGAACGAGCCAGGAATGCGTCGATGTTTTTGAGTTAGCTTGTTGCTCGTCTCGTCTCTCTGTTTGTCTTGTCTTGTGTCCTCTCGTCCCGATTATCAACTGGGAGCAATAACTGGCAACTGGCAACTGGTGCCTGACTGGCCAGTTACCGGTGTATCGATGGATGGATTGTTTGGCAGCTCGACTGTATCTGTTAGTCACTGCACGTGGCCAGCACAGCGCAACACAGCACAGTGGAAGCGTTTTCTTGCGAACGCCTATTTAAGGACATTGCACAAATACCCGAGACTCGGGGACGACACAGAAATCCGGCAGCAGCAGCAGCGAGTAGTGAGCAACGAGCCACCGCCACCGCTACCGCCACCGCAAGCAAGCACCACGCAAATCCTCTAGAGCATTTGCTGACCATATTGGCCCTCGCCAGCTGAATTCCTCACATAGTTTAAGTGTATCGCTTTTTGCTGGCCTAGGGGGATTGCAGCACTGCCTGACTGTCTGACTGCAACATGGGCAGCTGAGATTCTTCGTCGCAAAATAACAAATTAACTTAATCGGGGCTGATAAGCAACGAGCACGTAACATATAGAAAGACATTTGTATGTTTTTTCTTCTTCTTCTTCTTATTTTTTTGCAACAAAATGGCAATTAATTAAAAACTCAATCACGCAACTATTTGACATCAACAAAATAAAATACATAAACGCAACTCTGACTGTTGTTGTCGATAACAACAACGATAACGATACGCGCAATGCGATGCGATATGCGAGCCGAGAAAGTGGGCGGAGTTGGCAGCCCCAATGCGATCTATGCGTCGGCGCAGCCAATCACATTCTCGCAAATGGCAGATGTTTGCACAAATGAGCATAGTAAATTACGCATGCACACTGCGCGAGCGAAAGAGAGTGCTAGCGAGAGAAAGGGAGAGAGCGAGAGCGTTGACTAATAGCGTATGGACTGCGAGGCTTAATTAATTAAGCCATAACCTCGATCAACAGACCAACAAAAAACCAAAGGCAAGCTCTTTATGTACATACATAAAGCTCTCTTTGCTCTTAGGCAGTGAAGAGCACACGTTACCTACTCTCTCACTTACGCTCTCTCGCGCCTCGCTCTCTTTGACAGCAACCGGTTGTGTGGGCAACTGTGCTCCAAGTTTGGAGCAAACATTGAACGCCGCTGCGCCGTCGCTTGCCATACGCGTGCTTTGTTATTAGGTATTTGCACGCCATCTGAAGCACAACGAAGGCAACAATCGATCGCAAAGTTAGCTCGAGGCGGCCAGACGCACCAAATATAACAACTACATCTACAACAACAGCAGCAGCGACAACAACAACATCAACACCAACAACAGCAGCAGCAGCAGCAACGGCAAACACTCACGCGCAGTTCACAACGCAATTCGAATTTGGCAGTACGACATTAAATCTGCAAATAAAGCAAAAAAGACCAAAACAAGTGCCAAGCATCTCTCTCCAGCGCTAATAAGTCAAATACGTCCAAACCAACAAATCCAAATAAATCAAACCGCAACAACAACAACAGCAACTACAAACAGTTATCAGTTTTCAGTATTGAATATATTGTGTGAATAATTTTATGAATTGCATTTGCAACTGCAACTAAACTCCCATTAGTACTGCGAATTCAAATTGACAAATTGACGCGCGCAATTCACACGAACCACTGCACAACACTGCGACTGTTAAGGAACTGTTAAAGGCGCTGTTAGCTAGCAGCCCCAGTTGTCAGTTTTTCTTGTGTGCTTGCGCCGCGTGTGTGTGTGCGTTAAGTGCTGCAACTAAAGTTCGCGGATTATTTTGTTACTAATCATACAAAGATTAAACAAATCAATCTACCGTTGTACGTATCACGCTGCAGCGCGGGCAGCAGACGCGTCTGTGCAAATAACTGTAGCGTCGCCAGCCGCAAACAGTGCAAACAGCTGACGGCCCGCTACAGCGACAGCGACAAAGCCAGCGGTAAAAGCAAAGGCAGAGGCAAAGGCAAAAGCAAAGCAAAAACAGCAACAACGTGCGTGCGCGCCTCTCTGTGTGAGCGCGTGTGTGTGTGTGTGAGTGTGTTTTTTTGTGTTTATTTTTGGAATTAAAAAGCTAGCAGCCGATTTGTGAGTGTTTTGGGGGGCGCAAAAGTAAAGCTAAAACCCAAAATCTAAAATCTAAAAAGTGTGCCGCAGCGGCAATAATAGACGCGCGTGGTGCCTTGGATTTATTGTACGGCTCCACGGTGGAGAACTTTTACCTTAGAATGGATCCAGCGCGCGGTGACTCGCGCTATAACCTAAACTACTCGATGAGTAGTATAGGTTTGAGTCTCGCCGATCAGGCGGACATCTACGGCAATCCCGCTGTGGCGGCGCTTGGCGCCCGACCACCCAGCGGCGGCTTGCTGCAGAACATGGGCGGCGGCGGCGGAGGCGTTGGTCTCGCCATGCAACGGCCCAATCCGGCGGCAGCAGCAGCGGCGGTGCAGCAACAGCAGCAGCAACAACAGCAACAGTGCCAAACTCTGGGCAACAGCCAAACGCACAGTCCTCAACATCAACAGCAACAGCAGCAGCAGCAGCAACAACAGCAGCAACAACAACAGCAACAACAACAACAGCAGCAGCAACAATCGCGCGGACTGAAACGCAGCGGCAGCGATTGCTATGAAGATCACCGATCAAGCGGTGGCGGCATGACGTTGCAGGGGTTGGAGAGCTGCGCTGCAGGCAGCGTCGCTGTTGCTGGCGTCGACGTTGACGGCGTCGATGGCTACAATGCGCTGCCCAATAAGAAATCACCGCCCGCAAATGGCAAAAAGACAAAGGGACGCGTCAAAATCAAAATGGAATACATTGACAATAAGCTGCGTCGCTACACAACGTTCTCGAAGCGCAAGACGGGCATCATGAAGAAGGTAAGAAGAAGAAGGATATACATATATTGTTGTGGTTGCTACATATGTAAGATTGATATCGACTATAGATAGAATGTCTAGGATACCTCGTATTATCGTACCTGTGTCTCTTTATACATATTGTATTATTTTTAGTTTTCTCAAAAATCACCTACAACATCATTTGGCTGCTCTTTTTGTTATTCTTCCTCTTCTGTTTCTCATTTTGAATTTTTATTTTTTTCATTTTTGGTTCATAGCTTTATAGAACAATAAATTGTAGATTAGATATAGCTGCTTGGCTCTTAATGTGCCAGCATAATAGAATAATCATGTCAGTTTTCCCTCCCCACTGAATTTAGTTCTTTTTTCTGCAGTTTTTTTTTGTGTTTGAATTTTCCGTTTTGGTCAACTCATTTTTGAAGTCGAGTGTGGAGCACGTTTTGAGCGCATGTGCAATTAATAAATGCTACCGAATTCCAAATTCCCCCCAAATTCTCCTCCTCGTTGCCTGCTCCTCGTACTCAGGTTGCATTGTTCCCGAAGAGTGCTTTATCGTTGTGTTACTATCGTGCCCCAACCTGTGCGACCTGCCCCATCCCCGCCCCCTACATCAGACAGACAACTGTTGCATTTACTTTGGCGGCGACGGCGCTGTCGCTGTGTGTAAGCGTGGTAGCCACGATTCTGATTCCGATTTCGATTCCGAATTTCCCTTTGTTTTCGGCTTCATAAAATGTTAATTTGCCGGCCCCGCAATTGCATTCAAAGAGTATCCCCAATACCAATCCCATTTGCAATCCCAATCCCAATCCCAATCCTTGTTGCTTTTCCAGTTGCGTGCTGCTTGGTCTCATTGTCATGCGAAGATGCAGCCACTGCCTTTGAAGTTGCCTCCTCTCTGCTCTGCTCTGCTCTCTCTCCTCCTTTACCTGGAACAGTTCAGTGCTTACAAATAGTAAGACTCTTGGATTTTCTTCTTCAAATGACCAATTTTCACACGCAAGCTTACATAATGGCCCGTTCGGGTCTTGGTCTCAGTCTCAGTCTCAGTTCGGGCCGCGACATATGAAATGCTTAACATTTTTTTAAAAGACTTCTTTGGCCTCAAAGTCGATGCGATCACCGCAAAAAACCAAAAAAAATAAAGTCAAAAATCGCCAGATTCAGCGCTAAATCACGATCTCGCCGCGATCCGAGCTACAACAAAAGTTTATGAAATATTTTCCACAAAAAGGAAAAACTTCAAGTTGGCCTCGAAGTGTGTTGTTTTTTAGCTTGGTTGAAATTTTTATATTGAGTACGTGGGTGGAATCTCATCTGATCTAATGAAACAATATTAGATTGCTTGACTATTACATAAAAACTTGAAATGATAAGCGACGTAAAAAAAAAGTAAAGCTTTGTCGTAAACTGATTAATTGATCAGCTACTAATCGCAGTAAGAACAATGATCGCATTTGTATTTATTGTATTTGAAAGTATAAATACTTGAAATATGTTTGACCCCAAAGTTGTGAGTTTCTCCGCAGGATTGCTGACTGCTTCTGCAGCAGCAATTGTTGTTGTTGTTGCGCTTTGGGGCCCTACTTATGACAGGCGCGCGTCTCTTGACAGGGACAAAACTCTTGTTATATATTTTTAGTGACTTTGATGTGGCCCTCATCGATGTCCGCAGCCTGGACAGTTGACAGGCATACAATGGATTCGCTTGGCGCTACGCACACACACACACACACAAGCACGTGCACACTGTCCTACAGGGTACAAATTGCGGTTATTGAACCTGATCAAGTTGTGGCAGATGCCGATGTCGATGTCGATATCGATATCGAGGCAGACGCCACGCACGCACTCAAACACACACACACACACACACACATGAAACAACCTGTGGACATCATCGGTGCTTTCCACTGTACAATTTTGGGCATTTAGCAAAGCGACTAAAATTCAGCTCGCTGCTGTCCACTGCTTGATGGGCGTGGGCGTGGGCGATCGTACGCTTGGCGAGTGAGTGGCCAAAAAAGGCCAAAAGTGAAAAGTAAGCTAATGTCAACGCAATGATCTCATTTGTACGAATAGGCCTGGCCCAATTGCGTAGGTTGTCGCTTCTTCTCTTTGTCTGTCTGCATAAATGCAAGATCGCATGTGGCACACACTCACACACACTTACTGAATGTCTGTCTTATTCTCATTCTCCGTCTGTCGTTTGCCATGTAAAACGGCCCAACAATGGGGCACCGCCACAGGCCGAAGGCGCAAAATGCCGCCAAAAGGTGTTAAATTGAAATCACGAGGCCTGAGGCCAAGCTGGGGGCCAAGCGCTTGTCTCGGCTTTGCTTGGCTTGGCTTGGCTTGGGAATTGTCTGCGTCTTGTGGCCAGCACGGAAGCGTATTGATACCCGAACAGCGGCAGATGGTGCACAGATAAGAGCAGCAGCAGCTGCAGCAGCCGACAGTTTGGCTGCCTTGTCGCCTTTTGGCCACATGCAAGACGCTAGCAGAGGAGCAGCCAACAATCGCCTTCTAACAAATGACTCTGCCTCGCTCGCTACGGTCTCTGGGGCTTGTCCTGTCAACGTTTTCGTATCTGGCCACTGACTCAGCAGCACAGCTCCTCTCCTGCTCCGCCCCTTCTTTCGCAGTGTGTCGTGTCCTTTTGTCTTTGTGTTCGAAATTCAAATTGACATGAATTGTTGGATCGCTGACTGCATGCTGCTTGTTGCCTGTTCCCTGTTGCCTGTTGGATGCCGCCTGCAGTCTAGTTGCAGCAGCTCCCTGGGAAGAGAACAACGTCACCTACTCAGTGGCCCGGGCCGTGTCAATTGTTTGCATTTACACATGTTACACATAAAATTGGCAGCCAAGCAGCAGCCAAGAACGTGCAACGTGCACTGAGTGCCAGTCCCAGTCCCATTCCCAGTCTCATTCTCATTCGCAATCTGAGTGCCAGTCACAACAATGTGTACAACAATTTCATTAATATTAATAATAAATGCTGTGTGCAAAGCGCGCGATTTGTGCGCGATTTTCGTTTACCTTTGCGCGATTTGTTCAGCCAATGCTTCGGCTGCTCCCAGCTTCCATTCTCCTTCTTCCCACCCGCCAATCCAATCACCTCTTGCAGCAACTTTATCGCTTTAGAGTAATTACGAGCTGTTGATAGCCAGCTTTGGCTACCGACGTAGCCTGAAGCCAGCTTGTTAGATATTCCTGATAGAGATGCGCTCGTGACTTGACTCACGAGCAACACGAAGTAGAGACTGACTAACTCCTATTACACTCACTATCTCACGCGGTCCTCTCTGGCAATTTGATAGCCAGGCAAAATCTCAGCCTGCCTCTGTTATCGTTGCAAGTTAATCGCATAGTTTATTTGCAAATTTATGTTCCACTTTTCGATGAAGTAGAGATCGCGTCTACGAATAGTTCACACATCTTTAACCGAAACTTCCACTCTCTCTCTCTCTACTCTTTTTGCAGGCCTACGAACTGTCGACGCTGACTGGCACCCAGGTGATGTTGCTGGTGGCCAGCGAGACGGGTCATGTGTACACATTTGCCACGCGCAAGCTGCAGCCGATGATCACCTCGGAGGCGGGTAAGCAGCTCATACAGACGTGCCTCAACTCGCCGGATCCGCCCAGCGTCGGTGGCGGCGATCAGCGCATGTCCGCCACGGGCTTCGAGGAGACGGAGCTCAGCTACAACATCGCCGACGAGGACTCCAAAGTAAGACAATTGATTTACGGCCATCATGGGCACGCTCATCTGGCACACCCGCAGGCGCCGCCCTCGCACTACAGCCTCGAACAGAGCCTCATGCAGTCCGGCTACAGCGGTGGCCAGGCGTCGCCCCTCTCCCATGCGCAGGCCTACGGCGGCCACGCCCACCACGCGCACGTGCCACACGTTCCACCGCCCCACTCGACACATTCGCACATGTCGCACACGCATGCGCAGCGTTGACTCCAGCCAGATCCTTGGGGAGGCAAAAGTAGCTATAGGGATTAACATAGTACTACGACTTAGTGTGTGTGTGTGTGTGTGGTGTGTGGTGTGTGTGTGCAGCACTTGGCCAGCATGGAGAGAAGCGTGGCCAATAGACGATCTCGCCGCTCGTTTAGCGTTGTTGATAGCGTTGTTGGTGGGCGTGGCAGCTCATTCTTAAACAATTTTGTTTATACTAGTCAAAACTCTTACTTAAAGGCGACTGTGCCATAGCCAAGCTACAGTTCTCATACAAATACCGATCCGATCCCAACCGAACCGAACCCGACTCCGAACTGAACCGAACCGAAGCATTCACAACTGTAGCGTAGCTTACCAAACCTAGTGCCATTCTATATTCTACAGCGTATCTAGAGAGTATCTCATTCTGAAAACACTTAAGACAGGAGTTAAATACAGAAACACACAGCCGAGACTGCTTTAGTTAGTCCTTAATCATTAGTGCAATACAAGTACTGGAGAGCAACACAGACAGAAAGACAGACAGAGAGAGAGAGAGAGAGAGGAGAGAAACCACATGATAATTTGCTGCGCAGAGTCTACATTTAGTTCTGATCTTAACTTAGAAAATATATATTTTTGAAAAGCGGGGCTACGTCTGGCGACCTTTCCCCGTGCAATGATGAGCGTGCTCAATGCGAACATTAAATCAAATCATATAGTTCTAAACTATATGCTCAACTTATATAAATACCTATCGAAAAAAACACATACATACATGCATATTATATTATTTGTTGTTTTGTGATGTGAAGAACACTCATCATCGTTTTAGCTTATCTTAGCGCTATTTATAATTTTACATTTATATATTTGTATCTTTCGATTTGATTGGCTTCTTTTGTTCGATTTGATACAAAATTTACTCACTCTTTGAGCTGCTCTCTCATGCTTTTTACTAATATTTATTGTATATTTTTTTTAATTAAATTGATACCCCAAAAAAAAAATGCAGCTCAAAGCTTTTAATTTCCTTAAAAAAAATCAAGCAAAAAGACAAAATACGTAATTTTCTCGCAAGTTAAAATAATTTATTAATTAAATTCATGGTAATTTAGTGCAGGTTGCATTTCTGTCAAACAGAAATTGCGAATGAAAGCAGCAAGAAACCAGAAAGACAATTCGCTAATAATAATATTTAATATCCGTAGTTAAATTAATTTAAAAGCTTTGTGCAATTAGCTAAAAAGAGCAAACATATTTTTTAAATGAAATATATCATATAAAGAAAAATAACACACAAATTAAATGATAAGTTAAGTGAATATACATATATATGTTTAAACTCCAATATAGTAACTATACAAATGCATATATACACATAAATATATATATTTTATTTAGCGCAATATTATTATAATAATAAACAGAAAACATAAATCATACGCGACCGATCCTCGTTCTCCTGCCAGCTACTCTCGGAATCGTTCAAGATCAAGGTTAAGAGCTGTACACATCAAGTATAGTTTCTTGTTAACCTACTCTCAAAAGAGCAGTATATGTATATTGCGCATACGACGAGTGGGCTGTCCTCTGAATGAATTTGAATCTTCCGCTCTTCCGCTGTATCTGTATCTTGTATCTGAATCTGCATCTGTAAATAAATATCTACGTAGCTGAATTTGCCTCTGCTTGCTCATAGAGAGTTTCGTCATTGCGTTGTAAAAGCTTCCGCTTGCCCCATTTGAAGTGTGCCAGAGGGTGTTGTGTTGTGTTGTGCTCTGTGGCGAGAGGCACACAATAGAGTCGATGATAACTGCATGTGGGTTTTGCGTGTGACGCTTGTGACGTCACTGAGCACTCGCAACGAGCAGCAGCGAGTTCATAAATCGATCACCAACAATTGGCTCGTCCAAGAGCCAAGTCATGCATCAGCAGTTCGCTTGCTTCCCTTCTCCGCTTCTCCCTCCTCTGTCTACCTGTGTGCTCAGCGATCTTGGCATGCAAATCGCGCGCGGCATTTTCAATGCCAGCTGCCAGTCGCGTAGGCTTCATCACATCTCTTTGCTGCCCGATGACGTGTGCCACTGAGCCACTCTTTTTTCTCCGTCTCTGTCTACGTCTCAGACTGAGACTGCGGCCAGCTGTCGTTTCATTCAACTGGAGACGATGAATGAACCAAGCAAGCGGCAACGGCAACCAAGCAAGCGGCAGCCACCACGCAAATGCTGTGGGTGTGACACCAACGCCGCTTCAGGTCACACACAGCACAGCACAGCACACACGCACAACAAAGAAGTAGGTGTGCGGTGAGCGATGCTTATTGACTTTATGATACCCTATTAAATTTGCCAGCATTATCACTTCTAACATACACTTGTTGTCTCTGCGAAGGGTATTCAACAGATACGTCATCACTTTCCGATATTGTCAGTTACTCAATTGACTGATAAACCTTAAACCTTCTTGTTGTTGTCATATCTGTTTGTTTGTTTGTTTGGCTGCTGTAGGTCGTTCTCTGCTGGCATCGCCGCCAACTCCAAGTCCAGCCAAGGTTAATTGCTCACATTGCAGTGGGTTGTCTCTATCTCTATCTCTAGAGCTCTACCTCTAGCTCTAGCTCTAGTTGCTGTCGTTCTCTTGTTACTGGGAAACTTTTTCGATGTATTATACAACGATTATGTATAGCAAACTCTCGTAATCACATCTCTTGGCTGCGAGGGTGTTTTGACTATATAGCATTACCTTCTATGGTTGCTCACCTGCGCATCACAAACGCCCACGTTCACTTCGTTTTTTTTTCTTTTTGTTAATAATAAAATGAGTAAAAAAAATCATGTTTGTAGTTTGTTGGCTTCTGAGCATGCTTTTTATTCAAATAAAAGTTGCAAATTGTGAACTTTCGAACTGCGACAGTTTCAGACAATATACAAAATATACAAAGAAATTAGCATGGATCCAAATTAGGATCGCATTTATAATGTAGTATATAATTGGGGTAAAGAGTGAGCATGAATACGCTTCTCTACTTTAATTTATTGTTGCTGAAATCTGTGCTCCGCGAACTTATAGCCAATCACGAAGCGAGTTCGCTCAATTGCAATTGCTTAACCGGTAGCTCCACTCGCTGCCCTCCGGCTTCTGCTTCTGCTTTGACTTCGGCTTCGGTTGGCCAAAGTACATATCAGTTTGAGAAATTAAAAGCATTTTGCGGTTCGCCTGACTATCGCAGCCGCGTGCCGCCCGAGCCTCTAACGACATTTCAATGATTTGCTGCCGCAGTTGCTGTTGCTGTTGCTGTTGCTGCTGTAGTTGTTTTTGGGGCCAAGCGTCACCAAGTTGGCCACGTGCGCAGCACAAGGCAAAGCAAGGCAGCTCAGACAGGCAAACAGACGGCACAAAAGCATTTGCGAATGTGCTCGCCGACGATTACGTACGAGGGCGACCTCTGTCAGGCATCGCAAGTCGCCACCAACAACGCGCAGCACAGCGAAGCAACGCAAAGAATCTTGCGTGGCATGAACTGGACTCGGTCTTGTCTGTGGCTGTAGTTGTGGCTAGCCAGCCATTGGATTTCGTTGTTTAAGCCGCCGCGCGAGCTAAGTTCTAACCACATGCCGCCACAATGTCCTCTTAATTTCCTAGGTCGTCGCAGCTGCGCGATGATATCGTCGCCGTCGCTGTTGTCCTCGCTCGATCTCTTTCACTCCGCCTCTGTATCTCTCTCGCTCTCCCGATGTGGGCTCGTTTTTTAATTCAACTGATTGTACTGCAGCTTCTGGAATTCGGCATTTCTTAAAGCCGCACATTGTGCGCGCGTCGGCAACATCTTGAACTGCCACTGCGGAGGTACCTGAGCTTCGACTTGCGACTTGCAACTTTTTGTGGCCGTTGCCGCCTGCCGCCTACCTCCTGTTGCCTGTCGCCTGCCGCCTTCGCAATCTGCAAAACAAAAAAACAAAAAAAAAAAAAAAAGTTTAAGAAATGACAATTTGTGAGCTTCTTTTTGTTGTTGCTTTCGTTTTTTGTTGTTCTGTTTTGTTTTGTTTTGTTTTGTGTATTGTTTTTGCTTGACTTGTCTGCTGCCATTTGTGCCTCTTGCTTTCATTGTGATTATTTAAAGGCCAAAACCCGCAAAGCAGCCCAACCAACTGTCCGTCTGCTGGTCTGTTGGTCTCTTGGTCTGCCAGGATGGTCTTCGAGGAGCCCCTAACGAGGCGCTTGTGCCTTTCAGAACGTCCTCGCGCATTTAGTTAAGCAATTATTGTTGGCAATGCAAACAAATAATGCGTACATTGTATGCAACTGTCTAAGAAACGATTGTGCAACTCTCCTACTGTGCAAATGTGCAACAGTGCCCCGACTTTGACTTCGACTTCGACTTCGACTGTGCCAACACACACGCCCCCCAATTGCCGCTCCCTTTGATGTTCATGTTGCTGCTGCTGTTGCTTTGCTTTGCTGACTTACTCCAATGATTTTCCAAGTTAATCAAAATTCTTTGCTACCGAACTCAGCTCAACTCAACCCAACGGAATGAAATCTGAACGACCTTACCCCCAAGCATGCCGTCTGCTTTTTACTAGCGCCATGTGGCAGCAGATTTTGCTGTTGCCGTTGCCATTGCTGTTGCTGTGGCTGTTGCCGTATCACGCCCAAAACGCTGCCACTGAAGCGTGGTGGCCACATAGGAAACTATAGTAGACTTTTATTATACGTGTAGAAAATGTTTTCCGCTCGCTTCACTGCGCATTTTATATCTGAGAATTATATATTCGTTTATCTAGCATTTTACTTTTGTGTGTGTCTGCTACTTCCATTCCCCCATCCCATAGATACGATTTATTAAGATGTTTTCTTCCCAATTTACGATGTGAATGCTTGTTGATGGTCTGTCCATCAAAATTTCAATGTTTGCTTATATTATAACAAACATTGAGGAAGCTTAGATAAAGTTCGACTTTCAACTGCAATTGTTTATCCTATTGTTACTACAAAATCACATATATATGTTGATCACGTTTCAGTCTCACAACAATCGTTACTTGATACAAAGCACATCAAAGCAATTCAAATTCAAACAGAAAATAGTCGAATTTACATATGTTATGCGTATCGAGCTATTTTAAATAAAAGTTAAAGGATGTGTTATTTTATTGGAACATACGAATTTTTATTTTGCTACTTAGCTCCACGTTTTTTTTTTGCCGCATAGGTTAGCGATGCTTAGTATCTTCGCAAATAAAAACAGATGTTTACGAATCCTCTAAAACTCAGTATAATTGAAATACCAATATAAAGCATGAAAGAAAGCTAAAGTAGAGCTTATCGATAAATAAAGCTTTTGATATAATCTATTACTATGTTGGTATATTAATTTGGTATATTTTAACAAGTTTTGTAATATAAAATTATTATTTAACGATTTAGTCGCAGCCAAATTTCAGAAATACTGTAGTCCCTGAGATATAGGACAGAGAGACGATCATGGATATATCGTCTCAGATGTTAACCTTGAGATAAAGAATATATTTTCATACATATGTTCTTTATAGAAACATAACATATATTCTTCTTTCCGACTGTTACATAGATTTCCTGTTGGCACGATGTTATAATAGTCAACTATCCTATGAGTAGCAGGTATATAAATTATTGGCTTTAAAAAAAATGCATGACAAAGTTTTCATTTAGAATTGGACTTTTTCTGGCTTGTTTTACACAACTACTCAATTTACACAGTTTGTAATGCAATCCATATTTGCACCGTGTTATCACATGGTGTTCTTTATTTGCAAATATCTCGAATTATAGAACTAAACTTCTTAATTTGGATTAAAAATCATCTCAGATCTCTTAAAAATTAGAAAAAGATTCGGTTTTCCAACACTTCCCTTTATTACTTGAATTAAATTGAGGGTTAAATAAATTACTTGTTCAAATCTATCTAGAAAGCAAACAATTTGTAAAGTGTTTACTTTTGCTACATACAATTTGAGTCATTTTAAAATTTGTTAGATTGTGGGCAGTTCAGCTTGTTCTGTTCGTTCTGTTATGCTTTCAATGTAGATGTTTGGGCCGAAGTCGTAACCCGGTACTGGAAATACTGGCGACATGGAACTTGGAGTTTGGAACTGGCAACGTGCAACTGTGGGCAGCAGCATCTCGGATTGTCAATATTCGTGTGGGAAGTCCGCGCGCTTCATTATATAATGAATTGAATAGTTCAAGTGTGTGACGACGTTTGCGAGCTGGCAATTTATTACCAAAGATGTTTTCTTACTTCTGCTAAATGGAATTGTTCTATTTGTTTTGTATTAGAGATAAAATACACAAATCTCATTCATAAAAACTACAAGTTTTGCTGAAGTCTTTAACCAAACATATTTTGGTATATTTTTAGTATTTTATTATACGTGTTGTATAGTAGATATGAAATACGTAAATCTCATTATAAAATGTGGTGTAAATTTGCTGAAGTTTCTAACAAAAAGTATACTAAATATGTTATGGTATATTTTTAGTATTTTATTGTATATGTTTTATAGTAGAGATGAAATACGCAAAACTCATTCATAAAATTTCTTGTATATTTGCTGAAGTTTCTAGCCGAAAATATACCAAATATGTTATAGTATATTTTTAGTATTTTATTAAATTTGTTTTGGTTTAGAGATGTAATACAGCAATAAAATTCCTAGCGTTCATTAGAATATTTTTAGTATTCTACTTTTTTGTTGTTTTGTATTAAAGATGAAATAAATCAATCGCAAACAAAGAATTTCTTGCAGATTTATTGAAACTTCTGAATATGTATCAAACATGTTATGGTATATTTTTAGTAAATTTTCGGTATATTAATTCGGTTACGCACTGCCTTGTATACTCTTTTTAAACCCTAGTTTCCCTGTTTTGATTCGCATTCATTTTGAAGAACTCAAGTTAATTCAATGCATTAATCTAAAGCTGCCAGTTGATCATAATTTTGTTTCTTATTCTTGGGCAATTTCATTTCATGAAAGTGTCATAAATTTTCAATTAAAGATGTAGGCTTCTGCACAGATTTTGACAAAGTTCTTTAGCAAGCCGTCTAGACTTGAGACGATAATGATGCTGATGATGAAGATGATGGCGAGGAGAACCCAACCTTAGTTTGATTGGCGCCGATTAGGCAATCCAGTCGTAGTTTGCATAATGTTCAGAAGAAGAGGCAACGACTGCAATTATTTGTGAATTAACATTTATAACACTTGATCCTGTGCGTATCCAATGGATCGCTGGATGAATCGTTGCTGGATGTTGCAAGGTAGAAAGCGACCTGTTTGACGCTTCGCTGCATTTAAAAAGTGTTTTTCGTGCCTTGCGAGTCGAGAAATATTTGCCATAGTAGCAACAACAGCAGCAGCAGCAGCAACACTTGGTTATCTGTCTGTCCATTTGGCCGTATGTATGTTATGCGGATTCATTGCAACCGCAGTCACTTGTTAAAGTTGCCACTCGCCGCTTGAAGCTTGTTGCAGCTACTGTTGCCGCTGTTGCTGTTGCTGTTGCTGTTTCTGCTGCTGTTGTTGTGCTAAATTTCACACCAACAATGAGCGCACGCCACAATGAATGAAAATGAGTGACGAACCAGAAGAGTGGACTTTGGCTCAGAGTTTGCCTTTTGTTGGCCAGGCTAAATCGATACCTTAATTCAAAGGCACGCCAGACCGCATTTTTGGATAATCAACTGTCCGGTGGCAGTTTTATCCGTTGCGTACTTTGTGGCACGCGTGAGATTTCCTGTCACTGGTCTCAAGTTGCAAGTAGCCAAAAAAAAACATTGCAGAAATTCGAATAGCGAAAACGCAATTCGTTTACCATTTTTGTTTCTCTTCTTTGGCGCTTCCGATGGCTTATCTGCCACATGGGCCTGGGAATTGTGGCAAGCGAGGCTAACTGAAGCGTGTGCTGTTGCTGTTGAGGTGGTTGTCGATGTCGCTGCTGTTGTTGTTGTTGTTGCTGCTGCTGTTCTTGTTGTGCAATTGCCTTTAAAAAGCTGTTAACATGCGTTGTCATCGCTGCCATATGTTGCACGACGCGACGCGACGCGACTCGCAGTCGAGTCGACCCAAAGTCTTCTCGATGTTGAGGCGAAGTCAAACCGAGTTCGACTCCTGATTCAATTGTCGCCACCTGGCACAACTGACCCCATTTTCTGACGCTTGGATCAACCCGTGAAGCTGCAGTTTGTCATCATGCGTTTATTTACATTGAAATCTATGCGAAAGTGCAAAGCCCACAGATTTGCGTAGCTCTCAACGCTAGTTATAGCTTCCTCAGTTCACATGTGCCGTCCCTTATTTGGAAGCTTGTGCGCACCGTAAAAAATAAATAATAAAAACAGCGAAAAACTGAATAACAAAACCAACACTACAACAACAGCAGCAGCAGCAGCGTCGGCGGCGACAGCAGCAGCAACCAAGCCGAGTCACAACAGCAGCAGATACAATACTGAGCTTACCCACAGAGCGAGAGAGAGAGAGAGCAAAAGAAAGAGAGCGAGCGAGCGAGTCGAGTATATAGCGAGCCGAGTGCAATGTGGTCGCCACATTGGCTGACTTATGACGAAAATAATTGCGGCTATCGCGACTGGCGATCGCGTCATCGCCGTCGTCGACATCGTCAGCGTTGCTTGAAGAAAGCTCATTGAAGCTGTTGTCGTTGTCCCTGTTGGCAATATGTGTGCGTGTGTTGGAATACCCTGTAACATGATTGAAATATAGCATAGCAAATGGGCTGATGAATTTTGCATAGGTCTTCAAAGTCACCTAATAATTTCAGTCCTATCCCACTTCCATACTTTGTCATAATACATCCTTAAACTTATAAGTCATATTCTACCAAGTATATTCTTTTTTTTGGGATATATTGGAAGTTTCTTCTTAAGAGGAATATAACGATAATTGTTAAGTGTTTAAATTTTTAAATCAGTCAGAAATTATGATGACAATCGTGTCCATAGTCAGTGCACCGTAAGCTCAAAGGGGTTTTGCAAGATGACCGAAAAATCCGCCATTTTGTAATTTTATTTTTTCAATATTTAATATTAGTATTACATACACCTGAAGTTCGGTTATGAATGTTACACAACTTCCATTAAAACTTCCATGAAAAATCATGAAAACGCTTTATTTTGTACGTATTTCTCTGTTAATAAAACAGTCAAACAAATTAAAAAATTCTGTTCAGATAAATCTTTTATATAGAGAAATTAAGTAAATAAAGACCACAGTTTATTTGCATAAACTTATAATTTGCATAGAGAGTCTCGCAGTTGTGCACTATCACCGCTCGGTTTCCTTAGTCGTTATACGCTGCGTATGAGCAATCAATAATAATTTTATCGCCCGTTTTCTAGTCAGCTTGTGTGGTCGGCGCATTTAAATTTTATAATGTTTTAAGACGCACAATCGATTGCCATAATAATTTCACGCAAATATAGCACGAATTGGAACAGAGAGGAGTGCTAAAAGACGTGTGTGGGGGAGGCAAGAGGAGACCGAGAGCGAGCCACACGCGGCTCCAACGACAATTTCACATATTGTAATTTAGTTAATTCGCATCGTTCGGCGTACGCGAATTCACTAACATTGTCTATGCATTAGCGACATGTTGGAGTTGTTGCTGTTGTACTTGTTGCTTTAACTGTTGTGGTTGCTGTTGTTGTTGTTGTGGTTGTTGTCGTATCGAAGGCGACGTTGCGGCGTCTGTTGTTGACTGCGTTTGATATGCAAATTTGGCCTGCCATTTGCTTCAGAAGGCACAGATAGAGCCATAGCTATAACCATAGCCAAAGTCATAGTCGCAGATACAGAAACAAATTCAGACGCAGATACAGATACATGCAAATGGGAATATCACCCGCAGACGCTTGGGTTAAATCGCCAAATGGCATCAGCAAACTTTTTATTTGTGAGTGAAATTATAGTATTTTGTTATATTTAAGCTAACAATTGTTAAGATAGTGTGTTGAATGTGGTCGATAAAAAACAATTGGATTATCTTCAATACTCAATATTGCAGCAAATTGTTATGTGAAGCAAAATAGCTTGAAAAAGTGTAGACTAATTTTATTACCTGCATTTCGTTTAGGACTTCAACTCATTCCAAAAACAAATGGCAAACTTTTTATTGTCGAATGAATTGATAGTATTTTCTATAGTAGAAAGTTGGATAAAAGACAATTGGTTTATCTTCAACACTTAATATTGCAACAAATTGTTAAGTGAAGAAATATAGTTGGGGAAATCTAAGACGAATATTGGTAAGAAATGCATTTCATCGACAATTTCAAGTCTATAACAAAACAAATGGCGAATCTTTGATATGTGAATTTAATTATTGTAATTTATGTAGTTTATTAGATTAGAATACAGTCGATAAAAGACATGAATGAAAATGCAAGAGCTAAGATTCATTCATTTTCAGTTAATGAAAAAAAACAAATAACAAACATTTTATTTGGCAATGAAATTATATTTTTTTGTACAGTAGTATTTTGGACTAGAATAAAGTCATTAAAAGACCATTGAATTATCTCAAATATTCAATGTGAAAAAATATAGTTCGAAAAAGCTAAGTTGAATGTTAGTACTAAATGCATTTCATTAACAAAAAGAAAACGTAGTATGTTGGATTAGTATAAAATAAAAATAAAAGATAATCAAATTATACTCAAAATTAACAAACTGCAAAAGATCTAAGACAAATGTTAGTTCGATCTGCATTTTATTGACAACAATTTCAACTATTTTCAAATACAAATGACAAATCTTTTTATTTGACAATAAAATTATAGTATTTTATATGGAGTAGATAAAAGGCAATCGAATTAACTATAATACTCAGTATTTCAAGTCAGCTAAGATGAATGTTAGTATGAAGTGCATTTCGGCCAATTTCAACTCATTCCAAAAACAAATGGTTTACCATATAAATACAATGGAAGCGCTATCAACATTTTCGGCGCTTCATTTGTCGCATTTTTGCTGGAGCCATTTGCTGCTGATTGACTACGAACAACTGCAGCTGTCGTAGCACACGGCGTATGCGCAATATTTGCAACACTGCGCAGGGGCAAAGTCTGGTCCAGCCTAAGCGTTAGCGTCGGCTTCAACTTCGGCGTCGGCGTCGACATCGGCGACTTGCCACTTTCGCGACGCCTTGACATGCCCACACGTAGCAAACAACACAGGCAGCAGCAGCAGCAACAACAGCAGCAACAGCAACCTCAAACAACGAACAACTTTGCAACATGCCACGAAACTTTTTGGAATTTATGTAGCAGCGCGTTATTTGACCAATTTTATTTTATTTTTTTAACGGGCGGCGTGTGAGAATTTCTTTTGAAATGCAGCATGCAACCCGTGTTTAGAGACAGCATTGAACCCTTAATAAGCTACTGGCTACTGGCTGCTGGCTACTGACTTCTGGCTGCCCAGTGTATATTTATAATGTGGCACGCAATTAATTCACTGCCACAGCAACTGCCACATGCAACAGAAGGCGCAAAAATTATCACACCATTCAAATGACGCTCACGATGGCGGCGGCGGTCCATGTGTTGTGTTGTTGCTGTGTTTCTTTCTTTTTGTCTGTTTTTGTGACTGCATTGTAGTAGCTTGTAGTTGTTGCCAGTTGTCTTTGGCGGCAAAACATTTAAGAAGCTCAGCTGTCCAGTTAGCCGAGCCAAGCTGGCTAACTTGGCCAACAGATGCGGCATGCCACCTAGAAAGCGCACGCTAGGCGTCCAATTGGCTGCCTTCAACTGCAGCTTCAGCGACAATTTCAGCAACAATCTTAAAGACAAGGGGAGGGGACAATGCCGATCGTTGGCTGGTGGTCCTTTGTCAAAGCGCACGCTGTCGAGGCTAATTTGTGACCAGCAGTAGAAGCAGAAGCATGTGGACTGTCAGCAGCTTGTTTGCAACAAGGCGAAGAAATATAGTCATAACATAAATGTTTAGCACTTGCAGTTGCGCTCGCTTTTGGCCAATAAAAATCTGCATGTTTTTAATGCCATCAACGTGCGAGTTTTACAAATTAGAAGCTACAAAAAAATGCCTCATTGCAGGCGAAGAGCAGATGATTCAAGTATTTTCCCACGTCTCATTAAAGCTGCAGCTTAAATGCTGCCAAGGAGCCTCGTTGTCTCCGTTCTTTTACTTTCTATCACAGCACATTCAGCATGCAGCAACAGCAACAGCAGCAGCATCGAACGTCCTCATCATCATTAACATCATCAACTCATCGAGTTGCCAATCGTCTCTGAAGAACTGTCTCATTCTTTCAGTCTCTCTGTCGCTTCGATTGGGTGGCTGTCCGTCTCTCAGTCTTTCGCTCTGTCTGTCTGACAATCTATCTGTTGCCTGCTGTTCTAGATAAATGGCTACCGTCAGTGGAGAGCATCATCAACAATATCAGCGATGGCTTTGGCATTTTTATACGCAGACAAGAGACTGAGATTCTTCCCTCGAAAATACATTGATCATCGTTGTCTAAAACTATGAAAAGTTTCTATCACTAAGTTTTTTGAATGCTACGAAATATTTCTATCATTTGAAGTTCTTTATTATTTTTATAGAATTTGACATACAAATGAGATAATTTTTTTTTATATGCGCTCAAAGATACAGCCATGCTCGTTCTTTAAGACTGGGAATTGCTTTTATCATTTCAAGGCTTAAAACAATAATAATAAGATAAAAAAAAACTTTTATAAGTTATAACTTTATATGGCAAAATCGGCTGCAGTCGTGTTTCAGCTGCTTCGGTTGACAATCTCTCTGTGGTATACTTTGAATGCTATAGTATATCGATATACTAAATATAATATTCGGTATCTTTTAGTATTTGTCAGTATATTGATTTGGTATATTTTAAGAAAAATACCGCTCAGTTTTGGTCTCATTGAAAGTGGATAGAAAATATCTCACAGTCGAGCACACTCGACTAGTTCTCTTACTTGTTTTTATTTCCCTCGAAAATACATTGATCCTTTTTCTATAAGTCTCTTCAATTCTACGCAATATTTCTATAGTTTAAATACTTTTAAAACACTATATGAAACAACTTTATTATTTTAATGTGCATTGAAATGATCTAAATGTTTTTCATCTGTCGTGCCTTGTGCTGCGAACTTTGAGACTGCCCACTCTCGAATCGCCAACTTGATTGTTTCGTTGTTGATATAAACATTCGATTCTCGTTCAAGTATATACGTACATATGTATTGTATTTAAGTATATATGTACGCGTAGTACATAAGCATGTGCAGCTTAATTAAAAGTTGTATACTCGTAGGAGTTAATTAGACTGCGGAGGTGTACGGCAACAGTCTCTTGGGTTCCCTGACTCTGAGTCTCTGAGTATCTGACTGAGGTCTGAATCTGTCGCTGGCCATTTGGTTCGCTTTCAAGTGAAGTTTCAGCTATTAGTCGCTCAATATTACGCGTTTTGCTGCTGTACAACAATTTATTTTGTTTTCTTGTTGGTGTTGCTGTTACTGTTGCTGTTGCTGATCTTGAGTCTGAGTTTGAGTTCTTGGTCGATACGAACTCGGGGCCGCTCGGTCTGCTCTGTTCACACGCTGCTCATCAACAATTGCTGTCACGAATTTTCCACTCGGCTCTTTTTGTCCGCACTACTTGTTTGTATTTTTAAATTTATTTATTTGTGCAGCATCCACACACGCATACACACTCACACACACACAGACATTCGATGAGTGTGCTGAAGAGGTAGCAAGAGACTCCTCCTGGAGCTCAGCAAAGAATGCATTTGATCAGATAATGTAATTCGCATTTTAAATTGAGGCGCATTCCCAGTTAGACTTCTTCTCACATGCATTTACCGTGTGCTGTGCTCGCTCGCTCGCTCGCTGCGTAGGCATCCTTCAGGCCTCAGCGGACTCCCTGGTCTGGTCTGGTCTGCTCTGTTGTGTTGTGTTGTGCTGTGTTCTGTCTGTGGCCTCTTCTCTTGGTCGCGGTCTTGGCCATTCCAACGTTGCGGGCGTTGCATTATTACGCACAAGTAAATCATCGAAGACGTCGACGATGTCGTCGTCGTTGTCGTCGTCGAGCTTGTTAAGTAATTTCTGCTTGGCTTCTTTTTTCGCTCGTTTTTTTTTTTTCATTTCATATGTAATTTTTGCTACTTTTCTTCGTTTACTTTTATATACATATATTTTCGATATTTTCTTATTGTTGATGTGCCATAAATTGGTATTCAATTAGCTGAAGGTGTTTGCCAATTTGGAGTAAAATACAGAATAGCAAAACACCCAAATCTCGAAATTCGCTGATTTCTTTAACTAAGAAAATCATATTCTAGCCCGCCCGAGTTTCGCCTTTTAAGGCAATTTGTAAATAATCAATCAATCATTTCAGCGTCTTAATTTATTCCATTTCATTTTGCTTTGCTTTGCTTTGCTTCGCTTTGTGATCACCGTCTTTTCTTAACAGCAAACACATTATTATTAACTATTCCTTTTAAAGTCATAGTAAGTTAATAAACTTTATAAAACTTTGTTTACTCTGATTGCTGCTAATTATACTCGCAGTTGTTCAATTTATTTTTAAGTTTTTGTTGGTAACCAGATTATGTTATTATCGAAATGCAGTTTCAAGTGAATCTCTTTCTCTAAACTGGAATTGTCTTTTCCACAACGAAACTTTCATCATTCCTGAGATCAACAATTGAATCCTCATATTTGCATATCTACGTTTAGATCCATAACTCATCATGCAGCTGGACTCTCAATTTGAATGTCGAAACTGTTGATGGAGCTGAACTAAGGCTGGCCATCAGGAGATTCATCATTAGATGCATCGCCCATAGGATCGATCGATGGTTCGTCTAACGATTGAATTTTGATATTTGTGACACGCAGATTTTCCATCAGTGTCAACAAGGCATTGTTTTGGCCCCATCAACGTGGTTGGTCCTCCGCTGCACTGGGTTGACAGGACAGACTATATGACTAGCTGACTGACTGACGGACTGACTGACTGAGAGGCTGACAGAGTTGATTGTCGATTTTTGTCGACATCAAGCCGAAAATGCAAAGCGGACACAACAACGCGTACATTTGCATAGGCGCAAGATGACGAACAGAAGAACCGGATCGGGATCGGGAACAGATAAATACGCAGACTCCGCTTTGGCTTCCTGGTGTCTTTTATGAATTTATGTACCCACACAAAGCCTGGCTTGGCGTGGCCTGGTCTGGGTCTGAGTCTTAGTCTGGCTTGGGTCTGACCAAGTGTTGGTCGAGACACCATTCTAGCGGTTAGCCAGTTGGTTGTTTATTGGCATGAAAATCTATCAAAAATGCATCATGCATTTATATTTATTGTACGTAAACACAAAAATAATGTGCTTGACATTTGACCCGGCCCACAACGACAACGTGGCCAACATGTTGCCACGTCTCACAGGCTGATTATGAAACGACTTTCTGACTTGGCTGGGTGCTTTGTCGGTGCCTGGTTCCTACCCCACTGCTCAGAGTGCCTGCCTGCCATTGTCTTTGGCCTGTGCCTGCTCACAGTCACAGCTGGCAAGTCTCTCGCATTGATACTGTTGGTATTTTGCATTCTAACACAAATCAAACGAGGTCCCGCTCGATAGTCAAGAGACCGATACTCGCCACTTAAACGCTCGCTTATAATGTTGTTAAAATACAATAAATAGCGAGGATTCGCAGCAGGCGGCAACGCAGAGATCTCTCCACAAACACACACTCGCTGATTTATGAAATGTGGCCGCCGATTTGGCGACTTGCCGGGGCCACCTCACAGCCCACATCCCCTCACTCGGATCGGACCAACTGCTGTTGCTGTTACCATTGCGGTGATTGTGTGTGATTGCAAGGCTTTGATTGAGCTGTCGGCATGGCAGGCTACTGTTTCTTTAGACCCTGAGCTATTTTGGAGCCCAATAAATAAATGTAAATAAATGCTGTTTATCATTGATTCGCAGTTGTGCTTAAGGAATGTCTGCACGATGTAAATATAGTAGTTTATCTAATCACTTTATCATTAATAAGTAAATAGTTAAATAACACGTCAATATTAGCAACACTTTAATTATAATTTTATCAATTGCTTATTTTAAGTTATTACTTACCCCCATTTGTTGAAGATCAGTAAACACATTCTCAATTAAATCATGTTTATGTTATTAGTTCTACACAAACTTCCAAGTTCTGAATGTCTAAACACTTGCCGAACATATTTGATTTTGAATGCACTACAATAACGAGCCACACGATCTGTATATCGATCGTTCGATGATTCGGTAATTCGCAGATCGTCGTACGACTCACGCAGTTGCTCACAGACTGAAAACGCAATAAGAACTGCTGCGACTCTTGAGTCACGCTGTCGTGATCTCTCAAGAAACTCGTTTCAAGCCTTAAGAGTGCGAACGTTTGTGAGCGCAGCTTGAGCAACGCTCTTACGATGCTCTCTTAAGACGTGCTCAGTTTTTATTATGTATGTATATTTTATGGCCGTATTTATTGGCTGAGCTGTGGGCGTGACTTGTGGCCAGCCTGTGTGCGTATTAGATTTTATAGACTCGCTTTCGAGTTGCTTACATGTCCATTTTGGGTTGTGCCTTATGTACATTGGCCGTTTGGGGCCGCCAACGCTTCGACAACAAATGAGCAAGCAAATGAGCGACAATTTATTACGTTTTTTTTTTTACTTTTTTTTGTTGTTGCTCTTGCTTTGAAAAATGAAATTCAGTTGAATTTGTTATAAGATCACGTCTGCATCTATTTATCTACTTCTTACTACATACATATGTACATATATTATGTGCATATCTGTATATATCACGATCTTTGCTTTGCGATGGGTGTGACCAATTTGTGGTTTTTAGTTCTCTGAAATATGAAATCAACTTTGATTTTGTGGGCGTGATCACGAGACGTGGTTTGTTTTATTTTTGCTCATATTTGTTGAATGACACCATTAAAATAAATTGATTAACATCACTAATGACGAAGCAAACGCAATTTGTTCAACTAAACAACTTTTTTAGTGAACCTGCTTAATGATTTCAATGAATCTATTCACACAACATATTATTTGTTTCTTGGAATGCATTTCAAGTAATATTAGACACAGAAAAAAAGTATTTTTTATACTTCAACTGCATACAGAGTAATGTAAATTTTTTTTAATTGTGCCATGCGCAAACTATTTTTTTCAATATATTTGCCATCATTAATCATTAGCAGCTTTAATACGAAAATTGTTCAATATGCTTTATAACGATTTAACTTATTTTTTACAATAATTTCTTCAATACTAAATTGTCGATAAATTTAGTATTATATCTATTTTTATTAAAACAGATGCATTAGGGAAACACTTAAGTATTTGCATACATTTTAAACGACTGTATACATTTTTAAAGCTAGAGCTCCAATAATAACTAGAGTCTATTTGGTTTTAATCAGATAAACATTGTATACGTATTTTAAGAAGTTATTTCATATAGCAAAAAACTGCAGTTGTCAAGTTTCAGTGCTATGGTTGGCAATCTGGTATATTTTGTTCTCTATGCTATAACCAATATAGACTTCAGTATATTTTAATAACTTTTCGGTATAATAATTTGTTGCATTTTAAGAATAATACCGGACGGTTTTGATTTTATTGAAAATGGTCAGCGAGTTGAGCACACTCGAGTGGATCTGTGACTATTTATATGATCATCTAGATCTAATGCACTTTTGAATTATTTTCAATTTAAAATCAAGCAAAATTTCACGATTTTTCAGATTGAATAAAAATGTTGGATTACAGTAAGACAAAAATTGTTGATTGATTGTTATTAAAAATAGTGAAGTTTTGCTTGATTTTAAATTTTAAATACAATATTGATCTTATTCTCATTCATAGTAAATTAAAACTAGGTATATGATATATAAATATATATTGATATATTATAAACAAGTAAGAAAGTTACAGTCGAGTGTGCTCGACTGTGAGATACCCGCTACCCATTTTTAATAAAGGCAAAATATTGCGGTATCATTTTCAAAATACACCGAAAATACTAAAAAAAAAATACTAAAAATATACCAAATAGTATGTTTGGTATTTCGATATAGTACTGCATTCAAAATATAGCATTGACGGCACAATGTATCAGATTGTCGAACAAAGCAACTAAGATCCCTAGTAAGTAGGCGTTTTTGCCCATATGAAAGTAATTCTCTAATAACTTCCACAATTTTTATCTGAGCACAACCAAATTTTCAGGAATCATAACTACCATAGTAATTATTGTATATACCAAAATTGGCATATTTTGTTTTCAGATCAATGCCGTAATTATTGAAATAATATTTCACTTCTTAAATGAAGTAAAACTCCAATAATTGGTAGAGAATAGCAATACTAACAATGCACTAAGGTTATTCTAAGTAAGACATTATTTAATCTGAAACCTTAATAAATCTTAAAAAGGAAACGTGGTTCACAGAATTTTGTATCCCCTTTGCAATAAACAACAATCAAATATTAATTCATAATCTCATATTTTCTGATGAAATGCATTTCTTGCACACTATGTTATCCTTGGAAAACTAAGTTGTAATCACTTTATAAATAACTAAATAAGCATAACTAGTTACTTTGCTTTGGTTGTTAGGATTAAGTGAACGTACAATATGAACAGTGGTAGACTTAAGGCTGCTCCTCATTCAAATGAGAATATGTCATGTAATAGTTATTGAATAATAATAGTAACAAATAATTGAACATTGAAAACTAACTCTAATCATTTCATAATATAAATCTAACACCTTGGCACATCTTAAAGGAGAAGAGTGGCTCACACTTCTTTGTATCCCCATTGCAATGTACTGTAATGAAACAACAATAAAATATGAATTCATAATCTCATATTCTCCGATGAAGTGCCTTACATTCATTCTATGTTATCCTTAGAAAACCCAGAAGTAATCACTGTATAAATATTACATAACCAGTTGCCTTGCTTGGTAGATTACTATTAAATGAGGCAGAGAGAGAGAGAAGCTAAAGCAGCTCATTCAAATGGGAATGTAACATGTAATAATTGCAATTTGCATTCAACTGTTTGTTTGCGGTCAAGTTGATTACATTTGTTCCCCTGACTCGGCTTGGCTTGGCTTGGCCAAGGCTTGCTTTATGCCGTTGTTAGTGGCCTTCATAAATTTGCAAAAAAATGGGCGCCTTGCCAAACGCCAGGCTAATCGGTGGCTTTTCATCTGCTTCTGGTCGTACCTCTACTACCTCTACTGCCTATGCCTATGAGTGCATCTGAGTATCTGTATCTGTCCTGTATCTGAATCTGTCCACTGCGACTGTCCTGAGCTGTCCCAGCGTTAGCCGATAAGTTGTCGTAGTTGTTGGCTTGTTTTGTTTTGGGCCATCGCAGCGCACGCATAATTAGGCCTTAGTCTCTAGGATCTGCGTTTGCAGGTTGTTCCTCTGGATCGGGCCATTCAATTTAACCAAATAATTGCTGACTTCGAACAATAAGCCAGCATCAGAGCTGAGATCGTTGTTCTCAGACCTGAACCTTGCCGTGCCCAGGCCAATCGTGGCATGTTAATATGCTCGCTGGCATTTAAATAGATGATAATTCTCATCATAACAGCAGCAACAAAGTTAAGAATTAGACTTTGCGAATTTCGTATTGAGCTGCTCACGACGTGAGCTTTCTTGAGCTTATTTTTGGGGAGCTATTGGAGCACTTCCTGCTCTCTCGCCTGTTCGCTTTCTTTGCGCGTGAATCCGTGTAACCGCAAACTGTGATTTGACCAAAAACAGAAAGTCAGTCGTTGCCGGTCAGGCTTGCGGATATAAACGCTTTAAAGTGCATATTGTTGGCCCGGATGCGACGACGAACGAACCAAAATCCACCAGCGACAACTCCAACTCCAACAACTACAGCAACAGCAACAATGTCTACGCAGTGTTGTCTCTGTCTACTTGTTGTTGTTGTTGTTGGTGTTGTCTCTGTTGTTGTTATTGCTGCTGTTTCATGTCAATTCTCTTTCGGCTCTGACTTGGCTTTGTTCGCCAGCCGCCCCATTTTGCCTGCTGTGTGTTGTTGTTGCCCGTCTTGGCCTGGCCACAACATTTGCTTAACGTTTCCTGTTCAACTCTTGTCTTAAGCTTTGTGGGTTGTGATTCCACCTACCTTAAATTCAACAGTGGGCAGTTCTGCTCTTCGCAGGCAATTAAAATACAGACTGTCTGCAATGCAAATAACAAGTGGAAAATGCAAACTTTGTTTCGACTTAAAAACAACTCTAATAATTTAGTTAAATACAAAGATTGCTTCCATTAGCTTAGCAAAGTATTTTCATTTTTTAACAGTTTCATTAAGCTTTCAGCACCACAGTATTCGTACAATTGTGCGTTAGATTTAAGTGCTTTCGTTGTGGGACTTCATTTGCATTTTTATTTTTATGTTTTCATTGAAAGCGCCAGCATCAATGGAGCCCGCAAACTGGGCAATTGGTGGCCAAAGGGTGCCCAGGGGGCGGGGAGGCGGCCAAAAGAGAGCTGCACACATTTGGCTATTCCTTTGTTCAACGCGACGGCGGCGGCGGCTCGTATCAGTGTCGGTAGATGCACACGGCATCAACGGTAGCAGCAACAACAATAGTACAAGTAATAACAACAACAATGACAACAACAGTAACATGCAAATGCAAATGTTTATTGCCCAAAATGCTGCACACGAGAGCTGGCCAAAGTTGCCAGCTAAAGTTTGCACAGTTGAAGTTAAGCGGGTGCTGACTGTCAACAACACAGAGCTTGGCAACTTGGCAACTCGGCATCTTGGCAACTTGGCAACTGTTGTCGCCCCCTTGGCTTTGGGCATCAGATTCGGCGCGTCAGGCATCTCCATCGCCATCGCTGTCAGCAGTCACCATCGCTGTTGCCGTGGCATATCGCTGTGGCCATTTTGGTAATAACAACTAATCAATCGAAAAGCAAATGTGCCATCCGTCAATCATTCGCTGGTGTAGGTCACACGACACCAAGCCAGCAAATGAATTCAATTGAATCGCATTCACTTTGGACCAAAGCAAATGCCACCTTGGCTGGATGAATGTCAGTTGGCCAATTTGGAAAAGGAGAATTCATTCATACTCATGCGAGTACTTGTAATCGCACTCGTACTTGTACTCACAATTCATTTGTTGTGCTGAGCTGTTTGTGTTTGTCACTGACGAACTGACTGAAGTGACAGACAGACAAACCGCATTTATTATTAGCCTTTCCCAAATTGACTATTTTTGGCACAGCCGATGGCCACACAACTGCAACTGCAACTGCAACAGCAGCAGCAGCAGTAGCAACAGCAACAGCAGCGGCAGCAGCAACATGCCGCACATATCACAGCAAGACAAATTTCTATATAATTGCATTTGTTGCAGGCTCCAGCAGTCCGAGGCCAGCAGCCCCAATCGGCATCGAGTGCTGCGGTGTCGTGTGGTATCGACCGCTTGCTACCTTAAAAAACAATGCTACATTATTTTTATATAGTAAATTGCATGCCACTGACCGCGCATTCCACGCAAATGCGCAAATACGACCATTGCATCTTGCAACCACTTCCATTGGGTTGGGCTCCTCCACTGGGTTGGGTTGGGTTGCGTTTTTGGTTTGGTTTCAAATGGGCTATGCCTCCAACCATCCTTCAGTCACAACTCCAACTCCAAATCAAGCTCAAGCTCAACTCTAATTGTCACTTAATGAGACATGCTCGGCATTTGCGCCAGACACACGACTATCAATATTTCTCGGGCAACTCGCTTCGCATCGCATCGATACGACATACTCTATTGCACTTGCTTTTTCACTTGGCCAGTATCAATAATAACAGTCACCACGGTGCACAGCATGTCCTTGTCGAATACATTTCATTGCATACCACTGTTGACAATGAAATAATAAAATTCAAGGGTTATTTGTTTCAGTTCATTGAGATTTAGTTATACGATAAATATTTCTTGTAGCTAGATTAAATTCATAAACATTATTTGCTTAAAAGAATCATAAAAGTAACATATACAACCTTAAACCTCTCATAAAAATAATGATCTTTAATAAATATAGTACTGTGTAAACTTCCTTATGACTTATATTATTGCTTTCGACAAGCAAGTTTTTACCATAAAACATCGCCTAACAATTTCTAACACTTTTGTGTCCCCCAAAACCCTTTTTGCTGAGATGTACCATCTTTTAAATGATTGTTTTAAAATAATGCAATCATCTGAATCTGAGTCGCAACATGAAGAGCTATGGTTAAAAATATGAACCGACAAGAAATTTTATTGTTGATGAAGCATTATTTCTTTAATCATTATTTTCTAAGTAGTACAGTGGCTTAAAAAGTGCTACCATAAGTCTTTGGAGAGAATAACACAGACTTTTTAGTGATATACAGGATGTATTGGATATTAATTTACAGGATGCGGCTCCAGAAAATGTTTCATGTTTTCGAAAACTACCGCAAAATTAGCTTGAATGAATATAATTAATAGATTAGAGATAAAAATAAAATATATAGATTATACTTCGATGCAAATTTTACTCATGAGAAATCTGTTATTGCAGCGGCTGCTTAAAAATACAAAAATTCTTGAATCCACTGCTAATTGCGTTGAAATCTATAGTACTATAATAAAACCAAATATATATTTGGGTTTTAATGACTCAAACCCATTGACAGAAATAAAATAATCCTCCAAGGGAAATGGTGAAAATTAAGGGCCAAAATAAATGTTTTGTAATTTCGAATATTGCTGGAATTGGTCTCTTAATATTAAAAAGATTATAAATAGTATATTTTTTTATAAAAAAAAAACAAGGGGATGTGTTGTGCCTTGCTTTACTTTTTCGCACTTGCAGTGGTATTGAAAACGGTTTTTTTTTCTTTTTGTGATGTAAAATAATTTTATATGCATTTGTATGATAAGGTTGTGTGGCTTGAACAACCCTCTGAATATGCTACTATTAAATAGCATCTCTTTTTACATATACTTAATTTTAAGCTGTTGGCTTAGCCCGTCAGAGTTCATGTGCCTCCGTGGCGCAATCGGTTAGCGCGTTCGGCTGTTAACCGAAAGGTTGGTGGTTCGAGTCCACCCGGGGGCGAAACAAACTTTTTGCTTTTTCATTTTTTTAATTATTTAAACAAAACTTGAATATTTTTTTTTTTTAATTTGTATTATTTAAAATAGTTAATTAATTTTTCACAAAAATTTAAAAAAAAAAACTTCCTTTTCTCTTAGAACTTCCTATACACAAATAAAATACACGATTTTTACCTAATAGTTTCTTATAAGAATAATAAACTTATTAGCTATGAAGATCAAATGAACAAATTTGAGTATTCAAATTGATTTTAAATATTTCATGGGTTGATAGATAATAGAAATACTAATTAATAATTACTCCAGTAGTTCCTAACGGCTGTAAAACTTTAGAGGAATCAGAAAATGCAATAACATTGTAGTGAAAATGTAAGGGGAAGAATGTTAAATTGTTTTACACAATATATTTTTATAATATATTTGAGATAAGATAAGAAAGCTGCGAAGCAGTAACACCAAGAGGAGACATTCGTACACACTTAAAGTGAAAAAAAAAACAAATGTCAAAATATTATCTTGACTTGACTGTTGGCGAAACTTAATGCACAAAAAAAAATCTAGGCAGTTGATAGAATTCAAGATTATGACAATAAAATAGAAAAAGTCAGAAGAGGCAGTGATTTCATTGAAACTAACATTCTAACATTTTCGTATTAATTTGTTATCTTTTATTTGATTTAAAAGTGAATTACGTGACAATTATATTATTATTAAATTATATGTGAATTTGTATAATTTTTGCGCAATTTTCGGCAAAGGTTTATAAGACGATATAGAGAGAGATAAACAAAAAGATTTTAAGACACTAGTTTTAAATGGCAACGTTAACTGCCTGGCATTGTTTCCAATATTTTATATTTATGTGTTACCACATTCAATTAAAAACGATATTTTGTTTGCGTTGCTAAGGAACCAAGTATGACGCACTCGACTTTAACTCTCTAAAGACATTCAGTCAGCATTCAGATCTTTGTCTTTGTTATCTCTGCAATCGACAAGACGCGTATCTGTATCTGCTTTTGTGGTTGTATTTGGTCGCAAGTTGCAACTGAAAACCGCGAGCGTAACAACAGTTGCAGAGTTGCACAGTTGGGAGTTGCAAGTTGCAAGTTGAGAGTTGTGCTGCCAAAAGTGACTTAGAGACAGTTTGTCAACGGTGTTGCTGCTCGCGTTGTTGTTCCTAATTAAAATGTCTTGGTGCTGTCACTCAAAAGGCAGTCGAGCGGTCGGTTGAGCCACTCAGCGATTCACCACTGGCCGGCCGGCAAATGTCTGCAACAATAAGAGCAACACCAACAGAGTTGCAACAGTCGCAGAGTCGTCAGTCCAAGACGCCCATTTTGGTCTCAATTGCGCTGTGGCAGCCAGCAACAACAACAACCACGTTGCTACAATTTCATTGGAAGCTGCTGCTGCTGCTGTTGGCATGCGAATGCGAATACGAATTGTGATTGCGAATTGCGAATGCGTATGCGCAATGCCACAAAATGGCGATCGCATTGTTACAGTTGGCAATTAATTTTACCTGGGGGCACTAATCAAAATTAAAATGATGTGATACAGCGACTATGATGAGCGAGTTTAATGTCACTGTCGACAGTCGACACAGTCTTGTATCTGTGCTGTGTGTTGAATGTCCCTGCTCGATCCGTACATATACAGAGCCAGAAATCAATATTCTAAATTCTTTAACGCGTGTGCACATTTAAGGCAACGTTCAGTTGAGTTGAGCTCTCTTGACTCATTGAAATGCGTACCGGCGTGCAACGCGGCCAGCACTTATACGCAATTTCGCGCCATATTTGGTGCAGGCACATTGCTTTTTTTTCTGCGGCTTTTTGGCCCAAGCACACACACACACACTCACACTTGCACGTACATTTACTTGGCTGGCATATAGAACAGTCTGGCAGAAAGCCAGAACTGAACAGATCAGCTAAGCATTGGCTTAAGATCAAACCAGACTGTTTGGCTGCAGCATGTGAAACTGATTTTCTTTCTCTCCTCTTTTTTCTTTATTTGCAGGATGATCGATCGCCAACATCTTCGGGAAATGAGTCCGATGATTCGTCGGATGTGGAGATGCCGAGCACGGCGGCAGATGCGGAGGCTGTTAAATCTGGGCCTCTTGAACTTAAGTGTGAGCCAACAGCGAGCTGCTCCTCAGCGACAGTCGCGACGACTGTTGGCCCCAAGCCAATGCCAATAGCATTGAATTATCAGACTGAGACTGGACCATCCACATCCACAGCAGCACTGACAGCAGCATCAGTGGCAGCGGGAAGCAGCGGACTAACTGCAGCCACGTCGTCTGATAATAATAAATACGTTTATCCAGCGACATCGTTTGCCAACATACCTCCCGATATGCTGCGTCAGCTGATCCAAGCGGGCCAGTTGCAAGTCCATGCCGAAGAGGGTGAGTATTCCCCTTTAAATTGATCAGCATACAGTATATTAATATACTAACTCTTAGATGGCAACCAATATGTGACTATACCGCTGAGCTCCACAGCCGCCAGCTACATCAAGGGCAAGTCCGCAACGGCTGCGAACACAGTGAACACCAATCCCAACCCGAAGTCTGAGAAGAGTGCCGATAAAACTCTGTCCATCAAACAGGAGTACGATTAGCCTCCCAAAATTTACAAATTGCTTTTATGACAACATTTTGAATACATGTAAATCCCCAAGCATAAATCATAAACATAACAATAGCGATAACAGGAACGATCCAAGTCTATCCATTGTTAGACCGCACTTGCTTCTTGTGGCGGCATAGTCATAAGACCGATTCATACAGTACAGTTTATACGTATATCATATTTATATAGAATATTTTTCTACCTTTATAAAACCCAAGCTGGCTGCAGTTCGTTGGCTTTGGATATCTGCCCCCAGAGAGCTGTCAAAGGCAGATTATACTTACATAAGTTACATAAAGTTTTGAAAGTTTTGCATCGATGAGATTGAATAACAGAGATCAGATCAGATCAGATCAGAAGAGATCAGAAGTTTGGCAGAATGATGTTCCTAAGCTGCAGATATAAAGTTGCTTTGTTAATAGTTTATATTGTTTTATTATATTTACAGATAAACCATTTTTTTGCAAAACAATATGAAAATGTTTCTAAATTGTATTTTTAAATAAACTGAAATGTGAAAAGTGAATAAAGGTTTTTTCTTCATTCTCTTTTAGCTAATTAGTTGCAATGATTATATTTTTGCTTCTGATTGATGTGAGTTATTGACTGAATGATGGAGTACAACATCTTATTGACACTTAACCTAATTAAACGTCACTCATTTTTTAGTCTCTTGCATTTGTTTGTGTATTTAATTGATTGCAACACCTGTTGTTGGGCCTCTTTAGCCAATTCATTTACTTTGGAAATAAACTTAATGGGCGGAGGGGCTGACTGTGAAGGGGGCGCGCTTCCGTTTGCCGCACTTTGCATACTAAGAGTGGCGGCCACTTGACTACGACCACAAAAGAGGCAACGTGTGGCACATACATAATGAATATGTGAACGCCCTGGGCGGTGCTTGGCACGCGCCACGCCGCGTCGTTGCTTCCGTACAACTACAACTGAGTAAGTTGCGTCCAGGCTCTTGGGCAGCTTTCCAGCCGGAAGCCGTTAGGGTTTAGGTGAAGGCTTTTTATGGCATTGCGACAACATTGACAGTGGTCAAACTGTAAAAAATCAAAAGCCTCGCTGTCTCGCAGTCTGGTCAAAGTTGAGTGGGTCACTAAACTTTGCCACAGAATGTGGCACTATGCTGTTGCATGCATATAAGTATGTATATATTGAGAGACAAGTACATACCACTAGACTAGAGGATGTGCGTGTGTCAGTGTGTGCAAACGAAACCACAATTAACGTTGATTATGGCCACCGGCTGGAGTTGATTGACATTGGGTCTGCGGCACAGTGACCATTCACTCAGTGTGTGGGAGTGTCTCTGTCTGCTCTGCTCTGCCTCTTCCTCTTCCTCTGTCACTCTATTTGGCTGTATGTCCACGTGCATGTTTGTATTTGTGCTTATTTTGTCTACCTTTATTAGCCACACCCACGCAACTGCACTGAGAAAATTAAATATCTAGTTCCGATTGCCAATTCTAGTTCAGAATAAGAAAATTAATAAATTTGGTTAACACGGAAATATATTTTCTTTTGGAAAAGTCTGCTGTGTAACTCTAATTGGTGTGTAGGTTATTAAATGTATAAACGTATTTTATATACTCTATTAAAGTGTGGTACAAACACGACAAAGTTACTTCATACGCCGAATTAAGAGAATGTCAATATCTTGCTAGTTCCGGATTTATTAAAAACAAGAATTTACTAAATTCTCATTTCGGGTTTTAAGTTTAATACTAAAATTTATTCTTTTAAAAAAGAAAAAAAAAAGGTTTTTATTATTTATCTATCACTGAATTGCGCATCATTTGAACCCGGGACCTTGAACGCCAAATGAAGAATAATTCGCGACAGCTTTACTTACTGATCTATGACCAATAACTCTGAAATCAAATATTATAACAGAAAAGTTCATTGATTGAACCAATTTGAAGCTTAAATCGAGTACTTTATGTTTGTTTTATTAGTGTAACAACTTTAATCCCAGATATCAGACCCAGAATCATGCTGAAAATACTTAATTTTTTAAATAATTATTTTTTCTGTATGCGAATGAATATTTTCCAGTGCATTCATATGCGAATTAAAATAACAATACAACAATATACATATGAGTATTGATCCTGCGAAGGGGGACACAGGTCAGGTGTCCAGACCAGCTACCCAACGATTATTATTAATGACTCCCGCCAAACTTTGCATTGCAATTTCAGTTTCAGTTCTATTTGCGACGCCTCGTCAGTTAGAAGTGTGTCTCCTGAATATATCCTGCACAATATCAAACACAGCAAGACACAAAATCAATATTAATGAGGCATTTAAAGCTGTCTCAAGCTGCGTCTAATGAGTCGACTGTCAGTTGGCTGGGAACGGAAATTGAATTGCCACACAGCGTTTGAAGGAATCACTGCTGCGGACGTTGAAGTAGCAGCAACACTGCGCAGCAGGAAATCGCATTAGCATTAACATTAGCGCGCTCAACTGATTCCGCTTAAAAGTCACGAGACCAAAAGCCTAAAATCCGAGACTCGAACCCAACACAACGGAAGTTTTAACGTAATGCCTTGCGCCTGAGCTGCTGCACCTGAGCATGGGCTGTTCCAGTTCCAAGTCCACGACAGCACTCGACGATAATAAAGCGGCAACGGGAAGAACACCAGCAAAAGCAACGACAACGGCAACGGCAACTGAAAAAAAGGATAACAAAATGGCAGAATACCGTAAGTAGCAATGGCCAATTAGTTGTTATCCCTTTCCTTCCTTATTCCTTATTATGTTGACTCACAACTCATCACACAGCGGCCTCAGAGGCATTCACCATTCCCCTCGATGACACAACCAGTGCCCCCGACCAATTAAATGACACACTTCGCCAGCCGCCCAAGCGGCTGCAGCAACTCATGCAACAGGCCGCTGAGGCAGAGCCGCTCACCCTTCTGGAACTGGAGGACAAACAGCAGAAAGCCGAACAGCGACGCCAGGAGTTGATGCAACAGAAAATCGAGACCATACAAAAGAACACACAAGCTCTGATGCGTGCACACGGCGAATTATCTGATGGGGAGGAAGAACAGCAGGATACGCTGAAATAGAACAGGAATATACTTATTTGTAGTTCTAAGAACTTATTTGCAAAATGTTTCAATCACTTATATTGCGTACAAATTAAAATACTCATATTCATTTTACAGATTCAGATTTGTACGCTAATCTACACTTGAATAGCGTCAGTCTAAAGATTTGGATAAAACTAAACTACACACTTTGATCACAAAGATTGCCATTAAACGAAAAAGCTTTAAATAACGCATCATACTTTTTCTATATAGTAAGAAACATAATATTCATTCTTCATTTTTTAATTCATTAAAGTTGTTAGAGCCAAAATGTGCGAACCCACATTGAAATCGTCATTCGTCCACCTGTTCGTAAGTCCTTACCTGTAATTGATACAGACACAAATTAATATACCGAAAGAATATTTAAATACCAAAAGGATTATTTGGTATAATGCATCCAACAGACACGTCAGAAAGGAGATAGAAAAAATTTAAGGCATCTGACTTCAAATATAAAACTATACCTCTTAACTATCTTACACTTAATCTCTGAGAACTACGTGTTCATGAGGACAAATGGAAAAGGCATAACAAAGAATATACCATATATACTTAAAGCATATATAATATATACTTTAGGTTCCAAAGATAGTTTCCATGTTGCCTGTCATAAACATTCCCTGTGGACACAAGATCAATGGGTAGCAGATATAAAAAGGTCAAAGACCAATTGTAAACCCCATCCACAAAATTCGCATGAGGTTTTTTTCATTCACATTGTTTTATTGTTAGTTTTTATTCACATATGATTATTATTATTATGATTTATATCATTATTATTTTTATTTGTATTATTATTTGTATTTTTGTTAGTGGTAGTTATAGTAGTGTTATTACATTATAGCAAAGTATATATCCAAACAATTAGATTGTATGCAATAAATCTCATTTCTTCATCAATATGCCAAGTGCGTTCTGCTTTTCAATTCGGATGTGGAATCAATCCAATCCAATGTGGTTAAACTGTCTCATGGTCTATATATGTAACATTATACTATTTACTCGTATGTAGTTAAGTTTCGGTTTGTTTCGACATTTGAAGAGATATATTTTTCGGTTTTCTGTTCTTCATTTTCATTTTGGATGTGTGCGTGGTTGTAAATCATGTCTTTTGGTTTGTTCTTTCTCTTTTCATTTGTTTATTAATTATTACTTTTAGTTTGCTTTACTTTGTTGAACTTTTACTTGTATGCGATATAAATCTATGCATGTTTGTATATATTTGTTATCTATATGTTTGTATATATGTATGCATGTATATATAGCATTTGAGGTGTGCCATTTTGGGACTATATAAACGATGCTTTTTCTTTTGATTTCAGCTTTAGATGCTTTAGCATCAGTTTGTTGTATCCGTAATCCGTTAATTGTTTAACTACATATTGATAAAAATGTTTGTTTCGGTTTCATTAAGTTTCTCATATCATCTATAGTATGTATCGTTAATATGTATTGGTGTGTCCTTCTGCTTATATACTTAGTATTCTATGTATTTTATTTCTCATATGCTTTAAATATGTTCGCAAATTGCTCTTTACTGTTGTTGTTTTTGTTGTTGTTGTTTTTGTTGAAGTTCGTTTTTGTGCACTTTGGAAAACTTGTATTAAATTACCATGTCTAGTTGTTCATACTGTGTAGTATTGATTGGTGTTGCTTGTTTTGCTTTTGGTATTAGAGGGCATCAGATATGCCAGGATTGGGCAGTCGATGTAGTTTCCTATGAAGAATCCTCCCCCAAACGGAATAACTCTATTCCTAAATAATACTATCTACTGTTATGGCTTCAACACGATCTCTGCAATAGTAATGCTCTCTGATATCCCATCGACTGCCCGTTTTCTTTTTATGCCAGCGAGACTCGCCTGATTTTCTATTGCTTTTAGTTAACTGGCATATTCGTAACCTTAGTTCGTATTTTGTTTTCTTCTCTTCGTTATCTTTTGCTTTAAGTATTTTTTTGTTTTGTTTTTCATTTCATATAAAGTTTTAATCAACAGTTATAAAAGTTTTGTTCTTAGTATTTGAACTATGGTGGGTTACGTTCTTAAGTAATACTCATACAAATACTTTTCATATTTTTCTCTCCAGCAGTACTAGAATTATGCTTAGCTTACTCATAACATAACATATTTGATGTTCAGTTTACCTTTGCGTTACGTTCACGTTCCTTCACGGTTCTCGCTCATTTGGTATTTTAAAATTGAAGTCTGGATGTGGCTCACGAACGTACAAAATAAATCCAAAACTCAAATTCAAATCGAGCAATACTCTTACAATCACATTTGCCCCCAATATGATGGTCTGCATTTTACAAGATAACCAACCCAAGAGAACTTGGCTCTACAGATCCATTGGCAAATCACCCCTTAACATAATATTTGTAGTTTGAACTGTATTAAAGCTTTTCCTTTTTCGGGTTTGGTTTTTCATTTTGTTTTTGTTTTTTTGGTTTCTTTTTTTTTTTTTTTTTTTGGTTTTTATGCGTATGCCAACAACTTAGGCTTAATAATAGGTGTACTTGCATTATGTATAATGTAATATAATATAATATAATATAATTTAATATAATAGATTTATATAATGTATTCCAAATCGTAATCCTTTATATTTGTATTAAATTCATGTTGCATGGAGCACGTGCCTACCTAAAAGTAAACGACTAACAAAATGGATTCCCATACTTATTGTGAGTTTGCTTCAACCACAATCTTGTGATGGCTGCTTATTCAATTATCCAAATGCCAATTATATGGAAAAGGGGTAGAACAAGGAAAGTAGGGTATCAGTAATTTAAGACACAAGCATCATTTTGATTATTAACATTGAGGTTGGGAACATGGAACAGAATTTGCATCTCACAAGATGTTCAAGTTGGAAGACGATTTCGAAGTACTGGAATTCTTTGTGAAAGATTTTGATTGTAGCAAATCTGATTCTACGAGTATTTTGTCCAGTGCAATAACAAAGCTTTCCAATGTATGTGGTTTCGTTGAGTTTAGACATATTTGAAATTAACTTAAATCGGCAGCCATCACAAATTGTAATTTCACTATGTGTACTTTACATACTTATTTTAGGTATATTAATATATTTGGGGGCTAGACATCAAAAATCAGTACTGCTTGTCGAAGTGTTTACCTAAGTCTACATAGTTTCGGTTTCGGTTTTCGGTATTTGCCTTTCGCTAACAATTTTGCATATTTTGCACACAACATTTATTGCAACTAGTATGAACTGAGGTTATTCCTGGAACACGGTTGTCCCGATGCGGATGCGAATGCGGATGCAGAGTATCGTGTAACCTAGTTGTAGACGCCCCTGACCATGCCCTCGCGATTGCGAGTGTGCCACTTGCAGGTGAGAATACGAATGTAGGTGCGACGAAACGAGGCGTTGCACAGGGCATAGCACATGGGATTGATGGTCGAGTTGATGTAGCACAGGGCGTAGAAGAAGTCCCACAGCTCGGTGGGAATGCAGTCCGAGCAGGTGGTCAACGGTTTGATCAGCACCAGAATGTTGTACGGCGTCCACGTGATGATGAAGCTCAGCAGAATGGCCGACAGTGTTTTGGCCGCTTTCGATTCCTGGCGCTTTTCCTGCGACTTTTTCTTCTTCTTCGCTGCATTCCGAGCATTCAGCAACGCATGCTGCGCACCCGCCTTGCCCAACTGCTTGGGTATAACCTTGGCGTTGAGCAGTCGCACATCCTGCGGTGCATGCGACATTCGCCTTCCCAGTGGTAAACTGAATTCCGAGTCGCGGGAGGGCAAAGGTCGCCTCGTTGGCGGTGGCGCTGTTGTAACCATGCCACCGCCCCCCACGCCACCGACACCGCTGCCAGCCACGCCCACACTCGAGACATCCTCGTGTATCATCTTGATGGATGGCGCGCAGTCCGCGTGGCTGGCGACATTCCCAACTCCGCCGCCACCTTGAGCCGTGTTGCTGCTGTGGGAGCCACTGGTTCCATCTGGCGGCAGTCTAATGAGTATTGTATAGACAGAGTCCTGGCTGACGGAGCGCGAAGCGATGCGGTTGTCCACGGGCAGCGTACGCGAGTCGCGCAACGAGCTCAGATTGGGATTGTTGCAGCCCACCGCGGTGGCGCCTCCGTTGTTCATGTTGATGTTGCTGCTATTGCCGCCGACAGCGGGATTGACATTGTTGCTGCCATTGATGCTGATATTAATGTTGACGTTGCCATTGACGTTGCTGTTCAGGTTGCTGTGCACATTGCCTATCCCATTGGCATTGGCGTTGACGTTCCCGTTCCCGTTGCCACCGCCACCGCCCCCAACACCGCTGCCATTGCCGACCGCATTCATCTCCTGCATTTGCGAAATGGAATTGAGTGGCGGACGCATCGGTGTCGGCGACACATCCGCCAGCATTATGCTCGGTGGCCTCACTCCACTGACACTGCCGCCCATCGAGTAGTTATCCCGCATAACGTTCATCGAGGTGCATCTGTGGACGACAAAAGGACACAAAGGCATGTTGCGCTTAAGTATTCGCTCTGTTTTTGCATTCCGCTTCAGGTGCTCGACATTGACAGGCCTTACAGTTGACAGGCTACCACAGGGACAGCCACAGCCACAGCCACAGTCACAACCACAACAATCAAAACAACAAAAAGGAGCAGCGGTTGCAAACTGCCCTTTAACATTCACACACAAACACAGACAAACTCAAACAGAAAAATTGATTTACATACAACTGCGGAATTACAGTCGAAATTTTTCGGGCGCATTTATGTTCATCAAAAATTAATCATTTGAGTGCAACCAGTATTGAAAACCAAATAAATTTAGCGATTGGTTGTAATACTATAAATTTTAAATGAGCTTGTGGTGAAAGTCACAAACTGAATAGCTTATAAATTCCGAAAATCAAAATAGTTTATTTACAAAATTAGAATTGTAACTAAAATAAAACTGAAATTTTATGAAAAACAAAACATTGTGAATTCAAAATCATGTTATTGGCCCTAACTGTTGACTGGTTACTAAACTATAATATACACGTTAAATCCTAGGAAGTTGATTCCTTCACAGCAAAATAAAAAAAGTTCTGCAAACGCACTCTAAACGCGATTTTACAACCACATTTTATTGAATTTACGCATTCAAAACAACAATATGCAAATCGGTGTACATGTGAGAATAATAGAGAGCTCTCACACTCTTTCGGATTTGCTTTCTAACTAGCTAGCCACATAGATGTGGTTGTTGTTGGGATTTAGTCTTTTGCATTATGCATACGCACATGAACTTGTTATGCGCGTTTGTTATTCCTTAAAAAGTTTTGTTAAAGTCGTGGTTTTATTTTTTTTCTGACTGCAAATGAATAAATTGGTCTAACTATTCTAGCGTGCGTATCACATTCATATACGATTCTGTTACTGCTATTTTTGTGTTTTATATGCATAGGGAGACTGCAATTTTTACACAAAAATAATACAAACAAAATTTATCATTTTGTACTATTCTTTGTGATAATCGTTATACGAATTTGAGTTGAAAACGAAATAAAAATGAATTTTTTTGTTTAGTCGCTTTAAACATTTTAAGAGACATCTATTAAACAAAACTAAGGGACCTTGTCAAAAATAACAATTTCCAAATATGATATTTGGTTGAAGTTTCAAGAGTAGGGGTAAATATTTAATAAAAAAAAATAAAAAATTATAAAAAAAAGTTTTGTGTCGGTATAAAGAATCTTAGAATGAAATATATTGGTTTCTATCAAAAAATAAATATTTCTGAAATGCCAGAATAAGTTAAAATTTTTAATATGTTTTTACTGAATGTTATTTCAAATTGCAAATTTTATTGACTTCCTATTTCCCTTTCACTAGTTTCTTTCACACATTAAAAGAAGGTGAATCTAACAATTATCACTAGGTTTTCATTGTAACAAAGTAATTAATTAACAAACTCAATAAGAAAGAATGCTAGAAATGAAATGTGCCACCAATGTAGTAAAGATTAAACGACTTTCCTGACGCATTCAGCTGTAAAACCATATGTAGTGTGGGATGTGAATACTTTTGAAGTGCACTGTGAGTAGTCATCGATTGGTTGTGCAAGTGCAAGATAAGGAATTTGTGCAATGGCAGGTAAAATTGCATTTACAGTGTCAGTACAGTGCTCGATACTCGTGTATTCGGTGCATCGATAGAGGAACTCGAGGCAGTGAATTCGAGATGCGAATGTGTTTTAAGGGAACGTGCGTGTGCCGTAGTGCGGTTTTTACAGTACTCGCAATTAGACAATTAAAAATAGCTGTTTTGTTTTTGTACTACCTGGAGACGGAGCTTTGTAAAGGAGTTTCAATTGTTACTGGTGTTGCATACCCTAAATCAGATGGCTCCTCCGGCTCGTAGGCAAAGTCATCGGAGTCCTCGCGTCCCGAATGCCACCACGCAATACACCACTCCTTCACACTGCCAAGACATGAGTATGACTTTTTGATTGTGTTCGTGCTCTTGATCTGTTTAAGGAAGGATTGAAGAAGTTACAGTTGAGTTAGAAATCGAATCTGATAACTTACGCTTGACTTGCGGGAATGCATGCCATGATAGCCCGAATCGATGACCATGTTGGTCATGTAAACGCTTTCCGCATCCGCCGAGCTCTCGGAGCGTGGACGCCGCCAGGTATCGTGATCATTACCTCCCAGCTGGGCAAAGGCTAGCAAGCCACCAGCAGTGTGATTGACCACTGTGTTCTCATCACTGCAGCAACAATAAATCAAATTAATACATTTTTGCGCTAAAAAGTATGCTATAGTTATAACTAGTGATGGCGCGATACACAATAATCGATTATTTTTTGTTTCTTATAAACTTAAGGGTATCGAGAAATTGGTTTCGATAGAAAAGCGATAGAAAGCGATTGCAAATATAATAATATAATATGAATATTATTTTGTAAATTATTATTGTTAACATTTTACATTACATTTCCATTCAAAAATATCAAAGATTTTTGTGTGAAAATCATTTGAATAATCGATTAGAATCATAATCGCTAACTGTCAAATTATTTGATTAATTATTGAATTGTTTAAATTGAGCTTAATAACCGACTTATGAAATTGCTTTGCCATACCTAGTTATAACGTATATTTTAACGAGAAAAGTCACCTGCTGTTGGAACGTTTGCTTGAATCCTTTTTGCCCGCCTGCAGATTGGGCAAATCCTTTTGCCGCTTCTTCGTCTCGCGCCAAATGCGAAAGTAGAGAAAGCACATGATCGTCACAGGAAAATAGAATGCGGCAATCGCAGTGCCAAATGTAATATAATGATTTGTCTCAATGAACTGAATGTAACACTCGTCCTTCGGCACCGTACGCTTGCCCTCAATGTAGGGCCAACTGTAGATCCAGGGCGGCCACAGCAACAAACTGATGCCCCATGCGGCACCAATCATCACAGCCGCTTTGTTGGTCGTGCGCTTGGCGCGATAGGTCAGCGGCCGTGTGACACTAAAGTATCGATCGAAACTGATTATCAACAGGTTCAACACGGAGGCATTCGAAGCCAAATAGTCGAGGGCCAGCCAAGTGTCGCAGACATGCGGCCCCAGTGGCCAATAGCCCAGTATTGTGGTCACCGCAAAGAGCGGCATCGAAATGGCGCCAATCGCAAAGTCCGCTATGGCCAGCGAGAAGAGGAAGTAATTGCTTATCGTCTGTAGCTGCTTGTCGATCTTGAACGAGATCATCACCATAACATTGCCAGCAACTGTCAACGTGCTCAGAATCGCCGCTACGAAACCCATTACCACCATCGAGGCCAGCGAGTACCTCGGCCCCTTCGTCTCAAATCCCAGCGTGCTGTTCGTCTGATTGCCATACGGATCATAAAGACCGCTGGCCGCTGTCGACGTCAGATTCTCTAGGATTGCCGTCAGCAGCGTACTGCCAGTGGTGGGGCTCAATGTGGGGCTGCTGCTGCTGCTGCTCGTCGGTGCAGCTGTGGTGGTCGTTGTTGTGGTTGTGCTCGTAGTGACGGTTTTAAACAACGGCTCCAGTATGCTGGGCGGGCCATGGGCAGCCAATGCCAAGCTCATAACGGGCTCCATGGCGTATGATTGATATTCTTTAATTAGCTTTATAAAAATTTCTGTTTTTTACGGTATTTCGTTTCGTTTCGTTTTCTTTTGTTTTGCTTTCTTTGGTATTTTGTGTCTGCTTTGCGGTTTGATTGTTCCTTTTAAATTGTGACTTTTAAATGCCAACTTGTTTCTGGCTGCTGCTGCTGCTGCTTCTGCTGTTGTTGGTGATGCTGATGCTGAATCTGTCGCTGAAGCTGAATCTGATGCTGATTCTTATCCTCGTTGCACCCACGCAGCGCTGACGCCATGTTCGCGTGCATTTTCGCAGTGGTCCTGCAAAGAGGCAAAATAAAAGCTGAGAATTATGAGCTATCGCCTGCCTTTGCCAGCTCTTCAACTACCCCACAAGCACGAACACTCTCACAGCTAGATGAAGATACACTCAAACACACTCAACCAAACTCACACACACAGAAGTCGCCTGCGGCCACATCGCTTTGTCCTTTTTTCAAATGACATTTTCAGTCTGATTTGTTTTAATGAAAATGTAAATGTAAATGTAAATGTAAATGTAAATGAAAAACTGCTTGCATGCGTTTCCTTTGCTGTCGCACAGTTGCAGATAAACACACACCACGCCCACGCTTAGCTACATATTTCTTGTTATGGTTGCTGTTGCTGTTTCTGTTGCTGTTGCTGGTATTGTGCCAACAATCGGCTAACATGCAACAGACAGTGGAAAAGGAGCTTGCTTGGCGACGAAGCAGTTTTCAGCTTCTCGAGACGCCTCTTCCCTTCCCTCCATTCCCTCTCCTCCAACCTCAACACATCGCAACAACGCCCCTGGACACTTTGGCACGGAAATGTTCAAGGCGGCTTCCTCTGACACTTTTCAAAACTATTGATGTTGTCATTGGCTACACACATATTCAGTATATACATATACTATACATACATATGTATATGTATGCCGAGCAGAGAATAGAAGTGTCGCTGCGTGTGTGTTTAGCGTGCATTGTGTTTCGATTTGGAAAGTTTTTTAATAAGTTACACATACGCATCGTAGGACTGTGCGGTTTTTCAACTGTCTCACTGCCACTGATGAATATGACTTGATATGCGTCATGATTGATCCACATTGGGTCCACATTGGCAGTTGTTTCCCTATTGTTCCCAACAGCATTGACAGCATCCAACCGAATGAATCTCTCCTCTCAATACTTTCATTGTCCGTGTGTTAGGTTACGCTTTTGCCATCCGCATCCGCATCACAAATGTGTCAAAAGGCTTTAAGCATGCAACTAGCAAACTCAAAATACGAGCGTATGATGAAAAGAAAATGGAAAATGGAAAATACAAAACGCACACAAAACATAAGTTTTTAATTGAATTACGGGATTTTACGCTCTGGTCTGATTAAATGTGCACAATAAATGCTATAAATAAACGAATTAACTGACAATGGAAAGCTTTTAGTGCAATAAAATACTAAGCAAATAAAACAGTTCTTAGCTCCGGCAAATCTATTTGAATTAGGCGCTTTATTAAAGCGTTTGAGTATCGTTGTCTTGTCAACACTTTTAATGCGCAACAATCTAACTAATAAAACAATCATTTAAATACAATAAAAATGAGGATTCTATTTGTTTGTCTGAAATAAATCATTTATAGACGCCACAGCAAAGCAAACTCTTGAAGGAATTGAGAAAACAAAGGAATATTTTTGGAAACCCTTACTTACTTTTGATATACTAAATATTCTTTCATATACTGAGCAATATTCTAAATATATCATAGATAAATGAAGAACAACTGAACAATATACTGAAATACGGCAAGGAAAAGCGAACTGTTGAAGGAATTGAGAAAACAAAGGGATGTTTTTGGAGGTTTTACTTTATTTTTGATATACTAAACATACGTTGATATACTATTTTTAACAATATACTAAACATAGGTAGATGGAAAATCACTGAACCATATACTGAAATACGGCAAAGCAAACGGCAAAGAAAACAAAGTGAGATTTTTCGAAATCCTTTACTTTGGTATACTAAACATACCTTGACTTACTAAGCAATATACTGAACATACTATAGAGAGGTGGGGAAGTACTTTGTAGAATTATTAATGATCAGTAGACCGTAAGAATCGTGGGATAAGAATTTCAACAAAGCGGACCCCAACACAAAGCTGTCCTTGGAGCCGAATTCGAAATTTGCACAACAATTTAATATGGCAAAGTGTGTGGGAATGGAATTAAAGAAACTTTTTGAACAAAAATATTTGTTCGGTGTTGGGAGCATGTGATAAACTTTTCGTTATAATGAGAGTGCCTAATGTAAGCCATGCTTGCAAAAATGTGACAGAGAAAGTATTTAGCAAGTATGCAATGGCGTAACAATTTTAATAACATGTAACAAGGGAACAATTCAGCAAGCAAGCATCGAGGTAACGAGGCAGTCAGAATGTGAGACAGACATTCTTATAACATATAGAATTAGGCATTCTCCTAACCTAACCTGAGTATTCTTGAGTTCATTTGAGTATATTTGACAAGTGCTTAACTTTTCGCCATTTAAATGCCTGTCAAATCAGTGGGATTGAAATGAATTTCATTTAAATGGTGACCGAGTACGAGTTGAGTTTATGTTGTGAGCTTGTGCTTTGGGTTGAGGTTGAGGTGGAGATTATATGAAATCGCAGGGTGGCCAATTAAACGCGCGCGCCAAGTTAATAAATCAATCAAAAAAGTGAATATTTATCTCAATTGCTGTCTGGCACAAACATACGCATAAATCAACGCTGGGGAGAGACGAAGGAAATTGGCCATAACAACAGTAATCGCTGTAGTATATATAGCATGTTTTGACCAAAAAAAAAAAAAAATAAATAAATAAAAGCAAAACACAAAAAAGGGGCAAATGTAATATAATAAGTAGTTGCTGCCGCTACTCCAAGGGTGAGTGGGTGAGGTTGATGTTGTCGTTGTCGCTGTTGTTGTTGTCGTTGTTGTTGAGGGCGTTAAGGGTGCAAGTGTCCTAAGAGCGAAGAGCTAGTGCCAAACCCTTGGCCACGTCAGCTTATGTTGAGCAAGGCCAACGGAACAGAGACAAGAGCCAAGTGCCAAGTGCCAACCAGCTAATAGTAGCAAAGGCATTCTTGGTCAACTGTCGGCTTAGCGATTGATTCAAATTTGTTAGCGTCGATTCTTGGCAAATAATCGAATTGCCTGCCGCGCCCGTAAAAAAAGGATTTATGGATTTGTTATGTGAAGCGAAAAAATTCACTCTCCACTCTGCTCTACTCCATGGACACACACAGGACACAAGCAACCTGCGGCTACGCGCGGAATTTCATTTGCCAATTTATTACGCTATTTTTATGACTGACACATACACAAATAAGCGCACATTTGCGTATCTGTGTGTTTATGTGTGTGTATGCGTGGGAACTCAGATATACGTTATATGTTACATGTTACATATGCAAGTCTGATCAGCTCATCAGCAGCTGCCTTAATTTTATCTACATTTTTATGTACAATTTTTGGGCGCTTAATGCGGGCGCTTTTGCTGTCGCTGTCACACACACTCACTAACACACCCCGCACGTACACGCACACACACACACACATACACATGCAGACAATCCGCCGGGATCTTTACTTTCAGCAAGAGGAAAAAAGCATGAAACCAACTACATAGCTGCCTACTTTTGTGCGTTGCTGCTTAGCTTTTATGTTAATTTCTTTGCGCGAGTTTAATTGCTGGCTCTCGGCGCTGGCCTTTGCTTGTTTGCGGAAATTGAATTGCTGCCCGCAGCTGCTGCTTGTGATGGGCACAACGGCTGCCGCTGCTGTTGTTGCTGCTGCTGCTGCTGACTGCTGATGCTGCTGCTGGTTACACCTTATGACCGAGGCAGTCCAACTCTTAGCATATTGCGAACACTTGCCGCGCCCCACCGACCCGAGCCGACAGACGACCTACTCGCAAGCTTAATCAAAACGAGAGCACTGGAAAAAGCAACAGCAACAGCAATTGGCAATGATACGCACACACACACAGACACTCACACACGCATTTACACGCACGCACACATCTCTGCCTCTCACTGTTTTCACCACTTACATGGATTCGTTTTGCGGCGCAAGCTCTCTTTTACGCGCGCTCTCTCTCTCTCTCCGTCTCTTCGTTACTGTGGGTATGTGCGACTCCCCCACTGTTTAGCTTATTTGTGCACGCTCAGCATCAGTTGAAGCGTTCAAATTGTTGTTCTTTGAGCTGGCTGCTGTCGCTGCTGCTAAGGCTGCTGCTACTGCTGATGTTGCCGCTGTTGATTTTGGCCATTTGCCGCTCCCAAAAGTATGCTTTGTAATTTTTTGTATTGTGCGCGCACATTTTTACTGGCATCAGCCTTAGCGTCTCCGTCAACGCTGGCGTTAGCGTTAGCGTTAGCATCAACGTCAACGTCGTTTGCTTGGCTTCAATTCATTCCGCTTTTTTTTTGCAAATTTTATTATACACAATGAGAGGCGCTGCGTCAACGCCGATGCTGACGTCGACGCCGCCGTCAACGCTCTGACGCGCTTCGCGTGTGTGCTGCCCCAAAGTTTTTACAATCAGCCTGCGCTTAACATTGTAATCAAATTTATGCTTTTGTGTTATAGATACAAATATACAACGCGATTTTCCTATTCGCAATGCGCGTTTGAAACCAAATGCTTGCTTCTCGTTTACACAACAATAACGCTGCAGTTCGAACTGCTTGTTGTTTTGTTAATAACAATAATTATAGTGAACTTTATCGCAAATTTATCTTTTAATATTATTTTTTTTTTGTGGTTTTCCACGTCGCGAGTTGCACGTTCGTTGTCAGCTGGAGAGCTGATGATGAAGCCAAGCGCACGTTGCTAAATCTCGTCCGGGACTGACACTGAAAAGCTTCAAGCATATACCTTAACGGTACATTCTAAACGAGAGCGAGAGCACAACGCTCATCCTCTCTCTCGCAGTGTTGCTCTCAGTAAAACGAGCCTCGGCTCGTGGTTCTCTCTCGTTACTCGGTTCTGACCAGTCAGGAAGCTGTGTGAACATCGCTGTGTGCGTGCGTGTGCGAGTGTATGTATTGAGGTTCGCGTGTGTGTGAGACTGTGTCAAAGCTGTTATCTTTTGCTTTGTGCTGGAATTTGTGTTTGTTGGGCAACATGGCGAGCATCCTCAGCAACACGCTCAATAATGGCCCCAGCGTCGGCTAATGTGTGTGTGGGTGTTGGCTGTAAAAGCAGAAAAACTCTTACAATACATGCATACATGCCAATATATGTGTGTGTGTGTCTCTACACTCAGAGAATTTATAATGAACACAAGTAACAGAATAAGTAAATGACAAACAGTGTGACCAACGAAGCGTATGCTTACACAGGGAAAGTGTGCCCACACACCCACATTGTAATTTTTTCAAGAATGCTTAGTCTGCTTATAGCGAAAAGTTACGATAATTTCGTCAAGTGTATGTGCAGCAGCCGCTGAAATAGCAGCAGAAAAAAAGCAACAAAAATACAACACAAAACTAAAAGGATGAATATGAATGAAAGAGCCGCCAACAGGCAAGTGCAGAATACAACTGTTCAACTGTGCTCAACCAGCTGTGGGTGGATGGTGGAATGCGGTAGGTGGTCGGTGGTGGATGGTAGGAAGGGGGGAAGTGAGGGGTCGGTCGGTTTACGTGTACCCCAAGGGGACATTGGCTCAAGCATGCTTCTGACTAACTGTAGCACAGTTGCTGTTTGTGCTCTTCATCAGCAGCAGTGGCAACTTTTGCCCGTGAATGGGACTCGCAGGATTATGAAATGGTGATGATGACGATTATGCTGAGCATTGGCAAAGGAATTCAAGAAGGCGCTGGAAAAGCGCATTCGCACATTTTACTATAACACTACGAACCTATTTCAAATTTTGTTGGCTACCTTTTGGCTAGTTTCTAAGGCTTTATGGAATAGAAAGAAAACATTGGGACAGTCGCTATAATAAATGTATCTCATTAAATCAATTTTAATAATGCAACACAATCAAATGTATTAAAACAATCATAGATTTTTGGTAGTTTAAATTATATTAATTTATTTTTATAATTTGTTTTTTTTGTTTCATTCAATTACAATTAAATGTATATGTATATGTATATAAAATATATAAGCATAAACGTTTACAAATATAAATATCTTTTATCATTCGCCTGGCCAACTCTCTCACTTCACTCACACGCTGCAATCATTGGAATCGCCATCGTTTAACATAATCGTAATTCAAATGTGCCACATTAACTTTTGCTAAACTCTTTCTCTCTCAGAATCTCTCTTGTCCATATATCTGTCGTATAACAGCATCATTTTAATCAACATGATGTTGCTCGTATGTCTGTATCGTTAAGTAAACGCTTGGGCTATTCATAAGACATGAAATATTATTAAATGTACATACTATGTACGTGTAAGTGTCGGTGTGTGTGTATGTGTGTGTAAATATATTTACAAAAGCGATAAAGCCAACAAAAGAAGATCTCTGTGTCGTTTTTAATGTATACATATTGTTTTTGTCTATTTGTTTTTGTTTATTTAACAAGTAATATATACTTATTCGTATATAATATATAATATATTAAGTAGATTGTTTGATGCTGCTCTTAAAGTTCGTCTGCAGGCAATACATAATTGATAGATATATGTATATGTGTACGTAGATAAGTTGCATATATATAAATATAGAGTTGCCAGTGTTGTTGAATATCGTGTGCTTAAGAGTTACAGTTAGACAGGACATTTACACGGTTATAGTATGAGTAATAGATAATAGAATAATAAGTATGTAGGCTAAAATACAATGCAAAATAATAAAATTACGACTTATGTTTAACGCTACCGACGACGTCACAAATTTCAGTTGCCCGACGCGAGCTGCTTGGCATTTATATATATATATATCTATATATACGATAAGCATATATTTATATATCAGATATGTAGGTGAGGGAGGGGGGACAATAGAGGACGATTGCCTAAATAGATGGCTGACAATTGCTGCATAGCTGCTCTCGCTCTCTCGTTCTCTTCTCAGCCCTCGGAGTAGGAGCTGAGACTGCTGCGCGTTGATCCTGTGAAGTGGTCACGTTGCAGTGTATCCGAGGGCATTGAAACAATTAAGGTACCGCCGTACAATGTTTCCATTTCATCCAGCTGCTGGGCGAAAGTCTCCTCTAGACGCTGAGGTGGCGAAAAAGCAAACAAATAATCAAAATAACATATGCATTTATGTTGAAATATTAACAAAATAAAATCATAAACAACAAAACACTTTTTTAAAGATAGAAAACACAACATCCAATGTGTCTAATAAAGCAACTAAATAGATGCAAGCTTATATTTATAATTAACATATTTGGCATGCAAATTAATTCGTCAATTCTTAGATAGTTAGATAGTAGATAGAGTGGAGAGCGCTTCAGACTCATAAACTAACCTCTTGTTGCAGCTGGTGTTGTAGTTGCTTTACGTATAGAAGAAGAGCCGGCAAGAAAAGGGTTTTTGAACATAATTTTGATATTTGTTTTTGGTTTTATAGCATATGAAAATAGCGCGTGGTTGACATAGATGTTTGATGTTGTTTTATGTGGGTGTACAATGAAACATCATGATGGAAATAGTGAATATTTGTATCAATATGTATAAGTTAATTTATAGTTAAGTGAATGCTTTGCAAGTTGGCTAAGTATTGATTTACATATTATATTTGTAAATTTATATATTAACTACTTTCCTTTTTTTTTTTTTCTTTTTGGAATGTAAGTACTGTTCTTTATAATACTGCTGAATGGAATGCGACGGCAGCCCGGATTTGGCTTACCAAAAACAATAAAGCCTTTGGTATTAATACATAATAAAAACAATTTGTATATTTCATATTGTAATTAACAAAAAAAAAAAAGCTTTGGCAAACAATTTGTAATGGCATCTATCGGGGTTAAGAAACTGGTGTTATATGCATTGAAGATATTGATTAGTCAGAGATAAGTTTAAGGATATTTGTAGTATCAAATTAGTTAAGATGATATGTGTGATTAAGCACCAGAAAGCACCAAATCCAGGGAAAGACAAAGCTCAGATTAGTAAGATAAAAGTGTTAAGAAAAGAGTCTGCTGAAATGTGGCGAGTGCGAAGAGTTTCGAATTTGAAGAATGAAGCAAGTGTTCGTGGTGCTCGACGACATATTGCAGTATCTAGCTCTCCCGGCCTATTCAGATCGCCGATGAATCCTCATCCAGGCTCAGCTGACGATGAGTGACACGAGGCAACCGGTACTTGGCGGCATACAAGTCGTGGTAGAAATCATCTGTGCTGCTGGTTGAATTCAACGCTGTGCCATTGCCATTGCTGGCATTGCCAAGCGTCGGCTTCACTGTGGAACGCAACTGGGGCTGCACCTCCTCAAGCAGCGCAGCGGCTTTGCGTCCTGCATCGAAAACCAATTCTGCGTCGCTGCAATATCGCGTCGAAGACATCAGCTCGTGCATGTTGTACATGGACTGTGCACTGCTCAGCGATGATCGTCCACTGCTTCGGCTGGCCAGCGAAGGTCGCTTTATGGCAAATGATGTGGAGTGCAGTAGACGCTGTGTGTGAGCAGTCAGCACTGGTCCCTCGCGAATTCGAAGTTCGACTGTGTCGTTGGCATCGTTGGGCCTGCCAAATCGATTCGACACCAGGCCAAGCTCGTCGGGTGTCTTGGGCAGTGGCGGAGTCGTCTGTCTGAATGTGCTCATAGCTGGTTTGGCACTGGGATCCTCGGCACTGTTCAGTTGTGGCGTGCTGGTTACCACTTTGACCATCTCATTGGCCGCGGGCATTTGTGTAATTAAACGCAGTTCACTTCTTGCGGGCATTGTGGCGACACTTGCTCTTTTCACTGGCTCAACATGGCTGTCATCATCCTCCTCCTGCAGCACGAGGTCACTTCTCATCTGCGCCCGCTGCTGCTTGTGCATTATCGGCGTGCTCGGAACGCTGCGACTCAGATCGGGCGCCGAGCCACGGAAGTTGCCCAATTTGCCAACGCTGCCACCGCCAAGCATCAAGAGCGATGAACGCGAACGCGGCAACTGTTGGGGATCGATGAAGATGTTGCGTGGCAGCAATCGAGCGGATCGATCGTTGAAGATGCCGCGCAGTCGTAGGGGCAGCTCCACCTCAAGATCCTCAAATTCGGCCCGATTGGAGACAAGCCCAAAGCGCTTCTCGTGCTCGTCAATGGCAGCGCTTATCAAGACATTCAGTCTCTGATTCGTTGAATCGTTTTGAGTTGAGTTAATTTCAGTTGGTTAGCACATGCAAGCCATCAGTTTTTTTTTTGTTTTTTGTTAGTAGTTGGAAAGCACAGCAGTAAGCATTGGTTTTTTTTACACATTTTGTATAGTTCATTTTTTTATGTTTTGTTTAGTTTTGTAGGTAGTAATTGAGTAGGTACAGTAGTAGGCCACCAAAGTGTATGCATTTGCGGGGGTGTAAAGAGAGAGAAAAAGTTGATAAAAAATATATATGTAATTTGATTTAGTCGAACGCGCTTATCGATTGAGTTCCGCTACCTCACAACACGCCACACACATCCACAATAAGCGCTTTATAATTATTTTGCGCATTAAAAAAAACCGGCAATTTTGTTTTAAAGTTGAATTGTTATCATTAATGTGTTAACGAGCAAATTACAGTGAAAACTGTATGTTATGTAGAGGTTAGCCTTCCTTGAAAAATGTCACCGCTTTTAAATGAACGCAGAAATTCGAAATTTTTTCTAGCACAAATTAAAAGTGTTGTTTTCAAAAGGAAAACCATCCCAATTTAATTACATTTCCTAATCAAATTGACTGGATGAATTTGTACGTTTTCCTCCACTTGAAGTAATTTCAGGATCCTAGAACCTATGAGATCATGTTGTATACTTCTAACTTAAAAAGTTTTGTTCTGTTTGCCAAGAGGAAATTTCCGAGCACATAAAATTTTCACTTCTAGACAAACAAAACCTTTTAGAATTCCCAAAAGCGACCTTTCATTATTGATATGCCTAATTATAATTCTTAAGCAAGAACATAACGCCAAATAAAGGGAAAGTGGGATATGAAAGAAACCTACATATTAATAAAAAAGAAAAGAATTATGTTATTGAAATATTGCACTTTATCAGCAAATACCTAAAGGAGTTTGTAGATCGCTATTTGAATTGATAACAATTATTTTAGGGTCATGAAATTTCACATAGTTTTAATTCAGTAAAGGACAGAAAAGTTGGTAGACCTCTGAGAAACATTGTTTTGTTTAAGTTAAACGTAATAAAATGTAAATACGCATTTAAAGATCTTGTTTACTTTGCATATAAAACCAAAATCACTTTAAATGTGCGTCATATCAGTCATTTTAGATATAACAAAACTGCAATTAATTTGAATTTCAAATATGAAACTTAAATATTCTGAAACACAATTTAATTGTTTCCTTAGATCTCAATTATGTTAATAAAAAAAAAAAAATAAAGGCTCCTATCTTTTCTATAGTGCCCATAATAAATCGAAAAAATATGGACTATTATTTTGTGTACCTCTCGGAAAATGGTTCAATTATTAGTTTAAAAAATTATGTACTCAGTTTGTACTGTCTTAATATACTAAAACGGATATTAGAAAAACGCAAATTGCCGATTTTTCATTATTTGTGGACGTTGAGAGGTTTAGAGGAACGGAATGGGACTAGGCAGGGCAGGTCAGGGCGGGGGCAAGGAAGGAAGACGAGAGCACAATACACCAAAATGATCACCGTAAACCAAAGATACGCATAAAATATAATTACAATAGTATTAATAAGAACTTTAAATCAATCAAGTCTACGCACAACTGTACAAAAACACCAACATAATGATGAGGATAGCTTTCATTAGAAAACCAGTCTTGGGTTGAAGATTGGGTGGAAGGAGAGCGGATAAGTTAAAGCAAAACTTCAAAATACACACCTGTTTGCGTGGCACAAGCTGCTCGCGCCAATCTCTTAGCTCCGCCTTGAGGCGCTCATCAATCTCAGAGAGCTTAGCATGCTCGTGCTCAACCAGTGCCTTGCGTTTTTCATTCTGCAACTGCTCCAGTTCTCTGTAAACATACCATCCGATTAGTTTTGTTGGATAGACACAAATTTAACTAATAGACTACGAACCGTATGGCGCTTTCACGTGTAGCGCGCAGTTCCTCCAATTGCTTTTGATGCTTGACCTCAAATCGACGTTCTTCTTGCATATAACGTTTCTTCTCCTGCTCCTGGAACTGTTTTTCAAACGAAAAATTAATATCAGAATAGGGCAACAAATACTACGCATTCTACGTACCTTCTTCAAGCGATCACGCTCAATTTCTGGATCCAGATTTGTCGATATGCGCAACGATTCACGGAACATGAGGTCACGCGCCTTACGCTCGGCTCGAATGCGCTTGGGAAGAGCGCGCTTCTCGAGTGTTTGCTTCTTGAGCATATCCTCCTCTTTGCGCAACAACATGCGCTTGACTTGATCGAGCTCTTTCTCATGACGTATGATCATCTGATGGCGCTGCATGAAGCACAGCTCCTTGACATGACGCTTCGATAGCTGATGACGTTCGTGCAACTGTTTCTCCTCAAGTTCCCAGAGAAGCGCCTCGCGCGTGCGCATTGCGTTCTGCTTCTGTTGCAAGAAATTGCGATTGATAGTGGCCAAGTGATCGCGATGCTTCTCGCTGAGTCTGCGTAGCAGCAGCTCATGACGCTCTTTCAGGGAATCGAGGAAAGATCGCTCCTTCTCTTCGTGATCCAGCTCCATGGCAGTGCGTCGCTGCTTGAACTCATCCTTGCGCTTATCTTTGGGAAACAAATCAACTTCTTGCTTGAGCAGTCTTATCTCCTGTTTAAGATTTTCACGGAATATCTTAAGCTCTTGCTCCTGCTCGGATCGTATGCGTTTCGAGGAGCTTCGCAGCTCATTCTCCTGAGTCTGCTCGGTCTTTTCGATCAATTGCTTATGCTGCCGCGCCAATGTATCCATATCCGCCTCGTATGTTTTCTCCAACGAGATGCGTTCCTGTTCAAAGCGACGATCTTGCTGTTCCTTGGCCAGTTGCTCTTTCACGTGAAGTTCTGTTTGTTGCTTCTTCTCCTGTTTCTGCAGCATTTTCAGTTCGCGCAGCTCCTGCTTACGGAAATCATGATCATCGTATATGCGCCCATTCTCCTCATCGCCATAGATAACACGACTGGTCGTTGTCGTCATCTGCACGCCATCAATTTCAAATTTACGAGTTCGCTTACGCGTCTTTTTGCGTAAGTTGCGAAGTTCGATTTCCTCCTTTGTTAGTCCACCGACTCCTGAAGATTTTGCAGCTGCTGGCACACGCGGTTTTTGGCGAATGACCACCACATCGGCCTCCTCCTCCTCGTCAATGGGCTGCGGCTGATGGTGGTAGTGGTTACTGTTGTTGCCTATAGATACCAAAGGCCGGGGGTGGAGGCATCATTTGATGTTGCTTATTGTCCACCTCGTTGCGACTGTCCTGACTAGTGTTAGTGCCAATGCTGTCTGCATCGCCACCGCACTTGTTATCTGCACTTCAACTCCACGCCGTCCACGCACAGATCCATTCTCGCTTGAACTGGAGCCAAGGCTGATGTCGGGCGAGATGCGTTTCTCTTGCTCTTGGCCAGGCTTAAAGCGGTTAACAATGATGTTTACATCCTCAGGGACAATGCCGTTCGGTTGCTTTCGTGCATTGCTTGCGCTGCCACTTCCGCTACCACTGACATTGGGCTGCTGATGGCTGCTGTCTTTTACTTTGATGACTTCATCACCAACTGTCACAACAGAGACGTGACTGGTGTCCATTAGCAACAGCTGATCGCTGTGATCATGACTGCCGGACGCAGTATTATACGCCGAATCATCGTCCGCATACGAAGGACTTACAATCAGAACTTCGCTTTCGTCCAGCTTGCGAGCATGAACCGCAGCAGAGGAAGATGGCGTCGCGCCTTCTGGACCATCATTAACAGACAGTATCATCGAAGATTGCTTCACTTGATCCCCTAGACTATCGTCCAGCGAGGGGAAGTCGTCATCCGTGGATGACTCATGCAGATGTGTGCTCTTATTCAAATCGTTCGACACGATGATGACCTCATTTTGCACCGGCGGTTGATGCTGCGAATTATCAATAATCACCGGCGGGTGTGTGCTTGTCACAACAGTGATTTGACTGATCGATTCCAGACTATTCGGCAGCACCAAATGCTGCGGTGGTGGCGGTGGCACCGGTGCCGGCACCTGTTGACGCAATCCCGGTGAAGCATCACTGCTGTTGATGGTTATCAACGATGTGCTAGAGCTCAGCACTGCTCCCGTTGCACTACCAGAGCTGCTGGTAGATGCCACAGACTGGACAGAAATAATCGATGAAGCTGTCGGGGAAGGTGGCTGCGGCCTCGACTCGGCGATTTCGTGGCCAATGCTCACTTCAATGGCTGCTGTTGGCTCTGGCAATTTCTTAGGCGAAGCTGAAGCCGGCTCCACTTCAGACTGCACCGGCGAAGTTCTGTCCGTGGGCTGCTTTGAAGAAGCTGAAACTGCAGTAGCAGCCGTAGCAGCAGCCGTGGCAGCTGCCGCAGCAGCGATAACCGATGGCGGCGGAGGCGCTTTGCCTTTTTCCTTTTTAACAAAGTGTTGCTGTTAGTAGTAAAGAAAATGATTTATATTAGAATAATAAGTCGATTAAAAATTAACAATCGTAATTTCACCTTTTTGTCTGCGTCCGACTTTTCGTTTGACTCTGTTGCAATAACATCTTCAGTTGCCTTTGGTTGCAGCGGTGCAGCAGCAGCTGGTGGCACCTTCGGTTGTTGTTGCGTCGCTGGTGAGGATGGTGACGGTGGCGCTGGTGCCGGCACTTTAGTGTGTGGAGGCGCCATTGGTATTGGTTCGACCACTGCGGCCGCATTATCCTCCTTGTTGTGGTTTGGTTTGTCTGGTGTTGTTGCTTTAGTAGTTGCTGTTGTTGTTGTAGCCGCTGCTGCAGGCGCTGCTGTTGCTGGTAGACTACTACTTGGAAGGGATTGCTCTTTGGAATCCCGCGATATGGATGTAGGTGTACCTGGAACTAAAATGCAAACAATTAGTATTTCCCATCCGCGTAATTTCTAATTAGCAACGCTTACGTTTGTCAATGTCTTGGCTCTGTAGCGAAGCAGAGTCATCGTCCAGGTCGAGCTGGAGCGCCGAGTTGCGGGGTTCCTAAGCAAAAGACACAAAAAGTTATCTATAGCAAACAGTTATAACTTAAACAGTTCCCCATCCTATAGACCCATAACGCGATATCGCACTGACAAGTAGAAACCAAAAAAAGACACAAATAAAAATGCTAAATGAGTCACAATCTTAATAGACAGAGAGAGAGAGAGATAAAAACGTAGTAGAATAATCAAAGCGAGTCTATTGCTCATAAAATCAGTAGACGAAAACGTTGTCACGTTGAAACGCATTGAGAATCAATCAAACTAAATAAAGCTTAGATGGTTATCTTTATGGCTAATAAATTATATTGGATTAAAATATCAAATATAAGATTGATCAATACAATTAACGAAAGAACGAAAATAGATTGGGCTTTTAAGATGTAATAAATCAAGTGCACACATGCATACTTATTTCATAATTAATATATAATTGCTGCTAAGTGATTGTGGCCTGCAAAAGAAGGCCATTCAAATATGCATATACTATAACAATTATAATAAGCAAGATAAATATTTGGCAATGTTTATAAAAACAAGAAGTATGTATAAATTGTCGCTGTGTATAGAGCGTGCAAAGGTTCATGGGATCTTGTGTGGGTTTTTTTGTAGAACGACTTACCAACCCTCTGATAGAGCGAACGCCGCTTCACTTGGCGTTTAAGCTTCTAAATCAATTGCAGATAAACACACAACAACAATAACCAAAAAAAATATACACAAATTAAATGATAAGAACGCAAGAACGCAAAATGGCCGACAATTGACCGAGAATTAAATAAGTATATATAAAAAAGATTTATCACATTGCGCACAATATTTGCATGGTTTTTTTTTTTGTTTTTGATTTTGGACGGGACGAGAAGGCAGCGTGTAATAGAGAAATATACAAAATATAGAGTTAGATTCAATCTCTAGCACTGGGTGGTTTACTAGTGCAATGTGCTGGCAGCAGGGAAATTGAGCAATTGTTAAATAGGCCATAAAGCATACCTCAGCCTCATCGTCGACCACCTCTTCGACAACCTCTGCCTTGTACTCGAGCAGTAGATCTTTGATGGGTTTGGCATCCAAATTACTGTTGATAAAACCGTGCTGCAACAGCACATCTGTTGTGGGTCGCTGTTGGGGATCCTGTAAAAGTCAAAATGCATAGATTAGATTGGTTTTAACAAACAAACATAAGTAAAAACAAATCACGCACCTTGACTAAAGATTTTTTCAGAAAATCATTGAATTCCTTGCTCCATCTGCTTGGCTGTTCCAGCTTTGGCGGTTCACTTTTTTGTATTTTGAGCAGCACACGCATTGGCGACATTTCGCTGTTCGGCGGTTCCATCTGGGCCAGCTCAATGAGCGTTATGCCCAGCGACCATATGTCAACCTTGTGATCATACGGATTGTCACGAAACGTTTCGCACAGTACCAATTCCGGCGCCATCCAATACGGCGTGCCAATGAATGTATCGTGCTTTTGCATCGTGTGTTTATTTTTGGCAGACACACCGAAATCCGCTGGAAAAAACAGAAGGCATTCAATTAATTTGGATTGAACTCTGACCATTTAATTGAAAAGTACATACCCAGCTTCACGCCACCCTCCATAGTCAGTAGAACGTTGCCCGCTTTCAGATCCCGATGTATGACCTTATTCTTGTGCAGAAATGTGAGGCCTTCGGTCATGTGCTTGCACACGTAGGCAATTTGTGGTTCTGTCAATGGTTTCTCCAGCTCCACCATGATGCTGTCTAGGGCACCGCCGTCGCAATACTCAATTAGCATCTGAACATAAGTGTGATAAGAGCAATTAGTGAATGCACAGCAAAAATTATTTGAGAGGCATTTGTATTCGCATTAATTCAAGTTTCTTATGAATGGGAATGGGAATCCCATGTACACACTTTTAAATGCCTCTAATCAAACACAAATATTTTGTGGATGACTCACCCAAAGCTTGTCTTCGAGAGAGAACGCCTCATACAGCTCGACAATATTTGGATGCTTTATTTCAGAGAGTATATCGATTTCAACCATGTGATCACTGAGGTTCTCCTCGTCCTCTAGTGTACACATTTTAGCTGCCGCAAAGCGTTTGGTTTCCTTGTGTTGAGCCTTGTAGACCTTGCCAAAAGCGCCGTCGCCCAATTCGCCGACCATTTCCCAAACTTCCGCTGGATCGGTATCCATCTTGATATTATTGTAGAGGCGCTTTTTCTTGGCCTCGCCCCCACCACCGAGGTGGAAGACCTTCTTCAGGTTCGTTATGAAGGACATTTTGGAGTTGCTTCAAATTTCTTCGTATCTTCTTCTTCGTCAATTTACACAGATCCGCTGGTGTAAAGTATTAGCTAATGTACTTTGCTCCTCTACATGCTGCAAGGAGCATCGGCCACCGCCAAGTTAAACTCGATTTGTATTTGGTGAAAGCTGCGTGAAAACATTGAGCATGGAACAAGAACGAAGAAGCAGAAATAAGCACATGCATTATTGATTGAGATTGCGATTGAGTTTGAGCCCGAGCTTCATTGATTGCTTCGTTTTTCTTATTTAAACTATCTTTACTCTCACCTGCCTCTTTTCCCTCCTATTAGCGTAAATGAAATTAGAAATGGGCCACAGTAACACAACTGAATTTGAGTTCGTGTTGTTTTTTTGTTGAAATTACTTTTGGGTTTGGGCTTGACTATGCTCGCTGCTTGGACTCTGTCTGCTCGCCGTCGACGTCGAGTTCCAGTGCTTAACGCTTCTGTATGTTTATAATTTAATTAGCAGCTTTCGAGCTCTAATATTTGTACACCACATAGAAAGAAACACATACGACGAATGGTTGGAAAATGATTACAAACGAGAAAAGTAAAAGACGTAGACAGAAAGAGCGTAAAACGACAACGACGACGACGACTTTTGTGTGTAAGCATGCATGTTTGTGTGTGTTCTCTGATGGGCGACTGTGTGAGTGTGTGTGTATGTGCGTGTGCATTTGCATGTGTTTGTGTTGGTGTTTGTATTCGTGTTCGTGTGTGTCGTCTACGAGAGTTGAATCTGGAGCCGCGACTTGAACTTTTTTCTTTGACACTTTTTTGGCACTGCGCCGCTAGCGGCTTTCAAGTATCTGATAAGCATATCCACATTTAAAAAATGCAACACAATTTGTAAACACGATGCACACTTAAAGCCTCAACCTCGTTTTATAGTTGCTCATTGATGATTACGCGGCGGCCGCCAATCAAACTGGGCGTGTGTGTGAAACTGTAGACGAACGCAGCAAGCAAGCGATGGCTGCAAAAACAATTACCTCATCGCATTTTCGTATTCATTCTATCGAATCAGTATGTGCTAAACAATGCAAACGGCAAACGCGACCAGCGATTTTTGAAGCATTACTCAATTTTTACGCGTAGATAAAAAAACGTTTTGCACTCAAATTGCTAATTGCTTTGGATATTTTGTCAATTTCTCTCGCACAACACCACCAGTGTGGCCAGTTATCTTTTCTAAACGACGATATGGCAACACGCATTACCTATTCCACTGACCAAAATGGCGTTTACTGTGTGACAGAAGAGCACGACTAATATGCGACAGTAGCGCCGCCAAGGGCAATAATAGACAGTACTACTACACTTGCATATAAAGTATTAAACAAATACGATAACGACATTTATCAGGAATTCCTTTATTAACTAATCGTGCTAATTGTAGAAGTGATACTATTGGAAATTCATAAACAGACTAGACAACTATTTATTCAAAAATGTATATCGATAAGTCGATTTTTATAATGGAATTTTAAAAACCATTTATTGGAATTTGAGGCACCATTAGTACAACTATAATAATTTAGTTACACTTGACTCTTATGAAATATAGTGTGCTGTGTATCGTAAAAATATATATTTGCAAAACTGTATAATCGGATTTGTGGGCTTTTCTGATAAACAGCTGATTTAGCATATATATTTTTGTTTATTATTACTACTCTATGGGGTAATATTGTCAAATGCCTTCCGTACTGACTTTGAATTTGAATATTTTTATATAAAATCATAATTAGAATAAATTGAAACAAAATAACAAAGTTTGTTTTTGTTTTTGCTACTTTGCTTCAATCGACTTTTTTTTTAAAGAAATTGTAGCAGTACTTCAAAAAATCAGTATTTAATTTATTTCTTTCATCTGTATCTGTAGCAAGCGCCTCGACCATAATAAGAAATATATCAGAGTTCTGAAACTTTTTAATATATTTACTTTTCGATACAATTAGACACAGTACACGTCGATATTTCTGAAGCAATTTGACCACTTTCGATATATTTTGTTTGTTGTTGGTGGTTTTGCTAATAAAATGAGTTTGCAGTATATTGTGAAATAACGTCGGTCACATTGAATCCAAGCGAAACGACAAAGAAGAAGAATTTGCTTGTCATTTCGGTGAATTGTTACCCGCAACAAAAAGTATTTGTTGAAATTGTCGCAAGTACGTTTGAAAAATAGTTGAGAAGAGTACGCTGTGCGTAATAAGTATCCAACACTTTAAAGAAATCTTACAAAATCAAAATGCCGTCGTTGGAGGTCAGTGTAAACAAAGTGATTGTTCACCCGCTGGTGTTGTTATCGGTTGTGGATCATTTCAATCGCATGGGCAAAATTGGTAATCAGAAACGCGTCGTCGGCGTTTTACTTGGCTGCTGGCGCTCCAAGGGAGTGCTGGATGTTTCCAACAGCTTTGCAGGTAAGCTAATAAAATATATAGTCAATTGAGAGTATTATTTATCAATGATTGGTTAATTTCAGTTCCATTTGATGAGGATGACAAGGACAAATCTGTATGGTTTTTGGACCACGATTACCTTGAAAATATGTATGGAATGTTTAAGAAAGTAAACGCACGCGAGCGTGTTGTAGGCTGGTATCACACTGGACCCAAACTGCATCAGAATGACATTGCCATTAACGAGCTTATCCGCCGCTATTGCCCCAACTCGGTGCTGGTCATCATAGATGCCAAACCAAAGGATCTGGGTCTGCCTACAGAGGCGTACATATCTGTCGAGGAGGTGCACGATGATGGCTCGCCAACTAGCAAAACATTTGAGCACGTGCCCAGCGAAATTGGTGCTGAGGAAGCCGAGGAGGTCGGAGTGGAGCATTTGCTGCGCGACATCAAGGACACGACTGTGGGCAGTCTGTCGCAGAAGATTACAAATCAGCTGATGGGCCTGAAGGGACTCAATGCGCAATTGCGCGATATTAAACAGTATCTGCAGCGAGTCGGCGATGGAAAGATGCCCATCAATCATCAGATAGTCTACCAACTGCAGGACATATTCAATCTTCTGCCCGACATTACCAGCGATCAGTTCACCAGCACCATGTATGTGAAGACTAACGATCAAATGCTGGTCGTCTACTTGGCGTCTATGGTGCGATCGATTATAGCTCTCCATAATCTGATAAACAACAAACTGGCGAATCGCGATGCTGAAGAAGGCAAGAAGGTGGTCGATGATAAGGATGCGAAGGATAAGAACAAGGATAGCAAGGATAAGGAGAACAAAGACACAAAGGATAAGGATGCGAGCAAGGATAAGAAGGCTGATGAGAAGTCCGACAAGAGCAAGGACGATGGAGGCAAGAGTGCCAAAAAATAGGAACGAAGGAAAAAAAGGAAATCACGTCGCAAACGAAAGAAGCAACCGCCAGAATCGTAATCGCAATCACAACCACAAAACATCAAGAGCAGCGACAACAAAACCAACATCCATATTACTTACGAGCAACTTTTGGACAGCTTGAGCGAAGAGTGTTACACATTACAAAAATCAATCGCATGCAGTTCATAACACCTACATGCAACATGAATAACTTACATAGCTAGCAATATATGCATACCAACAGCAAGATTCTCCTTTCCATATTTTGTGTAGCTAAATATGCTAACAGTAACCAACAAGTTGATGTAATTAAAATTTAATTAATTTAAACTTAAAACTGCAATTTCACTTGGAAAACAAAACTCTGACACACCAAAAATTGATTTAATGGAATAACTTTGAAATTAAGATATTCAAAATATGATTAATACATCGTCCTTCATATCTTCGTTACTTCCACAGAATGTTCATGCTATGATTGGTATTAAGATTGACTTACCGGCATGAAAATCTAAAAACAAAAATATCCAATATTCATTATTTGAATATATTTCTCAGTCTATGGGATATTAGTCTCATTTCTTGAAATGAAAGAGTGGCTGGTTTTTCTTATTTGGTTTTATTTGGTCCTACCAAATTAAACATATTAAAACTAAAGCATTTGGTATCAAGATAAACCATTGTAAATGGCTGTTTTACAATGGTTTGTGAGTTAAGGTTAACTACTGTAGTATAGACTTATATATTAGGTTGATAACATGTTTCTCTATCATTGACCCTTTAACAATGGCATTAACATATTTATAATGCAATGTTGCTAATTTAATACTATAATATACAACATATTTGACATTGGCTTAGAATCAATCTGTTTTATGTGTAGATTGAAATATAAATATGAAGATTAGACTCGTATTTAAGCTAGTTTTCGGTTTAAATGATGAGATTCCCAGTTGTGCTTTCTGGATTCTGGCTTTAAATATTACTAATAAGATTGCTTTATACGATAAATACTTGTTGAGGGATCTCAATCCACACGAAAGCTCTGCAAATGGCTGCTTGCAGGGCTTTCTATGTTTTGATATAGACAAATGGTATAAATAGTAGTGCTTTATAACATGTTATATTTAATTGGTTGCTATTCAAACCAACCACTCACTGGCCAACGGGAACTTTAGCGGCTTACAGCTGCTGATCCTTAGGGTGCAGTTATTGTCCTCGGCAGCAGTTGTTGTTGTTGTTGTTGTTGTTGGATTCCTATGTAAGCATTTCTCGTTGACCGAGCCGAGACTTAAACTATGGCTAAGACTAGCACTAATAATATCATTGCCATTCCGTGCGCTTGTTTGTGGCATCACCTTCATCTTCTCCGCATCGTTGTCATCCCCATCGTCCTGTTCGACATCATCCGTAAAGCTAAGATTATTTGTGTGGTAAGCGTAGTAACTGTTGAAGTCCAGCATTTCATTTGCCTTAGTTGTTGTTGTTGTTGTTGGTGAAAAACTCTTACAATTTAAATTATAGATCTTGATGTTGGTCTTGCTAGTGTGAATATTCAAATGCACAGCATTGTCATGTCACACCGAAGTGCCCTGTTGTCCTGGCACCACCGATCCACATGCGGCGTCCGGCTTAAAGGATGCCTGCAACCGTTGTTTGCAGCCGCCCTTCGAGGCGAAGAAAAACTTGTATATCATGTACATGGGAATGCACAGAACCGAAGAGCAGGTGACTGCCCAACCAACTTGAAAGCTCCACGGCGGATAGTAATATTCTTCGCCCAACATCTCCTTGTATCCCAGTATTGAGAATATGAAGATTGTCTGAAATAAATCGTCATAGGTTATACTCGCTACTTATTTTCAACTAATGTTATACTGCGTGGTATTGTTCTTCAAATATACCAAATTAATATACTAAAAACGACGGCTATATTCGGTATATCGATTTACTAGTACATTAAAAATATACCATAGAGGTTAAAATACACAGATTATCAGACCAAGCAATTAAGACCCCACTGAAGCATCCGTTTTATGACATAAAAATAATTTCTTAATTACTTCTACAACTATCATCCAAGTGGGTGTGGCTAATTCTAAAATAAACTTGATATGCGGGCAACAATAGTCTCTGAGATACAGTGTTTTATACAGATAGACAAACATGGCGTCTCGACTGTTGACGCTGATCAAGAATATATATAGAACTTTATGGGGTCGGATATGCCTCGATTTGCCTCTTCCATAAATTTCCTGTCGGCTACCCTATGTATGCGTAGCTGGTATAAAAAAAGTGTAATCCGGCTTACTTACCAGCAGAAACACCGGGCTAATGTAAGTCCAACAAATCCTCCAGAATAAGCCCGGCTTGGAGCCAAGCATCTGCTCCACGTCCGCGCTGAAGCGATCAACGCCATAGAACCAAAAGACGCCCGCAGCCTCAACAAATACGACAAAAAGTATGGCCAGACCGGGTCCATAGACATTCAGGAAATTAACCAAGACGACTCCTCCCTGAAAAAGAGATGGGAAAGAATCAAAATATGGATGCAGTTGCGGCTGATTAATGATGCATTGTGAGATTGGGTTAAGGTATGCAGACTTGAAGAAATGGTTTGTGAAATGCGTGCGGAATAACTTGATCTATTGACCGATTCATGAGTTGAGCCAAAGTGGTTGGAGCCAAAGTGAAATATAGAAGATACTAAATTACAATTTCAAATGTAATCAGACAAAGTGGCAATGGGTGGCTATCGTGGCCGTCAAGTGCTTCGTCTTCGACTCGGACTTGGACTTGGACCAATAGCAATAGCAATAGCAATAACAACACAAAAGCCAATGGCAATACCAATTTGGTGCCGCGTATGTGTGTGTGCTCCAGTCTACTTGTCCAGGCCAAAGTAAACAAGTGACCGAGCGACCAACTGACAGGTGATAAAAATGCACAGGAAAAGCGGAAAGCAAAGGGATGGTCAAGGGTGGGGAGATAGCTGTTGACCCACTCGAGTGGGTGCGTTGTTGAGTAAGTATGTGAGATTAGCAGAAGGAACGATAAAAAGCACTTAACATGGCAATCCATCGTTTTTTGCTTTAGCTAAACTGGCATCTTTAAACAGGTGTCTGTCTGTCTGTCTGTCTATCTAGCAAGAAGCCAGACAATCGCAAGTCATGGGAGAGAAGATGCGTTTAATGAGCCATGCGGCGCATTCCACAATGCCTCATGCATATGGAGGAGCTGCTCTCCTTCCTTCTTACCACTTAACAGTTAATTAAACGAATCAAGACAGCTGAAAGATAAGCGATGGATGCGATGGACTGGCGACTTGCTGCTCGATGGGGTTGTTATGTTACTTACATAGGTCATTGTGGGCAGTGCGCAGAGGAAGATGAAGGCCAGCAGCAGGAGAACGAAGAGTTCACGTCGCCTGCCAATGACACGAGGATACTCATCGCAGAGCGCTGTTATCATCGCCTCCAGTCCGCCAAAGGTGCTGTCCAATCCCAGCGTGATCAGCATAAGGAAGAATATGATGCTCCAGAAGACTGAGCCGCTCATCGTGGCTATTGCCTCCGGATAGACAATAAAAACCAGCCCTGGCCCCTCCAAGCCAACTTTGTCAATTGATGTCTTCTGCACATAGGCCATATAACTGCAAAGGATCCGAATTTAATATAGGAGTAATGTGATGGCAATTAAAAAATCATAAAATAAGATAGATAAGCTAAAGTAATCTAGGTATAAAAAGTTAAAGAAGCCTATCCGCCATAATATGTATTAGGCATAATATTCTTTATAGTATCTAAAATTAATATTAATAATAATAAATAACAATATTTAGTACATATATATTATTCTAGTTGTAAGTAATATAAATGCAATTTAAGAATTCCTAAAACATACGTAATTTAAGGATACAAATTTATGATTATATGTATATTGTGTATAATAATAATTATCAATAAAAATACATAGTACTCAACTTACCCCAGAACAGAGAATATAACAAATCCAGCCAAGAAACTAGTGAGACAATTGATGGTGCTGGTTATTAGCGCATCCCTGTAGCAATTGTTGTTAAACTTATTGTAGCTGGAGAGTGCTAGGAGTGTGCCAAAGCCGGGTCCCAGCGAGAAAAAGATCTGCGAGGCCGCATCGATCCACACCTTGGAGTTCTTGAGCTTGTGCCACTCGGGAGTCAGATAATACTTGATGCCCTCATCAGCACCTGGCAGCGAGACTCCGCGTACCAACAAAATGATAAGCACCACATAGGGAGCTAATGCAGTCACCCAAACGACTTTTCCGGCACTTCGCACTCCCTTCCACAGTGAGAAATAGACGAGTACGAATACCCCAAAAACGCAGAGTGCCAGCGTGGGCTTCACTGGACCCATGAAGTCCAGTCCATCGCTCTTGTAAATCTCCAAAACTTTGCGCCTACGTTGTGGTTAACCACATGGATATATTTAAATGCTAAGAATATCTAGATTTGGTACTTACTCGAAGAACTCCTTGGCTGGCGATGTAGCCAACTCAGTGAAGTTCTCGCTGGTGACTGGCATACAATTTTGAGTGTTCCATGGATTATCACAGGACGTCCAAGGTAACTGCGAGGTGAACGAGGCAAAGAGATAATACACCGCCCAGCCTATGATTGTGTTGTAGTACATGCCCATATAGATGTCGATGAGGCAGATAGCATAACCAACACCTGAAGTTGGAAAACAAACACATTATATGTAAAGGGAAACCAGCTGTGACGACGTCTTTACTCCAGGTGCAATGTCATGTTGTGGCTGTAACATTTTTCTTTATATTTATTCCTTATGCAAATACTTTAATGTTATCGTAGGGAGCTTGCAACCGCTTCTAATTATGCTAGCTTGCGCAATTTTATTGTGAAGTAAGACTGGATGATTTGACTATATTATGACATTATTACTATTACTAAGCCTAAGCAGCTGAATTATGTTAGTGTTGAAGCTTTTAGCTTACCAGGATTCAATCTCAGACAAGTTCAGATTTTTTTTTTTGTAGGTTTTTGTTTATGTTTGTAAATATAATATATCACCGTAAAGTTCTCGCAAGTTTGCCAAGCATTAAATCTATTACTTTACTTCAATTGTTTTAAAATAGTTTCATAGTTTTTTGGCTCCTTTAGTTCGATTTAACAAATCCTCGAGACACAATCCCAAGAGATTTCTGTGACGGCCCTGTTAATTTAATAATGTTTTTTATGCCTTGGCAGCTCCGGTTTAAGCACGAAAGTTTAAATATAAAATTTGACTGGTGATTTAATCCTTTTTAGATTTATCATTTTAGTAAATTTTTGTTACACATTTTTTTGTTCCTGCTTATGAAATGGTACAAAAATCACTGGAATCGAAGAGTTAATTCACACTTCATCTTCAGCCTTTAATTTTACACAATTTCTACATAAGAATAAAAGACAGTTTAAATAAGGAATATTTTGTGACCTTCAGATTTAAAATCATATTTATTTAACAAATTATAATAAACATCTTACTCTTTCAATGAGCACGCATAAAGAATGTTGTATGTGCGTGAGTGCAACTGGGGAATGCCAATCTCTGATTGATGGCGATTAGAAAAATCATCAACTTCAAATATTCCCACGTGACATTTTACACATTTTTGCTTATTGCCATCGACGGCAATGACGGTAAATGACAATACCAAAGAGCCTTTAGAAGCCTCTAATTCCAAGCAGGCAAGCAAGCACACACCTGTTCTGCAGTCGCTCGTCTCCCATTACCCATCCACCATTTCTATATGTAGTACTTTGGTAACAGTTTTGTTAGATGATGCCAATAAGACACGTCACGTGATTGGGAGTCTCTTTTCCGTTGCGCCTTGGCAGTTCTTTTCCTTTTCCTCATAGAAGCTCGCAATTTTCTTTTGCTCAGTTTGCAATTCATTTTAATAGCAGTGGCAAAAAAGTTAGCGCAAAGGTTTTTACCAAGAGCAAACACTTGTTGAACAAATGATGACTGCCACAAAGTGATGTTTGCTGTTCAGCTAAAGCTGAAGCTGAGGCCAAGTCTAAGGCTGAGGTTGTGGGGGGTGGAAAATCTCAGCAGCGACCACTGACTCAGCAAACTGTGCCCAAGTTACTTGTAACTTTAAAGTACTGATAGCCGCAGGATAAATCATCCTTTGCATCATGCGAGAACAAGAATATATTGACGATGTGTTTTCATTTGGCTGCAAAAGCTGAACGCATTTTGTTTACCATTTAATGAAATTATCAACTTGATACACAAACTTTGTGCTACTTTTACTTTGCCCTATCGAGATAAGTCAATTTAAGCAGACGCCTCGCCTCGTTGACAATTTAATTACGAGTTCACATTGCGCCTGATTTGTTCGCTATTCAAATACAAATTTCACTTGAATGCAGCATTAATTATTGCAGCATTTTGACTCGCCTTATCTAGACGCTGAGAACTGTGCCAGTGGCCATGCTGAAATGTCCTTTTTCAGAGCAACTGATAATGTCGTCAGCACAAGAGTCACAAGCCAGACAATGGAAGCAACTCTTTGGGACATGAATGTTATTAACCGCACTCTGCGGGTCGCCTAACTCCAAATTCGAGCAAGCAAGCAAGCTAATGCAGGGAGTGCTGCGATAAGTTGTTATCTTTGCTCAAGTATCAGAAACGAGCACTCAACGGTGAAACACATAAAAAATGAAACATCAAACATGATATACGTAAATTGTTTGCCTCCGCACATGTTGCGTATACGCAATATTGAAACTGTTAATTTATATATTGTAAATATTACACATTTAGCTGCAGGCATTTGCCTCTGCTCTGTTCTGTAAATATAAAATGCTTATTGCTTGCTTGATAGATTTCAATATGCAATTACATTTTATGGATTTTTCGCGATTTTAATTCAATATTTGTGATTCATTTATAAGAATTGATGGGAGACTGTAAACATGAAAATATGTTGGGGACTTATTTACGTTGCATTAACGTACGTAATATGTGTAATATTCAGCAAAATTATTAGGGAAATATTATACTTTAAGTCACTTTACCAATATTAAGAAACACTCACCTTTTAATGCTGGACAAATGCGCTTCCAAATGCTGAGACAGCCACAGCGATGGAACTGTCCTAAAGCGAGTTCCATATAAAATAGGGGCAGACCTCCAAAAATGAGGAATACGCAGTAGGGCACCAAAAAGGCTCCGCCGCCATTTTGATAACAAATGTAGGGAAAACGCCAGACATTGCCCAAGTCAACGGCAAAACCAATCACGGCCAAAAGAAACTCAGCCTTTTGGCCCCAAGTCTCTCGTTGACGTTCCGTCACGGAAACTACCAAAATACGCTGCAATAATAACATAATATATATGTATTAATAATCATACAATGAAAAAAATAGATGACACATCAATTAAAGCTTGAGATGAGATGAAAGTGCTTATTATTGAAATGAAACTTTATTAGGCTTAACTTCATTCATTAAAATATAATTTCCTTGCATAAGAATATTTATTGAGGCAGTTGGACGCATTACCAATATACATACATATGGTATTGGAATTATGTTAAAATAACACATTTTTGGCGAATGTTTATTTTTCAATTTTTATTTATAAAAAATAAAGTTTGTTTCCTCAAACCAAAAACATGGCGTATGTACATATGTTTTGTACTTTACAATTAAAAATCATGGCGTCGCAAAGTCGCAACGAAAGAATCGACTAAAAAAGAATCACAGTGAACTACGAGAAAAAGGGAGCAGTGAGTAATGAACAAGTGAGCGAGTTAATAGTGATCAAATGAACCAAAAAGCAGTGAGCATGTGAACAAAAAAGAACAACTTGGAAAAAACACGTTCACTTGATCAGTTCAGTGAGCAGCTCACTCTTGTTTACGTGTTTGGTTCATTGAATAAATGACTCTTTTTCACTTGTTCAGTTGAGTGAGCAGCTCACTAACAATATCAGTGGTGTCATATCCGCTTTTTTCCCGTCAGATTTGGATTTTTTTGAAGTGTGATTGCGGGAAAAATATGAAAACAGCGGGCAGCGGGAATTCTGGCTTTTTGACCAAAGTTAAGAACCTTTTTCTTTAGTTTACTTTTACTCAAATTTTAGTGATGTTTAAATTGAATTTAACAGCTGAAATGTTAAAAATATATTTCTATCGACAAAATATCGATATTTACTTGTATCAAATAACTTCCCTCAAAAGTTTGCACCCCAAATTGGAGCGATTTGCATAACTAACATTGTGAAATTCGCTTGCGCTAAAACAAATTGACGATGCCAAAGGAAGTCTACAAGCTACGAATGGTTTTGGATTTTTTTTTTCTGTTTTATTTTCTTATCTTATAATTGCAAACCAAAAAATGAAATGAATGAATGAATTTACATATGTATATATTTTATCTTTAAACAGAACAAGTTCCTAAAATCAATCTTAGCTCTAAATATAGTGCTCATCCAAAGCCTTAAGAATAACCTTTTCAGTTTATGTTTTTTTTCACTGTAAAGATGTTCGCACGTGACATCTGTCAGAGAATTACCAATTATATTTTATATTACGTATTGAACTGAGGATTTATAAATGAAAAACATGTACCACATTGCTTTATAAAAATATGCTTTTTTCCTAACTTATTTCTCTGGTATTCCGCTTTTTTTAGCTTGTTGTTTTCGCTGATCCAGCTTTTTTTGCTTAGAAAAAAATGACACCACTGAACAATATAACTGTAATCGGTTGATAATTTTGGCTAGTTATAGAAATCAAATAAATTTGACTTACCTCATTGTTAGCTAGACGTGGTGCCAAGGGATCAGTGGCCTTGGCAGGTGTCGCATTGTCGCCGTCATCCTCATTGGAGTCGTCCTCGTTGTTTGGCGACTCCTTATTGTTGCCCCATGGCGTAGCCGCACCTGAAGCCGGCGCTGTGTGACCAAACTCGGTGCTGTTATTCTTGCTGCTGCTTCGATCCATGGTGTTGCCAAGCGTTTGTATCTCTGGTTGTGCCTGTGGGGCCGCCGAGGCCAAGTATGCCGATCGCGGCACTAGCCTAGCCAGCCCTATGCTCTTTTGCGTGACGGGATGCGTTTGCGACTGTGTCAGAGCCAGATCCAGAGCCAGAGCTAGAGGCGGAGCCAATGTGGGCTCCTGCTCCTCCCCAATTCTTTCTTCGCCGCTCTCCGCACAGCTTTCCCCTGACTTCTTTAGCAACACTCTCTATACACTTCGGTCATCGTTGGGGAGGCGGAGTTTAAAGAACGATGGCGACTGTCATTTACTGAAAGTGTTTAAAGGATTACTCATTACTTCAATCGATGCGTGTATTGTGTATTGTGCAACTAACGAGCTTGTTTCCAACTGCTGTTCGCAAACAGCAAAAAAAAAGGAGCAAATATTGCCACTGACATTACGTGTGCTTGAAAAATCAAATATGTTGCAGGAAAGGTAATATGGGGGTGTATCAAGCTACCCAATTTTTGATAGTAATAATAATTCACCTCATATGAAAACTACAATTCATCAAAATGTATTCTATGTTATTCCTTTATTGAATGTTATGGTTTAATTACTGACAATTTTATTTGAAGTCGCCCTCGAATACGCCTATTGAAAAGAAGTAGCAAGCATACGCACTCGCGCATATGGGTTAAATGTATTTGTTTTCTCGGTCGTATCGGATTCCCCGAGGTGTCCTTTGTCTGGTAATCTATGGCTCAGCGACTGGGACAAACCGCGATGCGTTGGCCAACGGCAATCAATTGGTGCGCATCGCTTCTGTCCTCTTGAACCGAATTGACGACGTCCAATGTCAATGTTGCGAGTCCTTATGGCTTCTATGGAACTCGCAAATATAATATGTTTGGCTTTTATCAGTTTTAGTCACAAAGCGTACACAGCCCCCGGCGGGGTTTCAACTTTTTTTTTTGTTTTGCAGCTGAATTCGAATTTATTTTCTGCATTAAACTAATGTTGTGTAAATCGCTTTTTTAAGTTTTATTTATTTTATCTGACATTTCGAACTGAATTTCTTTTGTTTGAATAGGACAAATTTGCAATTTTTAAATTATAATTGTATTCTTCTAGACTTGGGAGCTGAGTCGGAGGGAGGTTGAAAGAAAGTATGAGTTATGTATGTGCTATCGTTTTTTAATTACAATTTAATGGCTTGAATGTTGTGCACATGTCGCATTCATAGCAGATAAAATATGAAAATTACAACTCAAGCTGTTTCATTGACAATGTTGATAAGGCGACAGAGAGAAAATTACAATTTCAAAATAATTAAAAGTCACTTTGTGATACAGAAAATATGGCACATATAAATGGCAAAGTAATAACATCTCTTAGTCTTGAAACAATGAATGTATGAAATTGTGTCAACATGATTTCAAATTAGAATGCGAGGAAATAAAAAGAATAGAATTTTTTTCAGCAAAATGTATTAAAGACAATTTTTGTATAAAGGCACAATGTTAATTAGTTATGGATGTTAGGGTTCGTTGAAAGAAAAACTTAGATGATACAACCGACGCGTCGGGAAAATATATCACAAAATTACATATTAAATATATTTTTCTCAGTTACAATTTATATTTGTTAATTTATTATTTAACATTATGCAACAAGTTAAACAAAAGATTAATAAAAGTTTCAATGAAATATTTATATTTTTCAAACACACAGTTGTCAGCAGAAAATATCAGTACACTTTATTGATTAGTTGTTAAATTATAAGATCAGCATTTTGTAACAAATGAAATAAAAAGGTTGTAAAAAATATTTCACAAAATTTCTTTGGACTTTCAATGAATGTATTTTTCTCACCCACAATTATCAGCAGAGATTTTTAATACATTAAATTGATTATTAAAAAAAAGCATTATGCAACAAGTAAAATAAAAAGTTGGTAAAAAATATTTCACAAAATCATTTTGAATGAAAAATTTATTTTTATTTATTTTTATCTATATGTTTCTCACCCACAATTTATAAGCAGAGATTTTCAATACATTTAAATGATTGTTTTTTAAATAGTTAAGAGTTTTAAAGAGAGCATTATGCAACACTTTGAACTTTAGCACACAATGAAAAAATACATACTTTGAAATATCTACAAAAATTGTCACTTTCTGTTTTTAATTTGAGTGGCGCGCGCCGATTTGCTATTGCAACTGGTGGAAATGCGAGCGTGAAGTCGCCTTTTATACTCGAGCTGCTTCGCCCGAAGGGTCTAAAATCGTCGTAAGGACGAAAACGGCGACCCGAGTCCTTCTCGTGTCTGGCGTTAGGCAGGCTTGTCTTTGTGGTGTTTTGGACTCTGGGCTGATGTCTCGCTGTGTCTGTGTTGGACAGGTGGCGTTTACAACTTAAATTGCAACAAACTGTTGCTTACCACATTTTATTAAGAGTGTGGCAAAACAGGCGCGGAAGTTCGACGAATGGGCTGTCGATATCTAGTGCACACCTTACAAGCAAATTTATTAATTAATGCAACATTGCGTATATATGTATCTGAATACATTATTTCTAAAACAATGTATGCAAAGTGTAATCTGCTGAAAGTTCTACTCAAGAATATAAAATTAAGCAGTCAAGAAGTTATACCAAATGTATATACATATGTATAAAGTCTAATTAGTATAGAAATATACTAAATATACTGTAGAGTACACTCAAAACACACGGTATTCGTATTAATCATTTCTTCCACATAACGATTAAAGAGTTAATGGTTAATTCTCTGGCGAAAAATGTCGAACTATTTCCAGTGAAAAACACATAAACATAAAAACTTTTATAGTTCTGGATTAGCACTACATTTAGATCTAAGATTGATTTTATGAGCCTTTTCTGTTTACCGTTCATTTTTTGTTTTTCGTACGAAAAACAGAAAAATAAATTCCAAATAATCATTATTAGCTCTAATTAATGTGGTAATTAATAGCTAATAGATTCATCTTTATAAAAAATAAAAATTGTTTTATTCACTTTAAGAAATGTTTGCCAGCGACATTCTCTAATTTTAAAGCAATAACCACGAATATTCGTGACACATAAGCTAAATTTTTTCTTAACAATTAGCTTGCAATCTGGTGAATAAATATTATTTCAAGAATCAATCCGCATTTTGATTTTATTGATTGACGAGCACACTTGATGTTAGCTTTCTTAATTATTGATGTATATTATTGAAATCGCAGACGAAATTTTTTTATTAATTTCAATTTTGACTTGTCAAAGAACACCAAAAATAAAAGATAATAAGGAATTTCGTCTTACTATCTGTACCATTCAGTTGGAATTGGAGATAGTTATTCGCGATAATTTTTAAGTTAAGTACGCGGTAACATAAGATCAGAATCGAATGAACAATCTACTTTCCGCGATCGAAAACATATAAACACATTTTGTTAACTTGATTATCACTTAGAGCACGAGTTAAATGTTTGTTTTTGTTTTATCGCAAACGAATTTTTAAGATACTTCAATTAACTCCTTCAAGCAACATGCAAATCAGTTCAATTACTCTTTGGCACACGCAGACGTCGTCGGATGCGGATGCAGTATCTGAGGAATACTGATTGTGCGCGCCCTATGAGTGCAGTTTTATAATAAGTATGCTTGGGGTAGGTGAAATCTAAAGAGGAATATATATAGGTTACTTTCGAATTCCATAATACGCTCTCTGCTATTTGCATCACATTTGCAATAAAGACAACCTGCATTGCTCGGGTATCAATTTAAAGCTGTGACGTCACGACGATGCTTACGGTGTTTTGCTCTCTTGTTTTTGTGCTGTGTATCGAAACCATATTGCGATCATTCACGATTTTTCGAAGAACGACGTATTGTTGATGTTGTTGTTGATTTTGTCAATGGACATTTAAAGCGTTTTAATAGCTTGCACACTATTTTGTATCTCATTGATAATTATTGTATCGCGTCATCGTCTGTATATTTAAACTAATACAATAGTAATCTGATATAGAATTTCCTACCCAGCGCATACGACCACAAACAACTTTCATATGTTATCGGCGTGAAGGTGGCTCATGAAGAGACGCAGCAGCAGTTGTTCTAAATCAACGGTGTCTCTCATATTGTTGTAATTAAATGCAAACGCAATTTGCATACCTCTCGCTAATTACTATGTTCGCATTGTATATGTGTGGACGTATGTATTCATATTTATACTGAGCCTATTAAAGGAAATATTTATTCTTAGATTTGTCGATAGTACCGATTTGACAATAATAATAAAAATATTCGTTTTGCACTGCTGGTAATTTGAATTGCGGCGCCAATTTCCAATTGTACTCTAACTGTATGTAAGTTAACAGTGCCACATTGAGTATAACAGTGTTGTTTGAGTATTACAGTGTTCTAACATTTACAACATCGGCAGGTCATAAATGGGGCTGCCAATCTAATCAATACAGTCTAGATGAATTTTGTAAACAAACACAAAATCAACTCATAGTTGGCTGTGTTATTTTAAATTTTTGGTAATTTTAGCAATTTGGCAAAAATGCGCATTACCAGGCACTTGTCCCAGCTGTGGGAGAAGGGAACTCCCGTCGCTGGGCACCTGAACACCTATTTCTTCTTTGCGCTTCTGCGTGTGCTCCTAGTGTTTGTGCCGCAATTGGGCTACGTGCATCCTGATGAATTTTTCCAGAGTGTCGAAGTCATGACAGGTGAGTTGACATGATTACAGCACTTTCGCACAACTATATGCATATTCATTGTCAGGCGATCACTTTCGATTGGAGCACACTCGCACCTGGGAATTCAACAACACGATGCCTGTGAGGAGCATAACGCTTCCTTGGGCTCTGCTTCGGGTGCCATGGAGTTTCTACGAATTTGCGGCTTTGTATGCGCGCAGCTATTGGAAGGTGGAACTGATCAATAGCTATGCGTATTTGGTGTTTCCTCGCCTAATCTACACGCTAATCTCGTACAGCAATGACTGGTGCTTGTATCGCATCTGTCGATTGTATGGACTGCGCCATGAGATTCGTCTGCTAGCATTGGGCAGCTGCTGGGTGTTGCTTGTCTTTGGCACACGCACCTTCTCCAATACCCTGGAACTAGCCATGTGCTCCTGGTTGCTCTGGCTCGTTGCCGAGTCCATGCTGAAGACCAATACGGTGGTGTACAAGAAGGAATATCTGGAGGAGAAGTATGACAAGGCGGCGTCGATAAGTGAGCGTGTTAAGATATGGAAACTGAAAAATGCTTTGCCGGCACACAACCTGCAGCACTTGTTCGCCATGTCAAGCATCTGCGTTGCCGGCGTCTTCAATCGTCCCACATTCCTACTCTTTGGTGCGCCCATGGTATTCTTCTGGCTGCTCCGCGGCATGGGCACCCGAAGTGTCAACTTTCGGGACTTCAATCTACGCATTGGACTCTTCTGCGTGTGCGCCTTGCCAGCGCTGCTGCTGTTCATATTCTGTGATTCGTTGTACTACCAGCACTTGACCGTGGGCGAGCTGCACATGCTGCATTTGGGCATCGACAACTTTGTGTTCACGCCTTGGAATTTCATCAAATACAATCTGGACTCGGCTCAGACAGCCACGCATGGCGTGCATCCTTGCTATGTGCATCTGCTGGTCAACATGCCACTGCTCTTCAATGTCCTCGGCTTCGCTTCCCTGGTGGCCTTTGCTCAGCTGCTGTTGCGCTTCTTTTGCGCTGAATATCAACTGCTGCCGCGCTTCCAGAGCATTGTCTCGCTGATGTCGGGTGCCATATTTGTGCCGCTCTTCTTTCTGTCGCTCATCAATCATCAGGAGCCACGCTTTCTGCTGCCTCTCACATTCCCGCTACTCCTACTGCATGCACCCAAGCTGGTCACTGGATTTAGCGCGACATATCCCTTCCAGACACAGCATCGGTTGCTTCGGTGGCTCTATGAACGCATCCTCTCAAGGCAAGCCTCAGCTCCGCATCTCTTGCGTATCTGGTATGTGTGCAATGTGGTGATGACGCTCTTCTTCGGATTCATTCACCAGGCGGGCATATTTCCACTGGCTCAGCAGATGTCTCGCGTGGTGGCCACGAAACCAACCGCCACCCACGTGCATCTGCTCACATCCCACACATACAGTCTGCCATTGCATCTGGTGAACGTGCCCAGCTCGCGAGTCTTACACTTCAATCCACAGACGCATCAACGCTATCGACACCAGCGCGACTTCTTTCTATATGAATATGGAGGTCTGGCATTGGACACTGTGATGCACAAGGTCAAGCTGATATCGGGGAACTGCGAGCTGAAGCGCAATGGACCGACTCGACTACGCTATAAGATGTATCTGGCTCTGCCCGCTTCGTTGAGTGGTGAGCTGCACGAGGCGCTGAAACGTTCAAATGCCAGCAGCTATCTGAACTTCGAGTTGCTGTCTGTCTTCTATCCGCATCTCTCGACGGAGGCCTTTCCACGCTTGCAGGGTCGTCATCCCTGCGATGTGGATGCACCACATTGGACGCATGACGATTTGAAGGGCACTTGTGCCGTGGAGCAACCGCCCAACTTTAGCTTATCCTATTTAAGTCGACAATTCAGCTCGATTGTCCATCAGTTTGGACTAGCTCTCTATGAAATTGACGTGCGACGTAAACAGCCGCGGCAAGAAACGCATATGTTCCATGAGGACACCGCATCAGGAACGCCGCTGCCTAAGTCACCAGCGTAACAACTGGGCGTGTCTGTGGCTGGGTGGTTTGCAATTCCTGTCCAAAGTGTGTCTTATAGCAATACCAAAGATTAAGCTAAGCATTCTCAATTGTCGCCATCACAAATTTGCTATTCTAGTCAACAAATTTATTTCTTTGTATATTGAATGACAAAAACATTCCCGCTTTTACCCAAAATATCTTTGCCCATTTAATTGGTTTATTAGAATAATTTTTAGTCTAATTCACATCTATTATCATTAAACGCTTTATAATAATAAAACAATATTACAATTAAACTTTTAAGTGAACTCTGCTTCTGGTAGATATTTTATCTATTACATGCTTTATATTCTTTATTAATTTTAATGGCGATTATACTGGTGTTCCAAATGGAAGGTGTCTCGAATTTTTGAATAATAATGTATTTATACAGCTTCAGTCGAGGGTGCTCGACTGAGATACCCGCTATCCATTTAAAATAAAACCATATCCTAGACATATACCAAATTAATATAACGAAAAACTACTAAAATATACTAAAGTCAATATTTGGTATATCGTTATAGTACTACATTCAAAACAAACTATACAGACCCAAATAGAGTAGGCGATTTTTGTAATACAAAATTATTTCTGCAATAACTTTTTATACCCGCTACCCATAGGGTAGAAGGGTATTATAACTTTGTGCCGGCAGGAAATGTATGTAACAGGTAGAAAGAGGCATCTCCGACCCTATAAAGTATATATATTCTTGATCATCGTCAACAGCCGAGACGATATAGCCATGTCCGTCTGTCCGTCTGTGTGTCTGTCCGTCTGTTCGTATGAAACACTGGATCTCAGAGACTATAAGAGATAGAGCTATAATTTTTTTGGTCAAGTTGGTTTCAAATTTTTGCCACGCCCACTTCCGCCCCCGCAAATCAAAAAAATCGAATAATAATAATTTTGGTATATACTATAATTACTATAGTAGTTATGATTCCTGAAAATTTGGTTGCGATCAGATAACAATTGGGGAAGTTATTAAAGAAATACTTTTGTGTGGGCAAAAACGCCCACTTACTAGGGCTTTTAGTTGCTTTGGCCGACAATCTGGTACATTGTGCCGTCTATGGTATATTTTCAATGGTGTCCTGTATCGATATACCAAACATACCATTTGGTATATTTTTTAGTATTTTCGGTATATTTTGAAAATAATACTGCAATATTTTGCCCTTATTAAAAATGGGTAGCGGGTATCTCACAGTCGAGCACACTCGACTGTAACTTTCTTACTTGTTTATACCCGTATTAACATATAACTTTGTGCCTGTAGGAAATGTATATAACAGGCATAAGGAGGCATCTCCGCTCCTATAAAGCATATACATATATTCTTGATCAACGTCAACAGACGATACGAGATAGAGCTATACTTTTTCGACAGGATTTGTTATGTTTGCACGCAGATAAAGTTTGTTTCAAATTTTTGACATGCCGCCCTCGCAAATTGACAAAACTCGAATAAAAATTCCTGAAAATTTGGTTGCGATCAGATAAAAATTGTGGAAGTTGTCTTAGTTGCTTTGGCCGACAATCTGGTATATTTTGCAATCTATAGTAAATCTTAAATGTTGTACCATATCAACATATCAAATATACCATTTATATTTTTAAAGTGTTTTTGTGGTATATGTTGAGAATAACACCGCAATATTTTGCTATTATTCAAAATGGATAGCGGGTATCTCACAGTCGAGCACACTCGACTGCAGTTTTCTAACTCGTTTTTTTTTAAATGTTCTGCATTAATATACTATTTATACCATGTCACTGATGTTTAAATTATGCTAAAAAAATGTATTAATAATAATAATATATATAAAATTTAGTGTACTGTACTCCCAGTCAAGCAAACAATCTGAGATAACTACCTTAAATTGAATTACACATTTCAGTTGTCGCGAATGACGGAGACATGAAATGGGAAATATTAATCCATTTGACACGCGGCGGCTTCGATCGATTGACAAACATTTCGCTCTAGGTTCTGTATAAGGTGCGGCATCCGCGTTCATTGAACGTTATCAAGTAATATACAAAAATCAAAGAGAAGTTTGAGATACAAAAAAAAATAAATAAAAAAAAAACAAATAAATATGTTTGTTATTGTGTTCTAATTCAACTTTTTATTTGGGGCTGTCTTAAGCCGTAAACTCGTTTGATAGAGTCTGACGTCTAAGTGTAAGCAAAGCAATTGACAATTTCGCTATAAAACTGTCGAATTAATTGGCCAAAAGCATCAGTCGCTCAACACAAGTCAAGCAACCACTTCCAATATGAAAGTAAGATACAAGAAAAATCCTTATAAAAATATGTTTATTTAATCCTCAAATACTTTTTCAGTTCCTCATCTGCCTTGCACTCTTCGTCGCCGTCGCTCAGGCTGGCTACATCGCATCTCCAGTTGCCACTTATGCCGCAGCTCCTGCCTTTGCTGCCACCACCTATGCTGCTGCCCCTAGCTATGCTGCCACCTATGCCGCTGCTGCTCCAGTGACCACATACTCCGCTGCTGCTGTCCCAGCTTACTCCACCTATGCCGCTGCTGCTCCTGCCTACACTGCCTCCGTCTACAGTGCTCCTGCTTACGCTGGAGTGGCTCCAGTGGCGACTTATGCCGCTCCTGCTTACACTGCTCCTGTTACCACCTACGCTGCCCCAGCTGTCATCAGCCCCTTCTTGAAGAAGAAGTAAACTGTATTGACCATATGTCCACATATTACCTATGCCGATGAATTGAACACTTAATAAAATGAACTTACTACTACACGTGGATTCAATAACAAATCCAAAAAACTCAATTTGTTTGTGTATGAAATTCATTTAAATTCATTCGTATATTATTTACTTTATACTTTTTATACGCGGCTTTAGTACCATCATTATCAGAACTGACTGATGTATTTTTCCATTGAACTATCAATGAGCTTTGAAAAGAGGTAGAAAGTGAAATTTTTCAAAAAATGTAGCTTGGTTTTTGGAGTATATGACTTTTATAGTAAAATAAAGTATGTTAATAATATTTTGATTGAATTTCTTAGAAATGAAACTATTTCTTTATTTTGTGTTTCGACATTTGATTGGCTAGTAGTGAGAAAGATACAGTATATACATATGTATGTAGTACTCGACTGAGAAGTACCCATACTACTAATTTTCAATGAAAGCAAAGCAAATCAGTAAAAAACGCAATTTTTGCACTAAATTACAAAATTAATACTGATAAAATACTAAGAAACATATCGAAACGCAATTTGATAGATTGCAAAATAAACCAGCTTGACATCAAAAGTAATAAAGCCCCGAATGAAGCCCAATATGTTAGTTAACTAATGTTTGGGTGCCAGCCATTTTCAATAAATATAGTGGGACCAATCACTCACTTTCTCTAGAATTAAGTAGTTTCTTAATGGTTTCAGATCTTTCTTTTCAAATAGAATTCAATTAAAAATACATTTTATTTAGTATATACTTTGTATATCGTATGTGATTGTTGCACCATTCTTTATTTGTGATTTAGTCGCAACTTAAATGCTTAAGAATTATTGAAAAGCTTGATACTATCGTAGACTAGACTGAATAGACTAAATTCATCCTAATAAATCAAAAATATTGTTATGTTGAAATACAAAAGATATATCTTAAGGGTAACTAATTAGCAAGCTGGGCTCTCAATGGCGATTTGGTGTAGGTGAGTCAGCATCTTCGAAGACAAAATCCTCCTCTTCGTTCCAACGTACAGTGCGTTCGCCGCCGCTTCTGATTTTGGATTATTTCGATGGGTTGTTGGGAGCGAAACGGTTGGCGGTACAAGAAAAAAAGGTTGAGTTTTCGGTTAGGTTCAGATTATATAGTCTTTGTCGCTGTGAACACATAAGAATTTGTATGCGCTTGGATTGGTAATCTTGTCAAGAGCTCAATATTCGATTAGAAATCAAAAACCAAAAGAGAAACAAAAAGCAAAACTCATTCGATAAATGTTCAATAACGTTGGTAGAACCTGTTCATCCCGGTCGTCGGTGGCGGTGGAGGCGGAGGTGCGCTGCGTGGCGGAGTGCGACGTGCGCTAGAATGAACAAGGGAGAAATCAAATGTTTGCTTCAGAGCATGAATTGCTTTTCGCATTTTGCTTACGCAGCGACGTCCGCGTCCAGATGTGCTCCAGTACCGTAGGTATCGCTCTCATCCAGATCAAATTCATCGGTACCAGTACGTTGGCTGTGGGGAAAAGTGAGATGAGTTAACTCAGTTCTACATAGATTAATGGGAAATATCAGGTATTACAAATCGGAGATGACAGCGACTGAATGTGACTAGTCTTAAGTGGATCAAGATTTGGGGCCAGGATTGATTGTTGAGTTGGATGGATGGATGACTCACAGGCGCTGGCTTCGCTTATTCACAATATCCTGCACGGCTCGGGCTGTCAATGAGACCTTGCTCCTCAAACGCATCGGCGTTCGGGGCATTGGCACGGCAGCTGGCACATCGGGATTGACGCTCAGAACGGGCGTGACCGGACGACGTGCCACTTGGCTACTAGCTCTGTCCACATTCGTACTACGCCTTGAATAAAATATTGTGTCGCTAGAGGCTGAGGGTGTTACGGTTAACTGACGCTCTCTGAGACACTTACAACTTGGGCTTAGCTTGCGATTGGGATCGATTATCCGGGTGCTGCTGCTGTTGGCGACGGTTCTCGAATTGCCGCAACTCGGGACTGGCGCTGGACTTGGCCCTCCAGCCGCTGTCCTGCTGTGTCTGTTCATCCTCAAAGTCTAGCTCCTCAGTACCTTGGCGGCGACTGCGGCAGCACCAAGTAACAACAACGACAACAGAGAATATCCTAGGTCAGAAATGAAGATGGGAGGGATTCCTTGCTCAACTTACATCGGTGCCTTGATTTTATTTCTCGACTGCCAAATGTTGATGATCTTTCTAGACTGACTGCTTTCGCGCTCATTGGAGTTGGCTCTACTGGGTGCACTGGATGAACCCCAATTGTCATCCTCGGGCATTGGTTCAGCGCGACGCCTAATCGAGGGCATAGATGAAATGTTTGAAATGAGCTGAAGATGGTGATGATGTGCCGCTAAGCTGCATCTTGTGTTGTTGACTGTCTACTTACAGCTGCTGGCGACTTCGAACTGGGGTCATCGCCATTTCTCGTCCCCGACTCAGCTCACGCTCTCGGCTCCGCTGCTCGCGATCACGTCCTCGCTCACGATCCAATTCACGTTGCTCCGACTCCTGTCGCCGCTGCTGTTGTGGGTGATGATGCTGTTGGTGCTGCTGTCTCGATGGCGTGGAGTCCTCGTCAGCTATGTCTAAAGTTTCCTCAGTGGCAGTGCGTCGTCTGTGAATTACAATATTATTACTGTCTTTCTCTTCATTTGCCTCTGGTCACTCACAATGGTGGTCGGGAGCGTGCTGTTGCGCTGCTAGTGCTTCGATCCCGTTGCTGTTCTCGCTTCCCAGCGTTGCTCGTCCGTTGCTTCGGGCGTCCACGTGTGCCAGTTCCTCGCTGGTCCCGTTCACTGTCTCTGTCACTCCTGCGCTGCTTCCCCTTGTTACGCTTCTGTGCCAGCAACATGGCATTCAGTCGCGTCTGTATGGTGATCAGATTGAGGCCAACTGGTGTGCCAATGGCCCAGAGCAACAGGGTCAGAAAGACAAAGAACCACAGACCATTAACAAAGTCCACCAGATTGCGGCACAAAAATATCCGACTGGCATCAAACGTATCGTAGAACGGACGGCACTTGGTTGTGGTATCCCCCAGCTGTGACTCCATTGTGGCTCGACTGCTGGTCAGGTATGTCTTGAGGCTGTTGAGTGGTGAAAGCAGAATAGAGCAGTGTTGACCAAACAAACAATAATTCAATTGGTTAAAGTGCTCGATATTGAGAGCTCAATGCTGAATTGCTGAATGCATCTTTCAACGATTGTTTTATTTGTTATTTGTTGCCAAACTTCTTCAGGCGAATTGCAAGTTGCAAACAGAGAGAGAGAGAGAGAAAGAGTAGAACATTAAGTGGAGCACAGGAAGAATTGCAAGTTGCAAACAGAGAGAGAGAGAGAGAAAGAGTAGAACATTAAGTGGAGCACAGGAAGAAGAGATGCAATCATGACACTTGGCAAACTTAATCAAACGATTACGACTTTCAATTATCTGATAAAACTGCAAAACTATGTACCAGTTGCCACTTGCCATTTACCATTTGCCAGTTGCCAGTTGTTCTACCAGTTGTACTTGAGTTTGCTCGTTTGTTTGTTGGGTTATTTGTTTGTTTATTTGTTTGTTGTTTTGCCTGGCATTGAAAGAGCAACACACACTCGAATGTTAGCACACATATGCACAAATGGAAACACAGACACGCTCTCTTGGCTTGCCCAGCCACAGACGAGACGTACATAGATGGGCGTCGGGAGTGTTGATTCAACTGTAGTCGTTCCATACAAAATCACTCAGAGATTTCAGTGCAATTAACTTTGAAAAGTGCTTCTTCATATGTGTGCATGCTTGTGTGTGTGTATATATGTTCGACACTTACCGCTCTGTATAGACGCGCGTCAGATTGTGACAGATCTCCCCAGCTTTGTTCTCCAAATATCCTTGAATGTTTTTCAAGTGATTGAGTGTCTGATTAACCTGCTTCGCCCAGGGATCTCTCTGCAGCTCCAACGCAGTCAGATGGTAAAGTATTTCATTCTGCAGATTCTCAAGCGGCTGCAGTATCGAAGCTTGCAATCGTTTCGACCGACTGCCCAGAGTTGTCATGCGGGACGAAGTGGCCACATCTTGAATCTACAGTGATTGCAAATGCACAATTATTGGGACTAAACAAATGCTCTACCTTGTATTCTTGACCGATACCCGATCTCAATTTAAGCGCCTTTAGGTATAATTAGGAACCTTCTAATTGAATGCACTAACTCACCTGGAGGGCAACTCGCTGCATTTGATCAATGAACGTTGCCAAATCCTTCTCGGGCGTGGGTGCGCCAACACTGTTCCGATACGTGGTCAGATTGAAAGCGGACGTTTGCAACATGTTCTCCAAAATATTCTGAATAGATTGGGTCAGCGAGAGGAGCGTTCGCTCCGATACCGAAATGGCATCGATGGCCGTTGATACTTTCGGGAATTGTTTTAAGTCGGCTATTTTGGTTGTATTAACGAATGCATCCAATTGAAAGACATTGTACGATGCTTGATTTTGTTCGCAGCCCCTGGTACGCAGCACATTACGTATACGCCGTGTGTGTGTCAATCATCGATATGGTTGCCATTGGTTATTGTGTTTCGTGTTGTGTATTTCATTGTTATGCGAGTGCGAGTGTAAGTGTGGGTGCGTGTGTGAGTGCACAAAGTTGTGAGTTAT